>NC_090450.1:764178479-764784035 GCF_031143425.1 Pleurodeles waltl
GGATGTATTGCACATCAGCTAATCGATACTCAAAGAGCACTGAGAAGGAAGTCTTGCCTCTCAGTTGGAAAACTGCAAAGGGAGCGTGTGCTACTAGAGATAACAGATTAAGAACTGGCTCATCACCAGGTGACATCTGTTTGAGAGTGCAATGACAACCTCTACTTAATTGTTTCGGGGATAGATAGGACTTCTGGGCAAATAATCTTCTAATTCAGGACTAACTGTACCATGTCAAGCCTCATCTAGAAGTGCTGATGTGGCATTTATGCCTCATATGTGGTTATTAACTTCAGAGGTAACCCCTTTCCATTCAAGTTAGTTCATTTTCTCTCATTAGCCTTGGGATTATGATTCACTGTAATTGTACCTCCATAGTGCAAGTGGACAAATGTGTCTACAATTCAAATAGGATCTAAGGTACTGCTTCTAAGATGTCAGAATTCTTCACAAGCTATGCAACCTGGAGGGGAAACCAGTGCCCAATCTTTAAAGCTGCATTTTTGGAAAATCTGTTGGTTACCTACTTGATTCAAAGTGAAGAGAATTAGCAACAAATAATATGGGACATATATTGGTTTAAAGATTCCATGCCACCTGTTGCCTAGAGTATTGTCGCTGGCGAGGTGTTCCAGGATCTACTCATCTTCCCAGAAAAGAAGGCAAATAGGTAAGCTAATACCTATCTGTTCCCAGTGTAATCGATACACTATTGCTAAGCCATCTTTGGCCTACACATATTAGGAGTGGGAGAAAAACACCCTTAGAAGGCTTCGCCCCTTTTAATTTAGAACATTATAGCCTCAGAGGGTGGAATGTTCTAATAACCTTATAGCCCCTCTGCCTCTGGCTATATTAGTTGTTAAAGATCCTCTTCTTCATTATAGCCCCAAGTTGCACTCGGTTCATGGCCTTTAACAACTGTTATACCCATCTGCAGTGGGTCAGCGAGCTGTAAGACTATATAATAGAACCCTATGTCATTTATATTACTAATGGTATCACTAATATTAAAACATGGATGAATCACTTGAAGATGCAAAAGAACTGTAAGCCCATACCATATCAACCCTACATTCCTATGTCTAATAAGCAGGGGATCTTGGGGGCCCGCTCAGCACAGTACCCTGGCCTAAGAGCTCCTTAGTGAGTTTGGAGGAGGTCTCCTCCTGCATGGTTGTCCACAGGGGGAGGGGAAAGGGATGCCTCCCCTCTCCTGGATTTAGGTACAGTTGGTTTGCAGGCTCACAGTGCAGCATAACTCTGCGGCCACCATAGTGTTATACTGCTTGCACTAGTACGGCTGAGGCCCCCATCAAAATTTGCCCTCCCCCTGAAAAAATGTGCATACATTTACACTTATATACATACACAAACACTGCACTCACAAATGCATTCGCTTCCCCCTCCCCAGCACAAACATACATTTACACACCCCTCCCCAGTGCATACGTACATTCACACCCCTCCCCAGTGCATACATACATTCACACCCCCTCCCCTCTGCACTGCATACACACACTAACCCACTCTCCCCGTTCACTCACACAAACATGCAGCACCCTCCCCGTCCACTCACACACTCACCCCCTCCCTGTTCACTTGTATACACATGCACACGCATACACGCACTCACCCCTTCTATCTGCTCAATCGCACTCACACACTCAATCGCTCACACCTGCACACATGTACTCACTCACTCACCCCATCCACAAACACTCACCCCCACCCCATCCACAAACACTCACTCACCCCATCCACAAACACTCACTCATCCCTCCCCATCTATAAGCAATCACTTACTCTCACCCCATCCACAAACACTCACTCACCCCACCCCATCCACAAAAACTCACTCACCCTACCCCCATCCACAAACACTCACTCATTCCCTCCCCATCCACAATCACTCACACACACACAACTGCCCCCTCTACCTTTGCATTCAAGACATTCAAACATACACTCACACACACAGACACGCACCCACAAACACCCCCTCCTCCCTCCACATTCATGAAATTCACACACGCACTCACACATGCAGACATGCACCCACAAAGACCCTCCTCCCCCTACATTCACAACATTCACACACACACTCATGTATACAGACACGCACCCACATACACCCCCCTTATCCGCATTTACAACATTCACAGATGCACTCACACACTCAGACACTCACAGAGACACACACACACACACACACCCTCCCCTGTTCGATGATTCACTTCCCTTGTCCGTCGAGGATGTTGCCTGGGAGGAGACGGGTCCTGTTGCTTCCACAGCCAACAGCGCCTCGCCATCTGCACACCGCCACACTGTATTACAGGTTGTAATATGGTGTGTGCTCTCTTTGTGGTGTGGTGGAACCAGTGGCGGTACCGCCCCTGCACCACTAACTGCCAGCACAACTGGTCTCTGAACTCCACCTGATTTCGGGTGGAATTCAGAGATCAGTCGTATTAGGACAGTCTCAAGACCGCCAGCACTGGTGGTATTTCAGCACCGGCGGCTTCGGCGTTCTTTGGAAAAGACCCCCGCAGTCGTGATGAGGGCCTATGTCCTTAATGACACTTGTTTTCACGTAATAGAAGTGCATACTCTTTCAATGAAACACGTACACAACTATCACAACCAGCCATTTCTCACTTCCTGAATATAATCACTCAATCATTCAAACTTTCACACAGACCAAGCCCTTTAACCAGTGGTCAGGGCATAAGAAATGGGAAGAGAGTGTCACATGCAACCACACTCTCTGCTTAAGGACTGCTTCTTATATTCAGAAGTTATATGCAATGGGTTTGCAGCCTAATACCTTAGGAGAGGGTAGTGTTTTTGGGACATGATAACTAGGGACAATGCATGCCTGGAGACCTAGCACCAGTGATCATTGTCTATTGCTGAAGAACATTTTCATTGAGTTTTGAAACAAAAGCATGGCTGAGAGATGGTATGAGCAAATACCCTGTGCCCAGTAGCTGCTGCTTTATAGCTAAAGTGTTTGCACAGCAAGTATGTTGACAACAAGACAAGTTGAAGAGTATGACTTAAGGCTATGCTGTGCACCCAGTGCCCACTGTGTTTGGCTGAAGGTAGTATTGTGGTCCTGGTTGTTGAGGATTGGATATATTATGTAGAAAAAAGCTGACCCCTTGCATGGTGGACTTTTGGGCACTGGTGAAATGTGTTTGTGATGGTATAATGATGTATGGAGAGGGTGGATGGCATTGAATGATGCTACTTTCTTGCACCAGTGGCTCCTGGTGTCAGTATTAGACTGGGGGCCACACCCTGCACCCTTTCGCCACTGTGCATAGCTCATGAATACATGTAGTGGTTTCAGTTGCATAAAGCCCGAGCAGAGAACGTGTTTAGAGGTAATATTGTCCTGAACGTAGAGAACAACAGGCAAGGTCCAAGCCCACCCCTCTTTAACTGAAGCACAAGAACTGCTCATAGGGTATTGCCAAAACCCATGTCCTGTACTCAAAACCAACTGTACCCAGGCTTAGGGCATGAACGGCTGAATCTGTGAGATTGACAATACACATGACATTCAAAATGACATTAATAACTTCATTGGTGACATCACATGCAACATCACCATTGATAGTAAAGAGCTCTTAACAGTGTAGCTGAGTGTAGGACTTGGATGCTGACCAATTCCTTCACCCAAAGCATGCAGGATGCAGTGAAACAAGAAGCCAGTAGCCCCCTTAGAAAAAGGGTGCAGATTGCAAAACCATCTTCAAGATTAGGCATAGCATCCAGCATTTTCAGCCCGTCTGATATTATTAGCCAGTGAGCTGGGCTCAGACTCTGCTCAGAGACCTTAGGTAATTTGTAGCAGACGCTTGGGAAGGCCTGGAAAGACATAAGATTGTAACCATAGCAATTTAGGCAGTGTGCCCAATGAGGTAGGCATCTTTAGTACAGGACCTAACTAACGGGCTGGACCTGCCTGATAGTCATGGTTAAGTGGAGTCTGTGAGTAGGTTTGAAGAGACAGGGCCTTGCCCAAGGACAGGCAGTTCTGTCTGTGATCAAAGTTGACAATGGCCACTCAGTGTCTTTGCAGGGAAACTCTCAAGGTGAGACACTGTCCCATAGTCTACCGGGAACTGCTGAAGCAGTGTTTGGTCACAGCACACGATTTTCCTTTTATCTATTTGATGGACAAAGCCAGTCCATGCACCCTCCGCCTACATCATGTCTGATAAACTGTGGGCTGCAGTGTTGTTGATCTACCTCAGTAATATAGTTAATGATGTAAATCGAGATATGGTGGGTGATGTCACTAGCTGTGTATTCAATTATGCTATTTAAAAAGTTTATTTCACCATCTGGGTGGAGGATGGAGCTATTGTTGTGCGAATATCAATTTTACCAAAATTGCTTCCCAACCTTTATTAAACTAAAAGAAAATTCTAAAATGGTATGTTTGAGATCCGCCTTTCCAGCTATTAAATAAATGTTTATTGATCTGCTTCAGAAAAAAAATAAAAATCTTTTATGCATCTTTGGCAGCTTAATACAAATAACAAGCAATTATACAGACTGGTATTAAAATTGACAGACCATCAGATATCAAAGAAATTAAATATTAAAACTAATTTGCATTAGTATTTACCATGGTAATTTCAATCAGGGTTTGTTTACCTTATGAAGGAAACAAAATGTAATAAAAATAATAATCCGCATCCTTTTAAGAATTTGCATTTTCTCCTGTCACCAATAATTCCCTAAACTCGCAGGGATTTTCTACTGTATGTTTTTAGGACATAAACAGTTTTCATATGAAGCATACTAGCATTTAATACGTGTCTGGCGTTATTTGACAGTGTGAAAATGCAAAAGCACTGCTAAGGAAATGCGCTCTTACTTTGAGGTCGACACAATTTTTTAACATCTTCAGAAGTGGTGTGCTACTAAAGAGAGTTTATTGGCTCCGTTTCATTGGAAGAGGCTCAAAGGATTTCATCAGTGTAAGTACATTAGACCATCCACCCTATTTACAGTAGATGGTTTGATGTTTTTTTCTGTCCAGAATCTCCAAGGAAAGATGAGGTGGAAGTGGGACATAGACAAGTTGCTCAGTGCCCATAAATGTTCCAGATTTTTAATAGCACCTCTGCCTATGAGTACCCTTTTCTTGCCCACAGGATATACTCATGTTTCTCATTTAATGCTATCAGGATAATGTAACACATGAGTATGTATTTCTTGAATACAAAAGACACTTTGAGTGGATTTCAAGTTAAGGGCTTTATTTGGAGTTTTGCAGATGGGCCACTCTGTCAAAACATGACTAATATCCCTTCGCCCGAATTACTACTGCCAGCTCTATATGTTCTTGAAATATAAAGGACTGGACATCCACCAAGTTTGTGACAGAGTAGACCATCTAGAAAACTCTAAATAAGACATTTAATTTGCGCTTGTACACCTAGCCATATCCACTTGTAAGTTGAACAAGTAAGCTAGTTTTGTTAATGTCCTTGCAACGATTTCCACAAGTGGCTGAAGACATGTTTGTTAGTATCTTTTTTCATGCCTTACAAAGGCATTTCTACTTGCAAGATTTTACGTAGTCTACACCTCAATATGAGAAAATGCCTATTTCTGCACTTGTTCTTTTTGTTTTCTTCACAGGAAATATTTTTCTACTTCGATAAACCATTTATACTACACTTCTACCATTCGTTGTAATTCTTTCCCATGCTTAACCTTGAAATGGATTTTACAACATTTGCACGCATACATTAAAGATTTGCATATGCGGGTGGTTCTCACAGGGGCAAATAACTTCGTGGATAATGTCAATTATGTATCAGAGAATCGGAATCTATGACATGTCCATGATTGGTATACTTGTGTCCCTAAATTCAATTTACAGGTGTAATATAGTTCAAAAATCTGTCTACAGAGTATATCAATCAATTGGAGTTAAGCATTTCATTGAACAGTTTGGCGTTCTTTCTGTAAATGCCAAAACCTTCAATTATGGGTGCCTAGAAGGAGAAGGCACCATTTAAAACGTATTCCTTAGGCTTCGAAATTTATGTGATAAATAATACGGCCCTACAAATGAGCATTTCATGCAGATTTTGATGCTTTCTTTGCCAGAATCAAAATGTCCAGGTATTTAATAGGCTTTTCTGTCAGTCCAAATGATTGGGGAGCGCAGACTTGATGCACTCAAATTGTGTGTCACCAACACATGCTGACTCTTCCTAGATTAGTAGGAGGATTTATTCAGCATTATAGAAGACAGATGAAAGTTAACCCCAGTGCTACTAGGCCTTTCTCCCTATGGTAAGCCTTTTTTTGTCTATTTGTGGTAGTTCCTGCTTAGACCCTCATAACATTTTGTCCACATAAGGTATCCACACAAACTTTGTGTCCTTTTTTTTCCAACATCTAAGGAATTCTAAAGGTCCCCAGCGTTTGTGGATTCCCTTGGAGGAGACTGAGAAATCAGCCAAAATATAGCTAAATTTCGGGTGTTGTGGGAAAATGGAGGAAAAGTGCAGAGCACCTGTTTTCCCCCTGCAAATGGCATGAACAAAGGGTTTTGTGGTATTACAATCACAATCTTCCTAGCTTTCAGAAACAGGTGAACTTGAACCAGGAAATAATTTTTTTCCACACAGTTTTGGCATTTTACAGAAAACTGACCCTTTTTTTGCAACATGCTTAGCTGGAAATTTTGGGCCCTAGCTCAGCCGGTACTTAGGGAAACCAAGCAAACCTGTACATTTTTTAAAACTAGACACATAGGGGAATCCAGGAAGGGATGACTTGTGTGGCACTCACCAGGTTTTGTCACTTAGTTCCTCTTGCCAACCTTGCAGTTTGTCTAAAAAACACATTTTCCTCAAATGTCTCTGATGAAAAGTTCTAGATTCTGAGGGAAGCCACAAACTTTCTTCAACCCAGTATTCCCCCTAAATTTCCTGATAAAAAATGTACCTCACTTGTGTGGGTAGGCCTGGTGCCAGCACTAGGAAATGGCCCAAAATACAATGTGAGCACATCACATTTCTCCACTGAAAACTGACCTTTTTTTTCCAATGTGCTCTGCTGTAGATTTTGGGCACTAGCTCAGCCGGCACCTAGGGAAACCTAACAAACCTATACATTTTTATTGCCTAGATAAATAGGGGGATTAAGGATGGGGTGACCTGTGTGGCTCTTACCAGGTTCTGTCACCTAGAATCCCTTGAAACCTGAAAAGTTGTGTAAAAAACACATTTTCCCATATTTCTGCAGTGGAAAGTTCTGGAATCTGAGGGGAGCCACAAACTTCCTTCCACCCAACATTCCCCAAAGTCTTCTGATAAAAATGGTACCTCACTTTTTGGGTAGATCTAGTGCCCATGACAGGAAGTAGCCCATAAGGCAAGGTGGACACAACACATTTCTCCCTTAAAAAAACGGACCCTTATTTGCAATATGCCTAGCTGTGGATGGTGGGCCCAGCTCAGCCAGCACATACTGAAACTTAACAAACCTGTACATTTGTGGAAACTAGCCACCTGGGTGAATCCAGGATGGGGTGTCTTGTGTGGCTCTCACCAGGTTCTGTTTCCCAGAAAACCTTGCAAACCTCAAAAATCAACTAAAACACTTGTTCCTGACATTTCTGTGGTGGAAAATTCTGGAATCTGAGAGGAGCCACAAATGTCCTCCCACTCAGCATTCCCCCAAGTCTCCCAATACAAATGGAACCTCAATTGTGTGGATAAGCCTAGTGCCCGTGACAGGAAATGGCCCACAACTCAATGTGAACACATCACCTTTTTCCATTGAAAACTGACCCTTTTGTTGCAACGTGCCTAGCTGTGGGGTTTGGCCCCTAGCACAGTCGGCACCTAGAGAATCCTAGCAAACATGTACATTCTATTCTTGAAAACAAGACTCTTAGGGGCATCCAGAAAGGGGTGTCTTGTGTGGCTCTCATCAGGTTCTGTCACCCAGAATCCCTTGCAAACCTTACGCCTGTTCTAAAAAACAAATTTTCCTCAAATTTCTGTGAAGGAAAGTTCTAGAATCTTAGGGGAGCCACAATGTCCTTCTACTCAGCATTTTTCTAAAGTATCCCAATTAAAATAGTAACTCACTTGTGTGGGTAGGCCTAGTGCCCACTACAGGAAATGGCCTAAAAGGCAACATGAACACACCCCATTTCTCCACTGAAAACTGACCCTGTTTCTTGCAATGTGCCAAGCTGTGGATTTTGGGCTTTAACTCAGCCAGCACCTAGGGAAACATAACAAACCTGTACATTCTTTAAAACTAAACCAATAGGCGACAAAGGGGTGCCTTGTGTGGCTGTTACTAGGTTCTGTCACCCAAAATCCCTTCCTGACCCCAAAAGTGTCTGAAAAACACATTTTCCTCATATGTCTGTGATGGAAAGTTCTAGAATCTGAGGTGAGCCACAAACTTCCTTCTACCCACATTTCCACAAGTCACCCAATAACAATGGTACCTCACTTGTCTGGGTAGGCTTTATACTAGTGACAAGAAACAGCCCAAAACACAATGTGGATACATCACATTTTCCCACTGAAAACTAACCCTTTTTTGCAACGTGCCTAGCTGTGGGTTTTGGGCCCTAGCTCAGTCGGCACCTGGGGAATCCTTGCAAACATGTACATTCTATTCTTGAAAACTAGACGCTTAGGGGAATCCAGAAAGGGGTGTCTTGTGTGGCGCTCATCAGGTTCTGTCACCCAGAATCCCTTGCAAACTTTACGCTTGTTCTAAAAAAACACATTTTCTTCCAATTTCTGTGTAGGAAAGTTCTAGAATGTTAGGGGAGCCACAAATGTCCTTCCACCCAGCGTTTCCCTAAAGTCTCCCAATTAAAATAGTAACTTACTTGTGTGGGTAGGCCTAGTGCCCACCATAGGAAATGGCCCAAAAGGCAACATGAACACATCCCATTTCTCCACTGAAAACTGACCCTGTTTCTTGCAATGTGCCAAGCTGTGGATTTGGGGATTTAGCTCAGCCAGCACCTATGGAAACATAACAAACCTGTACATTCTTTAAAACTAAACCAATAGGGGAATCTAGGATGGGGCACCTTGTGTGGCTCTTACCAGGTTCTGTCATCCAAAATCCCTTCCTAACCTCAAAAGTGTCTGAAAAACACATTTTCCTCATATGTCTGTGATGAAAAGTTCTAGAATCTGAGGTGAGCCACAAACTTCCTTCTACCCACAATCCCACAAGTCACCCAATACAAGTGGTACCTCACTTGTCTGGGTAGGCCTTATGCCAGTGACAAGAAATGGCCCAAAACACAATGTGGATACTTCACATTTATCCACTGAAAACGAACCCTTTTTTGCAATGTGATTAGCTGTGGATTTTGGGCCCTAGCACAGCCCGGCAGCTAGGGAAACCTAGCAAGCCATTACATGTTGTAAAACTAGACACCTAGGGGAATTCAGGATGTGGTGACTTGTATGGCTCTCACCAAGTTCTGTGACCTGGAATCCCTTGCAAACCTAACCATTTGACTAAAAAACACATTTTCCCCAAATTACTGTGATGGAAGTTCTGGAATCTGGGAGGAGCCACAAATCTGCTGCCACTCTGCATTTCCCCCAGTCTCCTGATAAAAATGATACCTCACTTGTTGGTGGGCCATGTGCCTGCAGTGAAGGCCCACAAATGTGTGGGGTTTGAAGGGACGCCAAAGTGGGTCCAAAAGGTCAGTTTTCAAAATAAATGTTTAGGCTGACTCTACTTTGGAAACACACACAAGTGAGGTATCATTTTTATCGGGTGACCAAGGGATATGCTGAGTGGTAGGAAACGTGGTTTATTTCAGTTTGTGGAATGTGTGATTTTAGTCACATTTTGTGGTTTGCAGGGCATTGTGGGTAAGAATACTTGTGGTGATCTAAAGAGGCACACCAACCTGTACTCTCCTGGGTGTCTAGTGTTTTAACATGTCTAGAGTTTATAGATTTTCCCTTGAAATAAAGCAAACACACTATCAAGTTTCTTACTTCTGTGATGTCCGAAACAATCAGATTTTTAATAAAGCTTGACTACTCACCCGTAAGGGGCTCAAGGTGCTGTGGGGGATTGGGTTCTCTGTAATCAGTCAAAGAGCCAGGTCTTAAGGTCCTTTCTGAATTGAGGTAACAAAGGTGACTGTCTGAGGTGAGGAGACAAGGTTTTCCCGCTCTAAGCCGCGATGTAGGCAAAGGATCTTCCTCGAGTCGAGGTCTTCCATATGCAGCGTATGGTGGCCAGTGCCTATTGAACGGAGTGGAGAGGTCTGGCGGGGGACTAGAAGGTGATGCAATGGTTCAGTTAGGTAGGTCGTAAGACATGGAGAGCCTTGTATGCATGGACAAGGAGTTTGAAGTTGATCCTTTTCTCGACAGGGAGCCAGTGAAGGTCTTTCAGGAGTTTGGTGATGTGTTACCTGTGGGGGATGCTCAAGATGAGTTTGGCAGAGGTGTTCTGGATGTGCTGTACTTAGGTTTTGTGAAAAAGACCCCTCCCCCACCAACCTAGTTGGTAGTATGCTTCATCATTGGGATGCCACCTGAGACACCTAGCATGTCAGGGGTGTGCTTCCACACCTGATAGCAGCAGAGCAGGTTTTTTCATGAGTTAAATTCTCAACTGGGAGGAGAAGTTCAATAAGTGCAATAAAATTGTCTTGTGGTTACCCACCAATATGACAGGTTTTAATTGTGGTAATCATGGAGAAAGGATTAAAACAGTGATTTTCATAATTTGAGTCTTTTGGACCTCACAGAAGTAAGCGAGTAAGCGTGCTGGCTTTTTGTGCTTATTGATAGTAATTTGGGAAGGTGAGGGAGCTCTCTCCTCACTCTCTTTATTGGTACACACACATCATGGTTGGATTTGCCATGAGGGTGAGTCAAGGTTCAGAGTGTACATTGTTATGAACAAGAGATGTCACAAAAATGAAAAGCACTGTTAATAATTGAAAGGTCAAAACACTGATTCAATGACTCACAGCTCGTGAGCTGTAAAACCACGACAAGGCATCAACCGGTTTACAGGCCATTCACATACCTTTCATATGTGCCACAAACAAGACCATTCATACTGCGAGCTGTTGGCCCAGCACATTACAATACTCACATCAAGGGACAACGTAGAGACAATGTACACCCTGGCACAGAAAGACAGAAAAGACAATTATTACTGCACAACCATCGTTTCAAGGAAACACATATACTGGATGGATTTGGCACAAGGATGAATGATGCTTCCATGTACAACATTTTCTTAACAAGAGATTTCACAAAAAGGAAACATGAAATTAATAATTCAAAAAGTAAAAAAACTGAACCAATGACACACAGCACAAGGCACCAGACTCTTTAAAGTCCATTCATACACCTTTCATGTGTGACACACAAAAGACCATTCATGCCACCAGCCATGGGCCCAGCACAATACAACACTCACATCAACTTAGAGAACCATTCAAGGGCCCATCACTTTCACATGCCCACATGTATGACACAGCAATCACACCAGATGACAGAATGTATGGACTTATGTTTGGCTAGCAGAGTGTAGAGTGACCAGCAGCAAGTCACTACTCAGATGCCGCCAGTCAAATGCCAGCTCACACACACTGCCAGTCAAGCACCAGTCCTCCTACACAGCCAGCCAAGTGCCAGTATACACACACTCCCATCACATTTTTGTAAATTGGAAGTAAATACAAAACTACAAATACAACAACACTAACTAAATGCATCACACTAATGCCAACCATGAAACGGAATAAATATTATAAAATGTTACAGACAAGGCTGTTCACTTTTATACTCACAGTTGCTCCCAAAAACTCGTTTGCTTGTGGTACAATCTAAAACATGCAGCCCAGGTTTAGAATGACTCTTTGCAAACAGACTCTACATCTCTTACAGGGATTGTTTTGTGGATGTGGGAGCAATGTAATCAGCAAAGTGGTGGTCTTTCAATCTAGCCACCACTTCAATTCTAGGAACACTTGCCCATTCCACTGCAACAAGGGTGTCTATCACAGGCTGCTGAAACTGAACAAATGTCAACTTTGACTCTGGAGAACAATCCTTGAAGACAACAAAGGCATTGAGGGTTGCAAGATGAAACAGATGGATAGCCAACTACTTATATCAAATGTAAGCTTTGCGCACAACAGTGGAAAGTTCCAACCACTGATCTACTCTATCTACCCCACCCATGTGCTTATTATAGTCTAAAATGCACAAAGGTTTGAGCACTTCAGCAACCTGACCCCAAAATGTCACAGATTAAGACACAAAAGCGGCGCAAACTTGCAAAATACAATTGAATTTTGTACGTTTGCGCCGCATTTGCATCGAAAAGCGGGGCATATGCAGTGCTAAAAAAGTATAACTATGGACCTAAGTACTTTCAGCGTGGATGGTAGTCCACGTATAGACAACCTTCCTGTCCGTAAATTTCTCAGCTAGCAGTTCATCACTATTTAAGACGCTGCACTGTTGTCTCTCAAGTTTTGTTTTTGAAAAACAGCTCCTTTGGATAACCTTTACATTTAGAACAGACTGTGTCCACTTTGCACAATTCCCTGAACAATTGCACACCAGTGTAGAAGTTATCTATGTACAAATGGTGACTTTTGTTAAAACGTCCTCTACCAAGCTCCCACGTAATTTTCTCACTAACTCCAACAGCTGACAGACAGACAACTAAGGATAGTGGAATCCCTTCCAGTATAACCCAAAAATTATAGACACATACTGTACTACTCTCAGACATCATATACATCTTAATTCCATTGTGTGCTAGGAGTTTACCGCCCAAAAAAATCAATCAGCCCTTGAACAGGACCAAAGACTCATCCATAGCTGTTTCTTTACCTGGAACATAAATCCCTGGAAATTGATCTTTAAGTGATCAAGCACAGGCCAAAACAACTGAAAGAAATTTTTAGGCAAAAATAATTCACTATGTTTGGGGCAACCTAGAGTTCAGCTCTTCCACTGGGAAGCCTTTCAGCCCCAGGATGTAATCCAGATGCCTCTTGTTGCACTATCGGCACATCAGTGTCATCCGATAAAACAGGCACTTTCTCTGCACTGAAAGTGGCTGCATCATCAGATGATTCCTCTCGGACAGAAAATGAACTGCCAGATTCTTGCACTTCTTTCTCTGCCTCAGATGCAGTCACTCTCATAATCATGGTCAGAGGAAGATTCAAAAAGCACACTAACAACCTGCTGAGTGGTAATCCTGTGGTTAGCCATAATCTTTACTACTAAAAGTAACTTGACAAATACATAAACAACAGCCAACACTGTGTAAGTTCAGTAAAATAAGTTTTAAAAAGTAATTAACAAAGTGTGGACCTATCTCAAAGACTTATATTCTCAAAAAGGATACAACTCACTTGCCAGTGACAGCTAGAATCTCCAGCGCCTACTCTGCACTTACACAGCAAGCAGCAATGATACCCCACTAAAAAGTAAAAACAAAATAAAAGCACAACATTACATATTGTGCTCAAATCCAAGGAGAATTTTACACACAATAAAACATAAGCTAAATATTCTGCTATTATTATACTGTTTACAAAAAACTCATTTATGCATGGCAATGATACTCGATTGGAGTAAACAGTACAAAAAGTTTTTCTATGCCAAACACAAGCAATTATGCAAACTGCAGAGCAAACAGGAGTTACATCAAATGATTCAAAAGGTTTGCACTAGAATAAAAAAGGGAAATAAAACATTATGCACAAGTCCACATGCATCCTGCCACCAAACATTCAGAAACTTTCCCTGTTGTCTAGTGGTTTTCTGCACGCCTTGGGCAGATGGGCCTAAAAATGGCTGATCTACACCCAAAGGGGTTCAAATGGTAAAAATATTTGGCCCCTCATAGGTCGCAACCCTTGGCTGAGGGGCCACTCTCCAACATCACCAAAATCAAGATCCCTGGTGGCTTGGTGTTTTTACCACCATTAAGGCAGATGGGCCTAAACAAAATGCCTGCTCTAACCTCAAGGGGGTAGAAATTACCAAAATTATTGACCCCCAAAAGGGGAGCGACCCTTGCCCAAGGTGCCACTCCCCAACATTGCCAAAATCCAAATCCCTTGTGGCCTGGAAGTTTCTGCCCCCCTTGGGAGCAGATAGGCCTAAGAAATGGGTGATCTGCCCACAAGCGGGGCAGATTCATCCAAAATAATTACTCCCTAAAGGGGAGCAACCGTTGCCCAAGGGACCACTCCCCAAGAATGCCACAACACACAAAATAATGCAATCCCTGGTGTCTAGTGGTTTCTGCCCCCTTAGGGGGCTGATGGCCGAAAAGAAAGGCCAGTCTGCCCTCAAGAGGGACAGAAACAGCCAAAATACTTGCTCCTCAAAGGGGTTTGACCCTTGCTCAAGGAACCGATCCTCACAACAACAACATATTCCCCCCAAAAAAATGCCTGGTGTTTAGTGGGCATTCCTCCTACACGATTGCAGCCCCATGCATACTGTGCAGCAGGAATGCACACCAAAGATACTAAACCATGGTATACTCCTAGTGCATTTACATGTCCTTTGGATGGTAAGTGGTTATACAGCAATTTCCGATTGCAATGTGTTGTAGGCATGCTAAATAGACCACAACAGCTTAGTAACAGGTACAACCTATACTGTTTTTTTCCAACATCATGTGTACATAATTAGGTTTAACCACACATTAACATTGTGATGCAACTTAAACATACTTACTTTTGCTATTGTGGATATGTTTTGAGGGCTTTTTGTATGGAATCCTATTGTTTGTACTGACTTAATTGTGTTGCAGGTATTGTTGTTCACCTTCAGATGTTGTTGGAATGGTATGTATAGTCAGCCATTTGGTTTGCCTCAAGGTACATCCCTATATTGTGAAGCTCAAAAGTGTGTTGTGGTTTTGTAATGTTCATATACAGATGTAAGATTGCTCATGTCTAAACTGTGGATACTGATGTTATCATATTACTGCAGCTTGTTCCACTAGCCCCAATTCAAATAGTTCTAATCTACTTACCTCCAAACATAAAAGGAATTAAGTGAAGTCCAAGAAGAGAGGTGCACCAAGGCAAGTTCAAAAATCTCATTGCTTACTGACGCACTACCCCTCAAATCTGTCCTGTGATCTGGGTTTTATTTCAGCTATTCAAAATGTGTACACATCTTCTTTTTGATAGATTGTAATCTCTGTTCAATGATTTGCAATCCTCTACTTTGTGTCAACTAAAGATTCTTAATGAGAAAGCACAAGCTTTGCATGATCTCCATGCCAAGTCCTCCCAATTTTCTATTTCTAATTCAGTTCTAGTCAGACTAAGTCATATACATCCTGCCCAGGATCACAGTACTTGTATGACTATTACCTCAACGATGGCTCCACCATTATCACCAACTTGCATTGCCATTCAAGTCATCAATAATTAAGCTACTAATTCAAGTGCTCAATCGCTGCAAACTAAATCAAGGGGTTTGGCCACTGTAGATTCATGCCATTTGGAATATTTTCAGTTACCTCCTGAGTGCACCCCTATGTTATTGGTTTAACTGGTTACCTCCTGCTAGTAAAACAGATGGAAGACTGGTCCTCCCTAAAAAGATGAACTGGTTTGCATTGAAATCCGGATGGCGCTCTGATTTGATTGATGATAATATTACTGTTCAGAGGGTTGGATGGGTTAGTCATACCTCAATGTCATCTCAAGTTGATTGTTTAGTTATCAGCTTAAGATGCCCACAGTTGGTGGGTAATCTTTTGTACTTTCTGCAGTTGTTGAATCTGATGTCATCTGTGTATTTCCCTTGGGTTATTTCTATCTACTACTCTGTTCACAGGGGCAGCCAAGGAGGCCAAGGGGGCCTATGGGTGGTTTCAGATAGCAGAGCTCCCTTCCCCCTTACCCTAGCAAATCAATTTGCCCCCCTCTCCAGCCTCTCTGGTAATGATTGATGACCCTTCACAAGTTCTAAGTCTGCCCACATGATGGTCTCACCACTTCCAGAGGAGCCAACCTCACATGCTTCCCACATTCCCATTTCAGATATTACATCTGGATCTAAGGGATTACGAATATTATCCTGGAATGTTGCGGGAATTCCAATCAAATTGGTCAATGAGGATTGGTTGGCCACTGTAAATCAAAAAGATGTGATTTTTTTAGTCAAGAAACTTGGGCCATAAAAAGTTTTTATACAAATGGCTACCAATCCCTTTGTACCCATGCTATACCATCCACATCTGGGCTTTCCACTGGCATGTGGGGGGGAAGTTAGGAGTGTTCATTTAATTGAAATTAGAAATTAACACACCTGTTGTCCTGAAATACTCCCCATTGTATCAGGATCTGGTTTTAAGCTTTCCGGAGTCTTTTTTCTTTTTTCTTTTTTTTCTTTTTAAATAATTTTTTATAAATCATCCCATAGATCTACTTTCGGAAATAGACAAATATCCAATTTTCTAGAATATCCTACAAAAAGGGTAATAATTTTTTGGATGGGTGAAAATGTCCTTTTCCAGGGGATAGTGTCTGTGGCATCAGAAACTGGGAGAGAAATTATTTATCTCATTTCCTTCACAGCCCAAATGGGGAAGCCTTGAACTATATTTTAGTTAAAAATAATTTTATGTTTAATGTGGACTTGGTTAAAAGTGAGAAAATATATAATCCCTTCATTCACTGAGAAAGGATCGGGCTCCACTATTGGTTTAATTTTGTTTTCTTCTTGTTTAGCCCTGCTTGCATCAAATTCCTTCGCCTTGTCTTCTATTCTGAGTGAACATAATCAGGTCCTCATTAGCATTTCCAGTCCCGATACTGTCTCCCACTCATCCACCTTAGTGAGTAGAACGGATTTACACTATAGTAAAAACAGGAGAATACACCTTAAATGGGACAATGTGAACTGTTAAAGTTTTCTTGGTAATTTAGTTACAACTAAGCGTGACAATGTGTATTGTTGTCTCTCTGATACAACTGAGAGTCAACTTGTATTGGGTAGTTTTCACTCTTTATATTCTTTTATGTCTGATATGTTAATTATTAGTAAACCTGTTTCTGCCCCTCCTCCACATTGGTAGTTTAATCATGCCTAAACCGCAGCCTTAAAAAAATTGAAAAAGTCGACTAATCCTTCATCTAGAAATATTGAGTATAACCAGAATGGCCTATTTACCCCACTTTTCGGCTGTAACTCCCTCCCATTTCCCATAGATGTGAGCAATGTTTCCACTGCAATTCTAAAAAGCCCAGCCGGTAAAGCCCCTGGGCCTGAAGGGGTCCCGAATGATGTCTTTAGACATACCAGCACTTTCTGTGCCCCAATATTAACAAATGTATCTCAAGCCTTGTCTTTTGACGGCATACCTAACAAATATATTATAGTTCAAATTTTTCAAAAAGGGTGACAGAGGGGATCCAGCATCTTATCATCCCATGTCACTACAGGACTCCTCCGTCAAGATCCTAGGCAGGGTTATCCTTGAAAACCTGGAGGCTTGGGCAGAGGACAGGGTTTTTTTTCTTCCCCTCAAGCCCAGTAAGGCTGGGTGTGGTAACGGTTGAATAAACTCTTTTCTTGCTCTTAATCTCAGGGAAATATGTAAAGGCAAAAGAAAGAAATACTAAATTTTTCCTTTATGGACTTGTCCAGTACACTTGATCTTATGGGCAGGGTCCGGGTGTGGGAACTAATGAGCCAGGATGGAGTTGAATTGAGTTTGTTTGAATTTTTAAAGCGCTTACACTGGGACACTGTAGCCAAGGTATGCTTTGGACGTGATGGGGAGTGCATGCCTGCTTTTCAAGGTAGGAATGGAGTTAGACAGGGCTGCATTTTAGCCCATTTTCCTTTTCATTTTTTTATAATAATGCACTTGATTTTGTTTTACACTATAAGTGTAGGGATTTGCCTACGGTTGGTGTAGGAAAGTACCATCTTTCTTGGCATGTTACCCCAAATTCTACATGTATGTCAGTATGTTTTGCCTGTCTCACTGGGATCCTGCTAACCAGGACCCCAGTGCTCATAGTTTGTGGCCTAAATGTGAATTCCTGTGTAGTGCCTAACTGTGTCACTGAGGCTCTGCTAATCAGAACCGCAGTGTTCATACTCTCTCTGTCTTTAAATTTCTCACTATAGGCTAGTGACTACATTTACTAATTTCAATTGGCATACTGGACCCCCCTTATAAGTCCCCAGTAAAAGGCACCAAGGTACCCAGGGCATTGGGGTTCCAGGAGATTCATATGGGCTGCAGCATTTCTTTTGCCACCCATAGCGAGCTCAGACAAACCCTTACACAGGACTGCCATTGCAGCCTGCGTGAAATAATGCACACGTTATTTTCCAGCCATTTTCATTGTACTTAAGTAACTTCTAAGTCACCTATATGTGTAACCTTCACTTGCTGAAGGTTAGGTGCAAAGTTACTAAGTGTGAGGGCACCCTTGCACTCACAAAGGTGCCCCTACATAGTTCAGGGCTATTTCCCTGGACTTTGTGAGTGCGGGGACACCTTTACACGCGTGCACTACTTATAGGTCAACACCTAAATGTAGCTTCACAATGGTAACTCCAAATATGGCCATATAACATGTCTAAGAACATGGAATTTTACCCCCATTCCAAATCTGGTATTAGGGAGCCAAGTCCATGTATCCTGGGGGCTCCACTATGGACCCCCAGTACTGCCAAACCAGCTCTCTGAGACTTGCACTGCAGCTACAGCTGCTGCCACCTCACAGACAGGGTTCTTCCCTCCTGGGGTCTGGGCAGCCCAGTCCCAGGAAGGCAGAACAAAGCATTTCCTCTAAGAGCAGGGTGTTACATCCTCTCCCTTTGGAAATAGGTGTTACAGGATGGGGAGGTGTAGCCCCCCCAGCCTCTGGAAATGCTTTGAAGGGCACAGATGGTGCCCTCCTTGCATAAGCCAGACCACACCGGTTTAGGGAACCCCAGTCCCTGCTCTGGCGTGAAACTGGACAAAGGAAAGGGGTGTGACCACTCCCTTGTCCATCACCACCCCAGGGGTGGTGCCCAGAGGTCCTCCAGTGTGTTTTAGATCTCTGTCATCTTGCTTTCAGAGGTGTGGGGACATTCTGGAGGCCTCTGAGTGGCCAGTGCCAATAGGTGACGTCACAGACCCCCTCCTGATATGTGCATACTTGGGTAGGTAGCCAATCCTCCTCTCAGGGTTACTTAGGGTCTCTCCTGTGGGCTTCTCACCAGATTATGACTTGCAAGAATCCAGCAGGACTCCTCTGCACTTCTCTCTTCAATTTCTGCCAAGGATCTACTACTGACTGCTCTAGGACGCCTGCAAAACTGCAACAAAGTAGCAAGAAAACTACGAGCGACATTGTAGCGCCTAATCCTGCCAGCTTTCTCGACTGTTTCCTGGTGGTGCATGCTCTGGGGGCTACCTGCCTTCACCCTGCACTGGAAGCCACAAAAAAATCTCCTATGGGTTAATGGAATCTTCCCCCTGCTCCAGCAGGCACCAAACTACAGCCTCACTGGTACTCTGGGTCCCCTCTCATCCTGACGAGCGTGGCCCCTGGAACACAGGTGGTGGACGCCAGTGACCCCGACTGTCCAGTGGTCCAAATGTCTGAATTTGGAGGCGGTAAGTCCTTGCCTCCCCCCCCAGACAGTAATCCTGTGCACAGTGTGATCTGCAGCTACAAGGGCTTGTGTGCACACTTTCAAGAAATCCTGCATGCACAGCTGAGCCTATGTCCCCAGCACTCCGTCCTGTGATGCTCAGCTCCCTGAGTTGTCTTCTGGTGTTGTGGGACCTCTCTTTGCAGTGTTGAGATGACTGCCATGTTCAGTCTTCTTGAACCCGTGTTGAAGGACTCCTGCGGGTGCTTCCCTCCTTCCAGTGGGTTCTCTACATTGCTGAGGGCCCCCTCTGCCTCCCCTCCTGAGTGGAGACATCCTGATCTTTCCTGGACCTGGGCAGCACCCTTTTTCTTCAACTGCAACTCTTGCAGGTAGCAAGCCTTGTTTGTGGTATTTTGTTGAGGAAACCACCCTGCATCCACCAGCATGCCCTGGGACATCTTCTGCACAAAGCAGAACCTCTTACCTGATTTCATTGGTGCATAACCAACATCTTCTTCCAACCAGAGGCAGTCATTTTGCACCTTCATCCGGGGTTTAGTGGGCTCCTGTCCCCCCCGGACACTTTAGCGACTCTTGTACTTGGTCCCCTTCCTTTACAAGTCTTCAGGTGCAGGAATCCGTCGTCAGTGCTTTGCAATCTTTTGTGGTCCTTACAAAATCCTTTATCATGACTTTAGTGTGTTTTGGGGGAAATAGTAGTACTTTACTCCTGCTTTCCTGGGTCTTGAGGTGGGGTCTCCTTTACACCCTTGGTTTTTTCTTACACTCCCAGCAACCCCCTACACACTACACTTGCCTACGGGTGCATTTGTGGTTCGCATTCCACTTACTTAGTATGTGGTTTGTGTTGCCCCTAGGCCTATTGCATTCTATTGTGCCTTACAGTGTTTGCTCTTCTTTCTGACTGTTTTACTTACCTGATTTGGTTATTTGTGTATATTTTGTGTATGTTACTTACCTCCTAAGGGAGTATATCCTCTGAGATATTTTGGCACATTGTCACTAAAATAAAGTACCTTTATTTTTAGTAACTATGAGTATTGTTTTTCTTATGATATAGTACCTATATGATATAAGTGGTATTGCATGAGCTTTGCCTGTGTCCTAGTTCAACCTTGGCTGCTCTGTAATAGCTACCTCTATCAGCCTAAGCTGCTAGAACACTACTACACTCTCCTAATAAGGGACACCTGGTATAAGGTGTAAATACCATTGGTACCCACTACAAACCATGCCAGCCTCCTTCAGTTGGGGATTGCTCTTAACCAGTGCTAACGTCTGCAGACCATGCAGTGCTGCTTTCACACACTGCTATTGGTTTCCTTTTGCTGCATACCTTTAAGAATTTCATGATAGACCTGAAATTAAGGGTTAATCACAAGAAATCTTTCATCATGACCCTAGGATCTAGGATCAGGCATTCACACAGACTTAAAATAGACAGCCTGGCCATTTCGAAAGTGACTATTTGGGATTACTGTTAGATGTCCGTTTTAAGTGGGCTAAACTTGTCGCCCAGAGAAGGGACAAAATGAATTGTGCTGCGGAGGCCATATTTAGTTTCATTAGAAAACGTAAACAAAAACATGTAAACGATCTTTTATCTCTCTATAAGGCAAAATGTATTGTAGTGGGTACTTACAATTCTGGGATCTGGGGGTATACAAATTGTGATCACCTGGAAATAGCTGACAACAAGTCTCTTGTTAGACTGTTAGCAGTTCCACAAAGCATATCCTCTATTATTACTCATGCAGAGGCTTGTCTTCCCTTTATTATGGAAGTGGGGATGTTAGCCCCACTCCTTTTATGGGTTAAGATTTGGAGCTCACCATTTACCAAGTTTTCTTTCTCCTTTTTAGCAGACTGCGTGAAACTGGATTAACCACTAACATCGCTTGGGTAGCCTTTGTGAAGAAATATTTCTATTTTGGGTGTTCCACAGCTCTGTCACACCCGACCGAGATCACCGGGGCCTCCAAGTCCTAGATCCGTTCCCTTTTTTTGCCAAATGCAACTTTATCAGGCACACAAGAGCCCAGTCTATGGACACAGTCCGTTCAAATTTGGAGCTTCTTGCCTCTGAGGGGATTGAGCCATTTGTAGTACTGATCCTCAATCAGGAACATAGATTTTATTTGACCCGTTTCAGGTTAGGTACATGCCATTGCCTTGTTGCTTTTCCCCAACACGGTTTTTCGTTTTCTTCCTTGCCCTGTTGCCCCTTGTGACAGGGACAGCTTACAAGGCACCATGCACTTTGTATTTTTTTACAAATTTTACACAGCCCCTAGTGCTAAATTTGTATGACCCATTTTATTGGCTAACAATTGTAATCCAGCCCGGCAGAGACGTTGTTACAATGCCCACCTAGAGTTTCAATTTGTCATGCTGTTATTGCTCTCATTAGCTCTGCTTTGATGATTAGGAAAGAATCCAGTTCTGTGATCAACAGTGTTTCTGACTATACATAATTCTTAGTATTTGTATTTATTCCATTTACATTGATGTTATACCATGTATTTTGCATGCCTGCTGCTTTGCATTTTCTGCCTGATCAAAGCTTTTGAATGTTAAAAGCAGACTGTGTATTTTGTATGGATTTCATATTTTATTTTTTGATTGACATGTGTGTTTTATATTGTATTCTTTTATGGTCTTTTAAGACCTAATAAAGTTTTATGTGCTCTGTATCATGCAACATTAACAGAAGTATCAAGCTGCCACATGTTTGATAAAGAAATCGATCCAGGCGTACTGTTTCTCCAGGAAACCCGCTTGAAATCTAACTACTCTAAACTTTCAACCCTAAAGGGGTTCCATATGCTTTTTTTTCATCTGCTAGTGCTGCTATAGAGCCGTGGCCATTTTCTTTAAGCATTATCTGAAACTGGATATCATTGAATTCAAAAGAGATCCTTTTGGAAGCAGGTTGTAAATTATTGTGTTTTTGGACACGCAAAATTGCAATTTTGTGTGTTTCTATGTTCCTATGAGGACCAGATTGAAGCACTACAACAATTGTATTCATTAGCAACATACTCAAAAATTGCTATAAGTGTGGTTATGGAATTTATTTTTCTACAGAGCTCTGACCTTGATGCTTAAAGGAAATGTAAGAGACAATCTAAAACTTAAACTGCAGCATTTATTACAATTCTTGAAACTGACCTTAGCTTGGTAGATGTTCTTGGAAGCAAACTCCACTTCAGAAAAAGTTTACACGCTTCTCAGCTAGGTTTAACTCTGCGTAATGCCTAATTGCTTCTCAGACCATGCTGTCATTTCAGTGGAGTTTGAGAGAGAGTTTGGTTCACTTCTGAATTGAAGGTGTGTGTTGGACTTTTGCTTATGCAGGGTCATCCCCAGTCTTTTTGCCTCCTGCCTCCTATTTTTTTCTGACCTGTTGCTGTTGGCTTTTCAACTCTGAGCACTTTACCACTGCTAACCAGAGCTAAAGTGCATATGCTCTCCGAGTAAATTGTATGTAATTGGTTTATCCATGATTGGCATATTTGATTTACTACTAAGTCCCTAGTAAGGTGCACTAGAGGTGCCAGGGCCTGTAAATCAAACGCTACTAGTGGGCCTGCAGCACTGGTTGTGCCACCCACATAAGTAGCTCTGTAATCATGTCTCAGACCTGCCACTGCAGTGTCTGTGTGTGTATTTGTACACTGTAAATTCGACTTGGCAAGTGTACCCACTTGCCAAGCCTAAACCTTCCCTTTTCTTACATGTAAGGCACCCCTAAGGTAGGCCCTAGGTAGCCCCAAGGGCAGGGTGCAGTGTATGGATAAGGTAGAACATATAGTAATGTGGTTTATATGTCCTGACAGTGAAATACTGCCAATTTCGTTTTTCACTGTTGCAAAACCTGTCTCTCTCATAAGATAATATGGGGGCTACCTTTAAATATGATTAAAGTGTAGATTCCCCTAGAGAGTAGATGGACATGTGGAGTTTGGGGTCCCTGAACTCACAATTTAAAAATACATCTTTTAGTAAAGTTGATTTTAAGATTGTGCGTTTGAAAATGCCACTTTTAGAAAGTGAGCATTTTCTTGCTTAAACCATTCTGTGACTCTGCCGTGTTTGTGGATTCCCTGTCTGGGTCAGTTTGACAGTTGGGTTGTTTTTCACCTCACACCAGACAGTGACACAAAGGGGGCTGGGGTGTAACCTGCATTTCCTGATTAGCCATCTCTGCTAGGAGGGAGGGGTGGAGTGGTCCCTCTCATCTGAAAGGACTGTGCCTGCCTCTGACAATGCCGGCTCCAACCCCCTGCTGTGTGTCTGATGACTTGCCTGGGCAAGGCAGGATTTCACAAGTAGGTGTGAGTCCCCTTTGAAGAAAGGTGACTTCAAAGACTAAAATGGGTATAAGAAGGGCACCCAAATCTACAGACTTTAGAAACACTTCTGGAACCAAGAGGAACCTCTGCCTGGAGAAGAGCTGATAGCTGAGGAAGACGTGCTGCCCTGCCTGTGACTGTGCTTTGTGGAGCTTTCCTGCAGTGCTGCTTCTGCCAGAGTAAGAGGGCAAAGACTGGACTTTGTGTGCCTTCCATCTTGTGAAGAACTCTCCAAGGGCTTGATTTAGAGCTTGCCTCCTGTTGTTTGAAGTCTCAGGGACAGCAAAGACTTCTCTCTACCAGCACCTGGAGTCTCTGGAGAGACTCCTGCTCTGACAAGTGGTGCCCTATCCAGTCCCTGGGCCCTTGAAAGGAAAGCTGGTGGAATCCAAGGAAATCGACTTCGGACGACTTCGGACCGACGCCACTGCTAAATCCGATAACGCCGCCTGCACCTGACGCCGTGACCTTCGCTGGAACGCGACACTCTTCGCAGGCCCGTCCCCGCAGCCGCCCCGCTGAAGTCCGCGACTCCGTGGAAGTCGCCGCACCACGTCGTGACCGACGCCGCTTGAAGTGCACGGATTCAACGTTTCGCACAGACGCCGCGATTCCTGACTTCGCGCCTCGGCTTGTTTTCACTCTTCACCAAAGGTACTGTACTTGGGGGTCTACACGACTCCGTGTCCGACGCCGCTGGTGTCGGCTTGTTGGGAACGACTCCATCACGACGCCGTTTTAACATCTCATTGAAGCATTTTTGTTTCTAAGCTCTATTTTTGAGTGTAATCTTTAAAAATTCATAACTTGACTTGGGTATGTCGGATTTTTGTAGTTTTGGTCTTGTTTTGTTTAGATAAATATTTCCTATTTTTCTAAACTGGTGTTGTGTCATTTTGTAGTGTTTTCATTAAGTTACTGTGCATGTTGGTACAAATACTTTACACCTAGCACTCTGAGGTTAAGCCTACTGCTCTGCCAAGCTACCAAGAGGGTAAGCAGGGGTTAGCTGAGGGTGATTCTCTTTTACCCTGACTAGGGTGAGGGTCCTTGTTTGAACAGGGGGTAACCTGACTGTCAACCAAAGACCCCATTTCTAACAGTGTGCCTTTAATAAATTTGGTCAGAATGGGTGTCATCAACTCTCCGTTTTGTAAGTGAGTGTTTTGCATAAGTTTAGAATATGTCCCCGCTTTTTATTATTTGGGGTGCCTTTAGGGCTATATTTAAGAGCCACATTTTTGGCTTTTCAATAAAAATGACCAAAGACAGGAAATTGAGGACCTTGATTCCCCAAGAGTGTGTTGAAGGGCAACCCTTCTAGTGTGCAAGTTTATCCTCAAGGGCTGGTTCCTACAAAACACAAGCTCAAATACCACTGTAGAACAATTCGACTTCTAAACAAAAAGTATGTTAATCAGAAATATTAAGTGGGGAATGAGCATACTGGCAAACTTTTGGCATGGTCAGTAAAATCAAAGTGTAAAACAAACTTTTTAAAAGGCGTAATTGATCCAGTAACTAAGGGGGTGATTCCAACCCTGGCGGTCGGTGATAAAGCGGCGGCCAACCAGCCAACAGGCAGGCGGTCCAAAAAATGCAATTCTGACCCTGGCGGGAACCACCAACACAGACCACCACTTTAACACTCCGACCGCCACGGCGGGACTGACAAACAGCGCGGCGGTCACCGCCAACAGGCAGGCGGCAGACAATGTACCGCCCACCCTATCACAACTCACCAATCCGCCACCTTTTCCGGGGCGGGAGTCCCGCCGATAAAAACACAGCGGAAACAGACTACGAACGGGAAAACGCTCACCTCCACACACTCCACGAGGAATCTGGACAGCATGGAACCCGAATTAAACATCCTACCAGCTATTGTCTACCTGCTCATCTACCACGAGTACGAACGCCGGCGCAGACGACAACAGTGAGTACTGCACCTAC
This sequence comes from Pleurodeles waltl, assembly GCF_031143425.1. Lineage (NCBI taxonomy): Eukaryota > Metazoa > Chordata > Amphibia > Caudata > Salamandridae > Pleurodeles > Pleurodeles waltl. The sequence goes on from NC_090450.1 coordinate 764,204,479, forward strand.
GACACAGGGGAGGGGGGAGGAGGAGAGGTTACGTGCACACACATACGCGATACACCCACCCCCCAATACCTACACACCAATGCAGAGCAACAAGTCAGAGTGACACCCCCCAAACCCCCCGGAAGAATGCAAAGACATAATTAAAATGAATTTTCAAATTTATGTATAAAATAGGTTCATTGAAGTCATGGTAAATATGCCATATGAAATATACAAAAGAAATAATGAACATAGTGCAAAGTATAAACATAGTCAATAAGTCCTGCACAGTCTGTTAAATATCCATAGTCCGTGGGCCAATGTGTTCAAACACATGGGCAAAGCCCACACAGGAGACCGGATACCATTGGAGAGAACACTGCAGGGGCATCAGATGATAAAACAACAGGCACCTCAGGGGGAAGGGAAAGGGGGGTACCTCAGCCACATGAGTCCACGACGCCAGATCCACGAGAGGCCTCCATGCCCACTGTACCATCCTGGGGAGTGCAAAGCCACAGTCCATCAAATGGATAACCGACTCCACTGGTATTGGAGGAGGCATGGTGCCCAGAGTGCTTCGTGAACACCTGCTCGACACAGAACCGGCACTGTCAATGGATCAGCGGTGCTTGAGACGGCGGTGCCCAGCGGAGCGGTGCTTGAGACGGCGGTGCCCAGCGGAGCGGTGCTTGAGATGAAGGGCCCAGCGGAGCGGTGCTTGACAGGAAGGGCCCAGCGGAGCGGTGCTTGACATGAAGGGCCCAGCGGAGCGGTGCTTGAGATGAAGGGCCCAGCGGAGGGGTGCTTGAGATGAAGGGCCCAGCGGAGCGGTGCTTGACAGGAAGGGCCCAGCGGAGCGGTGCTTGACAGGAAGGGCCCAGCGGAGCGGTGCTTGAGATGAAGGCCCCAGTGGAGCGGTGCTTGACAGGAAGGGCCCAGCGGAGCGGTGCTTGACAGGAAGGGCCCAGCGGAGCGGTGCTTGAGATGAAGGGCCCAGCGGAGCGGTGCTTGACAGGAAGGGCCCAGCGGAGCGGTGCTTGAGATGAAGGGCCCAGCGGAGCGGTGCTTGAGACGGCGGGGCCCAGCGGAGCGGTGCTTGACAGGAAGGGCCCAGCGGAGCGGTGCTTGAGATGAAGGGCCCAGCGGAGCGGTGCTTTAGAGGAAGGCCCCAGCGGAGCGGTGCTTGAGATGAAGGGCCCAGCGGAGCGGTGCTTGAGAGGAAGGCCCCAGCGGGGTGGTGCTCTTCACGGTGGAGCCCTGTTCAGCGGTGCCTGCCTTGGCGGGGCCCTGTTCAGCGGTGCTCTTCACGGCGGGGCCCTGTTCAGCGGTGCTCTTCACGGTGGGGCCCTGTTTAGCGGTGCCTGTCTTGGCGGGGCCCTGTTCAGCGGTGCTCTTCACAGCGGGGCCCTGTTCAGCGGTGTTCTTCACGGCGGGGCCCTGTTCAGCGGTGCTCTTCACGGTGGGGCCCTGTTCAGCGGTGCCTGTCTTGGCGGGGCCCTGTTCACCGGTGCTGTTCACGGCGGGGCCCTGTTCAGCAGTGCTCTTCATGGCGGGGCCCTGTTCAGCGGTGCTCTTCACGGCGGGGCCCTGTTCGGCGGGGCCTGTCTTGGCGGGGCCCTGTTCAGCGGTGCTTGTCCTGTCTTTCAAGGGACCCAGACCTGGCCAAGACTCCCCGCTTAGTCGCCCTCCGACCTTGCGGTAGCGGGGCCCTCCTGTGATGGAGTCTTGGGCCCGTGGGTGTCGTCCGTCACACCCAGTATGGGGCTGGTGGGGCCCTCCTGGTGCGCTCGCCTGCTGCATGTCTTCTCCGCCCTGCTGCCCTTGCCCTCCTTTGCTGCAGCTCTCTGTCCCTTGCCTCCCTTAGATGATGTGGCAGGTGACGGGGCAAGTCCACTCTCCTTGGTGGCAGCCGTCTCAGGCTTTTCGCGCCGGCCCTTAATTTTTCTTGTCCTCTTCCCAGGGGGTGGGCTGGCTGTCCCCTTGCTGCTGGCCGATGTTCCTTCACTAGGAGCTGGTGGACTCCAATAGCCCTGCACTATGGTGATACTAGATGCAGGGCTGGTGGTGGCTGAGGTGCTCTTTGGACTCTTACCAGATGGAGGGAGTGGGTCAGGTGATGCAAAGAGGTCAATTTTGGAGAGGAAAAGTTTTTTAGGAGCAATGGGAAGGGTAGGTGCAGTGGGTGTGGGAGTGGAGGAAGAGGATGTGGTTGTAGGAGAGTCAAGTGTGCTGTCTTTGGGTGCAGGTGCTTGGGCTGGAAGCTGTTGTGAGGTGGATGGCTGTTGTGTGGGTGGCTGCCTGCGTTTGTGTGGTTTGGAAGAGGGGGTGACAGACACAGTGGGAGAGGACACAGGGGACGTGTAAATGGCAGTGGGGGTGGTGACTGCACGTGTGCTGACTGTAATGGAGGGTGTGCTGGTGATGGAAGTACTGGCTGATGGTGGTGTGCATGCAGGTGTGAGTGGAGACGTCACAGGGAGGGAGGAGGGAGACGAGGAGGAGGGGGACACAGAGGTGGTAGTGACTGTTGGCATGTCTGCATCTGGATGTTGTTTGTGTGAATGCTTGTGGGATCTGTGGTGCTTATGTCTGGATGAGCTGCCCTTGGGTGTTGAGGTGTGTGCAGGCTGGTCTGATGGTGTGGATGGGATAGGCAGAGGAACAGGAGACTGGGACTGGGTGGAGGGAGTTAGAAGAGGGAGGCTGGAGACAGGGACAATGGCTGCCGTCAGTGCTGAGGCCAGAGCGTTGAACGATCGCTGATGGGCAGCCTGACCCGAATGAATGCCCTCCAGGTATGCATTGCTCCGATGCACCTCCCTTTCTACACCCTGGATGGCATTCAAAAGGGTAGACTGCCCAACAATGAGCGTCCTGAGGAGGTCAATGACCTCCTCACTGAGGGCAGCAGGGGTAACTGGGGCAGGGCCTGAGGTGCCTGGGGCAAAGGAGATGCCCGCCTTCCTGGGTGAGTGGGCACGGAGCGAAGGCTGAGGGGCTGCTGGGAGGGCGGGGCTGGTGCACTGGGTGGCGGCTGTACCTGTTGTGGCGGTGGGCACGGATGTTGCCGCCACCGCAAGGGAGCTCCCTTCCGAGGACGTGTCGGTGTCGCTGACGTCTCCACGGGTCCCCGTTGTGGAGCTCCCCTCGCCCTCCATCTCACTGGTGAACTCTGAGTCAGTTGCATGGCCCTCCGGGGCCATGTGAGATGCAGCTCCCTCGTGCGCCGATGCCACTTCTCCTCCGCCTGATGATGCTAATGCACACATGCACGGGAAGAAAAAGAAAATGGGTGGGGGGGAGAAATGAAGACAGGTTGAGTGCATGCATTGGCAACACCGTTGGTGGAGAGGACAGACACAGAAGCCCCCTGTACTACGCTGTGCAATCGGGGTACACTACTCAGTTCTTGTGACTAGGCCTACAGGTCTATGGCCGACAAATGCACACATGGGTGATGCAGGACCATGGATAGCTGTACTTGGCACCCTACAGAGGTGGGGGGCGGGGGCACAGGGCCATGCCTAATGGAGGGGACTAGCCTACAGAAAGCGCCCTGGCCTTGAGTTACCCACAGCCCTCCTCCCCAACCCAGACACCTCAACTGCACGCAAAGAAAGCAGAATGTGCTGATACTCACCCCCTTGTGTCTGCTGTGATGTCCTCACGCGCCCATCCAAATCGGGGTAGGCCACCGCCAGGATCCGGGACATCAGGGGGGTCAATTGGCAGCTGGCACCCCTCCTACGTTGGGAGGCCATCCCCAGCAGAGACTCGGCGGTCTTTCTGGTCCCGCGGCGGATGTCCTCCCACCTCTTTCGGCAGTGGGTGCCCCGTCTGTTGTGGACCCCCAGGGCCCGGACGTCCTTGGTGATGGCACGCCAAATGTCGATCTTCTGATGGGCGCTGACCTATTTGACATGTACAGGGTGGGAAAGGAAATATCATCACTTTTCTGCATGGTCGATGTGAGTGGCCCCCCTCCCCAACCTTGCCATGTGGCACATGATCCCATCTGTCGTGCGTTGCACTCCTCATTCGCTCCCCTCCCCACCATCTTACATCCACCCCACTCAACACAGGCATAGCCCATTCAGCGTGCACCCTGTGTACTAACCTGTTGGTCTGGAGGACCGTAGAGTAGCGCATACTGGGGGAGGACCCCATCCACAAGTTTCTCCAATTCCTCAGATGTGAAGGCAGGGGCCCTTTCCCCAGTCGCAGCAGCCATAGTATCTCCCAGACCGAGGTCACAGCAGCACTTGCAGTATAGGTCCTCTCCTGTGGATGATCAGGTCTCGAGTGATTAAGCAGATAGAAAATGGCGGTCACACCCGCGGCGGTGCGTACCGCGGCGGTGAGTACCGCGACCGCCGGCGCACATCGTCATTGGCTCATGAAACCCATAGGGTGCAATGTTAACCAATACGGCTTCGCACCGCGGTCTTCGACCGCCTACCGCCACGGTGTGCCACGCCAGCGCATTGACCTCACATCCCACTGTCACACTTCACAGGTCAGGCAGCCGCCATTTCCAGGGCCCACATGGCATAATTTCAACTGCGTCACACAGGCCTAGGCCGTGCATTACCACTCATACAAGCCTTTCAATGCATTGCGATTCTTTTACTGTGCAAGCTGTGTGAACGAACCTGTGGTTTGCTTGACTTTCTGCTCCATGTTGTCCTTCCTAGGCACCGTCCGCTGGGACTTGCGAGGAGAAGGATAAATCCTCCTGTGTACCGACCACTGGTGGACCTGTCGACAATGGAAGAACGATATGCTATACTTAGATACAGACTTGACAGAGCCACTATACATGAACTGTGTGCCCAGCTGGAGCCAGACCTGATGTCCCCCATCCGCCAACCCGCAGGGATTCCCCATCTGGTGCAGGTTCTGTCAGTACTCCATTTTTTGGCAAGTGGGTCTTTTCAGACAACAGTGGCCATGTCATCAGGGATGTCTCAGCCTATGTTTTCTAAGGTTTTGTCCAGAGTGTTGTCTGCCCTGATGAAATACATGCGGAGCTACATTGTTTTCCCTGAGGAGGATAATTTGGCTACAGTGAAGGGTGATTTCTATGCCCTTGGACATATCCCCAACATCATTGGTGCCATTGATGGGACCCATGTGGCTTTGGTTCCCCCCAGTGGAAGTGAGCAGGTGTACAGAAACAGAAAAAGTTATCATTCGATGAATGTCCAGGTGGTCTGTTTGGCAGACCAGTACATCTCCCATGTAAATGCCAAGTTCCCTGGGTCAGTGCATGACGCATATGTTATGAGAAATAGCAGCATCCCTTACATGATGGAACAGCTACAGAGACACCGTGTGTGGTTATTGGGTGACTCTGGTTACCCCAACCTCTCCTGGCTATTGACCCCAGTGAGGAATCCCCGGACCAGGACAGAGGAACGGTACAATGAGGCCCATGGGCGAACTAGGAGGATCATAGAAAGGACCTTCGGCCTCCTGAAAGCCAGGTTTAGGTGCCTACATATGACTGGTGGATCCCTAATGTACTCACCAAAGAAGGTGTGCCATATCATCGTGGCCTGCTGAATGCTTCACAATCTTGCTTTGCGACGCCAGGTGCCTTTTCTGCAGGAGGATGGTCCAGATGGTGGTGTTGTTGCAGCTGTGGAGCCTGTGGAGAGTGAAGAGGAGGAAGACGACGGGGACGACACGGACAACAGGGATACAGTCATACAACAATACTTTCAGTAGCACACAGGTAAGAAACAGCCACCCCAATTTACATTTACTTAAGGCCTCCTGCGTCTCTACTGTCTGTGTTTCCCCCCAGTTCCTTTTAAGTTAATTGTGACTTTCCCTTCCCTTTTCAGAGCTGTATGACCGACTGCGTGACTACTGCTTTGTTTGCCCATGGACTAAAGCTTATTGACATTGGTATGTTGTCATCACAATGTTACTGAACATAATTGCACCGTTATGTGTAATACATTTGTGAAAAATACAAGCAGACTCCTGTTATTTTAAGTGCAATGAGTGATTTATTTCAAGTGCTACATATAGGTAAATGATTGGGAAGCGGGGATGGGTGGGGGTGGAGTAATGTCCATGGCAGAGTCCAGTTCTCAGTCGCACAGGTGCATTGTCCATATGCCTGTGGAAGGACAGTGGGATGACATCAGGGGGTATCATATGCTGGCGGGGGTCTTGCAATCCTACTCTGTCTTCTTGTGAGATCTCAGGTTCCGCTTGCGGGGTGGTTCTTCTTCAGCAGGAGGAGGGGTTCTGGTGGACTGTCGTTGTGTGGGGGCCTCCTGTCAACTAGCGCCGGCGGATGTTGTAGCCTGTTCCTGGTCCTGGCTAGTGACAGGGGCCCTTTGTGGTGCCACATGGTCCCGCAATGTGGTGACTATCTGGTTAAGGGCCAGGACGATGGTCCCCATTGCGGAACCGATGTTCCTCAGTTCCTCTCTGAACCCCATGTACCGTTCCTCCTGCTGTGCCTGGATCTCCTGGAACCTGGCCAGTACCGTCGCCATCGTCTCCTGGGAGTGGTAGTATGCTCCCATGATGGAGGAGAGGGCCTCTTGGAGAGTGGGTTCCCTGGGCCTGTCCCCCCCCTGTCGCACAGCAGCCCTCCCAGTTCCCCTGTGTTCCTGGGCCTTTGTTCCCCTGGACGGTGTGCCCACTACCACTGCCCCCAGGTCCCTGTGGTTGTTGGGGTGGTGGGTCAACCTGGGTGCCCTGTAGTGGCGGACACACCGCTGATTGATGTGTCCTGGAGACAGAGGCATGGGCCCGCTGGGTGGGAGCTGTGCTTGTGTTCCCAGAGGGGGTTGGGTCTGGTGTAGCCTGTGGCTGTCTGTGGGGAACCGACTGTCCAGAGGTCCCCGATGGGCCGGGCTGGTCATCTGGCTCCAGGGAGACAGAGCTGCTGTCATCGCTTGGGGCCTCATCTGGGGGTGGGATGGACATCTCTGGACCCTCTGTGGCGGTGTGGTGGCGCTCGGGTCCTGCAGGGGTATTAAGGTATGGTTATAGCTTCTGTGTGTGGCATTTCGTGTGATGGGTGGGTGTCTGTGTACCCAAGTGCAGGCATTCCCTTGTGGGGGCTTTTGTGAGGGTGGCTTGTGGGGGTGATGTGTGCGTGCAGTGGGCATGCTTTTGGCTTGGTGTTTGGATGGGTGGGTTGTGATGGTGAGCCTTTTGCAAGGAGTTGGTGTGATGGGGTGGGGGTGAGGGTGGGGGTATGTGCTGGCATGCAGGTGGGGTGGGGGTGGGAAGTAGTAGTTGAGATTTGACTTACCAGAGTCCATTCCTCCAGATACTCCTGCGAGGCCCTCAGGATGCAGGATGTGCAAGACTTCCTCCTCCCATGCTGTAAATTATGGGGGAGTAGGTGGAGGTCCGCCGCCAGTCTTCTGCACCACAATGTTGTGCCTTGATACCATGGAACGCACCTTCCCCCGTAGGTCGTTCCATCGCTTCCTGATGTCATCCCGATTGCATGGATGCTGTCCCACCGCGTTGACCCTGTCCACTATCCTTTGCCAGAGCTCCATCTTCCTAGCTATTGTGGTGTGCTGCACCTGTGCCCCGAATAGCTGGGGCTCTACACGGACTATTTCCTCCACCATGACCCTGAGTTCTGCGTCAGAGAACCTGGGGTGTCTTTGGGGTGCCATGGGGTGGTGTGGATGAGGTGAGGGGTGGTGTATGTGTTGTGGAGTGTAATGTGTGTGGTGGTGTATGGTGTTTTGTGCGTGGTAATTGTGTGGGTGATGTTGTGATTTGCCTCGGTGTGATGGTCTACTCTAAGCAGTGCTGTCTCTCTCTGTCCTTGATTCGCAATTGTTGTCGTAGGGGTTTGTGGGTGATGTGGGTGTGTGTTTTATTTTGTATTGGGTGTGTGGGAGTGGTGTGTATATGTATCTCAGGTGTGTGTGTTTCAAATTGACCAATGTGGGGATGTTTTGTAAAGGTGTGTAATTCGACCGCGGCGGTGTGTACCGCCAATAGAATACCGCGGTTGAAAGACCGCTGCGTGGATTCGTGGGTCGTAATGGCATGGGCGTATTTCTGTTGGCGTGACGGTGGAGGTTTGGTCATCGCCATTTTTTCGCTGACCTTTGGTGTGGCGGACTTTTGTGGATGTCGGGTTTTTGGAGGTTTTCAAGTTGCGGGTCAGAATGACCGTGGCGGTTTACCGCGGCTGCGGCGGTGTTATGGCGGGCTTCTGACCGGCGGTAAGCGCCTTTTACCGCTGAGGTCAGAATGATCCCCTAAGTTGTCTGTGCTGGATCTGAGGTCTGTGCATAGGATTTTTCTAGATCATTAAAAAGCAATTGTTCAACTAGATAAAGCCACGGGTCCAAAGTCAATTTCAGACTTCCTAGAACAAATACACATTCCCAAACTATCAGATGGTCGAATATTAGATATCATCAAACCAATTTCAGTGGATGAAATTAAATCAAGTCTAGAGAGCTGTACCAATGGGAAAGCCTGATTTGATGATGGGATGCCAACAGAGATCTGCAAATGTTCCTCCCTGTTTTCATGAAGTAATGGCAAAACTACTCACCTTAATCTTAGAGGGTGATAAAGCACGAGCTGGTTTTGTGGAAGGTACAGTCATCATTATTTTGAAAGACATGACGCTTGTTGAAAATGCTAATTACTATTGCCCAATCAGATTATTAATATCTGATTATAGTACTTCTGAATGACATCTTGCTAATATAATCATGCCACTTGCACCAAAATTAAAACACCAGGATCAAAATAATTCAATAGGTTGATAACAGCAAATACGATCCAAGCTATTAATTATTTTTTTTAAATAATTTGAATCCCACACTATTAATGTTAGATATGTATAAAGGTTTTCATTTTCTAAATTGAGAGGCTTTTTCTCATATCTTGAAAGCTTTCTCATCTCTAAAGCCACTGATAATGATTCTTAATAAGCTCTATGAAAATGCACTCAGCTTCAAAAATAACTAACTCAGTTGCAGGAGGGAGAATCAATATTAATCACGAGGATCAACAAGAGTGCCATATCTCTCCAATGTTATTTGCTCTGTTTATCGAGGTCCTAGCGATCGCCATCTGTTTACTAGCTCCTGCGTTTCAAAAGTAAAACTATATGCTAAAGATCTAGCTATATATTTGAAAGCAGAGAAATCTAACAGCCAACATTTGTGAAAAAAGATTCAGGTACTTACATTGACTGGAGGATACAAAGATTCCTGATTCCTAAAGGAAAATTAGACATCGTTTTAGTTATTGTTTACAGCCTTGATGCTCCTCAGGGCTTGTGCTACAAGTATGATCCCATTCTTCCAATTAGTCATCTGGGAATGTATGTTACATCAAAATATGCTGATCTATTCAAACTAATTGATATGGCAAAAATAGTGAGAGTTCAACATCTTTTGTGTAAGTGGAAAGCATGGCCTCTGTCAATCACAGATACAGTGACTTTGGTAAAATTGTCTATTTTGCCCCTTGGTATTTTTTGTATTTGTCAATGCCCTGCTAAGGTGTCTAAGATTTTTTTCCCCACTTTGAAACAATGATTTATTTGGAATTATCAACAAGGCCATTTGGAAATACCTAATATCCAGTTAGATAAAGAGTATGGTGGTTTAGCTTCACTGCATATTTGGTTATGTTAACAGGCAGCTCTTTTAGATACCATAGCTAGGCCGAACTATGTACTCACTGCTCCAATTTGTGGTAATTGTTTATCTGATGCAATGAATGAAAGAGAGTGATCCAGTTACCACTTATATAAACATCTTCATTCTGCCTAAAATGACTTATTAGTCAATATATGAGTTTTTTTTTTCATAAGCACAAATGTTAGAGGGAGCATTACATACCAGACTGTCATGAATTACTTTCACTGAAAGATTGTAAAAGCTTGCTTTCCAATGAGGAGTTTTAAAAATTGAACATCTCGACTTTCAACTGCATCGGGTTTTAAATATAAAGCCTTGTTGAAAAACTGGGAGCAGCTTTAAATTTCAGACACTACTATGAGTAAAGGGCTTTGTTTCAGCTTTCTGAAGATTAAAAGTTTACTGCAGCTCTATCCAGCATTCTCCTGAGAAAAAGCCTCTAAAATCCTCACAATTTAAATTTAAGCTTGGAAGCATTGGTAGCTGGTACAGGGAGTTGCAGGTTAATTGGCATGTTTCCCTTCTTTGAAATCACCTGGAGGGAGTTGAGATAGAAACAGGGCTTAGTGTTACACCCAAGGACGGGGGGAACTATGGGCCAGATGTATGAATCTGGCCCATTGCGATTCGGTAATTGCGATGCAAAGGGCCATGTATCACATTTGCGAGTCGGTAATTGCGATTTCTTAAAAATCGCAAATGCAATTACCGAATCGCAAATTTCGATACTGGCCCCATTCGCAGCTATGGGCCTGTTGGCCCATAGCTGCGAATTTTTTGCATTTCACAAATTGCGATTTCTGAAACAGAAATCGTAATTTGTGAAAAGCAAAGGGCCAGGGTGATGGGGGGCCTTACTCCTGCACCCCATTTTTTTTTTTTTACACATTTAAAGTGCACACATGCCAAAAGGGCATGTGTGATTTACATTTCAAATTTAAAAATGCAGTTTTACTGCATTTTTTAATTTTGCACCAGGTTACCACCTGGTTGCAGGTCATGGTATTTTGCACTTGCAAAATACCATTCTGCGAAAAATCGCAATTTGCGATTTTTTGCAGAATTGCTTTGCGACCTGGATTTTGCGAATGGCAAAATGCGATTCGCAAAATCCAGGTCGCAATGCAGAAAATCGCAATTTTTGCGATTTTCGGTTTTTGGTCTGCGAATGCATTTGATGCATTGCAGACCTCGATTTTGCACTCACAAACGGCTGATTTCGCTGTTTGCGAGTGCAAAATCTGTTGATACATCTTGCCCTAAGTCATTTTAGCCATGAGTTGTTTAGAGATGCTAATTTTAGAAGAATTCGTTTTTTTTGTCACCTGATGTCTTCTTTTTATTCTGTACTATGCCATCAAGGAAATATTTAAGTACTGCACACCCCCACCCCGGAAGAGCTGCTTAAGATACCATCTTGTAGGGAAGGGGCACTTAGAAGTATGTCATGGACCCTTTCCGGCTCCTTATATTTTCTGGAACAAGTTGTTCTCTTTTAATGTTTTTATTTTTTTTGTTTATAAATGAACAGAGCTAATGTAGTGCACTTTAAAGAGGTATGTCTTCAATGATTTTCTACATTGGATCATTCTTTAATGGTCCCTAGGGAAACATCTCAGTTGTTCCAGACCCTGTGTGCATATATTGTAATAGGGCTGCTACCTTCTTTTTTTCTTTTTTTAACTTCTTAGTCTTCAGTCTGATTGTGGCCTGGTTGCAGGTATGCCAAGAGCCACCAGAGATGGTAAGCCTGTGCATAAGATAAGTGGGGTGCTGGTCAAGATGGCTTTGTAAATCATGCAGCTGGTTTTGATGGTGTGAGCTAATAAAGAGAGCCAATGCAATTCCAGTATGATAGGAGGGATTGTATTTCTTCCAACCCAGCATGAGGTGTGCTGCCATTTGTAGGATGCACATAAGTGTTGTGTGTGTGGAGTCTTGGAGGCAAAGAAGTGGGGCTTCACCACCTACCACATGCAAGAGCATGAGGAATTCATCAGCAGTTCTGAAGTTGCTCTCTGATAGAGCTGTACCAGACTGTCTTTGGTTTTCAGCAATATGTTCTTTATGGGTGAGGTAGATGTCCAAGGTGATTCCAAGTGACTCGGCTTTAGATAAAGTTGAGGTTCAAAGGATTTAAGGATATGTCATTGAGTCAGATTTGTACCCCTTCCTGATTGCCGCTCTTAGTAAAAAGGGGGATTCTGTCTTGCTGGGTTGAGCTTCAGGGAGTGGCTCTATATCTAGGTATAGATGAGATGCAGACAGATGTTTTTAGGAGCACGGCTACAACTGCCTGTTGACAGCTACCACAAAACATCTATTCAACACTGGGCTTCATTGTGCTAAGTAATTATCAGCTACGGTACACTCCGACCACTTGTGTTTGTGATCCCTGTGAATAATCAATCAATCAATCAAACAATTTATAAAGCGCTAGGGTCTCAAGGCCCTGGGGGGGGAGCTATTGGTCGAATAGCCATGTTTTGAGGTGTTTTCTGAAGGCCAGGAGGTCTTGGGTCTGGCGCAGTTGGAGCGGTAGAGAGTTCCATGTCTTGGCAGTGAGGTAAGAGAAGGATCTTCCTCCGGTAGTGGTGCGGTGAATGCGGGGGATGGAGGCGAGGGCGAGGCTGGCGGATCGGAGCTGGTGGGCAGGGATGTGGAATGTGAGTCTGTCGTTGAGGTAGGCTGGACCCGTGTTGTGGAGGGCTTTGTGTGCGTGGGTGAGTAGTTTGAAGGTGATCCTCTTTGATACGGGTAGCCAGTGTAGCTCCCTGAGATGGGATGAGATGTGGTTGCGGCCTGGGACGTCAAGGATGAGTCGGGCAGAGGCTTCTGGATGCGTTGCATTTTCTTTTGTAGTTTGGCTGTGGTTCCTGCAGAGAGTGCGTTGCTGAAGTCCAGTGGGCTGCTGACTAGGGCATGGGTGACTGTTTTTCTGGTTTTGACGGGAATCCACTTGAATATCTTGTGGAGCATGCGGATGGTGTTATAGCAGGAAGAGGAGACTGCGTTGACCTGTTCAGACATGCTGAGTGCTGAGTCAAGGATGATACCCAGGCTCAGTACTTGGGTGGTGGGGGTGGGGGAGGCTCCGAGGGAGGTAGGCCACCAGGAGTCGTTCCAGGTGGAGAGGTTGCTGCCGAGGATGAGGACCTCTGTTTTGTCTGTGTTTAGCTTCAGGTGGCTTGATTCCATCCAGCCGGCTCTTGTGGAGGTTGTTTTAACCGCTGTAAGTTACCTGTTATGTAATTACAGCCGCACACCAAAAGAGGCTTTTAACCGCTGTAAGTTACCTGTTATGTAATTACAGCCGCACACCAAAGGCAAGGGACATCATCTGGGGAAGTTCCAATAACAGCTGTAAACGTCAAAAGAATGTGGGCACTGTGCTATCAGTATACGACCCCATTCTCAACCTACCAAGGCAATAAACATGACAAATACCTCTGCATGGCTCCTGTCCCTGCCATTGAACTGAGAGGTCAGTCCTAAAACTGCACTTATTGTAACAAATTAAACCATTCTGATCAGTCGAGGCATCCTCATCAGTCCATACAGGGTGTTACTTTCAATTTGTGCTCTGGTCAACACCAAATAATTATTCGTTTTTCACAAATGTTTGTCTGTTGTTTCTGTCTGATTCAGTGCACTGTCTTCCAATACACCCATTGAAAGTCCACGAAAGCATTTTTTTATTTTTACAATGCCACTGCAGGAAAGCGTCTGCTTTACATTTTTATCCATTGCGGGTACAGGGTACATGCAAAATGCTGATGGATGAGCCTAGTGTTATGCAATAGATGTTTTACCTTGCATCAGTTTACAAACATAATAATTCTGTGAGAAAACAGTCAAGCCTTAACAAAGGATTGACCTCTGGGTTTTAGGGTCAAGGCCCTGTGGCAAAGGAAATGCATAACTTGTACATATTTTAGCAGGTAATGTAGCAAAATGTTTGAATTGGAGACAACATTATTATGGACAAATTTTCCAGTTTGAAGGTCCAAGGTTGACTCTACTACTGTTTCTCAGTTCCATGCAAAATTTAAAGCACGTACGTCTTAACGGTTTTTCATTTCCCCCAAAAATTATATTATTAGACCTACGTATCCCTGTTATGTCTGGGGCAGGCTGACAAATACTGTTAGATGATGAAGGCCTAGCAATCAAACGATGACCCAAGCCATTTTCAAATTAGAAATTACAAGGGGGCTGATTACAAGTTTGGCGGTCTGAGGAACGCAATATTGGCGGTCCGACCTCCAACAGGCTAGTGGAGTGGACCACCATATTATGGATTGGGGGTGGAAGCAACAGAAGACCACCAGTGGTCCGCCACCACCAGGCAGCACAGACCACCGTGATCTGTCTGAGCCACAAACAGGTTGTCGGAGACCAAGTTTCTGCCAGATCTATGAGGAGGCTGCACACTGCCAATGTGATCACGGTGGTCCAACCACCAAGTATCAGGATGGAAAAACGAACAGCATAATTGGAGACACTCATCTGCAGACAGCCAAACACTTCAGCCAGCGCACACACACACTGCACGGCAATACTACACATATACACACGGCTACATAGCATAGGCTCAGTGACACTGAAGTCCACACAGCATACACACACACATCAACTATACCACAACTTCTGCACACATACAAATACATTTCACACACTCACACCCAACACTGGCAAGGGTCTCCCCACACATACAACACACATATACATTCCTGTGCCATGGAACATACAACACCACAATCAAACAACCTTGCGGTCTACAAGCACACATCACACACACATTGCACAATGAAATCACAATGTCATTCACAATACACACAGAGACACATAGAGAAAGGACAGAAAGTGCATCACCACGACAAGACATGCACAGTTGGGATCAGAGCAGCAGGACATACATGTCAACATTATTTTCCTCTTGGCTTAGCTCGTCAAGATGGATCTAGTTCATTAGGCACATCACAGGGTGTAGCATTATCTGTTTCTGGGTTCTTCCCAGGTATGTAAACTTCATGTGTGAGTTTACAAACAGCTGCACAATGTCATGTGGACACTGTCCTGGTCAGTGGAGTTAGAGAGACTGGTCCTCCTGGGATTTACAGTCATGCTACAGCAAGTACTACACACAGCATACATAAGTCATCCTCTCAGGTGAATACAGTTACATTGCTAGTTAGCTTACAAGGATGTCAGGAAAGATGCACAGTGAGGTAGTGTTTTGCATTGGGTTGACAGTGGCTACTGGCTTTAGCATTCCTGTAATTGCCTGTCCTTTACCCACACATTATACAGTGGAGATCCCCTCAGGTGAGTCAAGTTCAAAAGCTTATTAGTGGGAGAAGGGTCATAGTAGCAGTTGGTAGTGTTGTTGCTGAGTCAAGCGTGAGTCCCAGTTCTTGCTGGCTTTAGCATTACTGCCAATGCCTGTCCTACCCACACACTATACAGATAGGACCCTCTTAGGTGAGTACAGTTCACAATTGATTTGCACAACAAGGTGATTTTGGGTGTGGCACACTATGTGTTTTTTTTACTGGTAGAACAATGCCTGCTGGGAGTTGTAGTGCTGTAAGTCCCTGAACTACACACTATACACAGATGTTGTGCCCCTAGGTGAGACTACATTACATGTGATATGCCAGTCAGGGGTATTTGGACAGTTGGACATAGAGGTGGTGAGTGGAGCGACAGTTACAAGTGCAAAAGGGGATCAGTGAGCATGCGTGCCAATACATTTTTGTGCCATTTGTGTTGTTGTGACTTACCCGACTCCATTCCCTCAGGTATTCCTGTCAAGCCCTCAGGATGCAGGATGGCCAAGACCTTCTCCTCCCTAAGCTGTAGGGGGGAGGTGAGGGACCACCATCAGTCTT
This sequence comes from Pleurodeles waltl, assembly GCF_031143425.1. Lineage (NCBI taxonomy): Eukaryota > Metazoa > Chordata > Amphibia > Caudata > Salamandridae > Pleurodeles > Pleurodeles waltl. Next base: position 764,220,017 of record NC_090450.1, read on the forward strand.
GTGGACCACCAGCTGGTGCCTGGCGGCCATGGAACATACCTTCCCCCTGAGGTCATTCCTCCTCTTCCTGATGACGTCCCTTGTGCCAGGGTAGCTGCCTACAGAATTCAATCTGTCAACTATTCTATGCTGCATTTCCATTTTCCTTGCACTTGTAGTCTGCTGGACTTAGGCTCCAAATAAATGTGGGTCTAGACTAATGATTTCATCCACCATGACTCTTAACTTGTCATCTGTGAAATGGGGATGTTTCTGTGGTGACATGGTGGTTGTAAACAAGGAACAATATAAGTAATGAAATGTAGGTGCTGTGCAATTAGGGGGTGATGTGGAGCAAATTTGGTGTAGCGGTGCTATTATGTGTGGTGGAGGTGTTGTGAGGGTGTGGGATGTGTGCCCAGTGAAAGATGAAGGGGTGTCTATTCTATGGTTCTGCATTTTTAAATGGCGGGCTGTCTTCTGTTTGGGCCGTTGTTGATGCAAAGTATTGTGGTGTGTGAAGAGGTGTGTTTTATAGTGTAATTTGTAGGTGTGTATAGTGTGAGAATGTCTTTCAGCTGTGTGGTTTCAAAGCTCACCAATGTGGTGTATTATATTACTGTGGATACTGCCAACTGTTGCGGTTCGCACCGCCATTGGAAGACCACCATGTCATGACTGCCATGCCGATTTTCAACTTGTAATAGGTTCGGTAGTAGGTTGACGGGCTGACGGTTGAAGTGATAAGACTGCCTATTTCCTGCCCTCCCCTAGTCCAGGCGGTCTTGGGTTTTTGGCTGTCTTTTGGCCGGCCAGGCTGTGTGACTTGTATTACATTGATCTGTGAGACCACCAACATGGTGATCTGTTGGCATCCACCACAATGGCAGTATGGTGATCCGACTGCCAAACTCATAATCAGGCCCAAAATCATCATTTGTTAAAAGCATGTGCGTTCACAAACACATTTGGAAATACAAACATTTACCATTTGTGTTCTACTTTAGAACAAATTCATCTTTATTATCCATCAGCTCTGCCTTTTATTTCCCCAGTTGACAATGAAGCTTCTTATGTAACATTTGCAAATTAACAATAATTGAACGAGTTACAGTTTTGAAGAGCTGCATCAACAATCCTTGTCTTTTGATGAATGAATGTGTGTTTCTAATAGTGAAGTAACTATTCCGGTTGTGTTGGATGCCAAAACGAAACCATATTTTCAACTACATATGGCATTGAACATGGGTGCGCTCTCATTAGGAGTTGTCTCTTAGTTCTGATGTGGCTGTAGAATCACTTACCCATCTCATCGTAATTATGAAGATATACAGGAAAGCAATATATCAGGTCCATTTCAAAACGTAGTCCAAATCTATGAGTATGTTACTGGGGATAGCGGAGAAATAATCAGGGAAATGTTGAACAGTATAACAAATCTACTCGGTATTTGCTCCTGTTCAAGAGGAATTCTCTAGGGGCCAGATGTAGCAACTTTGGAAATTGCGACTTGCAATTTGCGAGTTGGAGCGACTCGCAAATTGCAAGTCGCAATTTCCAATGCAGAACGGTGTCTCAGACACCTTCTGCGAGTCGGTATGGGGTCGCAAAGACCCACCTCATTAATATTAATGAGGTGGGTCGCAAATTGCGGCCCCATACCGACTATGGGCACTCGCTAACATGGAGGCCTGCTGTAGTCAGCAGACCTCCATGTTCGTCACTGCTTTTAAATAAAGCAGTTTTTTTTTTTTTAAGTGTAGCCCGTTTTCCTTAAAGGAAAACGAGCTGCACTTAAAAAAAAATCCGAAACCTTTTGTTTCGTTTTTTTTTCAGGGCAGGTAGTGGTCCCTTGGACCACTACCTGCCCTGAAAAAATGTTTTGGGGTCCATTCACAAAGGGGAAGGGGTCCCATGGGGACCCCTTCCCGTTTGCGAATGGGTTACCATCCACTTCAAGTGGATGGTAACTGCGACTCCATTTGCGACCGCATACGCGGTCGCAAATGGAATTGCATACCATTGCGAATCGCAAATAGGAAGGGAACACCCCTTCCTATTTGCGATTCGGAAATGCATTTTGCGAGTCGGTCCCGACTCGCAAAATGCATTTCTGCATAGGAAACACGCATTTGCGAGTCGCAAACGGCAAATTTTGCCGTTTGCGACTCGCAAAGTGTTTCCTACATCTGGCCCTTAGATCCATAAGAATGCCAGATAATTTCATTCCCTTTGCAATTACTAATAGCCACAGTATTGATAAAACCAGAGGACATGAAATGAGACACACTGTGCTCTCTTCCTCTTCAGTGCCACTGCACATAAAAATGACAGCAAAATGCAAACTTGTAAAGACAAAATCTGCATTAATTTTCTGAAATAGAGTAATTTCACAAACATGTAAGTAGCACACATCTATTTCCAAGAGTCTTATTTGAATCGAGTGTGTTTCATAAGTATGACAATTATCTTCCTATGCAGGGAAGGATCTTTTAATGGACAAATAGAAAGAAAAACATCAGTGAAATGTGATGTTCTGGAATTATAGAGCAAACTGCAGGTGAATAAATAAGCATTTGTATGCTGTGAGAAAGTGGATTATTAGTTTGGATGTATGAAATTCAACTAGAAGTAATAATGTCACTATTCCTGTTAAGTCCAGTAAAGTTTCTGTAATTTATACCTGAGGTCAACCTCTGACAGCTATAGCACAAGGCAGACAGGCTTAATGTAAGTAAAATGTCGAGTCATTTAGAAGTAGAAAAACAATTAAAAAGTCAAAAAAACAACACAATAAAAATCCCAGTCCAACTTATAAAAATAGTGAACTATTTAATTGACAAAAAATGAATGAAGAAAAACAGAAATATGAAATTTTAAGATTACATTAAAATTAGCACTCAAAAGCACTAAGGGGGTCATTTTGACCTCGGCGGTCTTTTTTAAAGACCTCCGAGGGACCGCCGTGCGGAAGACCGCCAGTGCAGGCGGTTTGCCGCTCGGCCTATTATGACCGTTGGCAGCTCTCTGTCCCTTTACGGATGGAGAGACGCCAACAGCCATACTGGCGGGAGGCGGGGAAGTGGAGGTTGCTCCACCTCCACCGCCACGCCAACAGAACACCGCCCAACGAATCACGTCCTGTGATTCGCCGTGGCGGTGTTCTGTTGGCGGTGTGGTGTCGGCGGGGCTGCCCCCATGGCTCCCGTCCCCTCCCGGAGGATCAACAGACCAGGTTAGTCAATCATCCGTTAGGGGAGGCGGTGGGGGGTGTTGTGTGTTGTGTGCGTGCATGGGGGTGTGTGTCTGAGTATGTAGAGGGGGTGTGTGAGTGCGTGTATGCTTGTGGGGGTGATGCATGTTTGGGAATGAGTGTGTGTATGTCTGTGGGCATGTCTGTATGGATGTATGCGTGTATGTTTGAATGTGGGTGTGCGTGTCTGACTGTGTGTGTGGATGTTGGCATGTATGTCGTTGTGTGTGCGTGTGTGTGTTGGTGGTGCCTGCATGCGTGTCGGGTGTGTGTGAGTTATGTGATGTTGGGGGTCGGGGTGGGGAGGCGGGCCCTGCCACCTTTGGGGGTGGCAGGGGTGGTGGAGAGTGTAGGGGAGGGAGTCGGGGTGGGAGTGAGGGGTGGGGGAGACCCCTATCAGTGCCAAGGAAGAAATTCCCTGGCACTGATAGTGCTTACCGCCATGGATTTCATGGCAGTTCAAACCACTGGAAATCCACAGCGGTAAGACGGGTCCAAATACCGCCGGCGGTATTGTGACGGCCATCGGGCTGGAGACCTAGGTCTCCAGCCAGGCGGTCATCTCCGCCCTGGCGGGCGGATCGGAGAACCAGCGGATGACCATGGTGGTAACCGCCATGGTCATAATTCAACAAGGTAAGACCGCCAGCCTGTTGGCGGTCTTACCGCCGGTTCTCCGCCTTACGCCAGGGTTCTAATGACCCCCTAAGTGCCAAATGCAGTCACCTGGTTGCTCTTCATCAGGACCTAGGCACAATTTAAGGCTGACCAAGATGGAGTACTGGCCAGATACAGAAAGTAGGTTCATTCTTATTAGAAGTTTTACCTTTTGACATGGGGCCTGATTTAGATCTTGGTGGACGAGTTACTCCGTCACAACGGTGGCTGATTTCCCATCCACTCAAATATAAATCCAATCATATTGTATGAAATTTATATTTCAGTGGATGGGATATCAGTCACCGTTGTGACGGAGTAACTCATACGCCAAAATCTACATCAAGCCCTAAGTCTCTAAAATGGAAGTAAAAAATCCTCAGTGGTGCAATACTGAAGTCTGTGGCCGAGAAGGGATCCAGGAGGTCAGGTAGTCATTGGATGACGTCCCAGTGAAGCTGAAGACTTCTGACAGAAAATGTCAAAACATGAAAGATTCAAGATTCACACCCAAAAAAAGTCCACATCAGCAGAATACTTTTGACGCCTGTGCCCAGTGAAGAGTTCCATTTTTGGACTTAGTCAAGTTTTTGGAGCTCAACTTTCTCCAACAGGGCTAGGCTGCAAGCTGTAACTGATCAGGGCTCCACTAGTCTTCAAGACCCTCTCTCTGATGTCTCACTGAAAATAATTTTGCTGGTGCGGAAAAGCCCTGAGCGGTAGCAACCTGAATCTTTGTCCAGATTTAAATTGACTTGGAAGGTTTGTTCCGGTCTTCTGAATGTCTTTGAATGTCAGGAGGAGTACAGAATAACACAGCCAAGGATCCCAGGACCTCAGGAATTTCACTTGAGGGTCAAAATGCACCCAGCAGAAGACACAAGCAGGGTGTAAATCAGGTCCAGATGTAACTGGGCATTGGGCTTTTCAGGAAAAGGGCTTCTTGCAGCTTGTTGTTTTCCCTGTAGCTTAAAAGGAGGTTATCCAACTTGCCCTTGTATTCCACTTCTTTCTCCTGGGTACATGTAGGAGTAGGCCCACCTTTTCAGGTCTCCTCAGAGGTCTCAACAACAGATGCAGTGCTTTCTTTGTCTTCCAAAGGTGGAGTAGTATGCTGAAGAGGGTGCCCAGTAAAGCCCTGCATGGAGGAGGGCCACCCATCCTATGCCAGCTTGTTAACTGTTAGACTCCCCAAAGATACCTAAGATCCACTAATGCTCACCTTCTTACCATACCCATTTTTACAAGAGCAAGGCGTACAGGTCAGTCCTTAAGCCATAACATTGCCAAGCTTTGGAATTCCCTCTCAGTGGCTATTTGTGCCTCAGAAAATGAGCTCCACTTTCAAAAATCACTTAATACATGGCTCTTTATGAAACAATGATCGAATTCTGTGTGTTATCACAGCTGGAAGTGTACTTGCTTTCTCAAATAGTGCTGGGATGCCTCCGGGTCACCATGTACTCCATAAATCCTATAGTATAGCATAGCATAGGATAGTATGCCTGGAACTAGCCAGTGGGTGAGAGTGAGTCTTGGTCCCTCCCTAACCAACTGGAATATTTTGCAGGGTTAACCCTACCAACATTTTCAGCAGTTCTTGCACGTCCTCCTACTAACAACCCCACTTTGCTCCTCTTTGTCCAAATTCAAGATGGTAAAACCCTTCTGTACCTTGTGCAGAAAGTGTATGACCACCCCAGAGGTCTGACCTAGAAAATGAGCAATCCCTGCTCTTTTGTCACTTCAAACCAGTTCTGAGGCCAGTTCCTCTTCCAATGGGATTAGTACCTGCTTAACTAGGGAAACAAAAGCAGTCCATGCCCCGTTGTCAGCTAACATTTATCTGTGATAAGATAGGCTTCTTTGAAGTTAATGAAGTTCCTGGGCACATTCAGATGGTCATCCTGCCAGAGGAACAGAAGCACTTCCCCAAACCCAAGGCCTTTATCCTGCTTTGGGAGCAGAGGAAGGGCAGCAGTGATGGAGAGCAGAGTTTAGCACACATGCACTACTCAAGCCCCTGAGGATTTGCCCACCTCTCTTCTCCCTCATCATCTGAACCATATGGTATGTGGAGTCTAGATACATCTGCATTTGCCACTTGTCCCACCCTGATCCACTGGCCTACATTCCAATGGCCCATTAGGTTTACCTTTTGCTGTCACTCTCTGGTGTTTACTCTATCAGGGGGTCATAGCAGTCAGCACTCCAAGCTGAACCTATCAAGCACAGCTAGATCAACCATGTCCGCCACCCTCACGTTTGGTTTTTCCTTCCATGGCAGGTCACCACTATGCCCAAACCATGCAGAATTGACTCCTTCACCTTCTCAAGAAAAAAAAAACATAACTACAGTTTTTCATACTTACCAAGCTATGTGTTCTGCATATGCCAAATTTATTTTGTCTGCAGCACCTCCCACACCCATCTTTATCAGCTGCCCCTGGTATTCTTCACAACTTATACAAATCCTCTTCAAAATGTGACTTGTTGCTGTCAGCTGTAGAAAATGTTAGGATACATCTTTCAGCTGAATATGAATATTTAGAATGCCTTATATGAAGGGCATAATTAGGGTTTTAAGTGAGCAATATCATCAGCATATAACATCAGCATATAACATCTTGATCATTTTAAATAAATTCGAAAAAATATATTTGGTATGATGCACATGTATGCACAATTGCTATTGCTTCTATAAAGGAATCCTTACTATTTCATTAGCAAAGGATTATTTATTGGACAGGCTGGACTGTTCCTATGGGGAACAGAGTCAAGACTGATTTGCATATGGTTGGGTCTAAACTGGGGTGACGTTGTGAGCAAAATAACAATAGATATACCCAGATCTGTGACTGGGGGTGAGTGTTTGAAAAGTTTCAATACTCTGTCCATCATTTTATTTTGTTTTGTGATATTGCTTTGTGCGCCCTAAGTGGCAGGGGTATGAACAGATGTGGGTCCCTTTCTTGCTGAGCCACTGGATTCAAGCTAGCCTGGCTGATGATGGGTGATACTCTGAAACTGGTCCCAGGATGCTTGTTTCCTGTCCAGGGAGGATCGGGTCTAGCAAATCGGGCTGGACTGTTCCTATGGGGAACAGGGTCAAGACTGATTTGCATATGGCTGGGTCTAAACTGGGGTGACATGGCGAGCAAAATAACAATGGATATACCCAGATCTGTGACTTGGGGTGAATGTTTGAAAAGTTTCAATACTCCATCCATCATTTTATTTTGTTTTGTGATGTTGCTTTGTGTGCCCTAAGTGGTAGGTGTAAGCCCAGACGTGGGTCCCTTGCTCGTTGCACCACTGTCTTCAAGCTAGCCTGGCTGATGATGGGTGATACCCTGAAACCAGTCCCACGATGCTTGTTTCCTGTCCAGGGAGGATCTGATCTAGCAGTTCGAAGACTAATTTGCATACGGCTCGGCATAAACTGGGGTGACGTGGCAAGCAAAATAACAATGGATATACCCAGATCTGTGACTGGGGGTGAGTGTTTGAAAAGTTTCAATACTCCGTCCATCATTTTATTTTGTTTTGTGATGTTGCTTTATTTATTGGACACCTTATCACATAAACTGAAATTATTATGAATGTTTTATTCAATAGATCACTTCTGCACTTTAAAGTATACTAATAATCTGTACAATATGTACAAGTATTGTATGAAAATATCTCTTCCCATGTGCAATTAAAAATTAGCTGCTAGTTGTTGATTACAGTGCTCATTTGCATAAATAAGTATGCATGTCAGTTAAGACATGTTTAATATTTCCCGAAATGGACAATCAAATTGTAACAGGCAAATCATGAATATTTAAGTAAGATAGCTGCCACCGTCCTAATGTATTTGTGCTAGGAAACAACATTTCTCAATGTACTACCTCCATTGTCTGTATGAATCTAAGCTTTAGCATGGCTAATACCTCTCAGTGGTTTCACAGTGTTCTCTAGCTCCCTTTTTATATTTTGTTTTTAACTGGTGTTAAGAGCTGGTTATTCTTTCACAAATCATTCCTTATTTATATTTGACTGTTGGTCTTTATGTCCCTGAAAGACATCAGTTTCATCAAATGCATGTTTTGACAGAATGTTGCAGATTGTGAACAGCTGTGTGATTCCATCAACACAGATTTAGTGGAAATATTTTCCTTCATATCGACATTCATATTTCCGAAAGACAGGCATGGTGGGGCATGTTGTTGCCGAGAAAAATACTTTAAAAATAGTGATTAAGCATTCCACAGTGAGTTGTAAGTGACTTCACTGCTATAAATTGTGCATTATGTGATTCAGGCAGCCTTCTGAAAAACTAAAACAGAGCAACCATCGACAAAGCCTAATGGTATCACTTTGCCAATGCTTGTTTGCTGTCACAGCTGGATCTGCCAACACTTGAATAATTGCCAAATATTCTTAGACTGGCATAAATATATGTTCTATTATTAGAGACTTGCATGGTGCCACTGATCTACATTTCTATACTGAGTTGACAACATTATCCTTCTTATACAGCGTTCCCCCTATCAGCATCCATGGGAGATCAGATTTTATTCCTGGATTTTACCCCTGTTTGCAGGTGTTTAACACATTGCATGGCTATCTGCACTTCTTTTCCAGTGATACGCACCATTTTGGGTCAGATGGATTTCAGGTAAGACATTATAGTGGCATAGTCTCATTTTCTCAAACTTCTTTTCTCTGTCATCCTTGCTTCTGCAGGAAATATTTCCCCTGATGAAGGGCTTTCACCCAAAATGCATTTGGTTGCAATATGAACGGTGTTACCAAGATCTAAGACCACATTTCTTGGATTTGTTTTGCATTTTTCACAATTTTCTGCAATTTTCTTGGAACCTTTAGTCTGAATGACTTAATGAGCAGTTGTATAAAAAGAAACTTGATTAATATTCACAAATGAATGTGGATACATTTGGGCGATCAAGTACTATTCTGGCAAAAAGCCAACAATCTCTTTACTGAGTACATTAGGGGGTCTTAAGCCAGGATACAGAAGTGGCATCACGTAGGGTAAGTATGTAAGTTATGTATTCAGTCAATGTTATCTCACTGAAGACATCCCATCCATCCGCCTTGCCCAGTACCTGTCAAGCCACCTTTTAAACAACATGCTTAGTGGAATGCCTGCACACTTACATTCTGCAGTAGGAGACAGTATTCCACCATACCTCAGTCACAAAATGTAATATGAATATATAACACATCTCCCTTTCAGATAACAAAGTTACCTCAATACTTATCCGTAAGCATAAATCCTACAGACTTGCTTACCTAAAACAAATAACATAAATAGAAAAGAAAGGCAAGACACTTGCTACATCAGAGTAATGTCTTACATTTTCACTTTAAATTGTAGTCCTTTAAATACAACGGTATATTGATTTTCCTTCCAGAACTCCTTCAGCTTTTATGATCAACTTCTTTCCCAGCAGTATCTTCATCGCCACATTTCTTATCAGAATCACTTCTGCATTTGACTACTCTATTCAAATTCCACACCCGGTGATCATCAGTTTTAATAGCATTTGTAAATACTTTTATTATTCTCATAGGTTAGGATAGTTTCACACCTCCATCCTTCCATGTGGGTCACTTTATCAAGACCCAGTCTCCAACTTCTACAATGGTTTTCTTAAGCAAACTTCGTCTGACAAAATGTTGTTATCTCAGCCAAACACCTTTTTCTTCTTTGAATCTCCAATTCTCTGCAACCACACCCTTTCCTCTGTTACTCAATAACTCATTCATCCAGGGTGGTTCATGAACAGTATTAGGTTGTCTACCATAAAACAAAGCAAAAGGAGATTTGCCTGTCGTAGTGTGTGGAGTAAATCTGTAAACACCAACTTTCTTTGTCACCTCTTGCTTCCAACTTAAATGATTGCTCTTTGCCATCGAGATTGCTTCTGTTAGAACATGATTAAACCTCTCAACCATCCTGTTACGCTGTAGATGGTACAGAGCACCTTTTTGTGTTTTATTCCACAACCCTTCAAAAAATCTTCCACATCTTTGGACACTAATTGCACACAGTAAGAAGAGTTAAGGGGATCTCTTCTCTAGCTATTAGCTTTTTCATAAATGCAATAACATTTCCTGTTTTAATAATTCTGGTAAAGCTGACTTCTGGCCATCTGGAGAAAATATCCATCACCACTATGACATAACTCTCAGTGTTGCCGCTATGAATGGGTCCCATTATATCCAGGGCAACATCCTGCCATGGACCTGCATGGTCTACTGATTACCATGGGTTGAACTTTAGGTTTCGTTGACTTCCCACTAACCGCACATTGAGTACACTCCCTCGCCAACCTTTCTGTATACACATCCATATGAAGCCACCAGTAAGAGGCACGCAATCTCTCTTTAGTCTTACAAATGCCCATATGTGCACAGTCTAATTACATCTGTTTTAGGTTGCTAGGAGGGACTAATCTGGTGCCACTAACTAGCAAACTACCATCAGTAGACAGTTGGTCCTTAACACCTCAAAAATCCCTTCACTCGACACCACCTTGGTCCTTATACTTCCATCCCACCTGCAACAAATTGATAACCTTAGACAAAATGTCATCCAATTTAGTCTCATTACACCACTTCGCTTTAGATATAATTTCATAATCAATTTCACAAACACTTTCAGACTGATCTGGGTTTCCACGCAAGTCTCCTTCCAACTGATCACCCACCTCCTGTACGAGCCTCCACAGAACATCTGCTGAAACATTATCTATTCCTGGAACATACTTTACCACAAAGTCATACTCCTGTAGACTCACAATCTACTTAGTAATCCTACTTGAAACTGCATCAATGCCTTTTCAATTGAATACCTCAGATAAGGGTTTGTGATCAATTCTCACCACAAATAAAGATCCCCAAAGGAATTTCTTAAATTTTTTGATAGCCCAAAACACCTCTAAAGCTTCTCTCTTAATAACTGAATATTTGGTTTCCGCCCCTTTCAGATATCTGGAAATTAACAATATTGTTTTATCAGGTCCCACCCCACCTAGCTGTAGGAAGCACCTAAACCTTTATTACTGGCATCAGTAGTCAAAGTTGATTTCATTTTTGGATCAAAATTCCTCAATAGTGGTGCCTTAGCTCATTTTTCCTTTAAATCCATAAATTTGTTTTCACATTCTGTGCTCCATGCAAATTCCATTGCCTTCTTCGATAAGCATCTCATATTACAACATGAACTGGCACAATCTTTAACAAATTAGTTATAACACTCAGCCATTCTGAGAAAACGCATCAGCTCCTCCTTAGTCGTTGGCGAGACCATATCCTGAACTGTGTTTATCAAATCAATGCCATCACCTGTAGTAGTATGGCCCAAGTAGTCAATGGAGTCAGTACCGAATTTACATCTTTCTTTTTTGATTGTTAAATTGTGTCCAGACAATCTACCCAGTACCATCATGAGTCTATTATTGTGTTCACAGGTTTCCTTTCCGCAAACCAAAATGTCATCCTGATACACACAACACACCGTCAACCCCCATACAGAACCTTTTCCATCACCCATTGAAAGACTGAGATCACTGATACTAGACCAAAACATAGTCTAACAAATCTGTAAGCGTCAAAAGATGTGATGAACGTGGTTAAACTTCTACATGATTCATCTAACTCTATCTGGTGGTAAGCAGATGTTAAATCAATTGTAGAGAATACCTTAGCTTCCCCCAGCATTGTTAACTACTCAGAGATGTTAGGAAGGGGATATTTCTCCACCACAACAGGGTTGTTAAGTTTGCATAAATCTAGACATAGGGGTCATTTCGACCTCAGCGGTCTTTTGAGAGGACCGCCAAGGGACCGCCGTGCAGAAGACCGCCAGTGGTTGTGGTTTTCCGCTCGGCGTATTATGACTGCTGGCAGCCCTCTGTCCTTTTTCGGATGGAGAGCCGCCAGCAGCCAAACTGGCGGGCGGCGGGGAAGTGGAGGTTGCTCCACCTCCACCGCCACGTCAACAGAACACCGCCCACTGAATCACATTCTGTGATTCGGCGTGGCGGTGTTCTGTTGACAGTGTGGTGGCGGCGGAGCAGCTCCCATGGATCCCGTCCCCTCCCGGAGGATCAACGGACCAGGTAAGTTGATCGTCCGTTAGGGGAGGGGGGTGGGGGGGGTATTGTGTGTTGTGTGCGTGCATGGGGTGTGCGTGTGTGTATGTAGAGGGGGTGTGTGAGTGCCTGTATGCATGCAGGGGTGTTGTGTGTTTGGAAATGAGTGCATGTCTGTCTGTATGTCTGTATGGATGTGTGCGTGTACGTCTGTATGTGGGTGTGTGCGTATGACTGTGTGTGTGGCTGTTGGCATGTATGTTGGTGTGTGCCTGCGTGCATGTCGGGTGTGAATGTGTAATGTAATGTTGGGGGTAGGGGTGGGGAGGGGGGTCCTGCCACCTTTGGGGGTAGCAGGGGTGGTGGGGGTGTAGGGGAAGTACTCGGGGTGGGGGTGGGGGTTGGTGATGACCACTATCAGTGCCAGGGAAGGAATTCCCTGGCACTGATAGTGCTCACCGCCATGGATTTCATGGCGGTTCCAAACCCCATGAAATCCATGGCGGTCAGCCGGGTCATGATACCATGGGTCTCCAGCCCAGCGGTCGTTTCCGCCCTGGCAGTCGTATTGGAGAAGTGGCGGATGACCATGGCAGTAACCGCCACGGTCATATTTCCAAACATTTTACCGCCAGCCTGTTGGCGGTAAGACCACCGCTTCTCCACCGACCGCCAGGGTTGTAATGAGGGCCATGATCTCATGCTAACGTAGCTATCACCACTGGTGCCAACAACTCAGTACCCTCAACTTCTTCTATTACTCCTTGGTCTTGTAACCTTTTAAGCTCACCAAGCAACTCATTTATTACCGCACACTGTACATTGTGGACTTTGCTGCAAGAAGGTATAGCACCAGGAATTAGTTGAATCTTATGAGAATAACCTTTCAAATGTCCTAAACCATCTATAAAGACATCAGGGAATTATTTTGTCAAGTTAAACTGTAGTTCAGACGAAGACTCACTATCCAATACCTTATTGGCACAGTGAGCTCTCTTGACAATAATGGGTGGAGAAATGTTAGGATCTAACATAAGATCTTTTTGATGCCAGCAACTTAATATGCTGTCTCCTTTCTTTGACACATACATTTCCCTGTGGAATAATGTTTATCATAGTCAATTCGACCTACAAAATAGTCATGCAGCTCAATAGGTTCTCCCCAATAAGCACAAGGAGAGATATCAGGTTTCATTAATAGGACTTTATCTTTGAGATCATTGTTATAAAAACATGTTCAAAATTATGGTGATCTTGGCTCCAGAAGCAAACAACCCTGGTATTTTTCCCTTCAACTTGATTATATTCTAAAGGACCAGTAATATACTGTCTCCCACCTGAAGAACAATTTGTCCACACTCAAAGTCAGAGTTTTTAACATTAGCATTATCACACTCACCTACTTCATTAACGCCTAGTTTGGATTTTTTAAATCCAAAAGAAGCAAAATGTCATTTTTTGAAATATAAACAAATACCACGGAGTGCCGGACATGTTTGTCATTGACAAAATGACCCTCTTTGCCACACCTATAACATTTCTTTTTTTAACCATTTTGTACACTATAGCCACGTAGCGTTTGTTTTTTCAAACTTTTTTCCTCCTTGAATAGATTGACATCCTTACCCATATCCCTTTTCATTATCTCTACATACACCACAAAGGGGGTCATTCTGACCCTGGCGGTCAGTGTTAAAGCGGCGGCCAACCCGCCAACAGGCTGGCGGTCCAAAAAATGGAATTCTGACTCTGGCGGGAACCGCCAACTCAGGCCGCCGCTTTAACACTCCGACCGCCACGGTGGCACAAACAAACAGCGCGGCGGTCACCGCCAACAGACAGGCGGCAGACAATGTACCGGCCACACTATCACAACTCACCAATCCGCCACCTTTTCCGGGGCGGGAGCCCCGCCGATAAAAACACGGCGGAAACAGACTACGAACGGGAAAACGCTCACCTATACACACTCCACGAGGATGGAGAACAGCATGGAACCCGAATTAAACATCCTACCAGCTATTGTCTACCTGCTCATCTACCACGAGTACGAACGCCGGCGCAGACGACAACGGTGAGTACTGCACCTACGACACAGGGGAGGGGGGAGGAGGAAAGCTTACGTGCACACACATATGTGACCCCACCCCCCCAACTATCTACACACCAATGCAGAGCACCAAGTCACAGTGACACCACCCAAACCCCCAGGAATAATTCAGCGGTCCTTGTCCAGTCAATCAAGGGAGCCAGACCTGGCCAGGACTCCCTGCTTAGTCGCCCTCCGACCGTGCAGTTGCTGGACCCTTCTGTGACGGAGGCCTGGGCCCGTGGGTGTCCTCCCTCACACCCGGGATGGGGCTTGTGGGTCCCTCCTGGTCCGCGCCCATGCTGGTTGTCTTCTCCGCCCTGCTGCCCTTGCCCTCCTTCGATGAGGCTCTCTGGCCCTTGCCTCCCCTGGATGTTGTGGCAGGTGACGGCCCAGGACTTTGCTCCTTGGGGGCAGCCGTGTCAGTCTTCTCGCGGCGGCCCTTGATTTTACGGGTCCTCTTTCCAGGGGGGGGCTGGCTGTCCCCTTGCTGCTGGCCGATGTATCAGTGCTGGGAAAGGGTGGACTCCAAAACCCGTGCACAATGCTGACACTTGAAGCAGGGCTGGTGGTGGCTGAGGTGCTCTTGGGAATCTTAGCAGATGGAGGGGGTGGGTCAGGTGGGGCAAAGAGGTTAAGTTTGGAGAGGTAAAGGTTTTTAGGACCAATGTAAAGGGTAGGTGTAGTGGGTATGGGAGTGGAGGAAGAGGATGTGGTTGTAGGAGAGTCAGGTGTGCTGTCTTTGGGTGCAGGTGCTTGTGACGGAGGCTGTCGTGAGGTGGATGGCTGTTGGGTGGGTGGCTGCCTGCGTTTGTGTGTCTTGGAAGAGGGGGTGACAGACACAGTGGGAGAGGACACAGGGGACGTGTAAATGGCAGTGGGGGTGGTGACTGCACGTGTGCGGACTGTACTGGAGGGTGTGCTGGTGATGGAAGTACTGGCTGATGGTGGTGTGCATGCAGGTGTGAGTGGAGACGTCACAGGGAGGGAGGAGGGAGACGAGGAGGAGGGGGACACAGAGGTGATAGTGACTGTTGGCATGTCTGCATCTGGGTGTTGCTTGGGTGAATGCTTGTGTGATCTGTGGTGCTTATGTCTGGATGAGCTGCCCTTGGGTGTTGAGGTGTGTGCAGGCTGGTCTGATGGTGTGGATGGGATAGGCTGAGGTACAGGAGACTGAGACAGGGTGGAGGCAGTCAGAAGAGGGAGGCTGGAAACAGGGACAATGGCTGCCGTCAGTGCTGAGGCCAGAGCATTGAACGATCGTTGATGGTCAGCCTGACCCGAATGAATGCCCTCCAGGTATGCATTGCTCCGATGCACCTCCCTCTCTACCCCCTGGATGGCATTCAAAAGGGTAGACTGCCCAACAATGATGGTCTGTAGGAGGTCAATGACCTCCTCACTGAGGGCAGCAGGGGTAACAGGGGCAGGGCCTGAGGTGCCTGGGGCGAAGGAGATGCCCGCCTTCTTTGGCAAGCGGGCACGGAGCGAAGGCTGAGGGGCTGCTGGGAGGGCGGAGCTGGTGCGCTGGGTGGAGGCTGTACCTGTAGAGGCGGGGGCCCGGATGTTGCCGCCACCGCTAGGGAGCTCCCTTCCGAGGACGTGTCGGTGTCGCTGGTGTCACCACGGGTCCCCGTTGTGGTGCTCCCCTCGCCCTCCGTATCACTGGTGACCTCGGTGTCTGTAGCATGGCCCACCGGGGCCTTGTGACTTGCAGCTCCCTCGTGCTCCGATGCCAATTCTCCTCCGCCTGATGATGCTAATGCACACATGCACAAGAAGATAAAGAAAAAGGGTGGGGGGAGAAATAAAAACAGGTTGAGTGCATGCATTGCCAACACCGTTGGCGGAGAGGACAGACACAGGAGCCTCATGCACTACGCCGCGCAATCGGGGTACACTACTCAGTACTTGTGACTAGGCCAACAGGTCTATGGACAACAAATGCGCACATGGGTGATGCTGGACCATGGATTGCTGTACTTGGCACCCTACAGAGGTGGGGGGCGGGGGCACAGGGCCATGCCTAAAGGAGGGGACTACACTACAGAAAGCGCCCTGGCCTAATGTCACCCACAGCCCTCCTCCCCCACCCAGACGCCTCCACTGCATGTAAAGATAGCAGAATGTGCTGGTACTCACACCCTTGTGTCTGCTGTGATGTCCTCACGCGCCCATCCAAATCGGGGTAGGCCACCGCCAGGATCCGGGACATCAGGGGGTTCAAGGTACGACTGGCACCCCTCCTACGTTGGGAGGCCATCCCCAGCAGTGACTCGGTGGTCTTCCTGGTCCTGCGGCAGATGTCCTCCCACCTCTTTCGGCAGTGGGTGCCCCGTCTGTTGTGGACCCCCAAGTCCCGGACTTCCTTGGCGATGGCACGCCAAATGTCGACTTTCTGATGGGCGCTGACCTATTTGACATGTACAGGGTGGGAAAGAAAATTTCAACATTTTCTGCATGTTAGATATGATTGCCCCCCCTCCCCAACCCCGCCATGTGGCACATGCTCTCATCTGTCGTGCCTTGCACTCCTCATTCGCTCCCCACCCCACCATCTTACATCCACCATACACAACCCAGGCATAGCCCATTCAACGTGCACCCAGTGGACTTACCTGTTGGTCTGGAGGACCGTAGAGTAGCGCATACTGGGGCAGGACCCCATCCACAAGTTTCTCCAACTCTTCTGAAGTGAAGGCAGGGGCCCTTTCCCCAGTCGCAGCAGCCATTGTCTCTTCCAGACCGAGGTCACAGCAGCACTTGCAGTATAGGTCCTCTCCTGTGGATGATCAGGTCTCGAGTGATTAATCAGATAGAAAATGGCAGTCACGCCCGCGGCGGTGCGTACCGCGGCGGTGCGTACCGCGACTGCCGGCGCACATCGTCATTGGCTCCTGAGACCCATAGGTTTCAATGTTAACCAATGCTGCTTTGCGCCGCGGTCTTCGACCGCCTACCGCCACGGTGTGCCACGCCAGCGCAGTGACCTCACATCCCACTGTCACACTTCACAGGTCAGGCAGCCGCCATTTCAAGGCCCCCCATATATTAATTTCTACTGCGTCACACAGGCCTAGGCCTTGCATTGCCACTTATACAAGCCTTTCAATGCATAGTGATTCGTGTACTGTGCAAGCTGTGTGAACGAACCTGTGGGTTTGCTTGACTCTGTGCTCCATGTTCTCCTTCCTAGGCACCGTCCGCTGGGACTTGCGAGGAGAAGGATGAATCCTCCCGTGTACCGACCGCTGGTGGACCTGTCGACAATGGAAGAACGACATATTATACTTCGATACCGACTTGACCGAGCCACTATACATGAACTGTGTGCCCAGCTGGAGCCAGACTTGATGTCCCCCATCCGCCAACCCACAGGGATTCCCCCTCTGGTGCAGGTTCTGTCAGTACTCCATTTTTTGGCAAGTGGGTCTTTTCAGACAACAGTGGACATGTCATCAGGGATGTCTCAGCCTATGTTTTCTAAGGTTTTGTCCAGAGTGTTGTCTGCCCTGATGAAATACATGTGGAGATACATTGTTTTCCCTGAGGAGGGTGATTTGGCCACTGTGAAGGGTGATTTCTATGCCTTTGGACATATCCCCAACATCATTGGTGCCATTGATGGGACCCATGTGGCTTTAGTACCCCCAAAAGACAATGAGCAGGTGTACAGAAATAGAAAAAATTACCATTCGATGAATGTCCAGGTGGTCTGTTTGGCTGACCAGTACATCTCCCATCTAAATGCAAAGTTCCCGGGGTCAGTGCATGACGCGTATGTCATGCGAAATAGCAGCATCCCTTATGTGATGGAACAGCTACAGAGACACCGTGTGTGGCTAATAGGTGACTCTGGTTACCCCAACCTGCCTTGGCTATTGACCCCAGTGAGGAATCCCCGGACCAGGGCAGAGGAACGGTACAATGAGGCACATGGCCGAACTAGGAGGATTATAGAATGGACCTTCGGGGTCCTGAAGGCCAGGTTTAGGTGCCTCCATATGACTGGTGGATCCCTAAGGTACTCACCAAAGAAGGTGTGCCAGATCATTGTGGCCTGCTGTATGCTTCACAACCTGGCTTTGCGACGCCAGGTACCTTTCCTGCAGGAGGATGGTCCAGATGGTGGTGTTGTAGCAGCTGTGGAGCCTGTGGAGAGTGAAGAGGAGGAAGACGACGGGGACGACACGGACAACAGGGACACAGTTATACAACAGTATTTTCAGTAGCACACAGGTAAGAATCACCCACGCCATTTTACATTTACTTCTGGCCTCCTGCATCTCTACTTTCTGTGTTTCCCCCCAGTTCCTTTTCACTGATTTTTTACTTTCCCTTCCCTTTTCAGAGCTGTATGACCCACAGCGTGACCGCTGCTTTGTTTGCCCATGGACTAATGCTTATTGACACTGGTATGTTGTCATCACAATGTAAATGAACATTATTGCACCGTTATGTGTAATACATTTGTAAAGAATACAAGCAGACTCCTGACATTTGAAGTGCAATTGGTGATTTATTTAAAGTGCTGCGTATAGTCCATGATAGTAAAACGGTGATGGGTGGGGGTGGAGTAATGTCCATGGCAGAGTCCAGTTCTCAGTAGCACAGGTGCATTGCCCATATCCCTGTGGAAGGATGGAGCAGGGGCAGTTCAAGGTTGGACAGGGTGACAATGTGGGACAGTGGGATGACATCAGGGGGTATCTTATGCTGGCGGGGGTCTTGGCATCCTACTCTGTCTTCTTGTGTGATCTCAGGTTCCGCTTGCGGGGTGGTTGATCTTCAGCAGGAGGTGGGGTTCTGGTGGCCTGTCGTGGTGTGGGGGCCTCCTGTCCACTAGCGCCGGCGGAGGTGGTAGGCTGTTCGTCATCCGGGCTGGTGACAGGGGCCCTTTGGGGTGCCACATGGTCCTGCAATGTGGTGACTATCTGGTTGAGGGCCAGGACGATGGTCCCCATTGCGGTACCGATGGTCCTGAGTTCGTCTCTGAACCCCATGTACCGTTCCTCCTGCTGTGCCTGGATCTCCTGGAACCTGGCCAGTACCGTCGACATCGTCTCCTGGGAGTGGTGGTATGCTCCCATGATGGTGTTGAGGGCCTCTTGGAGAGTGGGTTCCCTGGGCCGGTCAACCCCCTCTCGCACAGCAGCCCTCCCAGTTGCCCTGTTTCCCCGGGCCTCTGTCCCCTGGACGGTGTGCCCACTACCACTGCCCCCAGGTCCCTGTTGTTGTTGGGGTGGTGGGTCAGCCTGGGTGCCCTGTAGTGGCGGACACACCGCTGATTGACGCGTCCTGGAGACAGAGGCATGGGCCCGCTGGGTGGGAGCTGTGCTGGTATTCCCAGAGGGGGTTGGGTCTGCTGTGGCAAGTGTCTGTGTGTGGGGAACCGACTGTCCAGAGGTCCCCGATGGTCCGGGCTGGTCATCAGGTTCTAGGTCGACAGAGCTGCTGTCATCACTGGGGGCCTGTTCTGGGGGCGGGATGGACAAATCTGGACCCTCCTGGCCGGTGTGTTGGCGTTCGGGCCCTGCAGGAGTAAAAGAGTATGGTTATTGCTTCTGTGTGTGCCATGGCGTGCGATTTGTGGGTGCCCCTGTCCCCCAGTGCTGGCATTCCCTTGTGGGAGGAGTTGTGAGGGTGGTTTGTGAGGGGGGATGGGTATGTGCAGTGGTCATGCTTAGGTGATGGGTGTCCATGGTTTGTGGTGGCATTCAGGGATTGGGGTTGTGTTGGGTGGGTTGTGCTGGTGAGACATTGGCAGGGAGGATGTGTGCTGGGGGTTGTGGGTGAGGGCGGGGGTGTGGGTTGACATGCTGGTGGGTGGGGGGGGAAGTAGTTGAGATTAGACTTACCAGAGTCCATTCCTCCGCCTACTCCAGCGAGGCCCTCAGGATGCAGGATGTTCAAGACCTCTTGCTCCCATGCTGTGAATTCGGGTGGAGTGGGTGGGGGTCCGCCGCCAGTCTTCTGCACAGCGATGTTGTGTCTTGACACCATCGACCGCACCTTCCCCCGTAGGTCGTTCCAGCGCTTTCTGATGTCTTCCCGGTTTCTGGGATGCTGTCCCACAGCGTTGACCCTGTTGACGATCCTTTGCCATAGCTCCGCCTTCCTAGCTATTGTGGTGTGCTGCACCTGTGTGCCGAATAGCTGGGGCTCTACCCTTATTATTTCCTCCACCATGACCCTGAGTTCTTGGTCCGAGAACCTGGGGTGTCTTTGGGGTGCCATGGGGTGGTGTGGGTGGTGTTTGTGGTGATGAGTGTGGTGTGTGTGGTGGTGTGTGGTGTTTTGTGCGTGGATGTAGTGTGGGTGATGATGTTGTGTTCCTGTGTGTGTTGGGTTTGTCGATAGCTGTGCTCTCTCTCTCTCTCTCTCTCTCTCGCCTTCTCTCTGAAATTCTAGTAGTGGGGGTTTGTGGGTGATGTGGGTGTGTGTTTTATAGTTGATTGGATGTGTGGGAGTGGTGTATGTATGTGTATCAGGTGTGTGTATTTGGAATTGTCCAATGTGGCTGTGTTTTGTAAAGGTGTGTGTATTTTGACCGCGGCGGTGTGTACCGCCAATGGAATACCGCGGTTGAAAGACCGCCGCGTGGATTCGTGGGTCGTAATGGCATGGGCGTGTTTGTGTTGGCGTGACGGTGGAGGTTTGGCCATATCCAGTTTATCGCTGACCGCTGATGAGGCGGCCTTCCATGGATGTCGGGTTTTTGGCGGTTTGGCAGTTGTGGGTCAGAATGCCCGTGGCGGTTTACCGCGGCCGCGGCGGTAGAATGGCGGACTTCTGACCGGCGGTAAGAGCCTTTTACCGCCGAGGTCAGAATGACCCCCAAAGTGTTCTACTTTCTTAGCCACAGCTATAACCTCACCCAGTGTAGGATCATCATGTAGCCACAGTTCATCACGGACCTTCTCAATACTGCATCTCAACATAAACTGGTCTTGAATTCTTTCATCAAGTAAGGTTCCAAACTTACAAGAAGACGCTAAACGTCTGAGATCAATTAAATCATTTTCAACAGTTTCTCTTTCATTTTGTACTCTCTTGCCAAAACAATATCTCTCTAGAATGATACTGACTTTTGGTAAATAATGCAAGTCAAGTTTCCTATTGCAAGTTTCATATTTGTTTAAATCAAGTGCTTCACTGTCTGGTTTAGCAGGAAGATGATCAAATACCTCCTGACCTTCCGACCCAAAACTGTGGAGTAGCAAAGCAGTCCTTCTCACAGCACTCTGAAATATCTTTCAAAAACTTTTTTCCACTTTCACCACTTAATAGGAGGATCACCAGGTGTTGTCAAGGAAAACGGGGGAGTTGTGACATTCTGCACATTGGTCAATGAATTTAACCACTACCCACCCAATTGCAATTGTGAGAGTAATGGTAATGATAAGATACAAATATCCCCCACTACGATGTGTACAAAATTAAATGTGAAGAACCTTGACTGCAACCATGGACAGAAAATAAATATGCAGATACCAGAATGCTCAAAACAAGTAATAAATATCAGTGATGTACAAGCAAATCAGATGCAATGCGACACCATCAACGAAGCATAAAATCTTTAGCCAAAACACAAAATTATGTGGTAAAACTTCTCCTTTATCAAATGGTGTGTGTGTCACTGAAAACGCACCAGATACTCCATGTAGGATCTTCGTTGATCCAATCCAAAATGGGATATGCATAAAATGGTGTGCATATCACCGAAAAAACTCCTGTTTATTCGTTATCTTTATTAAGAAGCTCCGTTAATTTCCATGCAATATGGCCTCTGCCTGAATTGTCAGTGAAGCAGATGGGTGATATGACACGCACCCTCCAAACAGTACACACTCCAATGTGAGTGATAGCAGGAGCAATGGAGAAGAGCTTCCCAAAGGAAGATGGCCTCCGCTAACTGAAGAGTCAGCAAAATCACCCTCAATGGAGCACACTCTGAAGCACGTTCATATGTGCAAGCCACAGTGCGAGGCTTCCCCCATCTCAGGCAATAAAACTTAGGCTCCCAAAACTGGGCATCCCCACCTCACATGTACTTCATGTCAGCTTATAACCGAACAGGAAGAGGCCAGTAGGGAGCCACGGGGAAACAGGATAACGTCCTTCGTCTTGGAGTTTGCCTCAATGTTGAAATGTCCAGTGTCGTGGAGTCCGCTCGCACCATCGTCACCAGGGTACAGAAGAGGCATCACATAGCGCAAGTATGTAAGTTATTGATTCATTCAAAGTTACATCACTGAAGACATCTCATCCATCCGCCTCTTCCCGGTACCAGTCCAGCCGCCTTTTGAACAACAACATTCTTAGTGGAATGCCTGCACACTTACATTCCGCAGCAGGAGCTTCATTCTACCATACCTCAGCCACAATATGTAATATGAATATATAACAGGGGGCTTTCCCCAACAAACGCTGTTTGTACTTTAAATCCACAAAATAACACACGGGCTGAATTTCTACCACAATACTATCACTCACTCAGATAGTGGCTCCTGCTCCCAAATTTAGGGGGTCATTACAACCCTGGCGGATGGTGTTAAAGGGGCGGTAATACCGCAAACAGGCCGGCGGACATAAAAAGGGAATTACGACCCTGGCGGAACCCGCCAACTAAGACAGCCACTTTAACACACCGCCCGCCATGGCGGTACAGACAAACAGCACGGCGGACACCGCCAACAGACAGGCGGGAGACAATGTACCGCCCACACTATCACAACACACCAATCCGCCACCTTTTCCGGGCGGATTCACCGTGGACAAAAACACGGCAGAAACAGCTTTTGCTATGGGAAAACGCTCACCTCAACACATCCCACGAGGAACGAGGACACCATGGAGCCGGAACTGCAAATACTCCCTGCCCTTGTATTCCTGCTCATCTACGACCAACAGCGACGTAGGCGCAGAAGATACCGGTGAGTACTGCACCTACGACACGGGGAGGGGGGAGGCAAAAGTAAGGGGGACACCCACCAAACACCCCCTTCCCCACCCTCGCATTAGACAACATACACACCAATGCAGTCACAAAAATCACAGTAACAACCCACAATCCCCCCGGAAGAATGCAAAGACAAAGCGAATTGCGGTCAAACTTTGTATTGTGCCAATATACTACTCATACAAAAATATACTGATATATATCACGAAATCTGTCAAATTTAAATATACAATACAAGAAGTAGTGCAGATATGTACACAACAATGTCCGTGCACAAACAGTCGAAAAATGCGTGGGCGAGGCCCACAATAGATACCTGACCAAAATTCGAGAGAACACTGCCGGGGCATCAGATAGAAACAATACAGGCACCTCAGGGGGAAGGGAAGGGGGGGCACCTCAGCCAGATGAATGCAAAGCCCATGTATGCCATCCTGGGGAGTGCAAAGCCACAGTCTCTCAAGTCTCTACAGTGGGTGGGTTGCCCACTGATCAATCCTGGGGAGTGCAAAGCCACAGTCTCTCAAGTCTCTACAGTGGGTGGTTTGCCCACTGGTCAATTCTGGGGAGTGCAAAGCCACAGTCTCTCAAGTCTATACAGTGGGTGGCTTGCCCACTGGACCATCCTGGGGAGTGCAAAGCCACAGTCTCTCAAGTCTCTACAGTGGGTGGTTTGCCCACTGAGCCATCCTGGGGAGTGCAAAGACACATCTTCGCAAGTAGATGCAGTTCTCTACTGGTACTGGGTGGGACTGGTGCCCAGACTGGATGAGTCTCCCCGTGAAAGTACATGTCCTGTCACTGTCCCAGCTGCACATGGGAGAACGATGCCTGATGTGCCAGACTATTCATACCCACACGGTCTTTGCCCTGTTCAGCGGTCTTCACCATGGCGGTCTTTGCTCTGTTCAGCAGTCTTCACCATGGCAGTCTTTGGCCTGTTCAGCTGTGCTTTGCCATGGCGGTCTTTGCTCTGTTCAGCAGTCTCCACCATGGCGGTCTTTGCTTTGTTCAGCGGTCTTCACCATGCCAGTCTTTGGCCTGTTCAGCGGTCTTCACCATGGCGGTCTTTGCTCTGTTCTGCGGCTTCACCATGGCAGTCTTTGCTCTGTTCAGCGGTCTTCATCATGGCAGTCTTTGCTCTGTTCAGCGGTCTTCACCATGGCAGTCTTTGGCCTGTTCAGCTGTGCTTTGCCATGGCGGTCTTTGCCCTGTTCAGCGGTCTTCACCATGGCGGTCTTTGCTCTGTTCAGCGGTCTTCACCATGGCAGTCATTGGCCTGTTCAGCGGTGCTTTGCCATGGCGGTTCTGGTACGGACATTGGTGTGTGGCATGATGAACTCCACACTGGACATTGGTGTGTGGCATGACGATCTCCACACTGGACATTGGTGTGTGGCATGACGAACTCCACACTGGACATTGGTGTGTGGCTTGACGTTCCATCATTGCCCAGCGGGGCTGTGGGATCCTGGAACCTCCTGGGCTGTGACTCTGGCGGTGGTCTCTGGACCAGTAACGATACTTGAGCCCACCTGGGCTGTGACTCCGGCGGTGGTCTCTGGACCAGTAACGATACTTGAGCCCTCCTGGGCTGTGACTCCGGCGGTGGTCTCTGGACCAGTAACGATACTTGAGCCCTCCTGGGCTGTGACTCCGGCGGTGGCGGTGGTCTCCTGACCAGTGACGATACTTGGGCCCTCCTGGGCTGTGACTCTGGCGGTGGTCTCTGGACCAGTTACGATACTTGGGCCCTCCTGGGCTGTGACTCTGGCGGTGGTCTCCTGACAAGTGACGATACTTCAGCCCTCCTGGTCTGTGACTCTGGCGGTGGTCTCTGGACCAGTTACGATACTTGAGCCCTCCTGGGCTGTGACTCTGGCGGTGGTCTCTGGACCAGTAATGATACTTGAGCCCTCCTGGGCTGTGACGCCGGCGGTGGCGGTGGTCTCCTGACCAGTGATGATACTTGGGCCCTCCTGGGCTGTGACTCTGGCGGTGGTCTCCTGACCAGTGATGATACTTGATCCCTCCTGGGCTGTGACTCTGGCGGTGGTCTCTGGACCAGTTACGATACTTGAGCCCTCCTGGGCTGTGACTCTGGCGGTGGTCTCTGGACCAGTAACGATACTTGAGCCCTCCTGGGCTGTGACTCCGGCGGTGGCAGTGGTCTCCTGACCAGTGACGATACTTGGGCCCTCCTGGGCTGTGACTCTGGTGGTGGTCTCTGGACCAGTTACAATACTTGAGCCCTCCTGGGCTGTGACTCTGGCGGTGGTCTCTGGACCAGTAACGATATTTGAGCCCTCCTGGGCTGTGACTCCGGCGGTGGTCTCTGGACCAGTAACGATACTTGGGCCCTCCTGGGCTGTGACTTTGGCGGTGGTCTCTGGACCAGTAACGACGGTGCTGGTAGTTGTGTCAGGACCACCGGAAATGATGGCGCACTTCTCCGGACCTTCCCCACCTTCTATGGAGTTACAGCTGACTCACCAATCGCCTTGGATCCCATTTCACTTTTTGTCCCACCAGGAGTCTTGACACGATCCCGTCGTCCACTCTCCAATTTCAGAGCCTTTACAGGGGGTGGACTGACAGTGCCTTGGCTCCGGGACCTACTGCCTGCCCTGGTGGACGGGGCACTCCAAAAACCTGGAACACACACCACTGGTACTGGAGGCTTTTTGGCTGAAGCGCTACGACGGGACTGATGAATTGGGGGGGGGGAGTCGGGGGCAAAAAGGTCAATTTGACATAGGGACAGTTTCTGACGTACACTGGGATGGGTAGCTGGAGGGGCTCTGGGAGTGGAGGAAGAGGAGGTGGTTGTAGGAGGTGTCACTTTAGCTGTTTTGGGTGCAGGTGCAGGTACTGGAGGCTGTTGTGAGGTGGATGGATGTTGGGTGAGTGATTGCCGGCATTTGTGTACTTTGGGAGGGGGCGTCACAGACACACTGGGAGAGGACACAGTGGCAGTGGAGGTGGTGAGTGCAGGTGAGAGGCTTGTGGTGCTGGGTGTCCTGGTGCGAGTCCTAGTGCCTGTAGATGTGGTGCATGCAGGTGTGGGTGTAGACGACACTGGGAGGGAGGAGGGAGAAGAGGAGGAGGGGGACACAGTGGAGACAGTGGATGTTGCTGTATCTGTATGGGTCTGATGCTTGTGTGAGTGCCTGTGGTGTGTGTGGTGCCTATGTTTGCTTGAGCTACTTGTGTGTGTTGACTTGTGTGCATGCTGGTCTGTAGGTGTGCTTGGGATGGGCTGGGGTACAGGGGATTGGGTCTTGGTGGAGGAAGTTGGAGGGGGAGGCTGGACACAGGGACAATGGCTGCCATCAGTGCTGAGGCCAGAGATTGCAGGGTTCGCTGAAGGACAGCCTGACCAGAATGAATGCCTTCCAGGAATGCATTACCGTGTTTCAACTCTCGTTCTACACCCTGGATGGCATTCACAATGGTAGACTGCCCAACAGTAAGTGACCTGAGGAGGTCAATGGCCTCCTCACTTAGGGCAGCAGGGGTGACTGGGGCAGGGCCTGAGGTGCCTGGGGCGAAGGTGATGCCCACCCTCCTGGGTGAGCGGGCACGGGGCAAACGCTGAGGGGCTGCTGGGAGGGCGGAGTTGGTCGGGGAGGTGGCGGCTGTACCTGTAGAAGTGGGGCACATAGACGGTGCCGCCACCACAGGGGAGCTCCCATCGGCGGACGAGTCTGTGTCGCTGGTTGGTGATCCTGTGGCCGACGTGAAGCTCCCCTCGCCCTCCGTCCCACTGGTGAATTCAGCGTCTGTGGTGTGGCCCTCCATGGCCATGTGGGATGCAGCTCCCTCGTGCTCCGGTGCCACTGTCCCTCCGCCTGTTGATGCTGATGTACAGAAGGACAGGGAGAGCAGAAAAAGGGGGGAGACAGAAGAAAGAGAGTTTTAGTGCATGGCATACCACTAGCGTTGGTGGACAAGACAGACGCAGCAACCCCATGCATTACGCCGTGCTCCTGCCCTCTGCACATGCTATTTCTGGGATATGGCCTACATGGCAATGGTAGAAATCTGCCCACATGGATGCCAAAGGGGCAACTATACATCAATTTGCCTTTTTTTTTAGCTGGGGTAGAGTGCCACATGGCCTACATAACGGAGGGGCCTTGCCTGCCTAACTCGCCCTGGCCTAGGGACACCCACAGCCCACCACCCCGACACAGACAGCTCCACTGCACGCAACGTCCATAGGATGAGGTTGTACTCACCCCCTTGTGTCTGCTGTGATGTCCTTAAGCGCCCATCCAACTCCGGGTAGGCCACCGCCAGGATCCGGAACATCAGGGGGGTCATGGTGCGACGGGCACCCCTCCCACGTTGGGAGGCCATCCCCAGCTGAGCCTCTGCCGTCTTCTTGCTGCAGTGGCGAATGTCCTCCCATCTCTTCCGGCAGTGGGTGCCCCGTCTCTGGTGGGCCCCCAGGGTCCGGACTTCCTTGGCGATGGCACGCCAAATGTCCCTCTTCTGGTGGGCGCTGACCTACATGACATGCACAAGGAAAGAGGAACAGTCATTACCTACTGCACCGTCGTTGTAATTGGCCCCCTCCCAACTCTATCCCTGTGGCCCATTCATCCCCATGCATGACTGTTCTATGTACTCTGCCCCCTCATCCACCCAGCCCTCTCCACCCAGGCCTAGCCCATACAACGTGCTCCCTGTGTACTAACCTGTTGGTCTGGAGGACCGTAGAGTAGCGTATACTGGGGGAGGACCCCATCCACAAGTTTCTCCAACTCCTGTGCGGTGAAGGCAGGGGCCCTTTCCCCAGACACAGCAGCCATCATCTCTTCCAGACCGAGGTCCTCTCCTGTCGAAGGTCAGGTATCTAGTGATTGAAGAGATAGAAAATGGTGGTGACGTCCGCGGCGGTGCGCATCATCACCGCCAGCGCACCTGTTCATTGGCTCCTGGGACCCATAGGGTCCAACGTTAACCAATGCAGCATTGCGCCGTGCTCTATGACTGCCTACCGCGACGGTGTCCAACGCCAGCGCAGTTACCCCACAATTCCATTGTCCCAGTTTAGGGGTCAGGCAGCCGCCATTTCAGGGGCCCACATGGCTTCAATTACTACTGCGTCACACATACCGAGGCCTACACTTAAAACCTTTCCCAGATGGGTTAATTGTCTGGTGTAGTCTTGTGTGTGACTGTGGGTACATACCTGGAGGAATTCTGACAGTTTCTTCGCTGTTGTCCTTCTTAGGCACCGTCAGTTGGGTAATATTGGAAGATGGCGGAATCCACCGGTGTACCGACCGCTGGTGGACCTGTTGACAATGGAAGAGCGACATGTCATCGTGACCTACCGGTTTGACCGTGCCACAATCCAGGAACTATGTACCCAGTTGGAGCCAGACCTGATGTCACCAATCTGCCATCCAACTGGAATCCCCCCTGACGTGCAGGTGCTGTCAGTGCTCCATTTCCTTGCAAGTGGGTCTTTTCAGACAACAGTGGCCATGGCATCAGGGATGTCCCAGCCTATGTTTTCCAACGTCTTGACCAGAGTGTTGGCTTCCCTGCTGAAACACGTAAGGAGATACATCATTTTCCCTGAGGTGGCGGATTTGCCTACAGTGAAAGGTGACTTCTATGCCCTTGGACATATCCCCAACGTCATAGGTGCCATTGATGGGACCCATGTAGCTCTGGTTCCCCCCCCTCAGAAATGAACAGGTGTACAGGAACAGGAAGAGTTATCATTCGATGAACGTCCAGATGGTCTGTTTGGCAGACCAGTACATCTCGCAGGTAAATGCAATGTTCCCTGGCTCAGTGCATGACGCCTACATCCTGCGGAATAGCAGCATCCGTGATATGATGGGTGAACTCAGAGGCACCGTGTATGGCTATTGGGGGACTCTGGTTACCCCAACCTGTCCTGGCTATTGACCCCAGTGAGGAATCCCAGGACCAGGGCAGAGGAACGCTACAATGAGGCCCATGGGCGGACTAGGATGGTGATCGAGCAGACCTTCGGCCTCCTGAAGGCCAGGTTCAGGTGCCTCCATATGACAGGTGGGTCCCTATTCTACTCACCGAAGAAGGTGTGCGACATCATCATCGCCTGCTCCATGCTCCATAACTTGGCATTGCGACACCAGGTGCCTTTTCTGCAGGAGGATGATCCAGGTGACGGTGTTGTTGCAGCGGGTGAGCCTGTGGATCCTGTGGACAGTGATGAGGATGAAGCTGATGAAGATGAAAACGACAACAGGGAGTCAGTGATACAGCGATATTTTCAGTGAGACACAGGTGAGTACATTTTCATGTTTCACATAATATTAAATTTCACACGTCGTCCTCTATCCTATACCTACATTTCACTCCCTTTTTGTTAACTGAGTTGTCCCCTTCCATTTCAGTTTCAGTAATGTGGTAACCTACGTGTCAAGAGCTTGCACCCTTGAAAGGCTTGTGATGTGTGACATTGGTATGTTGGCCTTCCAATGTGTAACCTTTTTTAACACTGTAATTGACAATACAAAGTTCACAATCATTGACTGACTCCAATATTATAAAGGTTTCAAGGGTGTTTATTTAAGTGCATAAAAATGTAGGGAGGTTGTGAGATGGGGATAGGTCATGGTGGAAGAATGTCCATGACAGAGTCCAGTCTATTAGTCTCACAGGTACATTGCACATCTGGCCATTGAAAGTGGAGCTGGGGCAGTTCCAATGTGGACAGGGTAACAAAGTGGGACAGTGGGGGGACAATCAGGGTAGTCTTATTTCCTTGCGGGGGTCTTGCCATCTTGCTCTGTCCTGTTCCTGGATATCAGGGACCGCTTTTGTGGTGGTTCTCCATCTGCAGGGGGTGGGGTGCTGGTGTGTTGGTCCTGTGGCGGGGTGTCCTGTCCACTAGCGCCGGCGGAGGTGGTGGGCAGTTCGTCGTCCTGGCTAGTGTCAGGGGCCCCTTGGAGTGCCACGGTGTCCCTCAAGGTCTTTTGAATTTCCGTCAGCACCCCTACGATGGTGCCCAGGGCGGAGCCTAAGGTCCTGAGCTCCTCCCTGAACCCCAAATACTGCTCCTCCTGAAGACGCAGGGTCTACTGCAACTTGTCCAGGACCGTTGCCATTGTCTCCTGGGAGTGGTGGTATGCTCCCATGATGGAGGAGAGGGCCTCGTTGAGAGTAGGTTCCCTTGGCCTGTCCTCCCTCTGTCGCAGAGCAGCCCTCCCAGTTCCCCTATGTTCCTGTGCCTCCGTCCCCTGGACCGTGTGCCCACTACCACTGCCCCCAGGTCCCTGTTGTTGTTGGGGTGGTGGGTTAGCCTGGGTGCCCTGTAGTGGTGGACACACCGCTGATTGACCTGTCCTGGGTAGGGAGGTATGGGCCCACTGGGTTGGTGCTGTGCTGGTGTTACCAGAGGGTGTAAGCTCAGTGTTGGGCTGTGGCTGGGCAAGGGGAACCGACTGTCCTGAGGCCCACGATGGTCCGGGCTGGTCATCAAGATCCAGTAGGGCAGGGCTGCTTTCATCACTGTGGGCCTCTTCTGGGGGTGGAGTAGTGTTGTCTGGACCCTCTGGTGTGGTGACGTTCCTTCGGGTTCCTGCGGGGTATGAGTACAGGATTATTGCATGTGTGTGTCATGATGTGCAATGTTTGGGGTGTGCATGTACCCCAGTGCTAGCATTCCTGTGTGGGAGCTTGTGTGCTGATGGTTGGGGGGTGTTCTGGGTCTGTGCAGTGGGCATGCTTTAGTGATGGGTATCCATGCTTAGTTGTGTCATGCAGGTCTTGGGGTTGGGATGGGTGGTTGGTGTTATGGGTACATTAGTGAGGAGTTAGGGTGTTAGTGGAGGGTGTGAGGCTGGGGGTGTGTGATAGCATGCAGGTAGGGTGGGGGATATGATAGTTGAGATTTGACTTACCAGTGTCTGTCCCTCCAACGTCTCCTGCGAGGCCCTCGGGATGCAAGATGGACAAGACTTGCTCCTCCCATATTGTTAGTTGTGGGGGAGGAGGTGGGGGTCCGCCGCCAGTCCGCTGTACCGCGATGTGGTGCCTGGATACCGTTGAACGCACCTTCCCCCATAGGTCGTTCCACCTCTTCCTGATGTCCTCCCTATTTCTTGGGTGCTGTCCCACAGCGTTGACCCTGTCGACTATTCTTTGCCATAGCTCCATCTTCCTGGCTATGGCTGTGTACTGTACCTGTGAGCCAAATAGCTGTGGCTCTACCCGTAGGATTTCCTCCACCATGACCCTGAGCTCCTCCTCTGAGAAGCGGGGGTGTCTTTGGCGTGACATGGGGTGGTGTGTGTGATGTGTGGGGCGGTGTATGTGTTGATGAGTGTGGTGAGTGTAGTGGTATGTGGTGTTTTGTGCGTGGATGTTGTGTGGGTGATGGTGTAGTGTTCCTCTGTGTGATGGGGTTCTCTATTCTGTGCGGTCTCTCTCTGGCCTTCGTCTCTAAATTTTGGTCATAGGGGTTTGTGGGTGATGTGGGTGTGTGTTTTATATAGTGTTGGGTGTGTGGGAGTGGTGTGTGTATGTGTATCAGGTGTGTGTATTTGGAATTGTCCAATGTGGCGGTGTTTTGTATATGTGTGTGTATTTTGAGCGCGGCGGTGTGTACCGCCAATGGAATACCGCGGTTGAAAGACCGCCGCATGGATTCGTGTGTCGTAATAGCATGGGCGTGTTTCTGTTGGCGGGGAGGTGGAGGATTTGTTTCCGCATGTTTATCGCTGACCTTTGGTGTGGCGGTATTGTGTGGGTGTCTGAATTTCGGCGGATTCCGTAATGTGCCTTATAGTAGCTGTGGCGGTCTCCCACCGCCGCCGCGGTGTATTGTCGGTATTCTGCAGGGCGGTAAGCGCCTTTTACCGCCAATGTTGTAATGAGGGCCTTAGTGTTTCTTTGAAATAAATTGGATATTCTTTACACACACCAGCAGATAGCATTTTGCTTCTTCAATGATCTCCAGTGTTAGGTAAGTTTTCTGAAGCTCATGAGTATATGGCAGATTCATAAAAGCTATTCAACCAACATAGCTGACCACACAAGCAGATTTTGATGAGAGAAGCAATCGAGAAATATCTCTTATTTGTTGTAACTTTCGCAACTTGAATGAAAGAACACTGCTTTGCTGGTAAGTAGAGGAGCAGGAAACTACGGCTCTCATTTAGGGGATAGTGATTAGCTCACCAGACTTTAGGGCCTCTGCTGGCCATATTAAATACTGCCCACTAGATTTGCAAATAGGTGCCTGTCTGGTGTGAATCTCTTGACCTTCAGAGCAACCACTGCTGTGGGTGTGGCTCTGAAGCCTGAAGATTTTGTTGAGTGGGTGCCATGTTTGTTGCATTCACTCAGAAATCATTTTTTAATGACAAAATTACTAAAGAATGAATTTTTGAAAAACAATCTAGCACCTGCTATGAGGTGCAGGGCAAGGCATGTGCTGATGTCCCAACCTGGCACTGCCTATATAGCCGTCCATCGAAGGAAAATATAGTGACAGTCAACCATCATAACTAGTGGAAGACGACTGTCAGTATGATCTGACAGCCAGTGGAGAATGGGTTGTTTTGTTCATAGGTTTCTAAAGTCAAAGCCATCTAAGACTTCACTGTTAGAAATCTAGGGGGTCATTACAACCCTGGCGGACGGTGTTAACGCGGCGGTAATACTGCAAACAGGCCGGCGAAAAAAAAAAGGGAATTATGACCGTGGTGGAAACCGCCAACATAGACAGCCACTTTAAAACTCCGACCGCCACGGCGGTACAGACAAGCAGCACGGGGGTCACCGCCAACAGACAGACAGGCGGAAGACAAATTACCGCCCACAGTATTACAACAGGCCAATCCGCCACCTTTTCCGGGGCGGATTCACCGTGGATAAAAACACTGCGGAAACAGCCATTTCAATGGGAAAACGCTCACCTTAACACACTCCACGAGGAAGGAGGGCACCATGGAGCTGGAACTCCAAATACTCCCTGCGATAGTGTTCCTGCTCCTCTACGAACATCAGCAACGCCGGCGCCAAAGAAAACGGTGAGTACTGCACCTACAACATGGGGGGGGGGCAAAAGTCAGGGACACACACACGCAACACCCCCACCCCGACCCTCGCACACTACAACAAACACATTAATGCATTTCCAAACATCACAGTAACAACCCACAACCCCCCCGAAAGAATGCAAAGACAAAACGAAATGAGTACAACCATTGTAATGTATCAAAATACAGTAAGCTAATATATACAGAAATATATACACATTCCAAAAATATACATCACGATTAGTAGTGCAGGTATGCTCCATTCAATGTCCGTGGACCACTGGGCCCAAAATGCATGGGCGAGGCCCACACACGATACCTGTCCAGAAATGGAGAGAACACTGCAGGGGCATCAGATAGAAATACAACAGGCACCTCAGGGGTAAGGGAAGGGGGGGCACCTCAGCCGGATGACAGCACCACGCCAGATCCACGACGGGGCTCCATGCCCATTGATGCATCCTGGGGAGTGCAAAGCCACAGTCTCACAAGTCTTTGCAGTGGGTGGTTTGCCCACTGTACCATCCTGGGCAGTGCAAAGCCACAGTCTCACAAGTCTCCACAGTGGGTGGTTTGCCCACTGTACCATCCTGGGGAGTGCAAAGCCACAGTCTCACAAGTCTTTGCAGTGGGTGGTTTGCCCACTGTACCATCCTGGGGAGTACAAAGCCACAGTCTCACAAGTCTTTGCAGTGGGTGGTTTGCCCACTGTACCATCCTGGGGAGTGAAAAGCCACAGACTCTCAAGTGGATAACAGTCTCCATTGGTTCTGGAGGGGGACTGGTGCCCAGAGTGCTTCATCCTGTTAAGGACTGAGGTAGTGGATGCTGTTCTCCACTGGTTCTGGAGGGGGACTGGTGCCCAGAGTGCTTCATCTTGTTAAGGACTGAGGTAGTGGATGCTGTTCTCCACTGGTTCTGGAGGGGGACTGGTGCCCAGAGTGCATCACTCTCCCTGTGACGGTCCCAGTTCCGTAACTGCCCCTGCCGCACATGGGCTAGCGATGCTTGAGTTGGCGGTGCTTGCCCTGTTCAGCGGTGCTTGCCATGGCCGTCTTTGCCCTGTTTAGCGGTGCTTGCCCTGTTCAGCGGTGCTTGCCATGGCGGTCTTTGCCCTGTTCAGCGGTGCTTGCCATGGTGGTCTTTGCCTTGTTCAGCGGTGCTTGCCCTGTTCAGCGGTGCTTGCATTGTTCAGTGGTGCTTGCCATGGCGGTCTTTGCCCTGTTCAGCGGTGCTTGAGTTTGCTGTCTCAGACCTGTGCAGCGGTGCTTGCCATGGCGGTCTTTGCCCTGTTCAGCGGTGCTTGACTTTGCTGTCTCTGACCTGTGCAGTGGTGTGTGCCATGGCGGTCCCTCATTGCCCAGCGGGGCTGTGGCTGTCGGGGCCCTCCTGGGCACTGACTCTGGCGGTGGTCCCCTGACCGGTGACGATTGTGCTGCCCTCCTGGGCACTGACTCTGGCGGTGCTCTCCTGACCAGTGACGATTGTGCTGCCCTCCTGGGCACTGACTCTGGCGGTGGTCTCCTGACCAGTGAGGTTTGGGCTGCCCTCCTGGGCACTGACTCTGACTGTGGTCTCCTGACCAGTGACGATTGGGCTGCCCTCCTGGGCACTGACTCTGGCGGTTGTCTCCTGACCAGTGACGATTGGGCTGCCCTCCTGGGCACTGATTCTGGCGGTGGTCTACTGACCAGTGACGATTGGGCTGCCCTCCTGGGCACTGACTCTGGTGGTGGTCTCCTGACCAGTGACGATTGGGCTGCCCTCCTGGGCACTGACTCTGGCGGTGGTCTCCTGACCAGTGACGATGGGGCTGGCGGTGGCGTCCTGGGCAGCGGGGATGATGACGGCCTTTTCCGCTGTGCTGCTCTTCCCAGACTTTGGCGACTTCTTCTGCCCCTTCCCCACCTTGGGAGGAGTCACAGCTGACTCAACACTCCCCCCGGGACCCTTGTGAGCGGCTTTGCCGGCAGGAGTCTTCACCCTCTCCCGTTGGGCACTGTCCAACTTCTGGTGCTTCACAGGGGGGGGACTGGCTGTGCTTTGGCTCCGTGTCACACTGGCTGACATGGTGCCCGGTGCACTCCACATACCTCTAACAGGCACCACTGGTACCGGACATTTTTTGGCGGAGGTGCTACTACGGGACCTATGAATTGGAGGGGTGGGTGGTGGGAAAGAGGTCAACGTTGCTCAGGAAAAGTTTCTGACGAACACTGGGACAGCTAGCTGGAGGGGGTCTGGGAGTGGAGGAAGAGGAGGTGGTTGTAGGTGTAACTTTTTATGATTTGGGTGCAGGTGCATGTTCTGGAGGCTGTCGTGAGGTGGATGGATGTTGGGTGTGTGTGTGTGCCCGCGTTTGTGTACTTTGGGAGGGGGCGTCACAGACACACTGGGAGAGGACACAGGGGACGTGTAAATGGTAGTGGGGGTGTTGAGTGCTGGTGAGCGGGGTGTGGTGCTAGGTGTTCTAGTGCGAGTCCTAGTGGCTGTAGTGGTAGTGCATGCAGGTGAGAGTGTAGATGACACTGGGAGGGAGGAGGGAGACGATGAGGAGAGGGACACAGTGGAGGCATTGGATGTTGCTGTATCTGTATGTGGGTGATGCTTGTGTGAGTGCCTGTGGGATGTGTGGTGCCTATGTTTGCCTGAGCTGCCCTTGTGTGTTGACGTGTGTGCAGGCTGGTCTGATGGTGTGCTTGGGATAGGCTGAGGTACAGGGGATTGGGTCTAGGTGGAGGAAGTTGGAGGGGGGAGGCGAGACACAGGGACAATGGCTGCCATCAGTGCTGAGGCCAGAGATTGCAGGGTTTCGATGATGGGCAGCCTGACCAGAATGAATGCCCTCCAGGAATGCATTAGTGTGTTGCAACTCCCTTTCTACACCCTGGATGGCATTCACAATGGTAGACTGCCCAACAGTGAGTGACCTGAGGAGGTCAATGGCCTCCTCACTGAGGGCAGCAGGGGTGACAGGGGCAGGGGCTGAGGTGCCTGGGTAAAGGTGATGCCCACCCTCCTGGGTGAGCGGGCACGGGCGAAGGCTGAGGGGCTGCTGGGAGGGCGGTGCTGGTAGTGGGGGTGGCTGCTGTACCTGTAGAAGTGGGGGGCACAGATGGTGCCGCCACCACAAGGGAGCTCCCATCGGAGGACGAGTCCGTGTCGCTGGTTGCTGATCCAGTGACCGCCGTGAAGCTCCCCTCGCCCTCCGTCCCACTGGTGTATTCTGAGTCCGTGGTGTGGCCCTCCATGGCCATGTGGGATGCAGCCCCCTCATGCTCCGATGCCACTGTACCTCTGCCTGATGATTCTGATGCACAAAAGAAGAGGGTGAGCACAAAAAGGGGTGGGGAAACAGAAGAAAGACAGGTTGAGTGCATGGCTTACCGCTACCGTTGGCAGACAATACAGACACAGCAGCCCCCTGCACTACGCCGCGCGCTTGGCCTCTACAGATGCAGTTCCTGGGATATGGCCTACATGGCTATGGTGGACATCTGCACACATAGATGACACAGGGGCATGTATACCTGTACTTGGCACTCTACAGAGGTGGGGTGGAGTGGCACATGGCCTGCATTACGGAGGGGCCTAGCCTACAGAACTCGCCCTGGCCTAGGGAAACCCACAGCCCTCCTGCCCCACCCAGACCCCTCCACTGCGCACAAAGTCAGCAGAATGAGAGTGTACTCACCCCCTTGTGTCTGCTGTGATGCCCTCATGCGCCCATCCAACTCAGGGTAGGCCACCGCCAGGATCCGGAACATCAGGGGGGTCATGGTGCGACAGGCACCCCTCTCACGTTGGGAGACCATCCCCAGCTGAGCCTCTGCCATCTTCTTGCTCCAGCGGCGAATGTCCTCCCATCATTTACGGCAGTGGGTGCTCCGTCTCTGGTGGACCCCCAGGGTCCGGACTTCCTTGGCGATGGCACGCCAAATATCCTTCTTCTGGTGGGCGCTGACCTTCATGACATGTACAGGGGAAGAAGAGAAGTCATTACCAACTGCACCGTCGAAGTGAGTGGCCCACATCCCTGCCCTTGCCATGTGGCACATGCATTTACACTCCTTCATGCTCACAGAACTCTGCCCCCTTCCTTCTTACATCCAGCCCTCTCCACCCAGGCATAGCCCATACAACCTGTACCCTATGTTCTCACCTGTTGGTCTGGAGGACCATAGGCTAGCGTGTGCTGGGGGAGGACCCCGTCCACGAGCTTCTCCAACTCCTGTGCAGTGAAGGCAGGGGCCCTTTCCCCAGACGCACGTGCCATTGTCTCTTTCAGACCAAGGTCACAGCAGCACTTGCAATGTAGGTCCTCTCCTGTCAAAGATCAGGTATAGAGTGATTGAACAGATAGAAAATGGCGGTCACGTCCGTGGCGATGACGTCCGCGGTGGTGCGTATCATCACCGCCGGCGCACTTCGTCATTGGCTCCTGGGACCCATGGGGTCCAATGTTAACCAATGCAGCATTGCGCCGCGGTCTACGACCGCCTACCGCGACGGTGAACAACGCCAGCGCAGTTACCTCACATCCCATTGTCCTACTTTACAGGTCAGGCATCTGCCATTTCAGGAGCCCACATGGCTTCATTTTCAACTGCGTCACACATACCTAGGCCTGGACTCAACACACATACAGACAACTTTTGGGATTTTGTTTCGTGTTCTGTGTAGCTGTGGGTACATACCTCTGAATTGCTTGACTCTGTTGTTGATGTTGTCCTTCCTAGGCACCGTCAGATGGGACATGTGAGGAGATGGCGTAATCCTCCGGTGTACCGACCGCTGGTGGACCTGTTGACAATGGAGGAGCGACATTTAATCATCACATACAGGTTTGACCGTGCCACAATCCAGGAACTGTGTACCCAGTTGGAGCCAGACCTTATGTCACCAATCCGCCATCCCACTGGAATCCCCCCTCAAGTGCAGGTGCTATCAGTTCTCCATTTCCTACCAAGTGGGTAATTTCAAACAACAGTGGCCATGGCATCAGGGATGTCCCAGCCTATGTTTTCCAACGTGTTGTCCAGAGTGTTGTCTGCCCTACTGAAACACATGAGGAGCTACATCGTTTTCCCTCAGGTGGAGGATTAGGCTACAGTTAAAGGTGACTTCTATGCCCTGGGACATATCCCTAACATCATAGGTGCCATTGATGGGACCCATGTAGCTCTGGTCCCCCCCCCCACAGGAGTGAACAGATGTACAGGAACCGGAAGAGTTATCATTTGATGAATGTACAGATGGTATGTTTGGCAGACCAGTACATCTCGCAGGTAAATGCTATGTTCCCTGGCTCAGTGCATGACACCTACATCCTGCGGAATAGCAGCATCCCTTATGTGATGGGTCAACTCCAGAGGCACCGTGTGTGGCTAATAGGGCACTCTGGTTACCCCAACCTATCATGGCTATTGATCCCAGTGAGGAATACCAGGACCAGGGCAGAGGAACGCTACAATGAGGCCCCTGGGCGGACTAGGAGGGTGATCGTACGCACCTTCGGCCTCCTGAAGGCCAGGTTCAGGTGCCTCCATATGACAGGTGGTTCCCTATTCTACTCACCAAGGAAGGTGTGCCAGATCATCATCGCCTGCTCTATGCTTCACAATCTTGCTTTGCGACGCCAGGTGCCTTTTCTGCAGGAGGATGGTCCAGATGACAGTGTTGTGGCAGCTGTGTAGCCTGTGGACAGTGATGAGGAGGAGGCAGAGGAAGAGTACATTGACAACAGGGACTGAGTCATACAGCAATATTTCCAGTGACACACAGGTGAGAACACTTTCTTTACTAGTACATTTACTTCTATCCTGTCTGTCAGTTTCAAGCAGTATTTGGTAACTGAGTTGTACATTTCCATTATGGTTTCACAGGTGTGGTTACCAACGTGTGTCATCTGCTTGCATCCTTCATGGACTTGTGATGTGTGACATAGGTATGTTGACATTACATTTTCGAACGGATTTTGTCATTGTCATTGTCATAGCTAATACACATTTTCAAAATCACAGACTGACTCCAGATTGTTTTGTGGTTCAAGGGTGTTTATTGAAGTGCTAATTATTGGAGGGGGTGGCAAAATGGTGATGGGTGATGGTGGAGGAATGTCCATGGCAGAGTCGAGTCTATTAGTCTCACAGGTGCACTGCCCATGTGGGCATAGGAAGTGGAGCTGGGGCAGTTCCAATATGGACAGAGTTACAAAGTGGGACAGTGGGATTACAATCAGGGTGGTCTCATTTCTTGGCGGGGGTCTTGCCATCGTGCTCTGTCCTGTTCCTGGATCTCAGGGACCGCTTGCATGGTGGTTCTCCCTCTGCAGGGGGTGGGGTGCTGGTGTGGTGATCCTGTGGTGGGGTGTCCTGTCCACTAGCTCTGGCAGAAGCGGTGGACAGTTTATCGTCCAGGCTAGTGTCAGGGGCCCCTTGGAGTGCCACGGTGTCCCTCATGGTGTTCTGTATGTCCTTCAGCACCCCTGCGATGGTGCCCAGGACGGAGCTGATGGTTTTGAGTTCCACCCTGAACCCCAAATACTGTTCCTCCTGCAGGCGCTGGGTCTCCTGAAACTTGGCCATGACCGTAGCCATCGTCTCCTGGGAGTGGTGGTATGCTCCCATGATGGAGGAGAGGGCCTCGTGGACAGTGGGTTCCCTTGGCCTGTCCGCCCCCTGTCACACAGCAGCCCTCTCAGTTCCCCTGTGTTCCTGGGCCTCCGTCCCCTGGACCGTGTGCCCACTACCACTGCCCCCAGGTCCCTGTTGTTGTTGGGGTGGTGGGTTATCCTGGGTTCCTTGTAGTGGTGGACACACAGCTGATTGACGTGTCCTGGGGACGGAGGTATGGGCCCGCTGGGTGGATGCTGTGCTAGTGTTACCAGAGGGTGGAAGGTCAGTGTTGGGCTGTGCCTGTGCGAGGGGAACCGACTGTTCCGAGGCCCACGATGGTCTGGGCTGGTCATCTGAATCCAGTTGGCCAGAGCTGCTGTCATCACTGTGGGCCTCTTCTGTGGGTGGGGTAGAGATGTCTGGACCCTCCTGTCTGGTGACGTTAGGTAGTGGTCCTGCAGGGGTATAAAAGCATGATTATTGCATCTGTGTGTGTCATGGTGTGCAATGGGTGGGTGAGCGTGTACCCCAGTGCTAGCATTCCTGTGTGTGGGCTTGTGTGATGATGGTTAGGGGTTGATATGGGTATGTGCAGTGGGCATGCTTTAGTGATGGGTGTCCATGCATTGTTGTGTCATGCAGGGCTTGGTGTTGGGATGGGTGGTTTGTGTTATTAGTACATTAGTGAGGAGTTGGAGTTATAAGGAGGGGGTGAGGGTGGGGGTGTGTGATAGCATACAGGTAGGGTGGGGGATATGATAGTTAAGATTTGACTTACCAGTGTCCATTCCTCCACCGACTCCTCCGAGGCCCTCAGGATGCATAATGGTCAAGACCTGCTCCTCCCATGTTGTTAGTTGTGGGGGAGGAGGTGGGAGTCCGCTGCCAGTCCGCTGAACCGCAATGTTGTGCCTGGAGATCACGGAATGCACCTTCCCCGTAGGTCGTTCCACCTCTTCCTGATGTCCTCCCAATTTCTTGGGTGCTGTCCCACTGCGTTGACCCTGTCCACGATTCTTCGCCATAGCTCCATCTTCCTAGCTATAGAGGTGTGCTGCACCTGTGATCCAAATAGCTGTGGCTCTACCCAGATGATTTCCTCCACCATGACCCTGAGCTCCTCCTCCGAAAACATGGGGTGTCTTTGGCGTGCCATGGGGTGGTGTAGGTGATGTGTGGGGTGGTGTATGTGGTGATGAGTGTGGTGATGTGTAGTGGTGAGGGGTGTTTTGTGCGTGGATGTTGTGTGGGTGATGGTGTTGTGTGCCTCTGTGTGGTGGGGTTGTCTATTGCTGTACTCTCTCTCGCCTTCTTCTCTAATTTTTGGTCATAGGGGTTTGTGGGTGATATGGGTGTGTGTTTTATATTGTGTTGGGTGTGTGGGAGTGGTGTTTGTATGTGTATCAGGTGTGTGTATTTCAAACTGTCCAATGTGGAGGTGTTTGGAGATGTGTGTGTATTTTGAGCGCAGCGGTGTGTACCGCCAATGGAATACCACGGTTGAAAGACCGCCGCGTGGATTCGTGGGTCGTAATAGCATGGGCGTGTTTCTGTTGGCGTGACGGTGGAGGATTTGTTTTTGCCAATTTATCACTGACCTTTGGTGTGGCGGACTTGTGTGGGTGTCCGAATTTCAGGGGATTCCGAAATGTGGGTCATAATAGCTGTGGCAGATTTCC
Organism: Pleurodeles waltl; assembly: GCF_031143425.1. Taxonomy (NCBI): domain Eukaryota; kingdom Metazoa; phylum Chordata; class Amphibia; order Caudata; family Salamandridae; genus Pleurodeles; species Pleurodeles waltl. The sequence goes on from NC_090450.1 coordinate 764,261,419, forward strand.
GCGGATTTCCGTGGCGGTGTATTGGCGGTCTTCTGCACGGCGGTAAGCGGCTTTTACCGCCAATGTTGTAATGACCCCCCTAGTGTTTGCTCCACTCTAACAGTGATGAGGAAAGCACATAAGATACATTCAGGACGTCTCCTGTTTTTGGCATAGTATCTTCATCCATTAAACTCTGAATGATGATCTATGTGTGCTGCTGTGCTCTTTCCTCCAAACACTCACCATTTAATGATCCAAATTGCACAATTTCCTAGGTGCTGCCACACTCTGTCCAAATAGTTTACAGAAGATGGCCCTCACAACACATTTCTCAAAGATGCCTGGCTAGGTTTGGAACTAGCTTTGTCAGGTCTGCCTCTTTTCGATGTTGGTGCCTATGCAATTTACCACTGCTAACTTGAGAAGAGGATTCACTTTTTCTCAAACAACTGGCAGATATCCCTCCCTGTAGCAAATACTTTAGTGTTCTTGTTGTAAAGGATCCTCCACTTGTATAGGCCTTTGGTTGTTGACAGGAAATGTATGAAAGGAACTAGCATCAGCAATACATTTCATTGATATAGAAACCAATTTAGCTCCACATAAACGACAGAGGAGATGGTGTGAAATACAAAACAATCTATTAGTAAATTTTAGTTACAAATTATTCAATTAATAAATTCATGTTTATCCAGAAAGCATGTACATGTATAAAATTGTGTAATCTGGGCTTTTATGGTGTAAAAAAGAAGATGAAAAGTTCAATGTACCACAGAACATGAAATAGATTAGTTCAATAAAGAAACTTCCCTAATCTAAATAAAGCTTAAAAAGTGGCAAGTGACAAGTTTAGAAAGCGGAAGGTGTCAGCATTCGGAGAACCAAATTAAAGTTCAGAAGATAGCCATTAGTGTTCAAGCATGAAGCTCAACACCCTGGGCAAGGAGAATCAGCAGAGCTTGAGAAAAGTGTTCTTTCAGCAATGTCAGGACAGGATCTGCTAAGCTATTCTAATAACAACAAAATAATACACAGTAGAAGATTCTGGAAGATTCTAGGAGAGTCTTCCTAACAACTCCACCTGGACAGTCCAACCAGAAAATTCTCTGGGAGTGAGTAGACTCCTTGAGTTCCCAATATTAGGCAAAGGAATGTGCAGGTGTAATGCCTTGAAGTTAGCAACAGTCCGGTCTTCTTGGTATAAGATGTTCTCTCTCATCCCCAAGCACTACAGATCCAGGGCCAAGTTGTGATTAATTTTCTAACCTAACAATTCTCAACAATAAACAAAAGCCCTTTCTATCTATCGAACAATCCTCAATCCATGCTGAACAAGAAGATGATCACTACATATGTTTGCTCTTCATTACAGCTCCCCATGTTTCAGTATAGGTTGCCAACAGATATCTTATCATGGCAAACCGTCTTCCTGTAACTACCATCACAATACTGCCTGTGTGACATCTCTGAGTTTCAAGATTTACATGGCATTCACATAACTTTCTCTATCATCCTTAGATGCGCAGAATCTATTTCCACACAAGCCATCATTATTTTAATTCAAGAGAGTAAATTTGAGAAGCAGGAATCTTGAATTTCGGTATAGTCTCATTGCCTGCTGTCATTTAATATCTGCTGTCCGTCCTGCTCTAATATACATGCAGCATCCACAACTCATCACTTGGTGGCTTTCTGTCTCCATGGAACAAGACCACATTTAAAGTATTGATGTGTGTATAGAGACAACAACAAAAATTCACTGTTTCATGGCGTTGATCTGTGAGTCAGGTCAATAAGATTCTATAGAAAATTATTGTAATGCTTTTTACACAATACAATTAAAACACATGCAAAATAAACAGGTAATTGTATGAGTGCACCATAAAATTAAGCTGGATCCTTCTTCACAAAACTTAAGAAAGCACCACTAATCACCACCAACACCTTAATGTAAACAGCTTGGTAAATAGATTCTACACAAATATAATAGATGTACATTCCTGGTTACAAAGGCTAAGAAGAGTCAATATATAACCTTTCTTTATCGTATGCAATGGATGATTAGCAAGAGTTTCATTTTCTCATAGTAATTATTGGCAGGCATATTCATAAAAAGTTCCTTACAGACCCTTGATGCATGCCATATAAGGATCAGTGGGAATCCAGTGTAACCAGGCTCCACTCCCCTATTATTTTTTATCTGAGTAATAGGGACAATATTGTTTCTACTGTTTAGGAATTTAATAGGGCATCACCATTATTAAGTATGCTGAAGGATAGGGTTTTGGTAAGTAGAGTAGGGGTTAAAAGAGGACCTATCTTAATCCTTTCCAAGAAACAATAACTATTTAATATTTTCATAGATTTGACATTTCTTTTGAACTCATTTGTAGACATCATCTCTTGGGCCCAGAGTTCATACAGTTCATATATGCTAATCAACATATTAGTAAATAATGCCAATTTTCCTCGATTTTTGGAAGAAGTATAACCTCAGGACAGTGAGGATACTGACTTTCCCTTCTCTTCCTGCTTTCACTTTGTGTGCAAATAGAGGAGGGTCTGCTCATTACACTATCTGCCAATTGACATTTTGACAAATTTTGAATGCATGATCGCACAAGGATTACCTTGACATAATGTAAATAACCTCTGCATGAGAGGCCTCAATTTTCTCAAATGTATTGTTTAATTTATCTGCATAGGTGGCTGAACAATAACAGATAAATGGAACAATTATGGCCTTAAAAACATATACAGTTATGAAGTAAGGTACAAAGTTATGTTTTATAAAAATAATTTTAACTTATCCTCCAGCAATTACTTTAAAGTATTTATTATTCTAAAGAAGACAGTGATGATGCCAAGACATATTTGCTGTCATAGAAATGCCCAAGTAGTCTTAGATTTTAGTATTCTAAACCATCTACCTGCTTGTTAACCTGCAAAAGGACTTTCCAAAAATCATGACATGCATGGTCAAATTCAGCCTTGGACCATTTTCCACAAAATAGAAGGAAATTAATTTCTATGTATATTGAAGTGCTAATGGGGCCTTATCCAGCAGCAATAAATCACCAGGAAAGCAATAACTGGCATGCATGGTCCAAATTCAGTTCACCAAGAGCAATGAAAGTGGACTTCATCTGAAAAAAGCCACCTGGACCAAAGGAGGCTAAAAGTCCCCGGTGGGAATCCTGAGAAGATAGTGGAGTTAGATGACTAAAAAAAATTAGTCCAGAGCCTGGGTCATCAAAAATTTGTGGCATCCAGTAATGAGTTTGAATCAGCAAAGCTACACAGGGCAGCAATATATTATATAAATATGTTTTTCTCTCTGTCTTAAACACACAGAGCCTCATTATGAAGACCGCCAGCCTCGCAGTGGTGGTCAGTACCGCGGCTGCTGTGGCGTTCTGACCTCCACCTCAAGACCCTGGCGGTCAGACTGCCAGAGTTCCGCTGTCTCTGCTGGGATCAGTTATCTCGATGGGTTGACGGCAGGTGAAAGTCGCAATCAGCCAGGGCGATGCTGCATGCTGCCCCCTCTACTGATTACAACCTCATTCTCTGCCAGCCTCTTCATGGCAGTTTTACCACCATGAAAAGGCTGGCAGAGAACATGTGCAGGAGGCCGCGGGGGGGGCCTGCACTGCTCATGCACTTTACATCGTCAGTGCAGGGGTGCCCCTGCCCATCACTGCTGTGCAGACAGTGAACATTGCGACGGTGTTGGCGCACCCTGCAGGTGAAAGCATTGCCGCCGGCTCGATTTTGAGCTGGAGACAATGTTCTCATCAGTTTCTTGCTAGGCTGATGGGCAGAACCTCGGTTTCCGCCCGTCAGCCTAACAGGAAAGTTGTAATAGGTCCGGCAAGGTGGTTGCCACTATGGTGGCAGCCTCCCTGTCCTGAGTTTTGCAGACAGACATTCCCATCCGCCAAACTCCTAACCAGCCTCATAATGTTGACACAGTGGACAAGATAATAAATGAATGCAATGATAATGCCGGAAGTAGCACGTTATGATATTTCTCTGCTTCTCTCTTGGATAAAGACTTTGAAGGTACACAAATATACAACAAACAATTGCTATAGTCACTATGCAATGGGCAGAAGTTTTCATGTACATTGCATCGTTAGTTCATGCGCAATCACAGTCCTTACAATGATGACTTGTTTATTCACACGTTTTACTTCACATTAATGATTTAGGAGCTTATCACGAGTACAGTGGTTGAACCACCCGAACTCCAATATGGTGACGGTGAGGCAGCCGTCAAGTAAGCGGCCTCGCCACCTTCATGTTACAACATTCCCGCTGATCAGCCCAGTGGAAACAGTGCGGCTGGATTGGCCTCTGCTCCCTTGGGGAGTCGATGCCAGTGGTGACGCACACAGCAGAATCCCTCAGAATGTACACTGTCTGGCATAGCAAACAGTGCACTTCCTGAGTGTTCTGACGGGGCACCTGCACTGCCCACCACATGGTTGTGGGCAGTACAGGGGCCCTCCTGTGACCCCCAACTCTACCTTTATGTCAGCCTTTTCATGGCGGGACCCCATCATGAAAAGTCTTGCAGAAAGGAAAGTCGTGATCAGCATGGCGGTGCCGCACTCAGCACTGTCTGCTGTGCAGACAGTGCATATTCTGAGGGTGCCAGAGACCATGTGAAGCTGAGGCCAATGCTGCTGCACTGTTTCCTCTGGACTGACAGGTGGAAACCTCCAAATATGGCAAAAATATCATAATGGGCCCTTGTGGGAGTTCGCCAGCTCTGAGGCAGTGACCTCTCCTCACGGCTGGCGGCCTGCGTTCACCTCCCATCCTCATATTGAGGCCTAAAGTACTTTTAGCCATTAATGTTTTACTTTTTCCATAACAAAAGTACATAAAATAATAAAATCACCTATTTTTTGTACTATCCCACAGGGAGTTTATACCCACAGCTACTCCTGCTTGTTACACACATCTGCATTATCTACAAATATATTGGCCCTTATTACAACCCTGGCGGTAAATCCCGCTTTCTGCCGTGCAGTAGACCGACAACATACCGTTACGGTAGCAGAATTCCACTACAGGTATTACGACCCACCGCTCGGAATCCGCCACAATACAGACACCCACACAAGTCCGCCACACCAAAGGTCAGTAATAAACTGGCGATAACAAAACCGACACCGTCTCACCAACAGGAATACGCCCACACTATCAGGACCCATGAATCAACGCGGCAGTCTTTCAACCGCGGTAAACCATTGGCGGTACACATCGCCGCGCTCAAAATACACACTTACAAAACACAACCACATTGGACAAATCGAAATACACACACCTGATACACATTCACACCCCCAAACTCACACCATTATAAAACACACAGCCACATTACCCACAAACCCTTACTACCAGAATTTTGAAACCATGCCAGAGAGAGGGACACTACAAAAAACAACACCAGCATCCACAGACACACAACACCATCACTTACACAACATCCACGCACCTCAAGCAACACACACCAACACATTCCCTCACACATCACAACAGACACCACCTCACACATCACCAACACAACATCATGGCACCTCAATGACACCACAGGTTCTCTGAGGAGGAGCTCAGGGTCATGGTGGAGGAAATCATCCGGATAGAGCCACAGCTATTCGGATCACAGGTGCAGCAGACATCCATTGCAAGGAAGATGGAGCTATGGCGCAGAATCGCCGACAGGGTAAACGCAGTGGGACAGCATCCAAGAACATGGGATGACATTAGGAAGAGGGGGAACGACCTACGGGGGAAGGTGCATTCCGTGGTATCCAGACACCAGATTGCTGTACAGAGGACTGGCGGTGGACCCCCACCTCCTCCCCCACAACTAACAACATGGGAGGAGCAAGTCTTGGCTATACTGCATCCTGAGGGCCTCGCAGGATGAGCAGGAGGACTGGACTCTGGTAAGGCAAATCTTTACTGCTATATCCCCCTCACCCCACCTGCATGCCATCACATACTCCCACCCTTACCCTCACACTCATCACCCCAACAACCCACAGATACCCCACCAACACAACCCACACATCCCAAAACCAAGCCCTGCATGTAACACAAATGCATAGACACCCATCATCCAAGCATGTCCAGTCGAGAGACTGACTCATGCCCCAAAATCACCAATCAAACAAGGACCAAGCCAATAATGAAAGCACTGGAGTAAAGGGTCACTCACCCATTGCACACGATGGTACACACAGATACAATAACTATGCATTTACACCCCAACAGGACCCGTACCCAACGTCACTGGACAGGAGGTGCCAGACATATCCAGTCCCCCCACAGAAGAGGCCCACAGTGATGACAGCAGCTCTCCACAACTGGATCAAGATGACCAGCCCAGCCCATCAGGGACCTCGGGACAGTTGGTTCCCCTGACACTGGCACAAGCCACCATAGAGCCTCCCACCTCAGAAAACACCAGCACAGCACCCACCCAGTGGGCCATCCCTCTGTCCCCAGGACACGTAAATCAGCAGTGTGTCCACTACTACAGGGAACCCAGGCAAACCCACCAACCCAAGAAAATCAGGGACCTGGGGGCAGTGGCAGTGTGCACACGGTTCAGGGGACAGAGGCACAGGATAACGGGGAAACTGGGAGGACTGCCGTGTGACAGGGGGAGGACAGGCCCAGGGAACCCACTCTCCACGAGGCACTCTCCAACATTATGGGAGCTTACCATCATTCCCAGGAGATGATGGCAACGGTACTGGCCAACTTTCAGGAGACTCAGCAGCTGCAGGAGGAACACTAACTTGGGATCAGGGAGGACTTGAAGTCCATTAACACCACCCTGGTCACCATTGCAGGGGTGCTGGCAGACTTCGCCAACACCAGGAGGGACACAGTGGCTCAACAAGGGGCCCTGACACTAGCCTGGATGATGAACAGCCCTCTACCTCCGCCGGCGCTAGTGGACAAGAGGCACCGCCACAGGAACAACAGGACAACAGCACCCCACCCCCTGCAAATGGAGAACCACCCCGCAAATGGTCCCTGAGTTCCAAGAACAAGACAGAGAACAATGCCAAGACCCCGCCAGGAAATGAGACCACCCTGAATGTCACCCTTTTGTCCCACTATGTCCCCCTGTCCATCCTTAAACTGCCATTGCTCCACTTCCTATGCCCCTTTGGACAATGCACCTGTGAAACAAATAAACTGGACTCTGCCATGGACATTCCTCCACCATCCCCCTAGCCCGGTTTACAACTCTCTCCACTTATTTGCACAGGAATAAACACATTTCAATCACAAAACAATCTGGAGTCAGTCTGTGCTTTCACAAATGTGTAATAGCAAAAACTATGGAATATAGCAATGTCAATTTAGTTCTTCACATACTAATGTAACACAGCTGTAGGCCAGCAGTAAACATAGCAGAGGGCACAAAGAGGGACGCAAATCTGTGAAATGGAAAGTCAAAGTGACAAGTCAGGGTCCATACACTAAATGAAAATGGCACACTTATGCTAGTTCCAACAATAGAATGAGATGTGGTAAGCAGTGACATCTTCTTACCTGTGTCTCATTGGAAGTATTGCCTGATGATGTTGTTTCGGTTGTCGATATCCTCTTTTTCTGCCTTCTCTTCTTCACTGTCCACAGTCTCCACAGCTGCCATAAGACCACCATCTGGCCCATCTTCCTGTAGAAAAGGCACCTGGCGTTGCAAAGCCAGGTTGTGCAGTATACAGCAGGCCACGATTATCTGGCACACCTTCTTCGGTGAGTAGTAGAGTGATCCACCTGTCAGATGGAGGCACTGGAATCTGGCCTTCAGGAGGCCGAAGGTGTGCTCGATCACCCTCCTAGTTCACCCATGTGCCTCAATATAGCGTTCATCTGCCCTTGTCCTGGGATTCCTCACTGGGGTCAGTAGCCATGACAGGTTGGGGTAACCAGAGTCACCTGCAAATGTCGAGGGACAACTGTTAGACACACACAACTGTATTGGAACCTTGACCTCACCTATTAGCCACACATGGTGCCTCTGGAGTTGGCCCATCACATAAGGGATGCTGTTATTGCTCAAAATGTAAACGTCATGCACAGAGCCAGGATACTTGGCATTGACATGGGAGATGTACTGGTCTGCCAAACACACCATCTGCACATTCATCGAATGGTAGCTCTTCCGGTTTCTGTACACCTGTTCATTCCTGCAGGGGGGGGCAAAGGTCACATGTGTCCCATCAATGGCACCAATGATGTTGGGGATATGTCCCAGGGCATAGAAGTCACCTTTCACTGTGAGCAAATCCTCCACCTGAAAGAAAACGATGTAGCTGTACATGTGTTTCAGCAGGGCAGATAACACTCTGGACAACACATTAGAGAACATTGGCTGGGACATCCCTGATGCCATGGCCACTGTTGTTTGAAAAGACCCACTGGCCAGGAAATGGAGTATAGACAGGACCTGCACTAGAGGGGGGATTCCTTTGGGATGGCGGATAGCTGACACCAGGTCCGGCTCTAACTGGGCACACAGTTCCTGGATTGTTGCACGATCAAGTCTGTATGTGACCAGGATGTGTCTCTCTTCCATTGTCGACAGGTCCACCAGGGGTCTGTACACCGGAGGGTGCCGCCATCTCATCACCTGCCCCAGCAGACGTGCCCTATGGAGGAGAATACCGAGCAGAGAGTCATCCAACACTGAGGTATCACAATGTTTAATTTTCAGAAACGTAAATAAGAAGCAATTTGCTGGTATCTGTCTATATTCCCCACCTAGATAGGTGTGACGCAGTTAACATCCATCCCATGTGGACTCCTGAAATGGCGGCTGCCTAACCTGTAAGGTGGGACAAGGGGATATGAGGTAACTGCGCTGGCGTTCTACACCATAGCGGTGGGCGGTCAAAGACCACAGCGCAATTCTGCATTGGTTAACATAGGGCCCTATGGGTCCCAGGAGCCAATGATGATGTACGCTGGCAGTGACGGTACGCACCGCTGCGGATCTGACTGCCATTTTCTCTCTGTTCACTCACTTGATACCTGATCTTCAACAGGAGAGGACCTACACTGCAAGTGCTGCTGTGACCTCAGTCTGGAAACGACGATGGCTCGTGTGTCTGGGGAAAGGGTCCCTGCCTGCACTTCGGAGGAGTTGGAGAAACTAGTTAATGGGGTCCTCCCCCAGTACACGCAACTGTACAGTCCTCCAGACAAACAGGTGAGTACACTTTGAGAATGCTGCATGGGCAATGCCTGTTTTGAGTGGTGTGGATGGAAGATACATGGGGTGTGGGGCTAAGGCCTGCATTTGCAAATTGGGGATGTGCATCAGGGCAAGGGTGGGAACTGGGGGGCAATGAGAATGACGGTCTGGACGGGTAAGTAATTTCTATTTCCCCCTGTACCATTCCTCTAGGTCAGCGCCCACCAGAAGAAGGGTATTTGGCGTTCCATCGCCAAGGACGTCCGGACCCTAGGGGTCTACCACAGAAGGAGCACCAACTGCCGTAAAAGATGGGACGACCTGCGCCGCTGGAGCAAGAAGACGGTGGAGGCCCAGCTGGGGATGGCCTCCCAACGTGGGAGGGTGCCCGTCGCACCATGACCCCCCTGATGTTCCGGATCCTGGCGGTGGCGTATCCGGAGTTGGATGGGCACTTGAGGGCATCACAGCAGCCACGAGGGGGTGAATACACTGTCATTCAGCTGACTGTGCAAGCATTACGAGGTGTCTGGGTGGGGGAGGTGGGCAGTGGGTTCCCCTAGGCCAGCGCAAATTTTGTAGGCAAGGTCCCTTGTGAGGCAGGCTATGTGGCACCCTAACCCCAACAGTGGTAAGTACCATCTACATCCAGTCAGGCTCCCGTGACTTCCAGGTGTGCAGCAATTGGTGTTCGGCCTCGTATCCCATGGTCAGGTGAAATTTCTAGGAACTGTTAGTGCATGGCGTAGTGAAGAGGGCTGCTCCATGTGTGTTGTGTCCGCCAACGATAGTGGTGTTGCATGCACAGAACATGTCTTTCTTCTGTCTTTCCCCCCCTTTTTGTGGTCTCCCTCTTCTTGTGTGCAATAGCATCATCAGGCGGAGGAACATTGGCACTGGAGCAGGAGGGAGCTGCAACCCACTTGGCCCTGGAGGGAGAAACAACAGAGTCTGAAGCCACCAGTGGGACAGAGGGCGAGGGGAGCTCCACGGCAGGGACAGGAGCAGACAGCCATGACAGTGACTCCTCCTCTGATGGGTGCTCCCTTGGGGTGGCGGGCACCTCTGTGCCCACCGCATCAAAAGGTACAGCCGCCAACTCCCCTACCAGCACCGCCCTCCCAGGAGCCCCTCAGCATGTGTCCCGTGCCCGCTCACCCAGGAGGGTGGGCATCTCCTTTGTCCCAGGCACCTGAGGTCCTGCCCCAGTCAACCCTGCTGCCCTCAGTGAGGAGGCTATTGACCTCCTGAGATTACTCACTGTTGGGCAATCTACCATTGTGTATGCCATCCAGGGTTTTGAGAGGGATTTGCAACAAACAAATGCATACCTGGAGGGCATTCATTCTGGGCAGGGAGCCCAACAGAGAGCATTTCAGGCTCTGGCCTTAGCACTGATGGCAGCCATTGTCCCTGTGTCCAGCCTCCCCCCTCAAACCTCCTCCACCCAGATTCAATGCCCTGTTTCTCATCCAATCCCAAGCACACCATCAGATCAGCATGCACACTAATCAACACGCAAAAGTGGCTCAGGCAAACATAAGCACCACACATCCCACAGGAACTCACACAAGCACCATCCCCATGCAGACACACCAACATCCACAGCCTCCACTGTGTCCCCCTCCTCCACGTCCTCCTCCTCCCTCCCTGACTCGTCTCCACTCACACCTGCATGCACTACATCCTCAGCCACTGCCTCCATCACCAGCATGCCCATCACCACACACCGCTCACGTGCAATCACCACCCCCACTGCCATGCACACATCCCCAGTGTCCTCTACCAGTGTGTCTGTGAGCCCTCCTCCCAAAGTACACAAACGCTGGCACCCACCCACCAGCCACCCACCTCACAACAGCCTCCGGCCCATGCACCTTCACCCAAATTCAGCAGACGTACACCTCCTACAAACATTACCTCTTCCTTCACTGCCAAACCCCCTCAATCTTCCCATCCCAGTGTGTCTAAGAAACTCTTCTGGCTAACATTGACCTCTTCCCTACACCTCCCCCCCGATCCTTTCCCTAGGGCCAGGCTTTCCAGGTCCCAGACCAGCACCTCAGCCACCAAATCCCCAGCCACAGTGGTACCAGCAACTGCGGGGTCATGGAGTGCGCCACCCATCAGGGCTGCCAGTGTGCTACGTAGCGAGGGCAAGGACATTCCTCCACCTGCCAAGGTGAAAAAGGTGCCCACATCCCGGAGGGAGAAGCCTAAAGTACCAGCCACCAAGGGCTCAGCAAAAACCAAAGGGGATAGTGGCAATACAACTGCAGCACCATCATAGCTGGGGAAGGGCCAAAAGCTGAAGAGCAGGTCAGGAGAGGGCATGGTGGCACCGACTGAGGGACCAGTGTCACACTTTCTGTCCATGACCACACCAACCTGTACGGCGGCTAACACTGCTAGCTGCCCTGCCACCACAACCGCCACCTGCACCGTCCCCGGCATGTCTACCGCCTCAGCGACAGTCCCCAGCCTCTTCCCCAGTGGGCAGCTGTCTGAGGCTGCAGGAAACGTCCTGCTGTGTCCCTCTGCAGGTGCTGACCTAAGCACCGCCGCAAGCACCGCCACCTGCACCGCCCCCGGCACGTCCACAGCCTCAGCAACAGTCCCCAGCCTCTTCCCCAGTGGGCAGCCGTCCGAGGCTGCAGGAAACGTCCTGCTGTGTCCCTCTGCAGCTGCTGACCCATGCACCGCCTCCAGCACTGCCGCAAGCACCGCCGTGACAGGCACCGCCTTAAGCACCGCCACCTGCACCGCCCACGGCACATCCACAGCCTCAGCAACAGTCCCCAGCCCATTCCCCAGTGGGCAGCCATCCGAGGCTGCAGGAAACGTCCTGCTGTGTCCCTCTGCAGGTGCTGAACCATGCACCGCCGCCAGCCCCGCCGCAACAGACACCACCGCAAGCACCGCCACCGGCCCGCAGCGTCCTCAGACACAGGCACCACCGCTGACATGGCTTCCATCCCCAGTGGTCAGTCGTCTGAGGAGAGTTCCTGGACCCTGGGCAGCTTCCATGAGGCATTTCTTCCATCACTGTTTACACATGCAGGTGGAAGGCGCAGCTGCAGCAGTGTGGGGTATGTCACTGCCTCCATGGCGTATCATGCTACCTGAACCTCGCCAATCTTGTGGCACGCACACCCAGGTGAGGGAATTGTACAGGCCACACTGCATGTGGATTTTTCTGGGCACCAAGCCCCCTCTAGAACCAACGGAGAGATACATCCACTACCTCTGTCCTTGGCAGGATGAAGCACTCTGGGCACCAGGCCCCATCCAGAACCAGTGGAGAGATACACCCACTACCTCTGTCCTTGGCAGGATGAAGCACTCTGTGCACCTGACCACCTCCAGAACCAGTGGAGTGTTGATTTTTGATATATCATTTTTGGGTACATTATTTTGGAAGGTCCTGAGGAAGTCCAAGGGCACTCCCTGGATGAAACATGTGTTGACGGACAAGTAAGAGATTAATGAGGACGGACAAGTAAGAGATTAATGAGGACTTTGATGTAAAGACACACAAGTCAATCCATGGAATAACAAGTGGAACAGTTTGAGACCTGATGGATTAGAAATTGTTTTTGGAACTATGAACTTGGTATTGTAAACAATCACAGAAGGAACATTTAATTTGGACTGCTGATTTTCAGTTTAATTAAATGCACATTGGAACTTAACACAGATTCTAATTTGGAATTGGTTGATATGATTTTTTGATGTGGAAAATGTCTTTGGTAAAATTCTATAAGATATAGTTGTATATTGTTGTATATGAGTTTTCATACGTGTGCCTTCACATTTTGAAACATTATAAATACAGCTTATTGTTATTTTATATGTTTTCATCAATATATACTTTTAACAATATATTGTTTTTGCTTTACGTATATGTGTATTGTTCTTTTATTTTATATGTTCAAAGAACGAACTTAGGCCTACCACTTTCCTTAATGGATTTTTGCAGGTAAGAATTCTGATTAATATTCACACTGCATCTTTGTGATGGTAGCCTCTGAAACAATGTATATAACAGCGTTGTTGTCCCAGAGAGAGGGGCATATCTTCCTTCCATTTGAGTCAAAGATATGGACATATAGGTGGTCATATTGACATTAGCGGTGACTGTTAAAATGCCGGTAATACCGCCAACAGGCTGGTGGTAATTACTGCCAAATGAAGACCATGGCGGTGAGAACTCCCATAGACAGTCAATGTACTACACCATCAGCCAGGACATTAACACCCCACACAACTGCAGCAGCCACTAACAGCCAAGCTAAGACAAGGTACCGCCCACCATATCATGACACTGAAATCCACCACGATTTCCGGGGTGGTACCAACGCCATCAAAAGCCTGGTGGAAACACATCACAGAAGACCAAAAACTCACCAACAGAGACGCAGAGAAGATCAATGCCACCATGGAACCAGAAGTTCAAGTCTTCCAGATGCTCTTCTACGCACCACCTGGAACACCAACGCAGACAAAGACGATGACCGTGAGTACAGCCGCCTAGCATACATGGGAGGGAGGGAGGAAAAGGAGAGGGACACACACACGCACAACACACACCATTCACATTCACACCATACACACAATAATGCAAGGACTACAGTAAGGCAGTACTGAGAATGTATTGAATGGGAACAGCCACCAATGCACAGTCCAAAGTACAAAGGGCCCACATGACCACAGGGCACAGTCCAAGGCCCAACTTGTTTCCTGACAATATCTGCACAGAACTGTGCAGGGGCATGGTTTTGGAAGTGGACAGGCACCTCAGGAGAAATGGGTGTGGGGGACACCTCAGCTGGGAACTTACCCACTGGTTCTGGAGGGGGCTCCATGCCCATTATCCTTTGCTGGGGAGTGCAAGGTCACAGTCTCTGAGTTGGGGTATTTGCCCACTGGTTCTTGAGGGGGCTCTGTGCCCATTACTCATTGCTGGCTGAGTGAAAGGTCACAGTCTTTCAGGTGGGGAACTTTCCCATTTGTTCTGGAGGGGGCTCTTTGTACAGCAGTCCCTGGAGGGTGGCCTACATGACTTCAGCTGGAGGTGATGGCTGCATTGTCTCAGCTGGAGGTGAGGGCTCCATGACCAATGATGGTGGTGGTGATGTTGGTACACTGCCAGCCTCTACTGGAGGTGATGGCTGCTGTGTCTCAGCTGGGGAAGGTGCCTCTTGGGCAGCCTTTGCAGGAGGTGAGGGCTGCTGTTTCTCAGCTGGGGATGAGGGTCCCATTCCCACTGGTGGTTGTGGAGTTGGCACCCTGCCAGTCTCTGTAGGAGATGAGGGCTGCTGTGTCTCAGCAGGGGAAGGGGTCTCCTGGGCAGCCTCTGTTGGAGATGAAGGCTGAGATGTCTCACCTGGAGGTGATGGCTTTTTCCGTTTCCTGGCTGGAGGTGAGGGATCCTTCCCCTTCCTGGCTGGTGGAGTGGGATCCTTCCCCTTCCTTGCTGGTGAATTGGGATGCCTCCACGACTAGAAGGTGCATCTACTGTCCCTGTGGACTGTTTGGCTGAGGTGATGGGCTGGGTCGTTGGGGCCCTGCTCTTACGGGAGGGCGGGGGGGAAGCGAAAGGGAAGAGGTCAGGTTGGGCAAGGAAATGCTTCTTAGGGACAGTGGGGCAGGATGAGGGAGGAGGGATGGGAGTGGAGGTTGAGGGAGTGATTGTTGGAGGTGTACGTCTACTGGCCCTGAGTACAGGTACATGGGCAGCGTTGTGATAAGAGGTGGATGGCTGTTGGGTGTCTGAGTGTCAGCGTTTGTGTCCTTAAGGAGGGGGGAAAGACAGGGTGGGAGAGGACGCGTGGGTTGATGTTGTGGAGGTGTCTGCTAGTGAGGTGTGTGTGCTGCTTGGTGTGGTGATGCTGGTGGCAGATGTTGAAGTAGTGCATGCAAGTGTGAGTGTGGATGTGACTGTGAGGGAGGTGGAGGAGGAGGAGGGGAGACAGTGGAGGCAGTGGATGTGGTTGTGTGGGTGTTTGAATGAGTGCTTGGGACTGAAGTGTGCGGCCTGTGTTTGACTGTGCCACTCTTGTGTGATATCTTGTGTGCATGCTCATCTATATGTGTGCATGGAACGGGTTGAGGTTGAGGAGATTTGGACTGGGAAGCAGTAGATGGAGGGGGGACAGTAGGAACAGGGACAATGGCTACCACAAGAGAGGAGGCCAGAGCCTGAATCAATCTCTGTTGGGCCATCAATCCACCATGGATGCCATCCAGGAATGCATTGCATTGCTGCATCTGGGATGCCAGCCCCTGGATGGCATTCACAATGGTTGACTGCCCTACAGAGAAGGATCTCAGGAGGTCAATAGCATCCTCATTCAGGGCAGCAGGGCACACTGGGGCAGGGCCTGAAGTGCCTGGGGTGAAGGAGATGTCCACCCTCCTAGATGAGCAGGCACTGGCAACTCACTGAGGAGCTAATGGGGGGGCAATGCTGGTATGGGGGTGGTAGCTGTACCTGCAGCTGGGGAGGTCACAAAGGTGTCCGCCACCACCACGGAGCTCCCATTGGAGGAGGAATCAGAGTCTTTGTTGTCACCTCCTGTCTCCGCCGTGGTGCTCCCCTCGCCCTCCATCCCACTGGTTCCCTCAGCGACGTTGGACTCTGCCTCCTGGGTCCTGTGGTATGCAGCTCCCTCTGTCACTAGCGCCGCTGCTCCTCTGCCAGATGATACTAATGAACACATGGAAATGATGACAGAAGGAGAACAGGGGGAGGGAGAGAAATGAATCACTGGGCCAGTTATAGCACCAACACCACAGTTGGTATACACAGCACCATCACACACAGGGATCAGGATTGGGCACTATGCATTGCACTGCCATTGATTTGGGTAGATGTGACAGCAAGATGAGGGCCAAACACCGCCAACTGTACCCCTCCTGGGACCCTCAAAGCCCTGACTGACATAGAATGCAAACAAGCTAGATTACCTGCATTTACCATACACCCATTACCCTTGAGCTGGATCACGCTGCAATGTTTGTCCTGGCATTAAGGGCACCTACTAACTCACACGCAGCACCCGGATCCCATTCCACCTATCAATTATTGTAGTAATTCCCACTGTACCCACCCCCTTATGGCTGCTGTGATGCCCTCAATCGCCCATCCAGCTCTCTGTAGGCCACTGCCAGTATGCGGGCCATCAGGGGGGTCAGGTTCCGACGGGCACCTCTTCCTCGTTGAGAGGCCGTCCCCAGCTAGGCCTCCATGGTCTTCAGTGCCCAGCGTCTCAGGTCTTTCCACCGTTTCCTGCAGTGGGTGGTCTACTGGCTGTAGACCCCAAAGTTCTGCATGTCCTTGGCGATGGCATGCCACAATCCCTTCTTCTAATTGGTGCTGACCTGCAGAGGAAATACAGAAAGGGGGCACCATTAACCGTACAATCCAGCCTGTCACACTTATGGCCCACCAACCCCGTTTCCATCACTATTGGCACACACATCGTCCAGCACCCGCCATATACACTACCACCAGACGTCCCCCAGATGACACAATGCTTGCACACACATCCCCATGCATCTTTCCCACATGCATCGTGCCCCTGGTGTACTCACCTTTTGCTCTGGCGGCCCATACAGCAGTCCATACTGAGGTAGGACACAGACACAGGTCAGTAGCACATGCAGTGTAGGTGTCGATATTAGCCAAAGAAGAATTACATGCGGTGCAAGACACCTTCCGCCACGACGCCTAACGGCTGAGTTACCTGACTTTCAGCTGTCCCAAGATAATGGACATGCGGTCACCATTTCATGGTGGTGGAGAACGATCAGATAAGCCATAACTGCGTCATTGCCTAAAATAGCACATACATTGCCATTCCCACTGTCCCATCACATTGATGCTGTATGTACATTGAGGTGGTGTTTCCATTGTTCAAATTGTGACAGCCTACTCACACTTGTGTCCTTTAGATACCTACAAGCTGTGGATAAATAGGAGGAGGAGACAAACCCCTGTGTACAGACCCCTTGTGGACTTGGCTACACTGGAGGACAGGCACATTATACTCACCTATAGACTGGACAGGGCCACAATCACAGAGCTGTGTGCCCAATTGGAACCTGACCTGATATCAGCCCATCTGTCATTCCACTGGGATCCCCCCTATTGTGCAAGTGCTATCAGTGCTCCATTTCCTCGCAACTGGTTCTTTCCAAGTGACAGTGGGCTTGGCAGCAGGAATGTCACAGCCAATGTTCTCAATCGTGCTGGCAAGTGTTCTGTCTGCCCTGGTGAAGCACATGTGCAGCTACATTGTTTTCTCCCAGGTGGAAGATTTGGCCACTGTTAAGGCAGGATTCTATGCAATGGGCTATATCCCAATATTATTGGGGTGATTGACTGTACACATATTGCGTTAGCTCCCCCTGCCAGAATGATCAGTTGTTCAGGAATTGGAAGAGTATCCACTCACTGACTGTGCAAATGGTGTGCCTGGCTGACCAGTACATCTCCCATGTCACTGCCAAGTATCTTGGGTCGTTGCATGACGCCTTTATCCTGAGGAATAGAAGCATCCCAAATGTGATGGGCCAACTACTGAGGCACAGGGTGTGGCTAATAGGTGAGCCGGAGTCCCCAACCACTCTATGTCAGTGTGTGCCTTGAGGTGTTAGCCCCATAGGATTGTGCAAGGCTAAATTTTGTCCCTCACTATTTGCAGGTGACTCTGGCTACCCGAACCTTTCGTGGCTCCTGACCCCTGTGAGGAATGCCAGGACAGGGGATGAGAACCGTTATAATGAGGCACATGGGTGAAGCAGAAGAATAATTAAAAGGACATTCTGCCTCCTGAAGACCAGGTTCAGGTGCCTCCATCTGACAGGTGGATCCCTGTGCTACGCACCCAGGAAGGTCTGCCAGATAGTAGTGGCATGCTGCATGTTGCACTACCTGACCCTCAGACGGCATGTGCCTTTTCTGAGGAGAAGGAGACTGAAGATGCCCCTGTGGCAGCAGTGGACCCTGAGGACAGTGAGGATGAGAAGGCAGAGGATGAGAATGTGGACAATATAACATCAGTTATACGTCAATACTTCCAATGACACACAGGTGAGACAGTAGAATCATTGCTTTGAATATTGATTTCATCTGTGTGACTATGGCATGATGGCATTCGCTTCCTTTGCATCTAAACGTACTGTCACCTATGGCTTGTCACTTTACAGATGTTGGTGATATGACAACAGTGTCCTGATGTGATTACTACAGACGGATACAAATCATTGATTGTATGCTATCACAGTGTCCATATCATTCGCACCAGATGTGACTGTTCCCCCACAATTTCAACACATAAAATACTATCAGTCAAGCTGGGTTCAAGGGTGTTTATTGTGCTGCTAGAAAATTGATGCTAAAGTGCAATGGAATGGGGTTATGGTAGAGGAAAGTCCAGGTATTGTTCCAGTCTGTTTGTAGCACAAGTCCAGTATCCAAGGGACCATAGGAAGGGGAGCAAAGGCATTTAAAAGTGGACAAGGTGACAGGATGGGACACAAGGGGGACAATCAGGAGAGTCTAATTTCCTGGCAGTGGTCTAGGTCTTGACACACGTCTCTGGCTTCTGTCTGGGTCATAGGGAATGTTTGCGGGGTGGTTCTGTGGGTCCTGTGGCAGGGCCTCCTGCCCACTAGCTACAGCGGAGGTGGTGGGCTGGTCAATAGACTGGCTGGTGGTGGTAGGGGCCCGCTGGTGTACTGTTGATTCCCTCATGATGTTGGCCATGTCTGCCAGCACCCTTGCTATGGAGATCATGGTGGTGTTGAGAGCCTGCAAGTCCTACCTGATCTCCTGATGGTGTTCCTACTGCAGCCGCTTATTCTCCTGCATATTGTCAAGGATCAGGCCCATCGTGTCCTGAAATTGTTGGTGGGCACCCACGATCTTGGTGAGTGCCTCCGTGAGAGTCGGTTTACTGGGCCTGTCCTCCCCCTGGTGCACAGCAGTCCTCCCAGTGTCCCTGTTGGCCTGTGCCTCTGTCCCCTGAACGGTGTGCCCACTGCCACTGACCCCAGGTCCCTGATTGTCCTGGGTGTGAGGTGTGGACTGGGGTCCCTGTACAGGTGAGCACACTGCTGATTGACGTGTCCTGGAGACAGAGGTATTGGTACGCTGGGTGGGTGCTATGGTGTTGGATACTGATGGGGAAGGCTCTGTGGTGGACTGTGAGTGGACTAGGGTGACCGACTGTCCAGAGGTCCCTGATGAGCCAGGTTGTTGATCCAGATCCTGAAGTCCAGAGTTTCTGTCATCACTGGGGACATCTTCTGTTGTGGGACTGGTTTGTCATGGCCCCTCTTCTCTGCTGACATTGGCTGGGGCATCTGCGGGGATGTAAGTGATGTATATTGCTTCATGCCTGTGACATATTGTACATCCCTAGCTTCCCCTCTATCTTTGCTGTTTCCCTGCCACCTTGGTTTGTGTGTATTGATGTATTGAGGGATTGTTAGTTCCCCTATGCTGTGCATGCTTTAGTGATGGGTGTCTGGGCAGGGCTGGGAGGCAGTCCATACATTGGTATTGCATGCAGGGCTGGGCATTGTGGTTAGTAATATGTGTAGATGCAGTGTGTGGGATGGAGTGGAATGATGGGAGTGAGGGTGAGGGGGTGTGATGGCATGCAGGTAGTAAATGTTAACTCACCAGTGTCCAGTCCTCTAGCAACTCCAATGAGTCCCTCAGGATGCAGTAATGCCAAGACTTGCTCCTTCCATGCTGTGAGCTGGGGGGAGGAGGTGGGGGTCCACCGCCACTCATTTGTGTGGTGAGCTGGTGCCTTGCTGCTATGGAATGTACCTTCCCATGTAGGTTGTTCCTGATGTCATCCCTTGTTCTTGGATGCTGTCCCACGGCATTCACCCTGTCCACGATTCTCCACCATAGCTCCATCTTCCTGGCAATGGATATCTACTGTGCCTGTGCTCCAAACAGCTATGGCTTCACTCTGACTAATTCCTCCACCATGACCCTCAACTCCTCATCTGTGAAACAGGGGTGCCTTTGTGGGGACATGGGTGTTGTGTGGTGTGTGTAAGTGTGTGGGTGTTGGGTACTGTGGTTGGATGTGCATAGTGTTCCGCGTGATGGACGTATGGGTGTATGTGGTATGTGTGTCTAGTTGTTGCAGTGGTCTTGGTATCAGTCTGGTGGCAATGATTTGTATTCGTAAAGGGTTGTGTGTAATGTGGGTGTGTGTTTTATAGTGATGTGGGTAGGTGGGTGTGGTGTGGGTATGAGTGTCAGGTGGGTGTTTTTGGTATTGGACAATGTTGTGTTGTTTTTTATTTGTGTGTCCATTTTAAGTGCGCCGGTGTGTACCACCAATGGTTTACTGCCGTTGAATGTCCGCTGTGGTGATTCGTGGGTCATGATGTAGTGAGCATTGTTTTGTTGGTGTAACGGAATGGGTGTTGGTAACGCCACTTTAGCACTGACCTTTGGACTGGCGGATTTGTGTATGTGGCAGTATTCTGTCGGATTGGTGTGTGTGTCATAATATGGAGAACAGATAGTCGCCACGAGGCGATATGTTGGCGGCCGTCACCATGTTGGTAAGTGAGATTTACCGCCAATGTCATATTGAGGGCCTTAGGGTCCCATTACATACGTGGGGGCGGGACTGCTAGATCATCGCATTGGTAGTCCCAGAAAGATCACTTTATCTGGGACGTTCCCCAGACTGCCGTAGAACAATGTATGCAGACTGAACCACCACCTGCCAAGACAAATGGTGGCCTTTCAGCTGCACGGTGGCCTGCAATCTTGGGGGTGCACACTTCCTCACCATATTGACACAGGGAACCTCCAAGCTCACTTAAAAAATACAGTTGATCCAGTGATTAGCTGACAGCCGCGATACACATTGAGCAAAGCAACATACCGGTGCACATTGGATGGATTCAAAAGCAACACAGCTGCTATACAGTGGCCCAATGGACACACCTGGAAATCACAATAGAAAACACACCCCTTCCCAGACTATGATCCTTTGCCTCTCCACCACAGCACTGCAAGAAAGAGACCACCATTTTTGATATTGATATACATGGCACCCCTTTTTGTCATCATCCCATTTAATACCTTTCACACACTTTTGTCCCTTTACTCGGTATATCACTTTTCTTGTTAAGTAAGTCCCTGTCACCCACCTTAGTTTATATCCATGTCACATCCAAAAAATCTCAGTTTTTCTGAAGAAGAGTGGAGAGTCATGGTGGATATAATCATAAGAGTAGAGCCACATTTGTTTGGAGCCCAAGTCCAGCATACTATTCTTTGTAGAAAAATGCAAATATGGCAAAGGATAGTTGACAGAGTAAATGTTGTAGGCACTATCCTGTGCACACAAAGAAGGACATTAGGAAGAGGTGGAAAGACCTGAGGGTTATGGTGCGTTCCCTCGCCTTCAGAAAACACACAGGTGTCCCTGAAGCCTGGTGGAGATCCTCCCAGTGCACCATTACAACTTTTTCTTAGGAGGAGAAGTCTTGGACATTGTGCATCCAGGGGGCTTGACAGAAATACCTGGGAGAGCAGAGTACGGTGAGTAACAACACAAAAACTGTCACAAATCTTAATTGTTCTGTATGCTCATATTTCACCTTTTGCCTCTTTGTTGTTCATCCACTTTCCCAATATGCAATACCCAGAGTAGCAGTGATGTAAGCTTGTCAATGTGTATTGCAATATGTTGAAAGGGGGTCAGTTCATGATATGCGTCAACATGTAAATATATGGGTCAACCTCACTGCAGTGTAGCAACAGATATGTAAGACTAAGCATTTGTCAAGTGCTGGGAAGTAGAGAGAGTTGCATGACTACAATTACCAGGAGGCCCTGTTTATGTAACTCAAAAGAAACAAACAATTCAGCACTTTCCCAAATACACCTGTGTGCCACCTCTCAAATAATATACCCTCCCCTGGGAGTTTAGCATTTGTGTAGTGTGGGGAGTCAGCAAGTGACATGACTACAACTACCAGGAGGCCCAAACTAGCAGACTATTCTCCACTTGTTCAAATGCACCTGTGTGGCATTTCTCAAATGATTAACATTCTCATGGGAGGTTAGCATTTGTGTAGTGTGGGGTCAGCAATTGACACGTCTACAAATACCAGGAGGCCCAGTTTCTGCAACTCAAACCTACAGGCCATTCTGCACTTGCCCAAATACACCTGTTTGCCATCTCACAACTGATGTTCACTCACATAGGAGTGAGCAATCTACATATCATGCTCAACTCAGAGATGTGTCTGTTTTCCTAGCGTGCTCTTGTTCTGGTATCCCCAAATGAAACTATTGAGGACAGGAATGTCTCCTTACCAAGTGTGTACATCAAGTATTCCTAAGGCATTAAGCTGCTTCATATGATTTGTAATGGCAGCTAACACATTGACTCGGCACTGCTAATATGATGGCTACAGCTACATATACGACAATATTGTATGTTCACCTCTATCTCACACAAGTAGGGCATGGAATGGTCATCTACACGTTTTCTCACCACTGTGTTGGAATTACCTGTTTGTAAGATGTCATGTTTATTCCCTCATCTAAAGTGCAACTGATCACCACATCTAATGAGCTGTTTAAGTCTAATAGTTTCTGCAAGCTTCACACATGTCATGTCAACAACTTCAATACAATGGTAACATAGCACAATCAGCTAAACTAATGCTTAAGATTGCTAGAGGTGTCTACTTACAGTGACTCAAAATCTTTGAATGTAGATTCCACACTTCAACCAATAACAATGTACTTTATTTCTCAACTAGTCAAGCTGACAAAACACCTGGGCAGACATGGTCCAGCATTTAGACTCCCATCCCATCTCTGGATGAAGCCCTCAATAATGATGACAGTCCTGGACATGTAGATGTGGTTGATGGTCCTGGCCCATCTAGGCAGCCTGGTCAGGTGGCAACAGTGAGCCTCACTCTGCCCACAACAACACCTCCCACCGCAGTTGTTTTTATATCAGGGTCAACAATGTGCCCCCAACCTGTATACCTAGCAGAGTTGCTACAATCTTGTGCACCCATTCCTGGATCCTGAGGTGCAAATCATCAATTCTGATACTGATGGTCTAGGACCCAGTTGGAGAGGTATCCTGTGGCAAGGGCACAGGCTTATGGGAGTTGGGTGTGTGGGACGGATGCTGTGGGCCAGCAGAGTGAGGCCACTGGTGCCACTCATGACCACGATACCATCAGCCAATTCTTGGGGGTCTATCAGGAGTCCCAGAGCATGATGGGCCATGTCCGACCAAACTCCGGGAAATCAAGCAGCTACAGAGGGATGACCCAACAAATGTTAGACCATAATTTTAACATGGCCACCCTAACAGGGGCGCTAAGGGACATCTATACAACCATCAGCAGGACTTCCCCACACAATCTGCCCCTTCCTGTGGGCCAACTACATAAAGCCCAAGTACATCTGTGGAAGACACAGGAAGAAAGGCCCTGCCAGAGGATCAACCACCTTCAGACACCCCTGCCTCTGCAGCAGCTGAACCCACCCGACCATCACAAGTAGGAATGTCAATGTAAAAATTCAAAAGGTGTGGATTGCAAGACACCCACCACTGCCAGCAAGAAACCTCATCCTTAATGTCCTCTTTTGTGTCACACAATCACGCTGTGGACTGATCCTGAACCCCATTCCATTTCTGATGGGAGTTTTCTGGACTTTGGATTTCCAATGGTGTGGCATCCACTCCTATGACTTAATTCACCATGACTGACCCTTTCACTTTTCATTTATGTTACTTTCTGCCACAAGTTTGACTTCACCCTTAGCATCATAATAAATTCACCAGTCACAAACTCATTGTCTGCTGTCTTACATTTCACATTTAGCAATGTAAATTTGTGTGAGAAAACAGGGCTGATTGCAGAGGCCCCCTAACTTTTTGCCTCCATTTTTCACTTTTTGCTGGTATTTTCCTGACTGTGATGGTGCGCTGGGTAGTGCTAACCAGTCCCAGGGCTTGTGCTCTGTGTAAAATGAGTGTGCAAATTAGACTAAATTATAACTGGCTATGTCAACCTACCTATAAGTCACTAGTATATGGTAGGGCATGTAGGTTTAGGGACCCCACCATAGGTAGTGCACCAATGGGTGCACTGCTGAGGTACCCAGTGTCATTTTAAAGGCAGGCATGCCTTGCTGGCTGCTTTTAATTAAAGTTATATGCAAATTTGACTTTGGAATTAAAAGTACTTCCAAAGTCTTACACTACCTTATTTTTACATATAAGTCACCCCTAAGGTGTTCCCTATGTGCCCCTAGGGTTGGGTGCAATGTAACTATAAGCAGGGACCTTACAAAAAGTTCTAAAAACCCTGGTGAGATAAATTAGCCACATTTGTTTTTCCCCCACTGTAGTAAATGGCCTCCATAGACTAAAACCGGAATTTTATTTATTTTAATTAACAAAGACCCCTTAAGTGTCAGATACCTTGAGTTTAGTATCAATTTAATTGTTATAATAAATCCCACAACTTACAATTGTTGGATATAATATAACTAGTTCAGGTAAAGATTTTTAAAACTCTGCCTGAATGTTACCAACTTCAGCTCTGTAGTGCCCTTCTTTGATTGGCCAGCCTCTGGCAGCCTGGCCAGGCAGCCTTGATGAGGTATGAAGTTGCCTCATCTGAACACAAAGGATGTGCCTGGAGGAGGAGATCTGCTTCAGCATATAGGGAAGCAGGAAGGGGGAGGGCGGCCAAGCAGGTCTTTAAAGAGAGGGAAGACCATTTGGAACAACTCAGCACTTCCCTCACATCCTGCAACCCCAGACAATTAAGTGCAGTCCTGATTAGATTAGGAGAGGGCAGCAGAGGGGTGAGTTTAGGATTTGTAGCCATTCCAGTGGGTGTGCTCAGCCAGATATAACCTCCAAAAATCGCTTTCCGCCATGTTTGATTTTTGAGGTATGTTGCTCCCTAGGACTGATTTTTGTCACACTTCCCAGGAAGTGGTCATCAAAGGGGGGAGGAGTCTGTCTGTCATTGGATACCAAGGGGATCCTTGCTTTTCACCCAGGAGTAAGGATAAATATGTCAGAGCTGCACCCACACCTCAGATCCCTACAAGGAACAAGACAAAGAAGAAGAAGGACTACCCTGATAGACCCCTGACCTGCACCTGGACACTGCAGTCTGAAGGACTGCACCAGCTGCACACTTGGGCTTCACCACTAAAAGGACTTTGCCTGTCTTCTACTGCTTCAAGAATGGACTCCATGTTTGCTACAGGTACAAAAGAGCTGCACAGAGTTCCCTGCATCAAGTCCTGCAAGCAGAGCCCAGCTGACCAGCGTCCAGTGGCCATTTGAGGATTCTGACCAGGTGCATCCTGGGAATTGTAGTCCAACTCCTAAGGAGCAACTCAGAGCTTCTGGAACCTTGGATCAAGTTGTGGACACTTCAAGGACCCATCAAGGACCTCTGGAAGAAGATCCAGAAGTTTGGAGACGTTTGGAGCAACTTCATAAGTTGAAGAGGTGCATTGTGAGAGTTGTAGTCCCAGAACCCAAAAGGCAAACCAGAGCCTCTGATCCCTTGACTGGCACTGTGGACCACTTTCCTGAATCATGAAACACTTCTGAAAGTCAGTGTGACAGTGTCACCTTGTGGGTGGGCTGAACTCTGGACTTTGTTCCTTTGCAGTGTGACCTTTTCTTTTTCAACCCTTTGAGCGCTAATGGCTTCTAGGCGCTAGAAAACATTAATTCTTTAAAAAATCATATATCCAGTTCCCTTTATCTGATTTTAATCATTTTGGTGTCATTTTAAAGCCAAAAATATAATCTATGTTTGTAAATTGGTGTTGGATTTTTATTGCGTTTTACTTATTTACTGTTTTGTGATTTTTAAAAACTATACACACTTATCTCCTATGTTAAGCCTTGTAGCTCATTGCCAAGCTACAAAGGGTTGAGCTGGGTTTAATTGATTAAGACCTAGCTTGACCTAAGTGGGGGTTAGTGGCCTATTGCTAGGTTTAGGTACTTACCTGCCCTTACCAATAATCCACTTTCCAACAATATGTAAGAACATGGGAACCATACAACTAAAAAACAAGCTACTTGTGGAAATAGGAATATGCTGCATGTACACAGTGTCCAGGTCAGGATTAAACCATTCCATACATACACATACATACAAGTCCAATGGGGCCTTCTAAGGCCCTCATTATGACATTGGTGGTAAATTCCACTTACCGCCATGCTGACTGCTGCCAACATACCACTGGCGCGGCGGATATCCTCTAACCATATTATGACACACGCACACCAATCCGTCACTATACTAACACACACAAAAATCCGCCAGCCCAAAGGTCAGTGATAAACTGGCAGTATCAAAACCCACACTGATACGCTAACAGAACAACGGCCACACCATTATGATCAACGTATCACCGCGACGGACATTCAATGGTGGTAAACCATTGGCGATACATACTGCCGCGCTCAAAATACACAAACACATACAAAATAACACCACGGTGGACAATTCAAACTACACACACCTGACACACATACACACACCACACCCACACACCCACAACACTATAAAACACACACCCACATTACCCACAACCCCTTACTAATACCAAATACTCGCCAGCAGAGAGAGACTGCAAGAGCACCCACACAACCAGAGCCACATACCACCATCACTTATACACCACCCATGCACCTTATATCACACACCCCAACACATAACCCTACACACCCTCACTCACACCACTCACACTACATCCAAGGCACCACAATGACACCCCAGATTCTCTGAAGAGGAGCTAAGAGTCATGGTGGAGGAAATCGTCTGGGTAGAGCTACAGCTATTTGGATCAGAGGTGCAGCAGATATCCATTGCTAGGAAAATGGAGCTATGGCGGAGAATCATGGATGGGTCAATGCCGTGGGGCAGCACCTCAGAGCAAGGGATGACTTCAGGAAGAGGTGGAACAACCTTCTGGGGAAGGTGCGTTCCATTGCAGCAAGAAACCAACTTGCTGTACAGAGGACTGGCAATGGACCCCCAGCTCCTTCCCCACAACTAACAACATAGGAGGAGCACGTCTTGGCAATCATGCATCCTGATTGCCTGGCAGGAGTAGGAGGAGGACTGGACTCTGGTAAGTCAACTCTCTATTGCTATCAACCCCCACCTGCATGCCATCACATACCCCCACCCTCACCCACACTCCCATCACTCCACCACCTCCCACACACCCCACCATCACAACCCACTCATCCCAATGCCAAGCCCTGCATGCCATACCAATGCATGGACACCACTCACAGCCCTGCATGGACACCTATCACTACAGCATGCACACTAGAGAGAATCAGCTAGCCTACCAAATAACAACTCACACAAGGCAAAGCTACCAGGGCAATAACAACCATAGAGGGCAACCCACTTATGCACAATATGTCACACACAGAAACAATAACACTGCATTTACATCCCCACAGGTATTCCAGCAAATGTCACCGGAGAAGTGGTGCCAGCAACATCCAGTCCCCCCACAGAAGAGGCCCACAATGATGACAGCAGCTCTGGCTGACTGGATCTGGATGGCCAACCTGGCCCATTGGGGACCTCTGGTTACTCAGCCACAGACCACACCACCACAGAGCCTCCCCCTTCAGGAAACACCACCACAGCACCCACCCAGCGGGCCCATACCTCTGTCCCCAGGACACGTCAATCAGCATTGTGTCCACCACTACAGGGACCCCAGGGCTCACCACAAACCCAGGACAATCAGGGACATGGGGTCCGTGGTAGTGGGCATGCTGTTCAGGGGACAGAGGCACTGGACAACAGGGAAGATGGGAGGAGTGCTGTGCACCAGGGGCAGGACAGGCCCAGGGAACCGAATCTCCAGGAGGCACACACCAAGATCCTGGGAGCATACCAATATTCCCAGGATACGCTGGGCAAGATCCTGGACAAGATGCAGGAGAACATACGGCTGCAGGAGGGACAGTACCTTAGGATCAGGGAGGACTTAAAGTCACTTAACAACATCCTGGTATTCATTGCAGGGGTGCTGCAGACATGGGCAAGACCATGAGGGAGGCAGTGGCACAACAAACGGCCCCTGACACCAGCCAGACTACTGAACAGCCCTCCACCTCCGCTGCCACTAGTGGACAGGAGGCTGCCACAGGACCAACAGGCCACCAGCACCCCTCCCCCCGCAGAAGGAGAACCACCCTGCAAACATTCCCTGCGATCCAGGCAGAAGCCAGAGACTATTGCCAAGACCCCGCCAGGAAATAAGACTCTCCTGATTGTCACCCTTGTGTTCCACTCAGTCGCCCTGTCCACCTTGAACTGGCAGTGCTCTCCTTCCTATGCCCCTTTGGACAACGTACCTGTGCTACAAATAGACTGGACTCTATCCTGGACTTTCCTCCATCATCACTACACCCCATAACATTTCCCCTTTTTCGTCAGAGCACTTCAATAAACACCCTCTGAAAAAATACAAGTATGGACTATGTCAAATGATTTAAGTGTGTATTTGTTTAACAAGGTTTAAACATTGCAATTCAACAGTACAGTAATGTTTACATAGGAAAGACCTGTAGTTTGCTGCAGTGAAAACACTAGGAGCAATAGTGGGGCACCAACATCTGCAAAACAGAGATGACAATGGGTACAGTGAGTGGGCACAGAAGTAGGAATTCACAGCCTGGCAGTGACAATGCAACACATCAAACTGTCAATGAAATGTGAAATAACACTTTCTTATCTGTGTGTCATTGGAAGTATAGACACATGACTGCCCTTCTGTTGTCCTCATCCTCATCCTCTGCCGCCTCATCTTCACTGTCCACAGAGTCCACTGCTGCCACACGGCCATCTCCAGCGACCTCCTCCTGCTGAAAAGGCACATGGCATCTCAAGGCAAGGTTGTGCAACATACAGCATGCCACGATGATCTGGCAGACCTTCTTGGGTGATTAGCACGGGGATCCACCTGTTAGATGGAGGCAGCAAAACCTTTCCTTTAGGAGGCCGAAGGTACGTTCAATAATCCTTGTTCACCCATGTGCCTCATTGTAACGCTCCTCAGCACTTGTCCTGGGATTCCTCCCAGGGGTCAGTTCCCATGAGAGGTTGGGGTAACCTGAGTCACTTGCAAATATCGAGGGACAACTGTTAGCCACACACTAACCCTTATGGCCCACACCATACCCATACTCCAACATCCAACGGGTGGGAACCAGGGCTCACCTATTAGCCGCACCCAGTGCCATCACATTTGGGATGCTGCTATTCCTCAGGGTGAAAGCATCATGCACCGAGCCTGGATACTTAGCATTGACATGGAAGATGTACTGGTCCTCCAAACACACCATCTGCACATTCATTTTTTTTATTTCTGAAGACCTGTTAATTATGTCGGAGGGGACAAATGCAATATGTGTTCCATCAATTGCAACAATGTTGTTGGGGATATGTCCACTAGTGTCCGCCACCGCTGGAGGACCCCCATTGGAGGAGGTTTCAGAGTCACTACCACTGGTGGTTGTAGCCTCACCTGTGGACGTCCCCTCGCCCTCCCACCCACTGGTCCCCTGGGCGTCCATTGTCTCTGCCTCCGAGAATCCATGGGCTGCTGTCTCCCCACTAGCCGGTGCCTCAGCTCCCTCACCTGATGTTGATGCTGTACCAGACACACAAAAGAGAACAGGGATGGGGAGACAAAACAGGAGAGACACTTGTAAGTAGCTGAATGCTGATACACAATGGCCAGACATACACCTACCCAGCAGACACACCCAACAGGCAGCACCGTGCACTAGGCCCATCACCATGGCCCTGACTACTGAGCAGTATACTGACCTACACCCATATCCTGTCATCGCATTGAAGCTGAGCTAGGAAAAACCTAACAGGGACACCCCTACACCCTTTGGGGAGCAGACAGTAGCTGGACACCAGTTAAAACCCTCCTCTAAGCCCCATGAGCCCTTTTGCACACACACTCATCCTTCCAGGCTGAAGTATGGGCTGTGAGTACTCACCTCCTTGTGACTGTCAAGCGCCCATCCAGGTCTGGGTACACCACCACCAGGATCCTTCGCATTAAGGGGGTCAGTGCCCTACAGGCACCCCTACCACGTTGGGAGGACTTCCCCAGCTGGGCCTCACTGATCTTCTGCGCCCAATGCCGCAGGTCCTCCCACCTCTTCCGACAGTGGGTGCTCTGCCGGTTGTAAACCCCCAGGGTCTGTACCTCCTTGGCGATGGCATGCCAATGTGCCCTCTTCTGGTGGGCGCTGACCTAATAGGGAGACACAGAGAAGAAACACAGAAGTCAGGCACCTGCACGATGGCAATAGCTGGCTGATTGTTAGACATAGGACAGACAGCACTCCCAGACATGCAGGACAGTGGCAAGCAGCATTCCATGCACCAAGCCCCATCCTGGCTCAAAGGAACGCACATCAGAGCAATCCACTCCATCCATTACACACACACAGTGCCCCCCAAACCCGGACTCACCTGTATCTCTGGCCGGCTGTAGAGTCTGCCGTACAAAGGCAGGACCCCTTCCACCAGTTTCTCCAGTTCTTCCTGGATAAAGGCCTGGGCCCTTTCCCCTGCACCACGTGGAACATCCATAGCCAGAGGCGGTAACAGCAGTACACAGAGTGGAGTACTTTTCCCGCACAAGATCAGGGAGTCAAATGAGCACACTATAACAAACGCGCGTACGTTCCGTGGCGGAATGCACCGTCACCACCGGCTGCAATCATGATACACCAAGATTCCCTATTGGCATCCATGTTATCCAATGAGAGTGCGAACAGCTGTAAACAACGCTAAATGCTGTGACGCCAACCGCTAGCGGTCTTAGGTCACTTCCACAACTAAGGGGCAGAACTACAGTGGGCAGACATTTTGCCATCACCTACGCATCTTGAAATTCAATTTAGTCACAATGCTGGCCCTACTAGCCATATGAATCACATATGTCTCTATCCATAGAGTACATTATCACACACGATTTACTCCATTCCCTCTTAGTGATGACAATGTACATCTGTCAGGTTGCAGTTATTGTACAGACACTACTATGAAGAATGCAGTGAGTGTGTTTAGCAAATATGCCTGTTTATGTGTGCACAGGACTCCTTGTTCTTACCCCTCACAGGTACAGACCCTTGTGGCGAGGAAGGGCACCTTCTGTGTACAGACCACTTGTGGATATGGGTCCATGGTTGAGCGTCAGATCATTATCACTTACAGACTCACATGTGCAACTATTTAGGACCTATGTGCATTACTGGATCCTGCACTGACTCCCGTAAACCATGATCAGCATGCCATTCCAACTGAGGTGCAGGTGCTCTCCGCACTCCATTTCCTGGCCACAGGCTCATTTCAAGTGACAGTGGGCATGGGTGCTGGTTTCTCACAGCCAATATTCAGCCGGGTACTTACACACATTCCCCATGTTATTGGTGTCATCGATGGAGCCCACATACCCATCATCCCCCCAAGAGTGAGTGAACAGGTGTACAGAAACAGGAAGAACTTTCACTCCATGAACATCCAATTGGTATGTACATCAGACCAGTACATATCCCATGTGAATGCCATGTTTCCTGGTTCAGTCCATGATTAATTTGTTTTGAGGAACAGTAGAGTGCCACAAAAGATGGAACAACTCCAAGAGGACAGAGGGTGGATCATAAGTAAGTGTGCCTGTCACTAACTGACACATTGCTGAAAAACAGCCTGTCAGACTAAGGACATTCCAATGACCACTCTGTATTGACAATTTCTCTAGGTGATTTTAGCTATCCAAACTTGTGTTGGCTCCTGATACCAGTGAGGAATCCCAGGATGGATGCAGAGAGGAAATACTATGAGGCCCATGGATGTACTAGGAGGGTGATAGAGCATACTATAGGTCTCCTGAAGGCTAGATTTCGGTGCCTACATATCTCTGGTGGTTCCCTGGCCTATGGGCCTGATAAGGTGTGTAGGATAGTGGTGGCCTGCTGCATGCTGCACAACGTGCCAGTGAGACATTCAATCCCCCTTTTGGAGGTGGAGAGTGCTATAGGTCCTGATCTGTTACCTCAGAGAGGTGAGGAGAGTGATGGTGAGGATGAGGAAGGGGAAGGCGTAAATTCCAGAAACCAACTGATACAACTCTACTTCCAATAACTGTCTGGGACTTCAGCCTGTAAATGTGGTTAGTGACTGATACTGTAAGTGTGCAATGTCAACTAGGGGGAATTGATCATGATATGCGAGTCATGGACTTCTTCAGCATGGTACAGACATACAACATAAGCATTCCCTTCTTGACTTTTTAGAAACACACTGTACCAGCAGCATGCACAATTTGACAATAATGTTCATCCCTGCCTGTTGCATCATTACTCCACTTTGTTCAACATTGAAGACAGGGGACAGTGTTACAGGTGAGATATTTTGTTTATTGGTGGAATACAGTGAAATGTGCCATGTACATTAAAGTTTGTATGGTTGGTTGTCCTCTAAACCGACTTGGTGGAAGGCCTGTTTGATTCCATAGGTGGGTCCTATTTGTAGTTCTGTACATCATTTAGCCCTCAGCTGAGTGCAGTTTGTGAATGGGTGGGTTGGTTGCTTGGCAGTAGCAGCAGTGTCAATTATTGGTAGGGGGCTTGTTCTTTGCTGGGTTTCCAGTGCCATATCTTGGCGTGAGACTACGTTTGGGTGCCTGCTGTGAAGCTACTTGGGGTGACATGGTCGGCCCTTGTGATTCCTGGGAGGGTTTTTCCTGTGCTGTTTCAGCTGCTTGGGACAACTGTTGCTGTTTGTCCAGGGCTGTTGTGGGGGCCTTTTGTCCGGTGTGGGTGCCTGAGGGTTTGTTGTCCAAATTCAGCAGTGCTCCAGCAATGGTGCCCATTGTGGCATTGTGTTCTTTCCACTGCTCCATGGCCTGTTGATTGTGTTCCAGCTGCATCCTCTGACTTTGCTCAAGGGTGGTTACAATCTGTGCCAACCTGTCTTGGGTATGTTGGTATGCCCCCAATACCTCTGATTATGTCCTGGGCTGCTGCATCTATCCGGTGCCCTACCCCCTGACCCACTGGGGCACTTGACCTTGCCCTGGCCCCCTGTGCCTGTGTCCCCTGCGCAGGTCTGGACGTGCCACTAGTACTGGGGCCCTCGTCTTCCTGCATGTTGGGGGTGGGAGACTGTGGCCTCTGTTGTTGTGGTCCACCTGTTTGTGCCCTAGGTCCACTGGTGTGGGCACGTCTCCCCGGGCCTGCTGGTCTTGACTGGGTGTTGGGGTGACAGTGTTTTCCTGGGTGAGGCTGCTGCATGGCGAGCATCCAGGGCTGTGTGAAGGGTCTGCCTGCTCATCAGTGTCCAGGGATCGTTCACCAGTGTCCTGTGATGTGTCTTTGTCTCCCTGGAATGCTGTGGTACTCCTTGTCCCCTCCACTAGGGTTGCATGGGTGTTGGTGCCTGTTGGGGGACATAGAAGTGTTTGTCACATATGCAGGAGGGGCTGAGGTGGGCAGTACTGTACAATTTAGTGCTGGGTGCCTTTCAGTGGCCTTCAGGGGTGCCTTTGTGAGGTGGACATAGCATCTAGTGGCAGTGGTGGTGTTACATCGGGGTGGGGGCTATTATTCCATTGTGGAAACGTGCAGGGGTGGGTGGCTGTGCACAGCGGGAGTGATGTGGGCCTGGTATTGAATTGTGGCTGATGCAGGGTGGTGGATGTGGTGGGAAATGGCTGGGAGGGGTGTGGGTGGGGTGGGGTGGTGCATGCATTACAGGTATGGTGTATATGGGGTAAATGTAGATGACTTACCTGAGTCCATTCCTCCAGTGAGTCCAGTGAGTCCCGCTGGGTGCAGGATGGCGAGTACCTTCTCCTCCCAGTCGGTGTAGTCGTGTGCTGTTGGTGGCGGCCAGTCTTCTGCACTGCTATGTGGTGCCTGGATGCCATAGCCCGGACCTTTCCCCACAGGTCGTTCCATCTCTTTCAGATGTCATCCCTGATGCGTGGATGGTGTCCCACTGCATTCACCCTGTTGATGATGGTCTGCCACAGCTCCATTTTCTGGGCGATGGGTGTGTGCTGCACCTTGGAGCCGAATATTTGTGGCTCCACTTTTAGGATCTCGTCCACCATGGTCCTTAGCTCCCTTTCGGTGAAGCGTGGATTTTTTGGGGGGACATGGTAAGGGTGGTGGATGGCGTCGGGCCTGGGGACGGTGTTTGGGTGCTCCTGTGTGGGTCCCTATGCGTGTCCTGTCTGCTGGCATTCTCTGTCTGGCTTTTGTGCTCTCCATCTTCTGGTCCTGGTTTCCTTGCAAGGGATTGTGGGGTGTGTCTGAGGGTGTTTTATGGTGTTCTGGGTGTGTATCAGGTGTGTGGGTGCTAAGCCTAGCCAATGTGTGCAGTGGTTGCTGTTGGGCCCACTTGCCGCCCGTGGCTGTCGCAGCCGCCAATGGTCGTCCGGCCTCCACTGTCCTCCGAGGAGATTTGTGCATCTTTATTTGGAGGGCAGGATGTGGGTGTGCTTGGCGGTGGCGGTGGCGGGGTGGGGTGGGCGGTGATTCCCACCAACAGGGTCCTGGCGGGGAGTGGTGGTGTGGGAATGTTTGGCGGGTTGGGTTTTTTGTTCATTATATGGTTTCCATTCGCCGCCGCCGGCAGGATTCTGTTCATCGCCACCACGGTGGTCGGCGGTCTTTACTTCCATGTTCATAATGACCGCCTATGTGTCTGTCCTCCATTGCTGCCAAGTCCACAAGGGGTCTGTACACTGGGGATGTCTCCATCTCCTATTCATCCGCAGCAGTTGCAATCTATGGGGCAAAAGAGTGAGCAGCTGGCCATTATCTGTACATTGTAACCACTATAGTTCAATGCATATTGTGATAGTTACAATATTTTGGTGGCATATGTCCAGATTGTGAAATTGTGAACTGTGACGCAGTTAGGATCCATGGCCTGCCCCCCAAATGGTGTCCACCTGTTCAGTATGGAGGGACAGGTGGAAATGAGGTAATTCCGCAAAGTTGTGCGCCGTTGCGGGAGGCGGTCGGGAACCTCTGTGCAACTCCTCATTGGTTATCATTGGGCCCTATAGGGTACAGTGGCCAATGGTGAATTACGCTGGTGGTGACGGTATGCACTGCCTCAGACATCACCACCATTTTGTATCTGTTCACTCAATTGCTACCTGACCTTCAATAGGGGAGGACCTACACTGCATGTGCTGCTGTGACCTGTGTCTGGAACCTACCATGGCTTGTGTGACTGGGGAAAGGGCCCTTGCCTTCACCTCGGTGGAGTTGGTGAGACTGGTGGATGGGGTCCTACCCCAGTACCGACTGCTGTATGGGCCTCCAGACCAACAGGTGAGTACACTGTGAGCACGATGCATGGGGCATGAATGCATAGATTGGTGTGTGTGAAGGCCTCGTGTGGGGGGTTGGTGGATGTCCCCTGAGCGGCGTGCAGCTTGTGTGGTGGGGCATGTCTGTGCTAATGGAGATGGGAAGGGGCATGGTGGGCCATGAGTGTAACAGGCAGGACGGTCTGACTAATACCTTTCCCTGTGTCTATTTCCTCTGCAGGTCAGTGCCCATCAAAAGAAGGGTATATGGCTTGCCAACGCCAAGGACGGGCAGACCTAATGGGTCTACGGCAGGGGGAGCACCCACTGTCACAAATGGTCCGAGGACGTGAGACACTGGGCACGGAAGACGGCAGAGGCCCAGCTGGGGATGGCCTCCCAACGAGGAGCCTGTTGGGGATGGCCTGCATACTGGCGGTGGCCTATCCGGTGCTGGATGGGTGCTTGGGGGCATCACATCAGCAACAAGGGGGTGAGTACAGTGCCCTTCATTACTACTTACACCTGGTGGGGAGGTATCTGGGTGGGGGATGTGGGCCTGTGGGTGCCCCTAGGCAAGGCCTGACATTGCAGAGTAGGTCCCATGTTGGGCACGGTTCTGATGTGAAATTCCTCCAACCTAGCTAGTAGGCATCCACTACTGGGCAGGGCTGTGTGGGTCCCAGGTATGCTGCAGTTGGCAGTATATGTCCCTACCCATGGCATGCCGAATAGCATTGTAACTGGTAGTGCATTGCCTAGTGCGTAGGGCTGTTCCCTGAATGTGAGGGTGTTGTGTACTCCAACAGTGGTGTTGGTGCAGCCCTTGACCAAGTGTATCCTTTGTCTCTCCCCCCCCTTTTTGTTTTGTCACCCTGTCCTTATGTGCATTAGCATCATCTGGAGGAGGAGCAGAGACACCGGCGACAGAGGGATCTGCATCCCACAGGACCCAGGAGGCCGAGTCCACCGACGGTGAGGGCACCAGTGGGAGGGAGGGCGAGAGGAGCACCACAGCGGAGACTGGAGGGAACAGTCGGAAATAGATACCTTCCCCGATGGAAGCTCCCTGGTGGTGGTGGACACCTCTTTGCACACCCCAGCTACAGGTACAGCCGCCACCCCCGTACCTGCACCACCCTCCCAGCAGCCCCTCAGCCAGATTCCCGTGCCCTGCTCACCCAGGAGGATGGGCATCTCTTTCACCCCATGCACCTGAGGTGCTGCCCCCTTTAGCCCTGCTGCCCAGAGTGAGAAGGCTACTGACCTCCTGCGATACATCTCTGTTGGGCAGTCAACCATTGTGAATGCCATCTAGGGGCTGGCAGCCCAAATGCACAGTCCAATGCATTTCTGGAAGGCATTCACACTGGCTTGGTGGCCCAGCAGAGATCATTCCAGGCTCTGGCCTCCTCTCTGATACAGCCATTGTCCCTGTTTCCCCCCTCCCCCCTCCAACCTCCTCTTCCCAGGCCCATTCCCCTCAACCCCAACCTATCCAAAGCACACAGGCAGATGTGCATGCACACAGGACAACAAACAAGAGTGGACATGGCAAACACAAGCACCATACTTCATCCCACAGGCACTCACACAAACACCATACAGATGCAGACATACCAACATCGACTGCCTCCACTGTAGCCCCCTCCTCCACCTCCCTCCCAGTTGTGTCTCCACTCACTCCTGCATGCGCTACATCTTCATCCACTACCACCATCACCAGCACACCTTTCAGAACACACACCTCACTGGCAGTCATCACCCCCACATCCATGCACACATCCCCTGTGTCCTCTTATAATGTGTCTGTGCCCCCTCCTTCCAAAGTACACAAACGCAAGCACTGAGACACGCAACTCCATCCACCTCACAACAGCATCCAGCCCATGCACCTGCACCCAGAAACAGCAGACTGACACCTCCTACAACCACTCCCTCTTCCTCTACTCCCACACCTTCTCCCTCTTCCAGCCCCAATGTCCCTAAGAAGCTTTTCCTCTCTACCCTTAACCTCTTCCCTATTGCTCCTCCCCCAGTCCTTCACATCAGGCCAGGGTGGTCAAAACTCAGGCAAGCACCTCAGCCACCCAGTCCACACTGCACAGTAGTGTCCCCAGCAACTCCAGGTGGGAAAGGATCCAGGCCACAAGCCAAAGCCAGCCAGATGGAAAGGGTGCCTGCCCCAAGTGCTTCAAGGAAGGGAAAGGAGCCACCCCCAGCTGCAGGAAGGAAGGGTAAGGAGCCACCCCCAGCTGCAGGAAGGAAGGGCAAGCTGTCACCCCCAGCTGTAGGAAGTAACGGCAAGGAGCCACCCCCAGCTGCAGGAAGGAAGGGCAAGGAGCTACCCCCAGCTGCAGGAAGGAAGGGCAAGGTGCCTGCACCAGCAGGCTTTAAGGACAAGGGGCCTGGTGGTGGGACTCTGTCATAGCCCACTCCACCAACCATGGTGGTGCAGCTGTCCGAGGCTGCAGGGGATGGGCTGCAGCCTCCCCGCTACCAGCAGCACCGCCAGCAGCACCTCTACAAGCACCATCACCACCAGCAGCATCAGCAGTGGGAAGCCATCCGAGGCTGCAGGGGATGGGCCGGGGCCTCCTCCCACCACTACCAGCAGCAACACCACGGCCACCACTGAACAGCCGTCACCGCCGGCTGACATTCTGTAGACCTGCCTCCATGGGCTGCGGCCTGCTCCCTGCAAATCCTGTGGGTATGACACCCACTTGAGAGACTGTGATCTTGCACTCCCCAAGATCTGTTTCACAGGACAGAATGCCCCCTCCAGAACCAGTAAGGATGCCATCCACTCACCCAATCCTCCCCAGGATGAAGATCACACAGCATGAAGCCCCCTCCAGAACTAGTGGAGATGCCATCCATTCACCCCATCCTTCCAGGATGAAGATCAAAGGGCACGATGCCCTCTCCAGAACCAGTGGAGATGCCATCCCCTCACCCCATCCTCCCCAGGATGAAGATCACAGGGAACGATGCCTCCTCCAGAACCAGTGGAGATGCCATCCACTCAGCCCATCCTCCCCAGGATGAAGATCACAGGGCACAATGCCAACTCCAGACCCAGTGGAGAAGCCATCCACTTGAGAGACTGTGGCCTTGACTTCCCCAGGACCAAGCAGTGGGCAAATCACCCACTTGAGAGACTGTGGCCTTGAACTCCCCGGGGCCAAGCAGTGGGCAAGTCATCCACTTAAGAGACTGTGGCCTTGCACTCCCCAGGACCAGGCAGTGGGCAAGTCACCCACTTGAGAGACTGCGGCCTTGCACTCCCCAGGACAAAGCACAGGGCATGTTGCCCCCTCCAGGACCAGTGGTGTTGTACCATCTGCTGGCTTAGGTTCCCCCGTTCCCCTGAGGTGCCTGCCTATTTTCGATCTGATGCCCATGCAGTGTTCTCTCCGTGTTGTTGCAGGAGCAAAGTGGGGCCTTGAACTTTGTAATGTGGCCCTGTGGCCCACGAACATTGAGGACTGGGCAGTGTCCCTTCATTTGTAAATATGTATATACTTTTTGATTTGGATGCATGTATTGCCACTATTTCATCTTCTTACACTCACTTTTATCTATTGGACTTGTCTTTGCATTATTCTTGGGGGCACAGGGTAAATTTGTTCTGTTGCTGCATCTGCTTGTGTGTATGATGTTGGGGGTGGTGGTGTTGCGTGCTGCGTGTGTGTGTCACTCTCTTTTTCCTCCCCCCTCCACTGTGTGCTAGGCGGCTGTAGTCACCATGGTCGTTTTCGCCGTCGTTGGTGTTTGTAGTGGAGCAGGATGTAAAACAACATTGGGAATATGTGCAGCTCGGGCTCCATGGCGTCATGGTTCTTCCTTGATTCTCCACAGGTGAGTCCTTTGACTTCTGAGATCTGTTTCTGCCAGGTTATTGATGTCGTTGGTACCGCCCCGGAAAAGGTGGCGGTTTCCTGTGTCTTAATACAGTGGGTGGAACATTGATTTCCACCTGGCTGTAGGTGGTTACCGCCGTGGTGCCTGTTGATTCTGCCCTGGCGGTTGGTGTGTTAAAGTGGCTGTCTGTCTGAGCTCTTTCCGCCATGGTCATAATTTGGCGGTATTTACCACCAGCTTGTTGGCGGTACTACTGCCACTTTATCACCAACCGCCAGGGTTGTAATGAGAGCCTGAATGTCCATCCTATCACTGTGCAAACTGTCTTGGCACAGGTCTTGTACACCCAGAGTCTGAGCCATACATTCCCAGGAACAATCCATATTCACTTTGTTTGTCTGAACAGCATCATATAACTGCCAATGTCACAACTCAGAAATGTTCCAATGAAGATGTCATGAGGAACGTACCTGAACAAACACAAAGACAAGGACTATAGTTATGAAACCATACGTATGACATAATTCACATAGCAAATGCAGTCCATGTGATAAATCTCCCACAAACAATATACATCTCCAAAACATGATTGTGTTAAAAACTTCCTCATCAGACACACTTTACCAGTATTTGTCAGTGCTTCAGCTTCAAAACATTTCCAACAAATATACTCCTCACATCACCACCAAGAGTTCATTAGGCAATCAAAGTCATGATATTTCAGAACATACGTACACTCAAAAGAAGCTGATGATGAGATCTTGTCACAAGTCAGCTCCTTCCACTTCACCACTATCATCTTCATTTGGCATTTCAGGATTCTCACCTGATAACACCACGAGCTCCACTTGCTCTGGAATGTAAGGGATATTCCTTTGCAGAGCAATGTTATGGAGCATGCAGCAGGCCACTGTGATTTGACACACCTTCCAGAGTGAGCAGATGAGGGCTCCCCCAGTCTTGTCTAGACAGCACAATCTGGCCTTTAGGAGCCCAAAAACCTTCTCAACTAGCCGCCCTGTACTTCCATGGGCGTCATTGAAGCGGACTTCCCCTGGATTTCCCATGGCATAGTTGGATTCCAAACACCGGTGTTAACAACCAAGGACAGTTGGGATATGCTAAGTCTCTGTTTTGTAATGAAAGATAAGTGCCACAATGAGTCACACACTTCCTGAATGTGGTACCTGACATTGCACACACAAGATCATGACAGATGTGACTTACCAACAGCTAGACCCTCTCAGGTTGCAGTTATAACATCAGTTGTGGTATGGTGCTGTTCTGCATAACAAAG
The DNA here is from genome assembly GCF_031143425.1 of Pleurodeles waltl. Classification (NCBI taxonomy): domain Eukaryota; kingdom Metazoa; phylum Chordata; class Amphibia; order Caudata; family Salamandridae; genus Pleurodeles; species Pleurodeles waltl. The sequence continues at coordinate 764,302,255 of NC_090450.1, forward strand.
GAATTATGGGCTGAACCTGGGAACTGGGCACAGATGTTTGAAATGTACAGATCGATCTGACAAGCATATATTTACACATTGATAGAATGGAAGTGATTCCTGTTTCAATGGACTTTTTTACTGGCATGTGGTGACACCTATACAATATGGGTGCTATCAATTGCTCCAACAACATGTGGGACATGACCAAATGCATGGAAGTCAACCTTCACATTGGATAAATCCTCACGTCTGGGGAACCTGATATAGCTGACAATGTGTTACATCAATGCTGATAGCACATCTTCTAAAACGCCACTGAATATAGGTTGTAGCATAACACCAGATATAGCCACTGTATATTGAAATTACTCTTTGGCCAGGAAGTGGAATACTGCCATGAGTTTCACAATGGGTGGTATACATGTGAAATTATTATTTTGAGGCAAGAAATCTGGCTCCAATTGGCAACATAAATCTTTGATTGCTTGCCTATTAAAACAGAACTGCTTTCAAGCCACATTCTACCATGGTCTGGAGGTTTTCACCTCCTCCCTCTCCCAGGGTACCTATTTGTGGATTGAAATGAGTTGGGTAATTGGTCAGGGTGTCAAGACCAACATATCTGATGAGTAAGACCAAAGTCATGTGATAAAAAATTACTGACTGGAAATACATTACACCCATTACACATCAAAACTGTCTATTACTCAAGGTCCAGCTATGATCCCCATGGTTGTCTAGACATGTGTCTATAGTATATATGTGCACATAACACATCTATCGACTCCTCTTGTGCCCCTTGATATTGTAAAGTATGTTCCGATTGCCAAAAATACCATCACCAGTGGGGCACAGTGCACCGCGGTTATATGACATCTGTGGCCAGCAATGCACTACACTGATGATTGTGTAGGAGAATCTATATATCAAGGGAGCTTCATGTATGTTGATATGTTACTATACATTCATAGATGTTGCGACGTGTTTAACAGTCACCAAAAATGTAGTTTCAACTGTTAAAATGTTCTGCCTGACTTTGTTCATTGACTTTAGGAACCTTCTGCCGGCGGCAGAAGTCAACCACATGGTGGGCGGTTTCAACCGTGGTGGACACAGCCATAAGCTAACATTGCTGACTGTGACAGTTGCGGTCCAATGGCTGTACCTGTCGATGGTGATGACCACGTATGTGGCATAGATATACTATGTGGTTTGAAAAATAACTCACTTCCCTCCCAACACTGCTGCTGTCCTCACCTCCACCACTTTAGCTGCTGCGGGCTGCCTCTGGAAGCAATCATGTCAGGCAAGCAGGTAAAAGGGCCCCAGCCTTCTCTACAGGGGAGCTGGAGAGGCTAGTGGAAGAGGTCCTTCCCCTGTATGGACAGCTCTACGGCCTACCAGAGGCGGAGGAAATTACCTCATTGGCATATTTGACTGTTCAACACCACCTTTTCCTTCCTCACTGGCTACAATGTGCCTCTGAGTTATATGGGTGCCTGTTGTCAAAATGTGTGGTCTATACAGAGGTAGTACAGGTTGTGGATTGTTGAATCCTGTACTCTGTGTATTTCAAATGACCGTTGTGTTGTGTGATGTGTGATACGCCCTAGAGCCATCTGTTGTTGCATTCAGATATCTATGCAAGTAAAATTTACAGCCAAACAATGATATATCTGATGATCTGATGATGATGAATGACACAGTAATTGTATTTGCAGTCATCATGAGCTGTGCATGTGTACTTTTGGAGTCAGTTGAGGATGTTGTTAGCAATGTGTAAAGTCCTATACATCACTCAGCCAAATGAGGCTCTGGCAAACTGTTGTATGTGAACAATGTAAAACTCACTAAGCCCTTCAGAGTGCCACACAACCCTGAACTCACATATAGAATGAACACAGGATGTACTGTCATGCATGGAAGTGATGGAAATGTGATGCTCATGTAGGTTCTGTATGGTCAGCCTGCAGAGAGCAAGGCCTGTCAAAGCCTTTTCACAGTATGGGACATAGCCTAAGCTGGTGCTCAGTGACTGTGGCTATGCAATTGAGGCACTAGGCCCACTCTCTGCAGACCCACAGATCCTTGGATGTGGCCATGATGAGTCTTCAGAAGCAAGATTTGGCCTGAATGCTTTTTAATTGACTACATTAGAAATGAGGACTGAGGTAACCACCTTATCTGGTATTTATTTCCATTGACCCTCATTATCAATGTGTGTCATTGACTTATGACAGGACCCTTACTCCCACAGGTCTGTTGTCCCCTTTTCAGAAGTCTTGTTTGTACAGTAAAGGCCTATTGTACAACTAACAAACCAACAGTACAGATAGTTAATTTAGGGGAGATCATGACATGTAAAGCATTAGCTCTGTTACATGCAATCAATCAGACCAAACATATATTTGTATGTTAAATGCCATCTCTGTAGGACTGCCACGTATGGTAAAAGGTGTCTCCTGTGATACCAGTCCATATCCCAGAAACACACTCAGAAGTGGTATGAGACTCCATTAGGTAGACCACATGTCCACACATCCACAGAGAAGAAACTTTCAGTGACATCCATGCCAACCCTTCAACTGTCACCTACATCTTAGGGTGTAGTCTGTACCATGGTAGTTGCCAGTATAGACTGTATGCAGCGAGTCAATGTGCATGGATGTAAAGGTATCTGTACAGTCATGCACAAGTAGTTTTCACCTCAGAAGGTCACAATGGTGTGTTGTGTTTCATAGTGGCTCACATTACAGAACCTGTTGCTTGGACCTGGGATACATGATGCCAGCGGGGTTGCTTAGTCAGTGTAGGACATGACCAGGGTTGCGGATAGCCAGCAGATGACTCCAAAATTGCCTATTGATATACATGCATTTATCATCATGTGTGCTTTACACATGCAGTGTATTCACAATTACAAAATGCTTGTGCTCTGGGTTTCTAAAATGTGTGTTAAACAACCAATTTCAAGAGCCATCGCACAGAAGGTGCAGACCCTGGGTGTCTATCGTCGGCAAAGCATCCACTTTTGCAAAAGGTAGGAAGACCTGAGGTGCTGGAGCCGGAAAACCGTGGAGCCCCATCTGGGGCTGTCCTCCGAATGTGGATGGGGTGCTCCATGAGGAGCTGAGACCAATGCTGCCTCACATGTTCCACTGGGCTGACAGGCAAAAACCTCTGATTTCAGAGGTTTCCGCTGGTCATCCCACTGGAAACCTCATAATGGGCTTGGGGAGACTAACAGCTCTGCAGCGGTGTCCTCTCCATGGGGCAGACAGGCCAACGGTCGGCCCACCAGCCTTATAATGAGCCCTTAGTCTGCAGGGCATATTTAAAAATCTTCTGCAACAAACAAATAGAATTGAGTAGCTATTATATTTCACAAGACTTTGAGATTGGAGGTTGCTTCAAGGGAGGTGGAAATTGGCTATTTATAGACTTGAAAATCAACAGTCTCACTTTCTATTCTAAATGTATACAGGCTTAATGAAGATTATTTAAATATTTAGAATTTTAATCTAATAAACTAATGTCTTGCCCAAATGAAAACATTCTAGCTGGTGGGCAAATACATCAGTTAATGGATCCTTTTATGGAGATACATTCAAACAAAAAGTATTCCCGTAATAAAATGTAAAAGGTTTTGGCATAGTCAATATCCCCTTGATGGTTAATAGCTGTCTGGAGAGTTTTTAATCATGATCTAATGGCATGCACTTTTTTACTCTCTTGTTTACCATTCCAGATCTAGAATAGATCACATTTTTCTCACCAAACCTGGGTTAAATTTGAAGTAAGCTTGTTGTGTAAAAATACTGAAATCGCATCATCACACGATTTCATTTAATTACGCACCATTTGCAGGAAAACCCCAAACCCTCCAAAATATTGAAGCATTTTACAGCTCTCCCAAAGCTTCAGTATTTGTGAAGGACCCTGCGGCCTCATCTATCTCCCCTCATCAAGCGGGAGCTGGCATTGCACCTGCCTGCAGGGTGAAGCTAAACATGCTGCTCCTTGTGGGTGGGAGCAATATGCAGATCTGTTTCCCTGCCCGCATCTTTGTGGCCTTGGAAACACATCTCAAGTCCGGTCCCAGCAGGTGGGAGCATTTTTAAAGCCTCCGCCAGCTGTGAGAGGACTTTGGGCCTCATTACGAGTGTGGCGGTCCAAGGAATGCCACACTCGTGTTGAAGGTTGTACTGCCGCACTCCATGTGGTCCAAATGTCCAATTACAACCCTGGTAGGTGGAACCTCTAGAGGACCGCTGTCCCTGCCAGGAACATGGTTCCTAATGGCATGATGGAGGGCAGAGTTGTACTCAGCCATGGTGGTACCGAAATCAGCACTGCCTGGCTGATTATAAGTGCCCTCATTGCCAGCCTTTCCATGCTGGTCTGAACAGCATGCTAGGCTGGCGGTGAGGGTGTGCTCGAGCCACAGGAGAGCGCCTGCACTGTCGACGCTCATGGCAGCCCCCCTGCCCAGCACACCTGGAATGTACTGTCTGCTTTGCAGACAGTGCGCATTCCGAGGGTGCTGGTCAACCCCTTCTGTGGTATGTGATAGTACTCGGCTCCTTTAACTGAGCTGAGTGCTATCTCATAGCACTATTCCTGCTGCTCTGACTGGTGGGAACACTCTATTTCAATGTTCCCACCAGTCAGACTGGTGGGAACATTGTGACAGGGCATGGGGGGACAGCCAAACTCCTAATGAGACCCTTCCTGTTGGCTCTTGCTTTCAAGGACCTTTGAAATTGCCCCCGTTAAGTGAAAGTAAAATGTATAAAATATAGTAGGTAAAACAATCTATAGCTTTTATGTACAGCACCGGAATGTCTGAATTTATACCACATATAGGCCCTCATTACAACCCTGGCGGTAAATCCCGCTTACCGCCGTGCAGAAGACCACCAACATAACGCTGCAGCCGCGGAATTCCGCTACGGGTATTACGACCCACAGCTCGGAATCTGCCACAATAGAGACACCCACACAAGTCCGCCACAGCAAAGGTCAGTGATAAACTGGCGATAACCAAACCGACACCGTCATGCCAACAAGAATACGCCCACACTATAACGACCCACGAATCAACGTGGCAGACTTTCAACCGCGGTAAACCATTTGCGGTACACACCGCCGCGCTCAAAATACACACACATATACAAAACACAACCACATTGGACAATTCGAAATACACACACCTGATACACATGCACACACCACACCCACACACCCAATCCAATATAAAACACACACCCACAGACCCTTACTACCAGAAATTTGAAAGCAGGCGAGAGAAACACTACCTTAAATGACACCAGCATCCACAGACACACAACACCATAACTTACACAACATCCACATACCTCAAACAACACACAACAACACATCCCCTCACACATCACAACACACACCATCTCACACATCACCCACACAACATCATGGCACCTCAACGACACCCCAGGTTCTCTGAGGAGGAGCTCAGGTTCATGGTGGAGGAAATCGTCCAGGTAGAGCCACAGCTATTCGGATCACAAGTGCAGCAGACATCCATTGCAAGGAAGATGGAGCTATGGCGCAGAATTATCGACAGGGTCAACACAGTGGGACAGCATCCAAGAACTAGGGATGACATCAGGAAGAGGTGGAACAACCTACGGGGGAAGGTGCGTTCCGTGGTCTCCAGACACCAGATTGCAGTACAGAGGACTGGTGGTGGACCCCCACGTCCTCCTCCACAACTAACAACATGAGAGGAGCAAGTCTTGGCAATACTGCATCCTGAGGGCCTCGCAGGAGTAGCAGGAGGACTGGACTCTGGTAAGTCAAATCTTTACTACTTTATCCCTCACCCTACCTGCATGCCATCACATACCCCTCCCTTACCCTCACACCCATCACCCCAACAATCCACAAATACCCCACCAACACAACCCACACATCCCAAAAACAAGCCCTGCATGTAACACCAATGCATGGACACCCATCACCAAAACAGGTCCAGTACAGATACCCACACAGACCCCAAATTAACTATCACACAAGGTCCAAGCCAAGAATGTAAGCACTGGAGTAGAGGGTCACTCACCCATTTCACACAATGGCACACACAGATTCAATGATCATGCTTTTACACCCCTACAGGACCCCTACCCAACGTCACCAAACAGGAGGTGCCAGACATATCAAGTCCCCCACAGAAGAGACCCACAGTGATGACAGCAGCTTTGCACAACTGAATCAAGATGAACAGCCCGGCCCATCAGGGACCTCAGGACAGTCGGTTCCCCTGACACAGTCACAAGCCACCACAGAGCCTCTCCCCTCAGGAAACACCAGCACAGCACCCACCCAGCGGGCCCATCCCTCTTTCCCCAGGACATGTCAATCAGCAGTGTGTCTACTACAGGGAACCTGGGCAACCCCACTAACACAGGACGATCAGGTACCTGGGGGCACTTGCAGTGGGCACACGGTTCAGGGGACAGAGGCCCAGGGAACCCACTCTCCACAAGGCACTCTCCAACATCATGGGAGCTTACCATCATTCCCAGGAGACAATGGCAACGGTACTGGCCAAGTTTCAGGAGACCCAGCGGCTGCAGGAGGAACACTACCTTGGGATCAGGGAGGACTTGAAGTACATTAACAACACACTGGTCACCATTGCAGGGGTGCTGCAAGACCTTGTCAACACCAGGAAGGACACAGTGTCACAACAAGGGGCCCCTGACACTAGCCTGGATGATGAACATCCCTCCTACTCCGCCGGCGCTAGTGGACAGGAGGCACCTCCACAGGAACACAAAACCAGCACCCCACCCCCTGCAGATGGAGAACCACCCCGCAAACGGTCCCTGAGATCCAGGAACAAGACAGAGAACATTGCCAAGACTCCCGCCAGGAAATGAGACTCCCTTGAATGTCAACCTTCTGTCTCACTTTGTCACCCTGTCCATCCTTCAACTGCTATTGCTCCACTTCCTATGCCCCTTTGGACAATGCACCTGTGAAACAAATAGACTGGACTCTGCCATGGACATTCCTCCACCATCCCCCCAGCCCATTTTCCAACCCCCTCTAATTATTAGTACAGAAATAAACTTACTTCAATCACAAAACAATCTGGAGTCAGTCTATTCTTTCACAAATGTGTAACAGCAATAACCATGGAATATAGCAATGTCAATTTACTTGTGCACATACCAATGTAACACAGCTGTAGGCCTGGAGGAAATATAGCAGAGGGCACAAAGTGGGACCCACATCTACGAAATGGAATGGCAAAGTGACAAGTCAGGGTCCATACACTGTGTGAAAATGCCAGACTTATGCTAGCTCCAGAAATTGTATGAGATGTGGGAGGCAGTGACATCTTCTTACCTGTGTCTCACTGGAAGTGTTACAATATTATGTTGTTTGGGTTGTCAATATCCTCTTCTTCTGCCTCCTCTTCTTCACTGTCCACAGGCTCCACAGCTACCACAAGACCATAAGCTAGCCCATCCTCCTGCAGAAAAGGCACCTGCTGTCGCAAAGCCAGGTTGTGCAGCATATAGCAGGCCACGATGATGTGGCACACCATCTTTGATGAGTAGTAGAGGGAACCAACTGTCATATGGAGGCACCGGAATCTGGCCTTCAGGAGGCCGAAGGTGCATTCGATCACCCTCCTAGTTCGCCCATGTGCCTCATTGTAGCGTTCCTCAGCCCTTGTCCTGGGATTCCTCACTGGGGTCAGGAGCCATGACAGGTTGGGGTAACCAGAGTCAGCTGCAAATATCAAGGGACAACTGTTAGACACACACTAACCCTTGGGGACAACCCCATACCCAGACACCTAATCACACTGTATTGGGTCCTTGGCCTAACCTATTAGCCACACATGGTGCCTCTGGAGTTGCCCCATCACATAAGGGATGCTGCTATTCCTCAAAATGTAAGCGTCATGCACTGAGCCAGGAAACTTGGCATTCACATGGGAGATGTACTGGTCTGCCAAACACACCATCTGCACATTCATCGAATGGTAGCTCTTCCGGTTTCTGTACACCTGTTTACTCCTGCGTGGGGGTGCTAATGCCACATGTGTCCCATCATTGGCACCAATGATGTTGGGGATATGTCCCAGGGCATAGAAGTCACCTTTCACTGTGGGCAAATCATCCGCCTGAGGGAACACGATGTAGCTGCGCATGTGTTTCAGCAGGGCAGACAACACTCTGGACAACAGGTTAGAAAACATTGGCTGGGACATCCCTGATGCAATGGCCATTGTTGTTTGAAAGGAACCACTGGCGAGGAAATGGAGGACTAACAGGACCTGCTCTAGAGGGGGTATCCCTGTGGGATGGCGGATAGCTGACATCAGGTCTGGCTCCAACTGGGCACACAGTTCCTGGATTGTTGCACAATCAAGTCTGTATGTGACTATCATGTGTCTCTCTTCCATTGTTGACAGGTCCACAGCGGTCTGTACACCGGAGGATGCTTCCATCTCATCACCTGTCCCAGTAGACGTGCCCTATGGAGGAGAACAGCGAGCAGAGAGTCAGCCAACACTGAGGTATCACAAAATGTCATTTGCAAAAATTTAATAATCTGCAATGTGCCTGTAACTGTGTGTATTCCAAGCCTAGATAGGTGTGACACAGTTATTATTAATGCCATGTGGCCCCCTGAAATGGCGGCTGCCTGACCTGTACGTTGGGACAAGCGGATATGAGGTAACTGCGCTGGCGTTTTACACTGTCGCGGTGGGCGGTCGAAGACCGCAGCGCAATTCCGCATTGGTTAACATTGGGCCCTATGGGTCCGAGGAGCCAATGACGATGTACGCCGGCGGCGACGGTACGCACCACTGTGGAAGTGACCGTCATTTTCTGTCTGTTCACTCACTTGATACCTGACATTCAACAGGAGAGGACCTACGCTGCAAGTGCTGCTGTGACCTGTGTCTGGAAGGGACCATGGCTCATGTGTCTGGGGAAAGGGCCCCTGCCTTCACTGTGGAGGAGTTGGAGAGACTGGTGGATGGGGTCCTACCCCAGTACACTTTACTCTATGGTCCTCCAGACAAACAGGTGAGTACACTGTGAGCATGATGCGTGGGCCATGAATGTATGGAGTGCTGTGTGTGTAAGTCAAATGTAGGGGGGTTTGAGGTGTCCAGGGCAGAGTGCTGCATGCATGGTGGTCAATGTATGTGCGTTAAGGGATGAGAGGGACCTGGTGGGCCATGAGTGTGATGGTCTGGACAGTAAAATCCCTTTTCTGCTGTCTTTTTCCTGCAGGTCAGCGCCCACCAGAAAAACGATATTTGGCGTGCCATCACCAAGGAGGTACCGGCCCTAGGGGTCTTTGACAGGCGGAGCACCCACTGCCACAAATGGTGAAAGGACCTGTGCCATTCAGTAAGGAAGACGACGGAGGCCCAGCTGAGGCTGGCCTCTCAACGAGGAAGGGGTGGCTGTCGGACCCTGACCCCCTGATGTTCCGCATCCTTGCGGTGTCCTATCCGGAGTTGGATGGGCAGCTGAAGGCATCACAGCAGCCACAAGGGGGTGAGTACAGATTCCGAATCCTAACTTTGCACGCGTTAAGGTTTACCTGGGTGGGGGATGTGGGCTGTGGGTGCCCTAGGCCAGGGCGAACATGGCAGGGTAGGTCCCTTGTTGGGCAGGCTCTGAAGCACTCCAACCCCAATAGTGTTAGGGGGCATATACTACTGGCCAGGGTCCTGTAGGTTTCAGGTGTGCAGCTAATGGTGTTAGGCAATGTACCCCATGGGCTGGTGACTAGCTTTGTAACTGGTAGTACATGGCCTAGTACATAGGGCTATTCCCTGTGTGTTGTGTACGCCAATGGTAGTGATGTTGCTTGCATTGACCAAGTGGTGTACCCTCTGTCTCTCCCCCCTTTTTGTTTTGTCACCCTGTCTTTATGTGCATTAGCATAATCTGGCGGAGGAGCAGAGGCACCGGCGACGGAGGGAGCTGCATCCCACATGGGTCTGGAGGCCGAAACCACCAACGGTGAGGGCACCAGTGGGACGGAGAGCAAGGGGAGCACCACGATCGGGACAGGAGGGGATACCACAGACAGCGACAACTCCTCCAATGGAAGCTCCCTGGTGGTGGCGGACACCTCTGTGCTCACCCCAATAACAGGTACAGCCACCACCCCCCCTACCAGCACCGCCCTCCCAGCAGCCCCTCAGCATGTTTCCCATGTCCGCTCACCCAAGAGGATGGGCATCTCCTTCGCCCCAGGCCCCTCAGGCCCTGCCCCAGTCAACCCTGCTGCCCTCAGTGAGGAGGCTATTGACCTCCTGAGATCCCTCACTGTTGGGCAGTCAACCATTTTGAATGCCATACAGGGTGTCGAGAGGCATTTGCAACAAACACATGCATACCTGGAGGGCATTCACTCTGGCGTGGCTGCCCAACAGAGAGCATTTCAGGCTCTGGGCTCTGCACTGATGGCAGCGATTGTCCCTGTCTCTAGCCTCCCCCTCCAACTTCATCTACCCAGTACCAATCCCCTCAACCCCAGCATATCCCAAGCACACCTTCAGACCAGCATTCACCTAAATCAACACACAGAAGTGGCTCAGGCAAACACAAGCACCACACTTCATCTCACAGGCACTCACACAAGCACCATCCCCATGCAGACACACCAACATCAACTGCCTCCACTGTGTCCCCCTCCTCCTCCTCGTCCACCTCCCTCCCAGTAGCGTCTCCACTCATACCTGCATACACTACATCCTCATCCACTACCTCCATTACCAGCACGCCTATCACTACTCGCCCCTCACTGTCAGTCACCAGCCCCACATCCATGCACACATCCCCTGTGTCCTCTCCCACTGTGTCTGTGATCTCTCCTCCCAAAGTACACAAACACAAGCACACACCCACCCAACAGCTATCCACCTCACAGCAGCATCCAGCTCATGCACCTGCACCCAAACACAGCAGACTGACACATCCTACAACCACTCCCTCTTCCTCCACTCCCAAACCTTATCCCCCTTCCCGTCCCAATGTCCCTAAGAAGCTTTTCCTAGCAAACATTGACCTCTTCCCTACCCCTCCACTCTCCCCCGTCCGTCAGGGTGGCCAAAACCCAGCCCAGCACGTCAGCCACCAAGTCCACGTCTGCTGTGGTTTCTGCAGCTGCCAGAGGCTCAAAGGGGGCACCTGTCAGCCCAGCCAGTGTGGCACCAATCCCTGCCAAGGCATAGAACATTCTGCTACCTGGCAAGGTGAAGAAGGAGACAGCATCCAGCAAGGGGAAGGAGCCACAATCACCCAGCAAAGCCACCTCAAAGAATCCAGCCGCCAGACCCAAGGTGACACCACCATTTGCCAAGGGCAGGAAGGGTCACATACCACTAACCAAGGCACGTCAGCTGTCCGAGCATGCAGGTGAAGGCCTGGTGGCTACCACCATAACCGCCAGCACTGCCACCTGCACCGCGGCCAGAACCGCCACCTGCACCGCCCCCAGCACCGCTGCAAGCACCACTACTGTTAGCAGCAGCAGCCCCAGTGGGCAGCCGTCCTAGGCTACAGGAGAAGGGCTGGAGCCTCCCCCCACCACTGGCAGCACCAGGACCTGCACCGCAGCGACCACCGCAACCTGCACCTCCACAAGCACCGCAACCTACACCGCTTTCAGTAGCACCACTGCCAGCAGCCCCAGTGGGCAGCCGTCTGAGCCTGCAGGAGAAGGGCTGGAGCCTCCCCCCACCACTGGCAGCACCAGCACCTGCACCGGCACTACCACCACTGTGTAGCCGTAGCCACTGGTGGATGGACTGTAGCCCTGCCTCCATGGACTAGCATGCATCCTGGTTACTGCAAATCTCGTGGCTCTGACACCCAGGTGAGGGACTGTGACCTGGCAAGGATGAAGATCACTGGGCACCAAGCCCCCTCCAGAACCAGTGGAGAAGGCATCCACTCACCCTATCCTTGGCAGGATGAAGCACACTGGGCACCAAGCACCCTCCATAACCAGTGGAGAAGCCATCCACTTGAGAGACTATGTCCTTGCACTACCCAGGACCAAGCAGTGGGCAAACCACCCACTTGAGAGACTGTGGCCTTCCACTCCCCAGGACCAAGCAGTGGGCAAACCACCCACTTGAGAGACTGTGGCCTTGCACTCCCAGGACCAAACAGTGGGCAAACCACCCACTTGAGACACTGTGGCTTCGCACTCCCTGGGACCAAGCAGTGGGCAAACCACCCACTTGAGAGACTTGAGAGATTGTGGCCTTGCACTCCCCAGGACATCGCTGTGGGCATGGAGCCCCCTCCAGGAGCAATGGCATCCTATCATCTTACAGCTGGGGTGCCCCTCGTTCCCTGTCCCCCTGAGGTGCCTGTGTGTTTTCAACCTGATGACCCTGCAGTGTTCTTTCTGTATTGAGGCAGGAGTCAAGTGTGGGCCTGGCCCAGTGGGCCACGGGCATTTTGAGTGGACAATGTCCCGCCTTTTGTACATATTGTATATTTTGTAAATACTGTTTTTGAAATATTTATGAATTTCTGACTGTTTCTGATATAACACTTATTTGACTCTATTCCTTTTTTGTTGTTGCATGTGTTTGTGTGTATTGTGTTGTGAGTGAGGGTGGGGGTGTTGCGTGTTGCGTGTGTGTGTCACTCTTTTTTCCTTCCCCTCCCCTATGTGCTAGGTGCAGTACTCACGTGGTCATCGCCGCCGCCATTGGTACTCCTGGTATATGAGAAGATACACCAGCATGGGTGATACCTGTAGTTCTGGCTCCATTGCGTCCTGGTTCTTCCTTGAGTGTCGAGAGGTGAGTGGTTTCTCTTCAAAGTACTGTTTCCACTGTGCTTTTGATGGCGTTGGTACCGCCCTAGAAAAGCTGGCAGATGGGCGGGCTGTAATGGGGTGGGCGGTATATTGTCTTCTTCCTGACTGTTGGCGGTTACCGCCATGGTGTTTGTTGCTGCCGCCATGGCAGTCAGAGTTTTAAAGTGGCTGTCTGTGTTGGCAGTTTCCATCATGTTCATGATTCCAATTTTTTTAACACCGGCCTGTTGGCGGTATTACCGCCGCTTCAACACCAACCGCCAGAGTTGTAATGAGGGCCTAAATGTTTTCTAGCTCTCAGAAATCAAAATTGCCACTCTGGACATCTGGTCACACTTGACCGGGGCAATGTCAAAAGTTGAGGCCGGACAAAATGGAGCCCTGCTAGGCTACACTGAGCAGGACACCTGGGTTAAAATTTTACATTCACTCTTAGGGCCTCATTATGAAACTGGTGATTTTAAGACCATCAGCCTTGGGGTGGCGGTCAGGACTGCCAATGCTGTGGTGGTCTGACCGCCACATTAAGACCCTGGCGTTCAGACCGCTTGGGTTCTGCTGTGATCTCAGCGGGTTGACGGCAGGTCGCAATCTGATTACGACCTCGTTCTCTGCCAGCCTTTTCCTGGCGGTTTCACTGCGGTTTCACTGCATGAAAAGGCTGGTAGAGAACAGGTGCATGGGACCACAGAGGGGCTCTTGCACTGCCCATGTTCCTGTGCAGACAGTGAAGACTGCAAGGGAGCCTTGCTGCCGGCACGATTTCAAGTCAGAGACAATGCTGCTGCCTGTTTCCCGCTAGGCTGATGGGCGGAAGCCAAGGTTTCTGCCTGTCAGCCTAGCGGGAAGCAACTAAGAAGTCCGGTGGGGTGGTCACTACTATGGCGGCAGCCACCCAGTCAGGAGTTTGGTGGACAGGCTATCCCGTCCGCACATCTCTTGCTTAGTCCATTAGTCCTTTTCTTGAACATTTTTCCTCGAGCAGGACGAAGTCACATGTTGAGGCCAACCTCGCGGGAGCCCTCTTCGAACATGCTACAGGGAGGCCTTGGTCAAGTTTTCTATGTTCTTCATCAGGGACCAAGTCAAAAGTTGAGGCTGACCTCAATGGAGTCCTCCTCGAATATACTGCACAGGAGCCCTTGGTCAAACTTTTACCTCTGAACTTAGAAACTTTTCTGGAGCTTTTCTTCCCGACCTCGGACGACTCTCCTCAGCAAGTCAATTTCAATGCAAATTGTCGGATTGCCTTTCCATGCACCTTTGGTTAAATCCTGGAAGTCTGCTTCTCTGGAGCTTTTCAGCAGGATGAACCGCAAGTCAGGCTTGGTCACGGTTGATGTTGGTTGGCTTGACTCACGATGTAGGGTCAGTCCACTTGTAAAGCTTTTTTCCAAAGTTGCTCCAAACGTCTCCAAACTTCTGGATCCTCTTCCAGAAGTACTTTCAAGCGCACCACAATGTTCCAGAAGCTCTGAGTTGCTCCTTGGGGGGTTAAGACTCCAACTCCCAGAACGCATGTGGTTTAAATCTTAAAATGACCACTGGCCACTGGTCAGCTGGTTTATTTTTGCAGGACTTGATGCAGGGCACTCTGTTCTGCTCCTTTCTACCTGTAGCTTACAGGGGGTCCCTTCTTGAGGTTGTAGAAGTAAGGCAAAACCATTTTCTTGATGAAGCCCAAAGTCTGCAGCTGGCACAGTCCTTCTGAGTGCAGTGTCCATGTGAAGGCCAGGGGTCCAGCAGGGCAGTCTTTCTTCTTCTTGTCTTGTTCAATTGGGTCTGAAGTGGGATGCAGCCCTGACATATTTATCCTTGTTGCTGGGGTACAAAGCAGCAGGGTCCTTCTGCCCATTCACATGCAGGCCACCACCCTCTTGAGTGACCACTTCCCAGGAAGTGTGACAAAAATCAATCCTAGGGAGCAACGTTCCTACAAAATACAAGATGTCAAACATTCAATCTTAGAGTTTAGATCTGGCTGAACCCATCCACTGGTGTGACTAAGGTTCCCTTAACACACCCTTTTCCTACCCTCTCTTAAACTAATCAGGGGGCACCTGGTTGTCGGGGGCTGCAGGAAATGGGGGAGGTCCTGTAGCTGTCCCAAATGTCATTCCCTCCTTTGAAGTCCAGTTTGGCAGCTCTCCCCCCATCCTGTTTTACCATCTGCTGAGGAAGATCTCCTTCCCCCAGATGCTTCATTTGTTTCAGTCCAGGCCACTTTACACCTCATCAGGGCAGCGTGGCTCAGGATGCCAGAGGCTGACTAATAATAGAAGGGCACTAAAGGGCTAAAGTTGGTAACTTTTATGGAAAGTTCTAAAACTCTTTCCCTGTTCAAGTTAATTCAGCAGTGTCAAGTTGTTGGATTTATTATAACTTTTAATTTGATACTAAACTTGCTATATTTAGCTCCTTCCTATGGAACATAAGACTTTATTATTTTGAAAATAAAGCCTCTTCATGTTAGCCTATGGAGCCCATTTACTACAATGGGGAAATCAAATGTGGCTATTTTCCCTCTTTTAAAATGTCCCTGCTTATAGTTACACTGCACCCAACTCTGGGGGCTCTTAGGACATACCTTCGGGGTGACTTATATATAAAAATAAGGTAGCTTAGGACTTTGGAAGTACTTGCCATTCCAAAGTCAAATTTGGGGCTAACTTTAACTTAAAAGCAGTCAGCAAGGCAAGCCTGCTTTTAAAATGACCCCAGGTACCACAGCAGTGCACCTATGGGTGTGCTATCTATAATAGGGCCCGTAAACGTACATGCCCTGCTATATATTAGTGACTTATAGGTAGGTTAGTACAGTCAATTATAATTAGCCTGATTTGCATATACCACCAGAATCAGGAAAACACCAGTATGAGTGTAAAATGGGGCAGCAAGTGAGGGAGATAGTGCAATCATACCAGGTTTCCCACATATACCCTTTCTTTGTAGCTATGTATCTACATATTTATTAATTTATAAGAAAGAAAGAAAAAAGTGAGAGAAAGAACCAGAAAAACAAAGAACAAACCTTTAACTCCCTCCAATGTACTATGCTGTCTCATCCATACCTCTCTCAATATATCCTCTTCCTCCACTCTCTGACTCATCCCGAACCTCTTTCTATCACTATGCTCTCCCTAAGATCCTTTCTTGATTCTTCCCTCCTCTAACCCCCCTTGACTCACCGAAACCTCATTTTACTACAATGATCTTCAAAATAACCCTTTCTAGACTCGCCCCTTCTTTATCCTTCCTTTGACTCAACCCAAGCCTCATCTGAATAATATGGACTCCCAAATAAAACTAGCTAGACTGTTCCCTTCTCAATCCCTACTTTATCCTATTTAACCAAACTAACAGGCTCACATGTCCATGACTGAAATTAACAACTTATAGTTCACTATACTAGTTTACTAATTATCCTTTGGGTTCCAGAGTAGGGTGCTACTTGCCAAAAATGTGCTTTAACGCCTTGTCAGGAGTAGTAAGTGCTATAATAATGCAATTACAATTACATTTTTTCTTGTAGATGTTTAATTACTAATCTTAAAGATCAGGACACAAAAATGCTTAAAAAAATCTGAACAAGTTGTTTATCTTTGTTTTCTGGCAGTTCCTAGTGAAATTTTAAAATGTCATAATTGTGGACAGCATTGATATCTTAGACTATAATACAGAAAGCTCATGAAGTCTCAACAGGCATGTGTGTCTGCTTAGTGTACCCCTGGAGAACTTTGGTATTACAGAAGGAGGTGAAGACACTCTTGGGCCCTTTCTGTACTATAGATAGTGCTGGCCCACATGTAGCACCTATTGTAACAGGGAGTTCCCTCATGTGCATGAGGGCATGGCCCACGTAAGTGAGGGAATAATGTTGCCTCTGTGCTTGTACTCTATTATTAATGTGGGTGCACAGGCAAACATACTCTTAAAAGGCGCACTATCTATGAGCCCCCTAAAGGCAGCCCTCTTGAAGGGACAAAGTTGGATTCATGACCCCCTCACTAACCACCCTGCAGGTAGATGCAGTCACTCACTGCATCCACTTGCAAGGGCATCTCTCTCCCCTATTGCGAACTCCCTGCCTGCCTGGAAATCTTCCAATTGGATATTTTCTCCTTGCACATGGGGGGCATTCTGCATTTTGTCGTTCCATGTCTGCCATGGCAAGGGTAGGTAAAATAAGTGATAATTGCCCTGCCCTAAAAGGTGCAGGGCGACTGTCAAAATGACCTGACAGCCATTTGGAGGATGGGCCACCAGGACAAAGATTTTTGTTTGTAAACCAGCTGAGTTTCTGACATAGGAAACACAGAACGTCCTCCAACTCTGAGTAGAGTAGGAAACTGCGTATTTGGCTAAGGAGGAGCACCAACACGTTACAATACTACTCTAACTCTGTCAAACTCCAAATGACCCCAAAAGATCTCAGGCGAAGCTATTCTAAACATTTTGAGATTTATTCCAACTTGAATTTGACAACTGCATGTTACTTCTTCATGTTGAGCACAGCTTTAGTTGAAGGATGCCAAATACTCTGTGTGTTATAGGATGTGGTGGTTTCCCTGGTGTTACATTTCTAGAAGGTATTTGTTGGAAATGGCCCTTCTGCAGGGTTATCCCCAGACTTTTTGCCTTCCTCCTTCTCTTTTTCTGACCTCCTTTTTTGCTGGCTTTTAGACTCTGCGCACTTTACCACTGCTAACCAGTGCTAAAGTGAATATGCTCTCTCCCTTTAAACATGGTAACCTTGGATCATACCTAATTGGACTATTTAATGTACTTATAAGTCCCTAGTAATGTGCACTATAGATGAAAAGGGCATGCAGCACTGGTTGTGCCACCCACTTAAGTAGCCCCTTTACCTTGTCTCAGGCCTGCATTGCAAGGCCTGTGTGTGCAGTTTCACTGTCACCTCGACTTGGCATTTAAAAGTACTTGCCAAGCCTAAACCTCCCCTTTCTCCACACATAAGTCACCTCTAATGTGTGCCCTAGGTAGCCCTAGAGCAGGGTGCTGTGTGGGTGAAAGGCAGGACATGTACCTGTGTAGTTTACGTGTCCTGTTAGTGTAAAACTCCTAAATTCGTTTTTACACTATTGTGAGGCCTGCTCCCTTCATAGGCTAACATGGGGGCTGCCCTCATACAGTATTGAAGTGGTAGCTTCTGATCTGAAAGGAGTAGGAAGGTCATATTTAGTATGGCCAGAATGGTAATACCAAACCCTGCTGACTGGTGAAGTTGGATTTAATATTGCTATTCTAGAAATGCCACTTTTAGAAAGTGAGCATTTCTTTGCACTTAAATCTTTCTGTGCCTTACAATCCACGTCTGGCTGGGCTTAGTTGACAGTTCCTTCTGCATTCACTCAGACACACCCCAAACACAGGGTACTCAGCCTCACTTGCATACATCTGCATTTTGAATGGGTCTTCCTGGGCTGGGAGGGTGGAGGGCCTGCTCTCACACAAAGGACTGCCACACCCCCTACTGGGACCCTGGCAGACAGGATTGAACTGAAAGGGGACCTGGTGCACTTCTTAGCCACTCTTTGAAGTCTCCCCCACTTCAAAGGCACATTTGTTTATAAAACAGGGCGTCTACCCTACCTCATCAGACACTTACTGGAGAAGAAACCTGAACCAGAACCTGCATCCTGCCAAGAAGAACTGCCTGGCTGCCTAAAGGACTCACATGACTGCTTTCTCCAAAGGACTGCTGCCTTGCTGTTGCCCTGCTGCCTTGCTGAACTCCAGTCTGGCAGTAAAAGTGCTCTCCAAGGGCTTGGATAGAGGTTGCCTCCTGTTCCCTGAAGTCTCAGGACCAAAAAGACTTCTCTTTTTCATTTGGACTCTTCGTGCGCTGAAAATTTCAACGCAAAGCTTGCTCCGCGGCGAGAAAATCGCAGCACACCGACGCTGATCGACGCGATGCCTTCGGGGTGACCGGAACTTCTACGCACGGCTTCGCAAGGACAACGCCGCCCGAATTCCAGAGGGGAAATCGACGCAACGCCTGCCGTGAGAACGAAACTTCAACGCACAGTCTCGCGGAACGACGCGCAGCCGGAAAACAAGCCGAAGAATCCACGCACAGACCCCGGGACATCTGGTCATTCCGCGACCCACAGAAAGAGACTGTCCGCGTGCCGGAAAACGACGCACGACTTCCCCACGTGAAAAATAACAACGCAAGTCCTTGTGTGCAGGGGAGAAATCGACGCACACACCATTTTTTCACGTATCTCTTCTTCTGCGGCCCTTTGCGGAGATTTTCCATTTTAAACCAGGTACTTTGTGTTTGAAAGAGACTTTGGCGGTCATTCTGACCTCAGCGGTAAAAGGCGCTTACCGCCAGTCAAAAGACCGCCATAACACCGCCGCGGCAGCGGTAAACCACCACGGTCATTCTGACCCGCAACTGGCAAACCGCCAAAAACCCGACATCCACAAAAGTCCGCCACACCAAAGGTCAGCGAAAAAAAGGCGATGACCAAACCTCCACCGTCACGCCAACAGAAATACGCCCATACCATTACGACCCACGAATCCACGCGGTGGTCTTTCAAACGCGGTATTCCATTGGCGGTACACACCGCAGCGGTCAAAATACACACACCCTTACAAAACACAACCACATTGGACAATTTGAAATACACACACCTGAGACACATACACACACCACTCCCACACACCCAATACAATATAAAACACACACCCACATTACCCACAAACCCTTACTTCCACAATTGCGAATCAAGGACAGAGAGAGACAGCACTGCTTAGAGTAGACCATCACACAGAGGCTAATCACAACATCACCCACACAATTACAACGCACAAAACACCATACACCACCACACTCACCACACTCCACAACACATACAACATCCCTCACCTCATCCACACCACCCCATGGCACCCCAAAGACACCCCAGGTTCTCTGACGCAGAACTCAGGGTCATGGTGGAGGAAATAGTACGTGTAGAGCCCCAGCTCTTCGGGGCACAGGTGCAGCATACAACAATTGCTAGGAAGATGGAGCTATGGCAAAGGGTAGTCGACAGGGTCAACGCGGTGGGACAGCATCCACGCAATCGGGAGGACATCAGGAAGAGATGGAACGACCTACGGGGGAAGGTGCGTTCCATGGTATCAAGGCACAACATTGCGGTGCAGAAGACTGGCGGCGGACTCCCACCTACTCCCCCAGAATTCACAGCATGGGAGGAGGAAGTCTTGCACATCCTGCATCCTGAGGGCCTCGCAGGAGTATGCAGAGGAATGGACTCTGGTAAGTCTAATCTTAACTACTACTTCCCACCCCCACCCCATCTGCATGCCAGCACATAGCCCCACCCTCACCCCCACCCCATCACACCAACTCCTTCCAAATGTACCACCATCACAACCCACCCATCCCAACACCTAGACCTGCATGCGACCACAAAGCGTGGACACCCATCACCAAAGCATGCCCACTGCACATAACAATCTCCCCCACAAGCCACCCTCACAAAAGCCCCCACACGGGAATGCCTGCACTTGGGTACACGGACACCCATCCATCCCACGAAAAGCCACACACAGAACCAATAACCATACCCTTATACCCCTGCAGGACCCGAACGCCACCACACCGCCACGGAGGGTCCAGAGATGTCCATCCCACCCCCAGAAGAGGCCCCCAGCGATGACAGCAGCTCTGTCGACCTGGACCCTGATGACTAGCCCGGCCCATCGGGGACCTCTGGACAGTCGGTTCCCAACAGACAGCCACAGGCTACACCAGACCTAACCCCCTCTGGGAACACCAGCACAGCTCCCACCCAGCGGGCCCATGCCTCTGTCTCCAGGACACGTCAATCAGCGGTGTGTCCGCCGCTACAGGGCACCCAGGTTGACCCACCACCCCAACAACAACAGGGACCTGGGGGCAGTGGTAGTGCGTACACCGTCCAGGGGACAGAGGCCCAGGGAAACAGGGGAACTGGGAGGGCTGCTGTGCGACAAGGGGGGGGACAGGCCCAGGGAACCCACTCTCCAAGAGGCCCTCACCACCATCATGGGAGCATACCACCACTCCCAGGAGACGATGGCGACGGTACTGGCCAGGTTCCAGGAGATGCAGGCACAGCAGGAGGAACTGTACATGGGGTTCAGAGAGGAACTGAGGAACATCGGTACCGCAATGGGGACCATCGTCCTGGCCCTTAACCAGATAGTCACCACATTGCGGGACCATGTGGCACCCCAAAGGGCCCCTGTCACTAGCCCAGGCCAGGAACAGCCTACCACCTCCGCCGGCGCCAGTGGACAGGAGGCCCCCACACAACGTCAGGCCACCAGAAACCCACCTCCTGCTGAAGAACAACCACCCCGCAAGCGGAACCTGAGATCACACAAGAAGACAGAGTAGGATTGCAAGACCCCCGCCAGCATAAGATACCCCCTGATGTCATCTCACTGTCCCACATTGTCACCCTGTCCAACCTTGAACTGCCCCTGCTCCATCCTTCACAGGCATATGGACAATGCACCTGTGCGACTGAGAACTGGACTCTGCCATGGACATTTCTCCACCCCCACCCATCACCGTTTTACAATCATGTACCTATATGTAGCACTTATAATAAATCACCTATTGCACTTACAATTTCAGGAGTCTGCTTTTATTTTACTATTATGTATCACACATAACGGTGCAATTATGTTCTGTTACATTGTAATGACAACATACCAATGACAACAAGCTGTAGTCCATGGGCAAACAAAGCAGAAGTGACGCAGTTGGTCAAACAGCTCTGAAAAGTGAAGGGAAAGTCACAATTCAGCTAAAAGGAAATGGTGGGAAACACAGAAAGTAGAGACGCAGGAGGCCTCAAGTAAATGTAAAATGGCGTGGGTGAATCTTACCTGTGTGCTACTGAAAATACTGTTGTATAACTGTATCCCTGTTGTCCGTGTCGTCCCCGTCGTCTTCCTCCTCTTCACTCTCCACAGGCTCCACAGCTGCTACAACACCACCATCTGGACCATCCTCCTGCAGGAAAGGCACCTGGCGTCGCAATGCAAGATTGTGAAGCATACAGCAGGCCACAATGATATGGCACACCTTCTTTGGTGAGTACATTAGGGATCCCCCTGTCATATGCAGGCACCTAAACCTGGCCTTCAAGACCCCGAAGGTCCTTTCTATTATCCTCCTAGTTCGCCCATGGGCCTCATTGTACCGTTCCTCTGCCCTTGTCCTGGGATTCCTCACTGGGGTCAATAGCCAGGAGAGGTTGGGGTAACCAGAGTCACCTAATAACCCCACACGGTGTCTCTGTAGCTGTTCCATCACATAGGGGACGCTGCTATTTCGCATAACATACGCGTCATGCACTGACCCAGGGAACTTGGCATTCACATGGGAGATGTACTGGTCTGCCAAACAGACCACCTGGACATTCATAGAATGATAACTCTTTCTATTTCTGTACACCTGCTCACTGCCTTTGGGGGGTACCAAAGCCACATGGGTCCCATCAATGGCACCAATGATGTTGGGGATATGTCCAAGGGAATAGAAATCACCCTTCACTGTAGCCCAATCATCTTCCTCAGGGAAAACAATGTAGCTCCGCATGTATTTCATCAGGCCAGACAACACTCTGGACAAAACCTTAGAAAACATAGGCTGAGACATCCCTGATGACATGGCCACTGTTGTCTGAAAAGACCCACTTGCCAAAAAATGGAGTACTGACAGAACCTGCACCAGAGGGGGAATCCCTGTGGGTTGGCGTATGGGGGACATCAGGTCTGGCTCCAGCTGGGCACACAGTTCATGAATAGTGGCTCTGTCAAGTCTGTAACGAAGTATAATATGTCGTTCTTCCATTGTCGACAGGTCCACCAGCGGTCGGTACACAGGAGGATTCATCCTTCTCCTCGCAAGTCCCAGCGGACGGTGCCTAGGAAGGACAACATGGAGTACAGAGTCAAGCAAGCCACAGGTTCGTTCAAACAGCTTGCACAGTAAATGAATCGCAATGCAGTGAAAGGCGTGTATGAGTGGCAATGCATGGCCTAGCCCTGTGTGACGCAGTAGAAATTAAGCCTTGTGGGCCTTTAAAATGGCAGCTGCCTGACCTGTGAAGTTTGACAATGGGATCTGTGAGGTCAATGCGCTGGCGCGGCACACCGTGGCGGTAGGCGGTCGTAGACCGCAGTGCGAAGCCGCATTTGTTAACATTGAACCCTATGGGTCTCAGTAGCCAATGACGATGTGCGCCGGCGGTCGCGGTACGCACCGCTGCGGTACGCACCGCCGCGGGCGTGACCGCCATTTTCTAGCTGCTTAATCACTCGAGACCTGATCATCCACAGGAGAGGACCTATACTGCAAGTGCTGCTGTGACCTCGGTCTGGGAGATACTATGGCTGCTGCGACTGGGGAAAGGGCCCCTGCCATCACTTCAGAAGAGTTGGAGAAACTTGTTGATGGGGTCCTCCCCCAGTATGCGCTACTCTACGGTCCTCCAGACCAACAGGTGAGTACACTGGGTGCACGTTAAATGGGCTATGCCTGTGTTGAGTGGGGTGTATGTAAGATGGTGGGGAGGGGAGCGAATGAGGAGTGCAACGCACGACAGATGAGAGCATGTGCCACATCCCAAGGTTGGGGAGGGGGGCCACTCACATCTACCATGCAGAAAAGTGATGATATTTCGTTTCCCACCCTGTACATGTCACATAGGTCAGCGCCCATCAGAAGATTGAGATTTGGCGTGCCATCGCCAAGGACGTCCGGGCCCTGGGGGTCCACAACAGACGGGGCACCCACTGCCGAAAGAGGTGGGAGGACATCCGCCGCGGGACCAGGAAGACCGCCGAGTCTCTGCTGGGGATGGCCTCCCAACGTAGGAGGGGTGCCAGCCGCCAATTGACCCCCCTGATGTCCCGGATCCTGGCGGTGGCCTACCTCGATTTGGATGGGCGCGTGAGGACATCACAGCAGACACAAAGGGGTGAGTATCAGCACATTCTGCTATCTTTGCGCGCAGTGGAGGTGTCTGGGTTGGGGAGGAGGGCTGTGGGTGACTTTAGGCCAGGGCGATTTCTGTAGGCTAGTCCCCTCCTTTAGGCATGGCCCTGTGCCCCCGCCCCCCACCTCTGTAGGGTGCCAAGTCGAGCTATCTATGGTCCTGCATCACCCATGTGTGAATTTGTTGTCTATAGACCTGTAGGCCTAGTCACAAGTACTGAGTAGTGTACCCCGATTGCGCGGCGTAGTGCAGGGGGCTTCTGTGTCTGTCCTCTCCGCCAACGGTGTTGCCAATGCATGCACTCAACCTGTCTTTATTTCTCCCCCCACCCATTTTCTTTATCTTCCTGTGCATGTGTGCATTAGCATCATCAGGCGGAGGAGAATTGCCATCGGAGCACGAGGGAGCTGCAACTCACATGGCCCCGGAGGGCCATGCTACAGACACCGAGTTCACCAGTGAGACGGAGGGCGAGGGGAGCTCCACAACGGGGACCCGTGGAGACGTCAGCGACACCGACACGTCCTCGGAAGGGAGCTCCCTTGCGGTGGCGGCAACATCCGTGCCCACCGCCACAACAGGTACAGCCGCCACCCAGAGCACCAGCCCCGCCCTCCCAGCAGCCCCTCGGCCTTCGCTCCGTGCCCGCTCGCCCAGGAAGGCGGGCATCTCCTTCGCCCCAGGCACCTCAGGCCCTGCCCCAGTTACCCCTGCTGCCCTCAGTGAGGAGGTCATTGACCTCCTCAGGACACTCATTGTTGGGCAGTCTACCCTCTTGAATGCCATCCAGGGTGTAGAAAGGGAGGTGCATCGGAGCAATGCATACCTAGAGGGCATTCATTCGGGTCAGGCTGCCCATCAACGATCGTTCAATGCTCTGGCCTCAGCACTGACGGCAGCCATTGTCCCTGTTTCCAGCCTCCCTCTTCTAACTGCCTCCACCCAGTCCCAGTCTGCTGTTCCTCTGCTTATCCCATCCACACCATCAGACCAGCCTGCACACACCTCAACACCCAAGGGCAGCTCATCCAGACATAAGCACCACAGATCCCACAAGCATTCACACAAACAACATCCAGATGCAGACATGCCAACAGTCACTACCACCTCTGTGTCCCCCTCCTCCTCGTCTCCCTCCTCCCTCCCTGTGATGTCTCCACTCACACCTGCATGCACACCACCATCAGCCAGTACTTCCATCACCAGCACACCCTCCAGTACAGTCCGCACACGTGCAGTCACCACCCCCACTGCCATTTACACGTCCCCTGTGTCCTCTCCCAGTGTGTCTGTCACCCCCTCTTCCAAAACACACAAACGCAGGCAGCCACCACCCAACAGCCATCCACCTCACGACAGCCTACGTCACAAGCACCTGCACCCAAAGACAGCACACTTGACTCTCCTACAACCACATCCTCTTCCTCCACTCCCATACCCACTGCATCTACCCTTCCCATTGCTCCTAAAAAACTTTTCCTCTCCAAAGTTAACCTCTTTGCATCACCTGACCCACCCCCTCCATCTGGTAAGAGTCCTAAGAGCACCTCAGCCACCACCAGCCCTGCATCGAGGGTGACCATTGTGCACGGGTTTTGGAGTCCACCTTTTCTGAGTGTAGATACATTGGCCAGCAGCAAGGGGACAGCCAGCCCACCCCCTGGGAAGAGAACCCGAAAAACAAAGGGCCGACGCGAGAAGGCTAAGACGGCTGCCACCAAGGAGCGTAGTCGTGGCCCGTCACCTGCCACAACATCAAGGGAAGGCAAGGGCCAGAGTGCTTCATCGAAGGAGGGCAAGGGCAGCAGGGCGGAGAAGTCAGCCAGCAGGCGCGCGGACCAGGAGGGCCCCACCAGCCCCATACCGGGTGTGACGGAGGACATCCACGGGTCCAGGACTCCATCACAGGAGGGGCCAGCAACCGCACGGTCGGAGGGCGACTAAGCGGGGAGTCCTGGCCAGGTCTGGCTCCCTTGAAAGACAGGACAAGCACCGCTGAAGAGGGCCCCGCCAAGACAGGCACCACTGAAGAGGGCCCCGCCGTGAAGAGCACCGCTGAAGAGGGCCCCGCCAAGACAGGCACCGCTGAAGAGGGCCCGCCAAGACAGGCACTGCTGAAGAGGGCCCCGCCGTGAAGAGCACCGCTGAAGAGGGCCCCGCCGTGAAGAGCACCGCTGAAGAGGGCCCCGCCAAGACAGGCATCGCTGAAGAGGGCCCCGCCAAGACAGGCACCGCTGAAGAGGGCCCCGCCGTGAAGAGCACCGCTGAAAAGGGCCCCGCCGTGAAGGGCACCGCTGAAGAGGGCTCCGCCAAGACAGGCACCGCTGAACAGGGCCCCGCCAAGACAGGCACCGCTGAAGAGGGCCCTGCCGTGAAGAGCACCGCTGAAGAGGGCCCCGCCAAGAAGGCACCGCTGAAGAGGGCCCCGCCGTCTCAAGCACCGCTCCGCTGGGCCCTTCCTGTCAAGCACCGCTCCGCTGGGCCCTTCATCTCAAGCACGGCTCCGCTGGGCCCCGCCGTCTCAAGCACCGCTCCGCTGGGCCCTTTCTGTCAAGCACCGCTCCGCTGGGCCCTTCAACTCTAGCACCGCTCCGCTGGGCCCTTCCTGTCAAGCACCGCTCCGCTGGGCCCTTCCTGTCAAGCACCGCTCCGCTGGGCCCTTCATCTCAAGCACCGCTCCGCTGGGCCCTGCCGTCTCAAGCACCGCTCCGCTGGGCCCTTCAACTCTAGCACCGCTCCGCTGGGCCCTTCCTGTCCAGCACCGCTCCGCTGGGCCCTTCATCTCAAACACCGCTCCGCTGGGCCCTTCAACTCAAGCACCGCTCCGCTGGGCCCTTCCTGTCAAGCACCGCTCCGCTGGGCCCTTCATCTCAAGCACCGCTCTGCTGGGCCCTTCCTGTCAAGCACCACTCCGCTGGGCCCTTCATCTCAAGCAACGCTCCGCTGGGCCCCCCCGTCTCAAGCACCGCTCTGCTGGGCCCTTCAACTCTAGCACCGCTCTGCTGGGCCCTTCAACTCAAGCACCGCTCCGCTGGGCCCTTCCTGTCAAGCACCGCTCCGCTGGGCCCTTCATCTCAAGCACCGCTCCGCTGGGCCCCGCCGTCTCAAGCACCGCTCCGCTGGGCTCTTCAACTCTAGCACAGCTCCGCTGGGCCCTTCCTGTCAAGCACCGCTCCGCTGGGCCCTTCATCTCAAGCACCGCTCCGTTGGGCCCTTCCTGTCAAGCACCGCTCCGCTGGGCCCCGCTGTCTCAAGCACCGCTGGCCCATTGACAGTGCCGGTTCTGTGTCGAGCTGGTGTTCACGCTGTACTCTGAGCACCCTGCCTCCTCCAATACCAGTGGAGTCGGTTATCCATCTGATGGACTGTGGCTTTGAACTCCCCAGGATGGCACAGTGGGCAACCCACCCACTGTAGAGACTTGTGAGACTGTGGCTTTGCACTCCCCAGGATGGCACAGTGGCCATGGAGGCCCCTCGTGGATCTGGCGTCATGGACTCCTGTGGCTGAGGTGCCCCCCCTTCCCTTCCCCCTGAGGTGCCTGTAGTTTTATCATCTGATGCCCCAGCAGTGTTCTCTCCAACGGTATCTGGTCTCCTGTGTGGGCTTTGCCCATGTGTTTGTGGACATTGGCCCACGGACTGTGGAACTTTAACAAAATGAGCTGGACTTATTGCCTATGTATTTAGATTTCGCACTGTTCATTTATTTTTTTTATATTTCATATAGATTATTTTCCATGACTTCAATGAACCTATTTTATACATAAATTTTATTATCATTTTCATTATGTCTTTGCATTTTTCCGGGGGGTTTGGGGGGTGTCACTCTGAGTTGTTGCTCTGCATTGGTGTGTAGATAGTTGGGGGGGGGTGGGGGGGTGGGTGTGTCGCGTATGTGTGTGCCCGTAAGCTTTCCTCCTCCCCCCTCCCCTGTGTCGTAGGTGCAGTACTCACCGTTGTCTTCTGCGCCGGCGTTCGTACTCGTGGTAGATGAGCAGGTAGACAAGAGCTGGTAGGATGTTTAATTCGGGTTTCATGCTGTCCAGGTTCCTCGTGGAGTGTGTATAGGTGAGCGTTTTCCCGTTCGTAGTCTGTTTCTGCCGTGTTTTTATCGGAGGGGCTCCCGCCCCGGAAAAGGTGGCGGATTGGTGAGTTGTGATAGGGTGGGCGGTACATTGTCTGCCGCCTGCCTGTTGGCGGTGACCGCCGCGCTGTTTGTCTGTCCCGCTGTGGCGGTCGGAGTGTTAAAGTGGCGGGCTGTGTTGGCGGTTCCCGCCAGGGTCAGAATTCCTTTTTTTTAACCGCCTGCCTGTTGGCGGGTTGGCCGCCGCTTTATTACCGACCGCCAGGGTTGGAATCACCCCCTTTGTTTGCTTCTTAAAGACTTAAGACACTTTATAACACTTTTCAGTGATATCTCTACAATTTCACATTGCATCTTTATTCGTTTTGACCTACAATTATCCTGATAAATATTATAAATTTTTCTAAACACTGTGTGGTGTATTTTTGTGGTGCTATATTGTGTTATTGTATGATTTATTGCACAAATACTTTACACATTGCCTTCTAAGTTAAGCCTGACTGCTCATGCCAAGCTACCAGAGGGTGGGCACAGGATAATTTTGGATTGTGTGTGACTTACCCTGACTAGAGTGAGGGTTCTTGCTTGGACAGAGGGTAACCTGACTGCCAACCAAAAACCCAATTTCTAACAGTATTCAAATGTTCAAATGCACTTAGCCTGTCACTTGCCACCAGTTTGGCACTATTGTGAGGTGAAAAGTGTCCACCACTGCCTGCTTCAGTGCACTTGATACAACTAAGATTCTTGTGTAATGCTGAAACACAGGAAACAAGACTTTTGTGGGCTTGGACTGACCTATTTTAAATAAATAGTTTCAATTAATTGTAGGACATAGTACAAATCTGGGGATACTCTTTCTCATGAGTGAAAAAAGTATTGACACTGGCTTAACTGTTATCTGGATGTGTGGTTAATGTTCTAAAGACCAAACTAGTAATATCTGACAGGTCATAATGCTGTGTCAATCTGATGTTGCAGATAGTGTAGAATTACAGCTTCAGATAACACTTCAGTGCAAGAGCATCTGCCTTGCTACTTTTTTTATTAGCAGTAGTGTTACTCTATCTTCAGAAAAGCTATCAGTGACGTCATGCTCAAAAGAACACGCCATTCCACCACAAGTTTTGATGGCAAATGTTGGTGATGGCCTCTAGAAATGTAATGTATTCTCAGCATTTTTAAATGTATTTTAGAGAATACACATGCCATGTGAACCAGCACATGCAAATGCAATTATGCATGAAAATCCAGCCCAAAACAACAACGTTCACACATCCACATTTCCAGAAAACAGGATTAAGTAAAGTAGTGACTCAGAAGTGTACACATGTATATGTCAAACAAATAAAAATCTGATCATGGTACCAACAATACTGTCCACAAGTGTATGCTAAGTATGTGAGAATGCATAGAATACACCTGATATACGTAAAGACCATGGATATATGTGTACGATAGAGAAAAAACAGAAATTGTTTGATCAAGTATAAATGAGGTATAACAATTGGCATGGTTTGACATAATGAAGTTCCTAGGAGGCGATGGGTGAGATGATGGTTATGTGATGGAAGAGACAGTTGTTTTTTATTTAATACTGGGATACACCTGTAAGATTCTAATTTTAAGGAAATTCATATAGGTTTTGCAGCACATTTCTGAACACCTTAGCCAGTCATAAAATAAAATATATGAGGCACCACTTCAAGAAACATCCAAGCGTTTATTCATGATGTAAACATCCTGCAGGGTAGGTAACCCCCTTGCGAAACTGCTCTTGTGTGTCAATTAATTTATGGGGGCATGACCCGCTTGCTTCCTTACTATATGGCATTCAACCAAGACATTGAAATACAGAGGGGACATATTTTACGTCTCTTTTACCTCTCTTCTAGCAGTTTTAAACTTCCTGCAGTTGTGAATGTTTACAATAAGAATAACAGCTCTACAAATTAGTGCACTATAAAAAAGTTAAACACTAACTGTGGTATCTTTTACACTATACCAGCATGATTAGGATTAAGTACTGCAGTGAAAAGGATGTAACAACTTGGTGCACTATTGGAAATGTAGTTGGTGATTATCAAGTCACAATGGTCACAAGTTAAAAGCACTGGCTTCATAGACACCAGCAACTACTACCGATGATTACGGCATTCCAGCCAAAATGCATCAGCAGGACTTTGTGGGAACTGTTTTTTACATTGTAAATAAATGCTTGGATTTTCTTTTGAACTGGTGCCTTCGCATTTTGTGCTGCGTAATGTTGAACTGGATGCTTTGCCTTAGAGCTGAAACTGCCCTGAAGGTTCGGTGGCCCCCTTACGAAACCTGCTTGTGTCTGCATATTAATTTATGGGGGCATGACCCGCTTGCTTCCTTACTACATGGCATTGAACCAAGACATTGAAATATAGAGGTGAATAAGGGATGGAGGAGATATATTTTGCCTCTCTTCTAGCAGTTCTAAAACTTCTTGGCAGTTGTGAATGATTACAAAAAGGATAACAACTCTACAAAATAGTCCATTATTTAGAACTTGGCCTCTAACTGTGGTATCGTTTATGCTATGCCAGCATGATTAAGATGAAGTACTGCAGTGAAAAGGATGTAAGAATATGGTGCTCTATGGGAACTTTAGTTGGTGATTATCAATACACATGGGTCACAAATTAAAAGCACTGGTTTAATGCCTGCAACTATTTACTTATGATTAAGGAATTCCAGCCGAAATGCATCAGCAGGACTTTGTGGGAGGTGCTTTTTGCATTATAAATGCTTGGATGTTTTTTGAACTGGTGCCTCAGCATTTTGTGCTGCTTAATGTTGAGCTGGATTCTTCGGCTCAGAGCTGAGGCTGTCCGGAGGGTCGGTGGCCCCTTTAAGAAGCCTGCTTGTGTCTGTGAATTAATTTGTAGGGACATGACCCGCTAGCTTCCTCACTACATAGCATTTAACCACAACATTGAAATACGGAGGTGAGCAACGGATGGAGGGGATGTATTTTACTTTTCTTCTAGGAGTTCTAAAACTTCTTGCCAGTCGTGAATGATTACAAAAAGGATAACAGCTCTACAAAATAGTGTACTATTAAGAATTTGGACTATAACTGTGGTATCTTTTATGCTATGCCAGCATGATTAAGATTAAGAACTGCAGTGAAAAGGATTTTACAACATGGTGCACTGTGGGAAATGTAGTTGGTGATTATCAAGTCAACGGGTCACAAGTTAAAATCTCTGGGTTTATGGACACCTGCAACTACTGACCTATGATTAAGGCATTCCAGACGAAATATGTCAGGGGGACGTTGTGGAGCTGTTTTTTACATAGTAAATAAATGCTTAGATGTTTTTTGAACTGGTGCCTCAACATTTTGTGCTGTTTAATGTTGAACTGGATGTATCGCCTTAAAGCAGAGGCTGCCCTGCAGAGTCATATATATATATATCTATATATATAGTTTGCCGGTCACCAGTAGGCAGTTATAGTTAGTTTCTTGCCTTGCCTATATCTTTAGTGCTGCTTGACAAACATTCACAACATTTTCCAAAGATAAGTGTGGCACTGATTCTAGTTGATCATATAAAGTGTGGGTGAGCCATCAAGCGGGGGCTGAAAAAAAGGGAGGGGTCAAATAAGTGCATTTCCCCTGGTAATTCCCATCGGCATTTTTCACACTACTACAGCCTGAATCGCCAGAAGGAATTACAGCAAATTTGGCAGAAAGATACCTCTTGGTCTAGAAAGCAGGCTTTTTGTTATTTGCTGTAAATTTGTTCAGTAGATTTTGAGTGTGCAAATAATTGCCAAGCTCTTCTGATCTTGTGCAGAGATCTGGTTGGTGGCCAACACTTCAATCAGGAAGAGTTGGTAGCCATTTTGGGAGTCATACTCAGCCAAGTCCAAAACAAAAAATAGAAAATAAAGAAAAGAGGATGAGGTACAAATACCCTGACAACCTAAACTTGCTGCTGGGATTCCCCTGGGACCCCACCGAGGCACAAAAAGCATATTTATTTTACTTTTTCTGCCACAAAATTGCATTTAATTTGCAAATTTGCTTAAAAAATGAATAGAAAAACAAACAATGTCTCCTATGCTTGTTAACTATTTGGCCACCAGGTGGGCATGGCCCCAGGAGCAAATGATAATACATGTTTTACCTGTTTTCTCCTTGCTCCCCAAACTGCTTTTTGCATGCCTGCTCTGTGCCTTTCCCTCCTTCTCAGTGCTTATTCCTGATTTCACTGCTTTCTTCTTGGTCTCCCCCTTTTTGTGTGCTTTCTCTGTGAATTTCCCTCCTTTTCACTGCTTTCTCCTTGCTCTCATCCCCATTTTGTGCATGCCTCCTCCTTGCCTTTCCATCCTTTTCACTGTTTTTCCCTCTGATTTTTGTGTGCCTTCTCCTAGCCTTTCCCTTGTTCCCCCTGTTTTTCCTTGCTTTCTCCCCTGTTTTATGTGTCTCTTCTCCTTGCTTTTCCCTCAAAAGTTGTGTATGGCTTGTGGTTGGATGCACGCATGGGGGCTGGATGCTCACAGAGAGGGTTGGCCCCCCCACTGCATAAAAAAAAAACCTAGAAATTTACTGAAAAAAACAAAGGTTACAGAGACATTATTTAGGAAATAGAATGAAAAAAGGTTGAAGTTCACTAAAAACAACAAAGGTTACAGGGACATTATAGTCTGGTTCAGATTTTACACATACAAAACCATAGAAATTCAGCTGTTATAGTTAGAGTAATTGCAAGTAACTATAACTCGTGCCCTAAGCTAATTCTAACTCGCAACCTTGCCATGCAGTTTTCTCATCAATGATTTTACTGCAAATGTTACATTGATATTATGAATGATGTCATGGTTGTCATGAGTGATGTAATATCTGGGGTAATTAGAAGTGCATGGTGAAAGCATGAGTTATAGTTTCCTAAGGGCACAAGTTAAATTTACTTGAAATAACACTAACTATAACAGTTGACTTTCTATGGTTTTGTGCATGTATATATCGCTTGAAGCAGATGTTGGCATGCTTCCTAATCATCAGTGGTGCCAAAAAAATGGTGCATCCACTTTTGCGTCAAAAAATCAAACCAACTCCTTTCACTTTTTTGGAAAGAGGAAAATCAATATATTTGGGTTTCTACATGCAACCATGTTTATGAAAAAGGGCATTACAACCATAACCACAATTCAAAATGAGAGGAAGACTGACATGCGAAAATAAATATATCTGTATTTGTATTTGCATTTGTAAAGCGTGTTGAACAAAAAAAGTCATCAAAGCGCTAGAAACCAGGTTGTAGGAGAAGCAGAGAAGCACACAGAAACCTGGTAAGCCAAACCAACCATTAAGCTGCAGAGAACAGTCACGTTTTCACCAGCCTCTGAAAAATCATGTAGGAGTCCATACCTCTGATAAAATTAGGCAGCTTGTTCCATAGTCTGACAGCAGCCACTGCAAAGGCTCTTTCCCCCATCTTGTTTTCTGAAATCTGGAAACAATGACCTTTCGCTGGCCTGTAGCTCTCTATGACCTGCTAGGGTCATACCCGGTATGGGCAGACCTAAGTTGTGTGAGCGCAGCTGAAGAAGGGCCTTGAACACCAAGCTTAAGTCCTTAAAGTTGACTTGTTTCCTCACAGGAAGCCAGTGAAGAGTCCTCATAGGAAGCCAGTGAAAAGTCCACAAGTTCTCGCTCACCAATCAGCATTTAGTTAATCTTAGGACTAATCGTGTATATAATAGGATACCCATGCCCCAAGGTATAAGTAGGAGCACCACCCTGCCTGTACACAAAGCAAATTGCAGCACATGAGAGCAATAGTCAACATGGACCAGAGCTACAAAGGTTGCGAGGCATTTGAAGAAGCTACAAGGGAGCAATGTGTCAATGCTTAAATGCAGCTGTCTAGCTCAATTACCCAACAATGTGAGAGTTGGGAATAGAGAGAAAAAATTCAGGCAATTGAAAACTAAACTCATACTGGAAATCCACATCAGGGAGCAGCATGGGTTTAACGTACATGAGGAATTACATACATTTTTGGGTGACTGTCTGTTTTCTTGACCTATGCAGTCCACATCAAGAGACCAGTGTAGAGGAGGTATAGTTGTATGTTTTACATTTTCACTTGTGGTGTATTGTTTATTTTGATATTTATTATACACACGAATTGCAGGGAGGAGTCCATTTGGGCTAAGGGATGGAGTAGTGTAGGTGTGTTACATAAATCCTAACCCATGGAACAAGTTGTCAAGTACCACAGACACACAGGGGAAAAAGCAAGACGTTTCCTATTATACCCAACAATTATTTACATATTGACAATTTTAGCAACAACTGATTATGTTTAACAACTTAATTATGTGAACATTTATTGATATGATCTTGCATGGTTGCTAGTCAATATCAGGGTAGGTATGCAAATGTACATTTGAAAGGAATTTGTCACAAGTAGGCCCAGGCAGGAACTTCTAATGAATTGGAGGGATAGTACCCTTGTAGTTTTTGTGCTTTAGTTAGCCCACTGAGGCTTAATCACAGCCATCTTGTATTATTTCAATAGTGGGAGTCACACCGATTCCACAATGAGCAATTCATTCTTGGCCTATGTATCTGATTGGTATATGTTAGTTTGAATAAATGAATGAACTCAAGAGTGAGTCTAGAGTCCGCAAATGTACTGATGGAGTTATTTCAACTATTGTACTGACAATTTGCCATTCTGTCATGTTTTCACATTTTATCACTAAAAACACTATTTGTTGTGATGGAAATTAATTGTTGTAAGATGGTGCTTGAAAAGCCACTAGAGGTGTAGTTCTTTCTTTTTACTTTCCACCATGTATGTTGCATTGGTGTTGTGTGTGTGTGTGTGTGTGTTTGGATATATATATATATCTATGTATATATACATATAAAAAAATGCAAAAACTTCCACAGTAAGATGCACACTCAGGAATTCACAAAAATGAATAGTGTTTATTAACACAGCGCGTTTCGGCTGTCAAGCAGCTTTGATCACGTGTATAGTTCTACCAATGTACACCAAGTTTAAATACCCACCGGATATAAACATAGAAACAGGACTGCATATTTTATTGACTTTCAAAAATGGGAATAGATCCATAGGAAATAAATAAATAAAGCTCATTAAATATAAATAAATAAGTTAATACTTCTCCATATATAAAAAGAGCATTTACCTCATGGATGACAAATTGATGGATTATAATATCACAGAAACATAGTTATGCTTGATGATAATACCTAACTGACTATATATCAATACAAATATAAATATACATATACATAGATATAGATCTCAATACGGCTCATATAATTTCACTATAAAAATTATATATTCTTTTTAGCAAAAATAAAAGAATTTTTGTATACAAAGATATATAAATAGAGACCAATATTTAAATTTCATTTCTCCTACTCAAGGCATTAAAATTCACATAATATATATATTCTTTAAATCCATATTCAAATTACCAAAAATATCACTATATTTCTCTTCATGAAACAACTAAAAACCATATTCCATTCCGGATCATCATACAACATCACACCCAGCACTGTTTCTAAGTATCCAGTACCCTTGACCCCCCGTGAATAAACAGGCAATAATGCAATCCGGAATCAGGAATCCATCCGGACTCCTCCATTCTGAAAAAACATGAATAAAATGAATATATTAAAATTTTATTCAGGTATAATAGACAAACCACTACTCAATACAGTATAACAATAATACCAGATATGCAATGAACTATAGTCCCCTACCTCATACTCAATTCCTCAAATTAATCATCAAAATAAGTGGGTATTAAGCTCCTCACTAATATTCAATCCTCCCGGTGTCTTAATTTCTAAGTCCACAGTATATATTTGGATTCTTTTATATGTAGAGTCAACTCTCTATTACCTCCTCTATGATGCAATGGTACATGTTCAATGCCAAAAAAAGATAATAAGGTAACATCAGATTTATGAAAATCCTTGAAATGTCTAGCTACAGGATAGTGGGGATCTTTTTATGTAATAGCCCACATATGTTCAAGGATACGTTTTTTCACTGCATGTTTTTTACTTCCCACGTACCAAAGATGACAGGGACATTCCAGTACGTAAATGGTAAATGGAGTACTACATGTTAAAAACTGCTTGATTTGTCTATTCGTCCCTGTTTTTTTTATAAAGAGTACTCACTTCTTGCCACACTGTTTCAACAGGCTTTACAGTGACCGCAGGGAAAGAATCCTTGTAGATTATGCTACTTAAGATGGGAAATAAAAGAGATATCATTTGATCTCAACATATCATGGAGATTTTCGCCCTCTTCTATAAGTAATCAAGGGCCATCTCTGAATCTCCTTACCAATAATAGGATCACTCTTCAAGATATTCCAATGTTTAGAAACAATCTTTTTAATCTGTGTGGTATCCTCATTATAAGTTAAGATCAATCTGGTATCTTCATTATTCTCAGTTTCCATTTTAGCCGTATTATCAAAAAGGGTCTGAATGCTTTCAACCTTTCTAATTTTTTCTGTAGCCTTTTTGATTACCCTATATATATATATATATTAGTGTTTATATACAATCCAAACAAATCGAATGCAGGTTCTTATAATCACTTAAGCGGTCCGTTTAAAAAAGTTTTTCCTATTACTGGCACATATTAATGATGCATTCTCGGGATCATAGTATCGCTCTCCACATTGCCCTTACTTAAAATCTCCAATTCCCCCAAAGGTACATTTTTCAATATAGAAAGAACAAATATCCGCAAACTCAAATTTTACAGACCATGCACATGATTAGTAATCAAATTTATACTCATGGTAATTGTTAGAAGAGAGGTCTTTGGTTGGCAGTCAGGTTGCCCCAAGCAATGACTCTCACTCTAGTCAGGGTAAAGGAGAATCACCCTCAGTGAACCCCCGCTCATCCCCTTGGGAGCTTGGAACCAGCAGGCAGACTTAACTTCAGACTCTAGGTGTAAAGTATTTGTACCAACACACACAGTAACTCAGTGAAAACATTACAAAATGACACAACACAGGTTTAGAAAAATAGAGAATATTTAGTAATCTAAATAAAACAAGACCAAAATGAAAAAAATCCAACATACACAAGTCAAGATATGAATTTTAAAAGATTGAGGCCCTCATTACAACCCTGGCGGTCGGTGTTCAAGTGGTGGTAATACCGCAAACAGGCCGGCGAAAAAAAAATGGGATTACGACCGTGGCGGAAACCGCCAACATAGACAGCCACTTTAACACTCCAACCGCCATGGCGGTACAAACAAACAGCACTGCGGTAACCGCCAACAGACAGGCGGAAGACAATGTACCGCCCACCCTATCACAAGATGCCTATCTGCCACCTTTTCCGGGGCGGAACCAACGCAAACAAAAACACGGCGGAAACAGTACACAGAAGGGAAAACACTCACCTCTCCACACCCCTCGAGGAACCAGGACGCCATGGAGCCCGAATTGCAGATGCTGGTCTTCCTTCTCTTCTATCAGGAGCACCAACAACGGCGGCGACGACCACGGTGAGTACTGCACCTACAACACAGGGGAGGGAGGAGGGAAAAGATAGCGACACACACTTGCAACACACAACACTCCCACCCCCACCACACCATACACACAAATACATGCAGCAACAGTACACATACACCCCCCACCCCTGGAAGAACGCAAGGAGAAAAGGAATTGATTTGAATGAATGTGATCATGTGAAATCTCATTATCAAAGTTCAAAATCCAGTAAACACAATTATGTACACCAACTACACAAGTCCGGATAGTGCACCAATCATTGTCCGTGGACCACTGGACCCAAAATGTATGGACAAAGCCCACACATGATATCTGACTGGAAATGGAGAGAACACTGCTGGGGCATCAGATCAAAATGAAACAGGCACCTCAGAGGGAGGGGGGCACCTGAGCCAGATGAACGCACAACGCCACTGATGCACGAGGGGGCTCCATGCCCATTGATGTATCCTGGGGAGTGCAAAGCCACAGTCTCTCAGGTCTCTCCAGTGGGTGGATTGCCCACTGCTTTATCCTGGGGAGTGCAAAGCCACAGTCTCTCAAGTCTCTCCAGTGGGTGGTTTGCCCACTGCTTTATCCTGGGGAGTGCAAAGCCACAGTCTCTCCAGTGGGTGGGTTGCCCACTGCCATATCCTGGGGAGTGCAAAGCCACAGTCTCTCAAGTGGATAACAGTCTCCACTGGTTCTGGAGGGGGCTTTGTGCCCAGAGTGCTTCATCTTGCCAAGGACTGAGGTAGTGGATGTATCTCTCCACTGGTTCTGGAGGGGGCTTAGTGCCCAGAATGCTTCATCCTGCCAAGGACTGAGGTTGTGGATGTCAACCTGCACTGGTTCTGGAGGGGGCCTGGTGCCCAGGGTGCTCCACGTACAGTGTGGCCTTTACAATTCCCTCACCTGGGTGTGTTTGCCACAAGATTGCTGAGGTACAGGTAGCATGATACGCCATGGAGGCAGCGACATACCCCACACTGCTGCGGCTTCGCATTCCACCTGCAGGTGACAACAGTGATGACAGTAATGCTTCATTGAAGCTGCCCAGGGTCCTGGAACGCATCACCAGCCTCGGATGACTGACCACTGGGGATGGTAGGCATTTCAGCGGTGGTGCCACTGTCTGAGGACGTCGCCGGGCCGTTGGCGGTGCTTGCGGCGGTGTCTGTCATGGCAGTGCTTGCGGTGGTGTCTGTCATGGCTGTGCTGGCTGCGGGGTCGGTGGTAGCGATGCTGGCTGCGGGGTCTGTGGCTGCGGTGCTGGCTGCGGGGTCTGTGGCGGTGGTGCTGGTGGCGGGGACTGTGGCAGTGGTGCTGGCGGCAGGGTCTGTGGCAGCGGTGCTAGCGGCGGGGTCTGTGGTGGCAGCACCTGCTGAGTGAGAAAGCAGGATGTCTCCTGCTGGCTCGGACGGCTGCCCACTGGGGAAGAGACTGGGGACTGTCACAGCGGCTATAGACGTGCAGGTGGCGGCGCAGGTGGCGGTGTTCGCCACTGTGCAGTTTGACATGGACGTGAACAGAAGGTGTGACACTGGTCCCTCACTCTGTGCCACCATGCCCTCTCCTGACCTGCCCTTCAGTTTTTGGCCCTTCCCCACCTTTGATGGTGGCGCAGTTGTCTTGACACTATCCCCTTTCATTTTCTCTGACCCCTTGGTGGCTGGTGCTTTTGGCTTCTCCCTCTGGGATGTGGGGACCTTTTTCACATTGGCAGGTGGCGGAATGTCCTTGCCCTCGCTACGTGGCACATTGGCAGCCCTGATGGTTGGCGCACTCCATGACCCGGCAGTTGCTGGCACCACTGTGCCTGGGGACGTGGTGGCTGAGGTGCTGGGCTGGGACCTGGAAAGCCTGGCCCTAGTGGAAGGACAGGGGGGGAGGTGAAGGGTAGAGTTCAAGGTTTGAGAGGAAAAGTTTTTTAGACACACTGGGACAGGTAGATGGAGGGGGTTTGGGAGTGGAGGAAGAGGTAGTGGTTGTAGGAGGTGTACGTCTGCTGAATTTGGGTGAAGGTGCATAGGGTTGAGGCTGTTGTGAGGTGGATGGCTGTTGGGTGGGTGTGTGCCTGCGTTTGTGTACTTTGGGAGGAGGGCTCACAGACACACTGGGAGATGACACTGGGGATGTGTGCATGGTAATGGGGGTGGTGAGTGCACGTCAACGGTGTGTGGTGATGGGCGTGCTGGTGATGGAGGTAGTGGCTGAGGATGTAGTGCATGCAGGTGTGAGTGGAGACGAGACTGGGAGGGAGGAGGGAGGCGTGGAGGAGGCGGACACAGTGGAGGAAGTGGATGTTGGTATGTGTGCATGGGTATGGTACTTGTTTGAGTGCCTGTGGGATGTGTGGTGCTTATGTTTGCCTGAGCCACTCGTGTGTTGATGTGTGTGCATGCTGGTCTGATGGTGTGCTTGGGATAGGCTGTGGTACAGGGGATTGGGTCTGGGTGGAGGAGGTTGGAGGGGGGAGGCTGGACACAGGGACAATTGATGCCATCATGCTGAGGCCAGAGCTGGAAATGCTCTCAGTTGGGCTGCCTGGCCAGAATGAATGCCCTCCAGGTATGCATTTGTTTGTTGCAAATGCCTCTCAACACCCTGGATGGCATTCAGAATGGTAGACTGCCCAACCATGAGGGATCTCAGGAGGTCAATTGCTTCCTCACTGAGGGCAGCAGGGCTGACTGGGGTAGGGCCTGAGGTACCTGGGACGAAGGAGATGCCCACCCTCCTGGGTGAGTGGGCACAGGACAGACGCTGGAAGGGGCTGCTGGAAGGGCAGTGCTGGTAGGGGGGGGTGGCCACTGTACCTGTTGATGCAGTGGGCACAGAGGGGCCCGCCAAAGCAAGGGAGCTCCCATCAGAGGAGGAGTCACTGTCTCTGGTCTCTGCTCCTATCCCCGCCGTGAAGCTCCCCTCGCCCTCAGTCCCACTGGTGCCTTCAGCCTCTGTTGCTTCACCCTCCAGGGCCAAGTGGGATGCAGCTCCCTCCTGCTCCGATGCCAATGCTCCTCCGCCGGATGATGCTATTGCACACAAGGACAGGGAGACCACAAAAAGGAGGGGGGAGACGGAAGAAAAACATGTTCAGTGCATGCAACACCACTACCGTTGGCGGACACAACAGACAGTGAGCAGCCCTCTGCACTATGCCATGCACTTATAGTTCCTAGATTTATCACATGCCCATGGGGTACAAGGCCTAAGCCC
This sequence comes from Pleurodeles waltl, assembly GCF_031143425.1. Classification (NCBI taxonomy): domain Eukaryota; kingdom Metazoa; phylum Chordata; class Amphibia; order Caudata; family Salamandridae; genus Pleurodeles; species Pleurodeles waltl. The sequence goes on from NC_090450.1 coordinate 764,343,009, forward strand.
AATTGCTGCGCATCTGGAAGTCACAGGAGCCTGACTAGGTGTACATGGCTCTAACCACTAGTGGGGTTGGGGTGCCACATAGCCTGCCTCACAAGGGACCTTGCCTACCAAGATCACCCTGGCCTAGGGGAACCCACTGCCCATCTCCCCCACCCAGACACCCCGTAATACGCGCAAAGTCAGCTGAATGAGAGTGTACTCACCCCCTTGTGGCTGCTGTGATGCCCTCAAGTGCCCGTCCATCTCCGGATAGGCCACCGCCAGGATCCGGAACATCAGGAGGGGTCACCCCTCCCACATTGGAGGCCATCCCCAGCTGGCCCTCCGCCGTCTTCTTGCTCCAGTGGTGCATGTCCTCCCATCTTTTACGGCAGTGAGTGCTCCGTCTGTTGTAGACCCCCAGGGTGCGGACGTCCTTGGCGATGGCACTCCAAATAGCCTTCTTCTGGTGGGCGCTGACCTAGACGAATGGTATAAGGGAAAGAACATTACTCACCCATCCAGACCGTCATACTCATTGCCCACCAGTTCCCACCAATGCCAGGACGCACATAAACTCCCCATCCGCACATGTAGGCCTCAGCCCCTCATGTATCTTCCATCCACACCACTCAAAGCTGGCATTCCCCATTCAGCTTGCTTACAGTGTACTCACCTGTTTGTCTGGAGGACCGTACAGTTGCGTGTACCGGGGGAGGACCCCATCCACTAGTTTCTCCAACTCCTCTGAAGTGAAGGCTGAGGCCCTTTCCCCAGACACATGAGCCATCGTCGCTTCCAGCACAGGTCACAGCAGCACTTGCAGTGTAGGTCCTCTCCTGTTGAAGGTCAGGTATCAAGTGAGTGAACAGACAGAAAATGGCGGTCACGTCTGTGGTGGTGCGTACGGTCACCGCCGGCGTACATCGTCAGTGGATCCTTTGACCCATAGGGCCCAATGTTAACCAATGCAGAATTGCACCGCGGTCTTCGACCGCCCATCGCGACGGTGTACAATGCCAGCGCAGTTACCTCATATCCCCTTGTCCCACCTTACAGGTCAGGCAGCTGCCATTTCAGGGGGCTACATGGCATTAATAATAACTGAGTCACACCTATGTAGGCCTGGAATACACACAGTTACAGGCACATTGCGGATTCATACATTTGTGCAAATGACATTTTGGGATACCTCAGTGTTGGCTGACTCTCTGCTCACTGTTCTCCTCCATAGGGCACGTCTGCTGGGGCAGGTGATGAGATGGCGGCATCCTCCGGTGTACAGACCGCTGTGGACCTGTCGACAATGGAAGAGAGGCACATGATAGTCACATACAGACTTGATTGTGCAACAATCCAGGAACTGTGTGCCCAGTTGGAGCCAGACCTGATGTCAGCTATCCGCCATCCCACAGGGATACCCCCTCTAGAACAGGTCCATGTGGCATTAGTATCCCCCGCAGGAATGAACAGGTGTACAGAAATAGAAAAAGCTACCACTCTATGAATGTGCAGATGGTGTGTTTGGCAGACCAGTACATCTCCCTTGTGAATGCCAGGTTTCCAGGCTCAGTGCATGACGCTTACATTTTGATGAATAGCAGCATCCCTTATATGATGGGCCAACTCCAGAGGCACAGTGTGTGGCTAATTGGTGAGGCCGAGGACCCAATACAGTGTGACTAGGTGTCTGGGTATGGGGTTGTCCCTACGGGTTAGTGTGTGTCTAACACTTGTCCCTCGATATTTGTAGGTGACTCTGGTTACCACAACCTGTCATGGCTACTGACCCCAGTGAGGAATCCCAGGACAAGGGAGAGGAACGCTACAATGAGGCACATGGGTGAACTAGGAGGGTGATTGAACAAACCTTTGGCCTCCTGAAGGCTATATTCCGGTGCCTCCATATGACAGATGGCTCCCTCTATTACTCACCAAAGAAGGTGTGCCAGATAATCGTGGCCTGCTGTATGCTGCACAACCTGGCTTTGTGACACCAGGTGCCTTTTCTGTAGGAGGATGGGCCAGCTGGTGGTCTTGTGGCAACTATGGGGCCTGTGAACAGTGAAGAAGAGGAGGCAGAAGAAGAAGATATTGACAACCAAAACAACATAATCATGCAATACTCCCAGTGAGACACAGGTAAGAAGATGTCACTGCCTCCCACATCTCATACAATTTCTGGAGCTAGCATAAGTCTGTCATTTTCACTCAGTGTATGGACCCTGACTTGTCACTTTGCCTTTCCATTTCACAGATGTGGGTCCCACTTTGTGCCCTCTGCTACATTTCCTCCAGGCCTACAGCTGTGTTACATCGGTATGTGCACAAGTAAATTGACATTGCTATATTCCATGGTTATTGCAATTACACAATTGTGAAAGCACATAGGGGGTCATTCTGACCCTGGCGGTCATGGACCGCCAGGACCGGGGACGGAGGAAGCACCGCCAACAGGCTGGCGGTGCTTCAGGGGCAATTCTGACCGCGCCGGTTTTCCCCTGCCCCAGGGGCCATGGGGATTCCGACCCCCTTCCCGCCAGCCTGAGAGACTGGCGGGAACGGGTGTTGTGGGGCCCCTGGGGGCCCCTGCAGTGCCCCATGAAGATTTTCAGTGTCTGCAAAGCAGACACTGAAAATCGCGACGGGTGCCACTGCACCCGTCGCACACCAGCAACTCCATTCGGAGCCGGCTTCATCGTTGCTGGGGCTTTCCCGCTGGGCGGGCGGGCGGCCTTTTGGCGGTCGCCCGCCAGCCCAGCGGGAAAGTCAAAATGACCGCTGCGGTCATTTGACCGCGGTACGGTCTTTTGGCGGTCTCCGCCTGGCGGGCGGCGCCCGCCGCCCACTGGGGTCGGAATGACCCCCATACTGACTCCAGATTGTTTTAGGATTGAAGTGTGTTTATTTCTGTGCTAATAAGTGGAGGGGTTTTAAAATGGTCTGGGGGATAGTGGAGGAATGTCCATGGCAGAGTCCAGTCTATTTGTTTCACAGGTGCATTGTCTAATGGAGCAATGGCAATTGAAGGATGCACAGGGTGACAAAGTGGGACAAAAGGATAACATTTAGGGGGGTCTCATTTCTTGGCGGGGGTCTTGGCACTGTTCTCTGGCTTGCTCCTGGATCTCAGGGACCGTTTGCAGGGTGGTTCTCCATCTGCAGGGGGTGGGGTGCTGGTGTTGTGTTCTTGTGGCGGTACCTCCTGTCCACTAGCGCCAGCGGAGGTGGAGGGCTGTTCATCGTCCAGGCTAGTGTCAGGGGCCCCTTGTTGTGGCACTGTGTCCCTCCTGGTGTTGACAAGGTCTTGCAGCACCCCTGCAATGGTGACCAGGGTGTTGTTAATGGACTTCAAGTCCTTCCTGATCCCAAGGTAGTGTTCCTCCTGCAGCCGCTGGGTCTCCTGAAACTTGGCCAGTACCGTTGCCATCGTCTGCTGGGAATGATGGTAAGCTCCCATGATGTTGGAGAGTGCCTTGTGGAGGGTGGGTTCCCTGGGCCTGTTCTCCCCCTGTCACACAGTAGTCATCCCAGCTTCCCTGTTGTCCTCTACCTCTGTTCCCTGAACCGTGGGACCCCTGCCACTGCCCCCAGGTCCCTGATCTTCCTGTGTTAGTTGGGTTGCCTGGGTTCCCTGTAGTGGTGGACACACTGCTGATTGACGTGTCCTGGGGACAGATGGATGGGCCCGCTGGGTGGGTGCTGTGCTGGTGTTTTCTGAGGGGGGAGGCTCTGTGGTGGCTTGTGACTGTGTCAGGGGAACCGACTGGTCATCTTGATCCAGTTGTGCAGAGCTGCTGTCATCACTGTGGGTCTCTTTTGTGTGGGGACTGGATATGTCTGGCACTTCCTGTCCAGTGATGTTGGGTAGGGGTCCTGTAGGGGTGTAAAGGCATGATTATTGCATCTGTGTGTGCCATCATGTGCAATGGGTGAGTGACCGTGTACTCCAGTGCTTGCATTCTTGGCTTGGTCCTTGTGTGATAGTTGGTTTGCGATCTGTGTGTGTATCTGTAGTGGACATGCTTTGGTGATGGGTGTCCATGCATTGGTGTTACATGCAGGGCTTGTTTTTGGGATGTGTGGATTGTGTTGGTGGGGTATCTGTGGGTTGTTGGGGTGATGGGTGTGAGGGTAAGGGTGGGGTATGTGATGGCATGCAGGTAGGGTGGGGGATAAAGTAGTAAAGATTTGACTTACCAGAGTCCAGTCCACCTGCTGCTCCTGCGAGGCCCACAGGATGCAGTATTGCCAAGACTCGCTCCTCCCATGTTGTTAGTTGTGGGGGAGGAGGTGGGGGTCCACCGCAAGTCCTTTGTACAGCAATCTGGTGTCTGGAAACCACGGAAAGCACCTTCCCCCGTAGGTCGTTCCACCACTTCCTGATGTCATCCCGTGTTCTTTGATGCTGTCCCACTGCGTTGACCCTGTCGAAAATTCTGTGCCATAGCTCCATCTTCCTTGCAATGGAAGTCTGCTGCACCTGTGATCCGAATAGCTGTGGCTCTACCCGGACGATTTCATCCACCATGACCCTGAGCTCCTCCTCAGAAAACCTGGGGTGTCATTGAGGTGCCATGATGTGGTGTGGGTGATGTGTGAGGTGGTGTCTGTTGTGATGTGTGAGGGGATGTGTTGTTGTGTGTTGTTTGAGGTACGTGGATGTTGTATAAGTGATGGTGTTGTGTGTCTGTTAATGCTGGTGTTGTTTTAGATAGTGTCTCTCTCTGGCCTGCTTTCAAATTTCTGGTAGTAAGGGTTTGTGGGTGATGTGGGTGTGTGCTTTATATTGGATAGGGTGTGTGGGTGTGGCGTGGAAATGTGTATCATGTGTGTGCATTTTGATTTGTCCAATGTGGTTGTGTTTTTTATATGTGTGTGTATTTTGAGCGTGGCGTTGTGTACCGCCCATGGATTACCGCCACGTTGATTCGTGGGTCATGATACTGTGGGCGTATTCCTGTTGGTGTAACGGTGTCGGTTTTGTTATCGCCAGTTTATCACTGACCTTTGTTGTGGCGGACTTGTGTGGGTGTCTGTATTATGGCGGATTCCGAGCTGTGGCTCGTAATACCTGTAGCGGAATTCTGTGGCGGCAGCGGTATGCTGGTGGTCTTCTGCACGCCGGTAAGTGGCATTTACCACCAGGGTTTTAATGAGGGCCTAAGAGTCTTAAATCCTTTAGAAAACAGTGAGAAGTTTGTTAGCATTGAAAAGTACCTTGGTAGTGTCAAAATAATACAGCACAGGCTAGTGTGTGTCGGAAAAGGTCAGTGATGTGTTGATTTCTCACTCTCAAGCGAGACCGTGAGTTGTTCGTCCTCTGGTCGGGTCGGCGCGTGTCATTCCTCCTCCGGTCGGGTCAGCATGCGTTCTTTCTCCTCTTCTGCAAGAGAGTGATGCGTAAGTCTGGACAGGCACCTTGGGTCCGGGCAGGCTTTGCGTTGTTTTTCTGCACCCAGCAATGTTGTGTTGAAAATTCACTCTGCATGGGGTTTGCGTTGTTAACAGCCTCCATTAGCAGGTGATGTGCGTCGTTTCTCCAGCCATGTTGCATCAATCTTCCAGCCCCGATGCAGGTGGGGAAATGATTTCAGCTATGAAGACGGCAGCACATCGATTATCAGCAGCATCATGGAAGGTGTTTTGAAAATTTCCCTGCACAGCGGCCTATGAAGGGATTTTCATTCTTTGTCTGCCAGCTTCACCTTTCAAAGGCCCAGGGACTGAATAGGGCACCGCTTGGCAGGGCAGGAGTCTTAGCAGAGAGTCCAGATGCTGTCAGGGAAAATCTTTGATGGTTTTGAGACTTCAACAACAGGAGGCAAGCTCAGTTCAAACCCTTGGAGATTCTTCATAAGCAGGAATGCACAAAAAAGTCCAATCTTTGTCCCCGTTCACAGACAGAAGCAGTAACTGAAGGATAGGTCAACAAAGCACAGGCAGGGCAGCACTTCTCCTCAGCTCTTCAGCTCTTCAGTTCTTCTCCTTGGCAGTGGTTTCGCTTGATTCCAGAAGTGATCTAATTTTCAGGGGTTTTGCGTCTTCTTTTTATACTCCTTTCTGTCTTTGAAGTAGGCCTACTTCAAAGGAAAGTCTCTATTGTTTGTAAGATCCTGCCTTGCCCAGGCCAGGTCCCAGACAAACACCAGGGGGTTGGAGACTGCATTATGTGATTGCAGGCACAGCCCTTTCAGGTGTAAGTGACCACTTCTCCCCTCCCTCCTAGCACAGATGGCTCATCGGGATATGCAGGCTACACCTCAACTCCATTTGTGTCACTGTCTGGAGAGAGTTGCAAACAGCCCAACTGTCAAACTAACTCAGAAAGGGAATCCACAAACAGGCAGAGTCACAGAATAGTTTAAGCCAGAAATGCTCACTTTCTAAAAGTGGCATTTTCAAACACACAATCTGAAATCCAACTTTACTAAACGATGGATTTTTAAATTGTGAGTTCATAGACCCCACACACCACATGTCTATCTGCTCCCAAAGGGAATCTGCACCTTAATCATATTTAAAGGCAGCCTCATGTTAACCTGTGAGATAAATAGGCCTTTTAACTGTGAAAACTGAATTTGGCAGTATTTCACTGTCAGGATATCTAAAACACATTAGTATATGTCCTACCTTAAACATACACTGCACCCTGCCCTTGTGGCTAGCTAGGGCCAACCTTAGGGGTGTCTTACATGTAAGATAAGGGAAGGTTTAGGCCTGGCAAGTCGGTACACTTGCCAACTCGAATTGGCAGTTAAAACTCCACTCACAGACAATGTAAGGGCAGGTCTAAGCCATTTTTACAGAGTTAGGTAGGTGGCACAACCCGTGATGCAGGCCCACTAGTAGCATTTGATTTACAGGCCCTTGGCACCTCTAGTGCACTGTACTAGGGACTTAACAGTACATCAAATATGCCAATCATGGAAAAACAAGTCAACAGTATAATTTACACAGATAGCATATGCACTTTAGCATTGGTTAGCAGTGGTAAAGTGACCAGAGTTCTAAAGCCAACAACAACAGGTCAGACAAAATAGGAGGAAGGAGGCAAAAAGTTTGGAGATGCAAAAGGGGAAAAGACCAACATTGATGCTAGTCCAACTGTATTTACTTGAATCTGCTATATATTTGTGTATATATGAGGAAATGCTGTGACATATTTTAATTTGAACCTTGCACATATATTTTAGTTGTTTTATAAGGGGGATTGATGCTTTGTAGAGCACTGCTTTTGTTTGGATTCTATATAAACACTATGAGGGTTTAGCTGATTATGCTCATGATCAAGGTCAAGGTGACCAAAACACATTGGGACAGTTTATCCACCTGATGGTGTGCATTTAAATAAAAGGAAAAACTTTGCAGCGACCTTGGAGTGCAGTCCTCTTCATTGGTAAAAAATAAGTGGGAAATGCAAATGTTCATTAATAGCGGTGTACCCAGCAGAACAACCAGCAGCACCGAGAAATTTCAAAGTGCGTCATCAGACTCCGAATATATATATATATATATATATATATATATATATATATATATATATATATATATATATGGATATATATATATATATATATATATATTCAGGAAAGACGTGACTCAAACATATGATCTCATCAAAGTACAAAAATATATTTCTACTACAACGCTTCAGCTTCTGCCTTCCTCAGGTAGTACAATATGGTTTGCTCAGTGGCTGCATAGCTGACACTGCTGGATTTTTAAAAAAGCGGCATGAGTGAAGATTCCAATTGGAATGTGTAATCAATGCAGTCCTGAGAACTCTTCAGATATGCAGAAATCAAGTGTTGTTGTCAGTGATGTTCAGTCCATCTGGATGCAGTGATTTTAAACGGTACATCCAGAACTTTTCACTGACAATGCCTACCTCCGCAACCCTGGGGACCCCCACTTCCACGTGGAGGAATTATAAATTACATACGGAGGGCCACCCAGTCCCTCTGCTGCCACGGGGACCACCACCTCCCCAGGGCTACTGTTTTTTTTAAATGCACGGTTGCCACCCACCTCCCCTGCATCCCCTCGGACCACTACCTCCTTGGGACTAATGTTTTTTAAAAGTGAGGGGCTGCCCGGCCCCTCACCACCCCGACACTGCCATTTACCCCAGGCACAATTAGAAATGAAGATGCCCCCTCCCCGCAGCCCTGGGACCATTGCCTCTCCAAGGCTTAATTTAAACAATCAAAGGGATCCATTATGGATCCTGTATTGGGTGCCACCACATCCTCAGGGCTTTTTAAGTTGGAGAAAGACCATGCGGCCCCCCACATGGAGCCCATATTGCATATGGGGACCACCACCCCACAAGCCCAGTTCCTGCTACATCCCAGGGTGGCTACCCCAGGCGCATAACTGTTTGCTCTGACTTGGTGGGAGGTGACAGCTTCTGCAGTTGTGTAGCCATTTTAGTTATACCTCCATGCACGTTATTTTAGCAATACTAGGCCCGCCGCTGTGCACTTTAACCTAGACATATTTTATTTAGCTTCATTTTATTATTGTTATAATAGCCACTTTTACGGTCTTGTTTTATTTCTTTTTAACAGTTTTTGCCTAGGCTAGCACTCTGTTCTCAAACAAGACATTCTTGCTCACTCTGTGCTTCTTCCAAGGCTGCAGTAAGATAGGTTGCGGATGAACGTGGTACAAGTTTTGTCTCTGACATTCATAGAAAAACACACATGCTTACGTAGGGCCATTTTCTCAGAACATCAGTTGTTTTTTTATGAGAATGCTTCCTTGTCCCTTACACGTTAGAGGGAGATTGCAGCCAGAGAACCACAACTTGGTGCTGGTTGCTGAACGCTTTGCTACTGCTGCTTATGTAGACTTCAGAGCTTTGCTCAGGTATGGGGGAAGATGTCTTCCCAGGGGAACATGAAGGGCAGAATTAGGGCTTAACGCGCTATGCTCTATTGTAGCCTAGGTAGGAATTAGTCTATTGACTCTAGTGACAATATGGCAGCGTTATTTCTATGCTTTACTCTCCTTGTCGCAATTTTAATCTTGTGATTCTGTATAGTCCTGGTTATCGCAGTCCATGCTTTGCTATCTAAGATGCAGTTGCTTCATTAAAATATTATTGAAACATATACTGCCTCTGTTTGTCATTGTGTATGTGAGACTAATGTAACAGAGAGAAACAGATGGGACATGAGTGACCAAGATTTCCCTGAGAAATCAGTTATGTCATGCTCTTGGCTGCTCAATCATCCCAGCTCTTGGGTAGAGATAAGGCACTGCTAGTTAGCCGGAGCAAAAACCGGATTGGAGCGACAGGTGTCACCTGTAGTGGGTCAGATTCAGTCTCTCACACCGCAGGCGATTCTGCCGTTCAAAATCCAGTAGTCTCATTAGGCTACACTCCGATGCAGAGCAAACACTCCAGTTCCAGAAAGTGACAGCTGTCAAACAGCTCTCACTTGCAGGAAGCAGAGGTTTCCTCTTCCAGGAAACAGAGGAAACAATTGTTCTCACAGAGAGGGAGCTGCATGTTCAGGAGCTGCCTCTCTGTGACAGCAATACTGGTGCCTGCAGGAGGTGGGGAGTCAACTATGACAGCGGGCCTTTATGCTCCCCCTGCAGTCCCCAACGGTAGTGACTGGGTGCCCTCTTGGCATATAGGTGACACAGCAGTGCCCTGGGTGTTGATGTCCCCAGGACTGAGTTTGGCCTTGGGAGGGGGCGTCACGCAGCCAGGCTCAGTGGCCAACCAATACCACACATAGCAGAAGGCCTTGTGCAGCAGTGGTTGGATTACTGTATAGTTCTAAAATTATTTTACATTAAAAAAACTGAATTCAATAAAAAAAAAGGTTATGTGGACGTTAGAGTTAGGAAATAGAATTTAAAAAACTATAGAAATTCCCTTCAAAAACCATAGAAATGCCCTTAAAAAAACAAAGATTATAACCAAAGGTTACAGGGATGTTATAACTCACATTTTAAATGTACATAATTATAGAAATTCACCTGTTATAGTTAGAGTTATCTCAAGTAACTATAACTCATGCTCTAAGGTAACTATAATTTGTGCCATCGCCATGCACTGCTAACTACCCTACAAACTACGGCAGTCATGACTTCTTTGATAACATATATGATAATATCAATATTATATATGCAGTAAAGTTTTGACAAAAAACGGTGTATGGGGAAGCACGACTTATAGAAACCTTAAGGAACGAGTTATACTTACATATAAAGTATGTTCTCTATTTTCCCTTAATATAAATGCACAGATAATTCCTCATCCCTATTCATTCCCCCTGGCTCCATTGTATTACACATTATAATCAACCGTGACTCTAATTTTCTTAAGTCTAACATCCTATTACCTTCTCTTACGTTCATTGTGACCCTGTCCAGGACCATGAATTGTAGTTTATTTACATTTTTATCATGATATTCCTTAAAATGCCTCGCCACTGGATATGATTTGTCTTCGTTCCTAATTGCTCTCATATGTTCCAAAATTTGCATTTTAGCCATGTGTATTGTACTACCAATGTAAAATTTATTGCATGGGCATTTTAAAGCATAAACACAGTAATCGGAAGAGCAAGATACATATTTCCTTATTATAAAGGGTTTTTTTGTCCCCGGAAAATTTACCTCTTTTCAATTGGAACTATATCTACAAGCTTTACATTTACCACAAGTGAAAAAACCTTGAATTGGTTTCATCTTTTCAGTGCTAGATATTAAACTGTGACTCAACATATCTTTCAAGGACCGACTTCTCCTAAAAGTGAAAGCCGGGTACTCATGCAATGCTTTACCTATACTCTCATCTGTTTTAAGAGCTGGCCAAAATTTTGAAAAAGCTTTCTTAATTTCCTTTATTCTATCATGATATGACGTAATGAATCTTATCTTTGTACTTTCATTTTTACTGTCATTCATTTTATCAACCAGAAGATCATCCCTTCTGATCTGTCTTACCCTCCTTACGGCTTTTTCAATTACGGCCTGCGAGTAACCTCTTTCACTAAATCTTCTCGTCATGACTTTAACTTCGCTCTCAAATGTAACATCCAAACTACAATTTCTTCTAGCCCGTAAGAGCTCTCCATAGGGGATACTGTGAATCAGATTTTTTGGGTGACTACTCATGGCATGGAGAAGACTATTACCTGCGGTGTCTTTCCTATATAATTCACATTCCAATCTCTTATTTACTACCTTAATTTTCACATCTAAAAATTCCAACTCAAATAGATTCATTCTACAGCTGAACTTCAAATTCAATTGGTTGTCATTCAGTTTTTCAACAAAATTCATAGCGGATTACTTTCCAAATACAAAAAATGTCATCAATATACCTCACCCACAGGACTGCTCGGTCTTCAAAACCTGTGATGTTCCAGACAACCTGTTCCTCCCCCCAACCCAGATACAAACCTGCATAGCTGGGAGCGAAACAGGTCCCCATCGCAGTCCCCTGACGTTGACGGTATAATATGTTATCAAAAATGAAAAAATTATACGTCAGACACATCTGCACCATATCCAATAACATTTCAGTATGCAAAGGATACGATAATGACCTCGCCCTCAAAAAATGTCTCACTGCCTCAATATCCTTCTCATGTGGTATACATGTATATAGGCTGTTAACATCCAAACTTAGTAGATGGTAATCCTCCTCCCATCCTATTCCATTAATTATTCGTAAAAAGTCTCTAGTTTCTTTAATGTATGAGGGTAAGGCTTCCACAGAAGGACACAAAAAAATAATCTACATATTTGGAGACATTTTCCAACAGGCTCCCTATAGAAGACACAATGGGTCTCCCAGGTAGATCCTTAGCATTATTGTGTAACTTAGGTAAGAAATAAATTGTTGCTGTGTTAGGGAAATCTACCTTCAAAAACTGATATTCCTCCCATTCAATTAGTCCTAATTCTTTCCATTCATCTAATTTATCAAACACTTTTTTCTTTGCCATTAACATTTCATTCCTATCAACAACTGAATAGCATTTTTTTTTATCTTGCAGTTGCCTTAACCCTTCCTTTAATTAATTCTCTCTAGATAAGATTACAACATTTCCTCCTTTATCAGACTATTTTATTATTATACTATCATCATTCTGTGAAGACTCAATTGCTTTTCGGTGTTTCTTTTGTAAATGGTCATGTTTCGACCTTCTAATGTGCCTTAAAGATTTCAAAACTTCAATTACACCTTTCTCAAAAACATTTACTGCATCACAATTTATGGGTGGTGAGAAAGTCGATTTAGGTTTGAAATTACTTGGACATCTTTTATCAATTTCAATTCCCAATTGAATTAAATTCAAAATTGGATCTTGATCAGCTACTACATTTTCAGCAAGTTCACACAAAGTATGTAACAAATCAATATCTCCAATTTCTAAGTTTGATGTCCTATTACTGGTATTCTTATCTTGATTCTTCACTTTTGTTTCAAACCACTTTTTCAACTTTAGTTTTCTCACAAAATGAAAAAAATCAATACGACTTTGAGTATAATTAAATTGCATAACTGGACAAAACGATAATCCCAATGATAATACTTCACGCTCTGTATCGGAGATGTTTCTATTAGAAAGGTTGACAACTGTCATTCTTTGTGTTACTTCATTAGCGATCCACCTCTTGTTTGTACTCCCATTGAACCTTCTTTTGATTCCCTGAAACCTATTTTTGATCTCCCTCCTCTTCCTCGTCCTGGCTGAACTTCTCTTCCTCTTCCCACTTGGACCACTGATCTCCCTTGGGCTATCAAGTCGAATTTCTTTAAAACATTGTCTTTTAATCCTCCACTATCCGACTGTGAGGAAATATCACTCTCACTTCCCTCACTGTCTCGTACTTCTTTGGTCCCTCCCATTTGTGTTTCTTGTATTTCCTCTCTTGATTTCACATTCATAAAAATTGCAAATTTAACCGTCAAAAAATCATCCTTTGACCTATTCCTTATTGGTTCATATTTCCTTCCGAACATAAGAATCTGTCCTCTCTCATAATCTTTGAAATCTCTTAAAAACCTTTGTTGCTTATCTGCATTATAGTAGTAACATATTAAAAGATGGCTGCCATTATTTTGAAACAATAGTAGTCCGTTCTTTATGTTGATGTTTATGGTTTGAATTAAAATGGAAATGGAAGAAGGGCTCAGAATATCTATGTGAACAAGGGAGCTGAGTCTCCTGAAATGCGTTGAAGTGTATTTCTTGCCATTTTGTTTGTTTGCCTGATTAAACAATTTTGGACTGAGGTAAGTAAGTGACTACGATGTTGTCTTCTTTAGTGAAGAAGCAATTCTGGTGATATATATATGTACATTTATATATATATATATATATATATATATATATATATATATATATTGACACTGGGTTTCGGTGTTAATCATTCCGCTTCAAAGCGCCGGTGGTGCTGCTCTTTAAACGCTCGCCGCTGTGTTTTGTACAACCTCACTTCTCCTCTTCAATTTGTAATCAGGAGGCAGCACTCCAGAGCATGTATTCGAGATTTTTATTTAGATGCAACAGGAACGCGTTACGCCATTACTGCCTTCATTGGCCTGCCGGCCGCCATTTCGATTAATTATTTATGTGCTTTCAACATACCCATTTTTTCTAAACAAAATATTTTCAAACTTACAAAATTTCAAATCTCCCCCTTTTACTATGTTCTACAATCATGATTCTTCACTACATTGTACACAAAATTATAAATTGCACTTGCCGTAACTATTATAACAACCACTCTCTCTTAACGTGGAATCACCCAAATTCAAGACATAACGACATTAATCGATCCACAATACCAGTGACTTCACCCAAAAAAAAAATAACATATCGGTGGTGATCGCTTGATAGAGTCTTTACATCTCAACTGTCTGGTGTATCTAGATATAAATGAATACTTGAATATAGCTAACAAAAACTTTTCTTTGCCTGTAGAGCATTGATCATATATTTCTTGGAGGATGTTACCTCATTATTTCATTGTTTGCATTTCCAAACACCTTTGGAGTCTTTCATCACAGTTTGCTAGCTAAACATGGTGCAGATCTTACCTAAAACATTTTTTTACTGAAATATGTTAACTTGTTATTTTTAGTGAAGTTCTATTGTGAACCTTATCTCATTTGCTTATTTTATTTTATTCTTTTATTATTATTCGAGCCCCCTTAATTTTAATACAGACAAATATCGCTGTATATAGCATATTTTAATCCAAAAAAGGGAAAGCCTTCAAATTACAAAAAAAAATTAAACTTTAAAATGCATGTATAACTCTTCACTTTTACTTAACCCATTGGGTTCCCTGGTATCAAAGGCCAATATAGATCTTGATTCCAATAATCTTAGCTTTTTCTCTCTATCACCACCTCTAATGTCCTTTGATATCCCATCTATCACACTGTACTTCAAACTGGTAATATCTCCTCCAAGCATTGCCCAGATATGTCTAGCTACAGGGTAGGACTCCTCCTGATTGTGCATTGCTCTCAAATGTTGTAGAATACGTTTGTGTGCCTGTAACTTAGTGCTGCCTACATATATCTTGCGTCAGCTACATTTTATTGTATAAATCACATATTCACTGTTACAGGTGTATACTCCCTTGCTTTTATGGAGGGTTTTTCCATTTATCACCACTGATTTAATGTTTTCTCCATTTTTACATGCCTTGCATTTGGCACACTTGAAAAAAACATTATTTGGGAGTTAACACATCTGTTTACTCTCACTTTGTCTCACATCACTTTTTATAAGTGCATCTCTCATTGATTTTCCTCTCCTGTACGTTATCTGTGGGTGTTTCATAATATCTTTGCCAATAATAGGGTCACTTTTCATAATATGCCAATGATTTTGCAATATTCTGCGCATTTTAGAGTGAGCCGTATTATATGTGGTTATAAATCTCACCACTTGTTGTTTATTGGACTGAACCTTCTTCTTTTTGTCTTCAGCAAATAAAATGCTATCTCTGGTGCGCTTCTTTACTTTCTCCTTGGCCTTTATGATAGTGTCATTGAATACCCTCTTTCTCTTAATCGCATTACCATATCTCTTTCCACCTCTCCAAATGTATTCTGCATACTACATATTCATTTTGGCTCGTAAGAGCTCTCCATAGGGAATATTTTCCTTAAGAGGCAACGGGTGGAAGCTCCCTGCATGTAATAAACTATTCCCCGCAGTGGGTTTCCTACATGAGGTAATCTGTAACTTTTCTTTCTCAATGGTGACCTTCACATCCAGAAATTCTATCTCTCTAATATTTATATTCGCAGTAAAATTAAGATTCAAATAATTCTCATTTATATGTTTTACAAACTCTTCTGCATTCGAAACACTGCCTTGCCAAATCACAAATATATCGTCCATAAAACTTAACCATACTATAATATGATCACTTCATCTGTCCAATGGTGGACTGTTAAGGACCTGCTCCTCCCACCAGCCCATATGTAAATTAGCATAACTCGGTGCAAAGCACGTGCCCATTGCTGTTTCTTGTATCTGCTCAAAGATTTTGTTGTTAAAAAAGAAAATGTTATGTTTAAGACACCATTTCATCATAATGACCAACATCATACTGTATTTATAAAAACATATGGGTCTTGCTCGTAAAAAATGTTCTGTAGATCTTATACCATCCTCATGCGGAATACAAGTATATAAAGAAGTGACGTCCAGTGTCATTAGGAGAAAATCAGATTCCCAGTTTATATCGAACACCCTCTTTAGAAAGTCTGTGGTATTTTTCAAATATGATGGTAGATTACTCACTAAAGGTTTCAAAAAGCTGTCTATATATTGAGATACAAATTCAAACAAACTTCCTTGTGCCGTTATTATCGGTCTTCCTGGTAGTTTGAGAGCATTTTTGTGTATCTTCGATATAAGGTAGAACACCGGTAACTTGGGATGAGTGACTTGCATAAATCTGTATTCCTGATCATTTATCAAATTTTGTTCTTTCCACAGCAGTAACTCTTTCCCGTACTTATGTTCAATATTGTGTACATATTCAAAATTTACTCTTTTGTAACAGCTAGCATCATTTAGTTGTTTGTAAGCTTCTTCCATATATTGTTCAATAGGCCAAATTACTATATTGTCTCCTTTATCTGAGCTTCTAATGATCAATTCAGGATTTTCTACCAGTTTTTTAATTGTTTGTCGATAACTTTTCACTTGACTACCACTACCATTTTTATAATCTGTATTTCTTGACTTGGGGGTCATTACAACCCTGGCGGACGGTGTTAAAGGTGTGGCAATACCGTAAACAGGCCGGCGGACAAAAAAAGGGAATTATGACCCTGGCGGAAACCGCCAACAAAGACAGCCACTTTAACACACCACCGGCCACGGCGGTACAGACAAGCAGCGCGGCGGTCACCGCCAACAGACAGACGGAAACAATGTACCGCCCATAGTATCACAACCTACCAATCTGCCACCTTTTCCGGGGCGGATTCACCGTGGATAAAAACACGGCGGAAACATTTACTGCAATGTGAAAACGCTCACCTGAACACATCCCACGAGGAAGGAGGACTCCATGGAGCCGGAATTACAAATTTTACCGGCCCTTGTATTCCTACTCATCTACGAAGAGCAACACCGGAGCGGGCGCAGACAACAGTGAGTACTGCACCTACGACATAGGGGAGGGGAGAGGCAAAAGTTAGGGGGACACACAAGAAACACCCCCACCCCCACCCTCGCATATTACAACACACACACCAATTCATTTACAAAAATCACAGTAACAACCCACAATCCCCCTGGAAGAATGCAAAGACAAAACTAAATCAGTTCAAACATTGTAATGTATCAATATACATGTTTATAAAATATACAGATATATTATAAAATCATTCAAAAATATATACATTACGAGAAGTAGTGCAGATATGCACATATCAATGTCCGTGCACCACTAGTCCAAAAATGCATGGGCGAAGCCCACAAAAGATATCTGTCCACAATCGGAGAGAACACTGCCGGGGCATCAGATAGAAATACAACAGACACCTCAGCCGGATGAGTGCAAAGCCAGATCCATGACGGGGCTCCATGCCCATTGATGTAACCTGGGGAGTGCAAAGCCACAGTCTCTCAAGTCTCTACAGTGGATGGGTTGCCCACTGTACCATCCTGGGAAGTGCAAAGCCACAGTCTCTCAATTCTCTACAGTGGATGGGTTGCCCACTGTACCATCCTGGGGAGTGCAAAGCCACAGTCTCTCAAGTCTCTACAGTGGGTGGCTTGCCCACTGTACCATCCTGGGGAGTGCAAAGCCACAGTCTCTCAAGTCTCTACAGTGGGTGGCTTGCCCACTGTACCATCTTGGGGAGTGCAAAGCCACAGTTTCGCAAGTAGATAACAGCCTCCACTGGCTCTGGAGGGGGACTAGTGCCCAGACTGGATTAGTCTCCCCGTGAAAGTTCCTGTCCCGTCACTGTCGCAGCTGCACATGGGATGACGATGCTTGATGTGGCGGTCTTTTCATTCTTCCCCAGTGCATGCCCTGTTCAGCAGTGCTTTGCCATGGCGATTCAGGACTGTTCAGTGGTGCTTTGCCATGGCGGTTCTGGACTTTTCAGCGGTGCTTTGCCATGGCGGTTCAGCACTGTTCAGCGGTGCTTTGCCATGGCGGTTCTGGACTGTTCCGCGGTGCTTTGCCATGGCGGTTCAGCACTGTTCAGCTGTGCTTAGCCATGGCGGTTCTGGACTGTTCAGCGGTGCTTTGCCATGGCGGTTTTGGAACGGGCATTGGTGTGTGGCATGACGTTCCCTGGACTGGGCATTGGTGTGTGGCATGATGTTCCCTCATTGCCCAGCGGGGCTGTGGCAGCTGGGGCCCTCCTGGGCACTGACTCCGGCGGTGGTCTCCTGACCAGTGATGATACTTGGGCACTCCTGGGCACTGACTCCGGCGGTGGTCTCCTGACCAGTGACGATACTTGGGCCCTCCTGGGCACTCACTCCGGCGGTGGTCTCCTGACCAGTGACAATATTTGGGCCCTCCTGGGCACTGACTCCGGCGATGGGGATGGTCTCCTGACCAGTGACGATACTTGGGTCCTCCTGAGCAATGACTCTGGCGGTGGTCTCCTGACCAGTGACGATACTTGGGCCCTCCTGGGCAATGACTCCGGCGGTGGCGGTGGTCTCCTGACCAGTGACGATACTTGGGCCCGCCTGGGCAATGACTCCGGCGGTGGCGGTGGTCTCCTGACCAGTGACAATACTTGGGCCCTCCTGGGCACTGACCCCGGGGGTGGCGGTGGCCTCCTGACCAGTGACAATACTTGGGCCCTCCTGGGCAATGACTCTGGCGGTGGTCCCTGACCAGTGACGATACTTGGGTCCTCCTGGGCACTGACTCCGGAAGTGGCGGTGGTCTCCTGACCAGTGACGATACTTGGGCTCTCCTGGGCACTGGCTCTGGTGGTGGCGGTGGTCTCCTGACCAGTGACAATACTTGGGCCCTCCTGGGCACTGACTCCGGCGGTGGTGGTGGTCTCCTGACCAGTGACGATACTTGGGCCCTCCTGGGCAATGACTCCGGCGGTGGTCTCCTTACCAGTGACGATACTTGGGCCCTCCTGGGCAATGACTCCGGCGGTGGTCTCCTGACCAGTGACGATACTTGTGCCCTCCTGGGCAATGATTCTGGCGGTGGGCTCGGGACCAGTGACGACGGTGCTGAAGGTGGCGTCCCGACCGCAGGGAAGGATGCCGCCCCTCTCCGCCGTGATGCTCACACCAGGCTGTGCAGACTTCCTCTGGCCCTTCCCTACCTTTGGAGGAGTCACAGCTGACTCTGCAATCCCCCTGGGACTCCTGTAAGTTGTTTTGCCTCCAGGAGTCTTCACAGGGTCCCGTCGGCCACTTTCTAATTTCAGAGCCTTTACAGGGGGTGGGCTGCCAGTGCCTTGGCTCCGGGTCACAATGCCTGCCCTGGTGGCCGGTGCACTCCACACACCTTGAACAGGCACCACTGGTATTGGAGGCTTTTTGGCTGAGGCGTCCGTGGTGTGGCCCTCCATGGCCATGTGGGATGCAGCTCCCTCGTGCTCCGGTGCCACTGTACCTCCGCCTGATGATGCTGATGCACAAAAGAAAAGGGAGACCACAAAAAGGTGGGGGGAAGACAGAAGATAGACAGGTTGAGTGCATGGCATACCGCTACCGTTGGTGGACAATACAGACACAGCAGCCCCTGCACTACGCCGTGCTCCTGGCCTCTGCAGATGCAATTTCTGGGATCTGGTCTACATGGCTATGGTGGACATCTGCACACATGGATGTCACAGGGGCATATATACCTGTACTTGGCACTCTACTGCGGTGGGGTGGAGTGCCACATGGCCTGCATTACGGAGGGGCCTAGTCTATGTTTTTCTGCCTGGCCTAGGGAAACCCACAGCCCTCCTCCCCCACCCAGACACCTCCACTGCACGCAAAGTCATGAGAATGTGAGTGTACTCACCCCCTTGTGTCTGCTGTGATGCCCTCAAGCGCCCATCCAACTCAGGGTAGGCCACTGCCAGGATCCGGAACATCAGAGGGGTCATGGTGCGACGGGCACCCCTCCCACGTTGGGAGGCCATCCCCAGCTGAGCCTCCGCCGTCTTCTTGCTCCAGCGGCGAATGTCCTCCCATCTTTTCCGGCAGTGGGTGCCCCGTCTCTGGTGGACCCCCAGGGTCCATACGTCCTTGGCGATGGCACGCCAAATGTCCTTCTTCTGGTGGGCGCTGACCTACATGACATGCACAAGGGATGAAGAGAAGTCATTACCAACTGCACCGTCGATGTGAGTGGCCCCCCTCCCTACTCTAGCCATGTGGCCCATTCATTCACGTGCATTCATGTTCCCTGAACTCTGCCCCCTTCCCTCTTACAACCAGCCCTCTCCACCCAGGCCTAGCCCATACAACGTGCTCCCTGTGTACTAACCTGTTGGTCTGGAGGACCGTAGAGTAGCGTGTACTGGGGGAGGACCACGTCTACCAATTTCTCCAACTCCTGAGCAGTGAAGGCAGGGGCCCTTTCCCCAGACGCAGCAGCCATTGTCTCTTCCAGACCGAGGTCACAGCAGCACTTGCAGTGTAGGTCCTCTCCTGTCGAAGATCAGGTATCTAGTGATTGAACAGATAGAAAATGGGGGTCACGTGCGCGGCGGTGACGTCCGCGGTGGTGCGTATCATCACCGCCGGCGCAACTGTTCATTGGCTCCTGGGACCCATAGGGTCCTATGTTAACCAATGCAGCATTGCGCTGAGGTCTACGACCGCCTACCGCGACTGTGTGCAACGCCAACGCAGTTACCCCACAATCCCATTGTCCCAGTTTAGAAGTCAGGCAGCCGCCATTTCAGGGGCCCACATGGCTTCATTTACTTTTGCGTCACACATAGCTAGGCCTACACTCAACACACATACAGGAAGGGTTTTGTGTTTGGTGTCGTCTTCTGTGTAACTGTAGGTACATACCTGGAAAATGTTTTACTTCATCGTCGCTGTTGTCCTTCCTAGGCGCCGTCAGCTGGGACATTTGAGAAGATGGCGGAATCCTCCGGTGTACCGACCGCTGGTGGAGCTGTTAACAATGGAGGAGAGACATTTAATCATCACCTACAGGTTTGACCGTGCCACAAACCAGGAACTATGTACCCAGTTGGAGCCAGACCTGATGTCACCAATCCGCCGTCCCACTGGAATCCCCCCTGACGTGCAGGTGCTGTCAGTGCTCCATTTCCTTGCAAGTGGGTCATTTCAGACAACAGTGGCCATGGCATCAGGGATGTCCCAGCCTATGTTTTCCAACGTGTTGTCCAGAGTGTTGTCTGCCCTGCTGAAACACGTAAGGAGATACATCATTTTCCCTGAGGTGGAAGATTTGGCTACAGTGAAAGGTGACTTCTATGCCTTTGGACATATCCCCAATGTCATAGGTGCCATTGATGGGACCCATGTAGCTCTGGTCCCCCCCCACAGGAGTGAACAGGTGTACAGGAACAGGAAGAGTTATCATTCCATGAATGTACAGATGGTCTGTTTGGCAGACCAGTGCATTTCCCAGGTTAATGCTATGTTCCCTGGCTCAGTGCATGACGCCTACATCCTGTGGAATAGTAGCATTCCTGGTATGATGGGTCAACTCCAGAGGCACTGTGTGTGGAATTAGGGGACTCTGGTTACCCCAACCTGTCCTGACTATTTACCCCAGTGAGGAATCCCAGGACCAGGGCAGAGGAACGCTACAATGAGGCCCATGGGTGGACTAGGAGGGTGATCGAACGCACCTTCGGCCTCCTTAAGGCCAGGTTCAGGTGCCTCCATATGACAGGTGGTTCCCTATTCTACTCACCGAAGAAGGTGTGCCAGATCATCATCTCCTGCTCGATGCTTCACAATCTTGCTTTGCGACGCCAGGTGCCTTTTCTGCAGGACGATGGTCCAGATTACGGTGTTGTGGCAGCTGTGGAGCCTGTGGAGCCTGTGGACAGTGATGAGGAGGAAGCTGAGGAAGAAGACAACGACAACAGGGAGTCAGTCATACAGCAATATTTCCAGTGACACACAGGTGAGAACATTTTCATTTTTACCATTACATTCACTGTCACACGTCCTCCTCTATCCTGTGTGTAATTTCATGGGATTATTTGGTAACAGTTGTTTCTTTCCATTACGGTTTCACAGGTGTGGTTACCAACTTGAGTCATCTGCATGCATCCTTCAAGGACTTGTGATGTGTGACATTGGTATGTTGTCTTTACAACTAATACCGCATTTTGACACTGTCATAGATATTACATTTTACCAATTCATAGACTGACTCCAGATTGTTTTGTGTTTCAATGGTGTTTATTGAAGTGCTCAAAAATGGAGGGGGGTTGTAAAATGGTGATGGGTGATGGTGGAGGAATGTCCATGGCAGAGTCCAGTCTATTAGTCTCACAGGTGCACTGCCCATATGGGCATAGGAAGTGGAGCTGGGGCAGTTTAAGTATGGACAGGGTAACAAAGTGGGACAGTGGGGGGACAATCAGGGTGGTCTCATTTCCTGGCGGGGGTCTTGCCATCTTGCTTTGTCCTGTTCCTGGATCTCAGGAACCGCTTGCGTGGTGGTTGTCCGTCTGCAGGGGGTGGGGTGCTGGTGTGGTGGTCCTGTGGTGGGGCGTCCTGTCCACTAGCGCCGGCGGAGGTGGTGGGCAGTTCATCGTCCATGCTAGTGTCAGGGGGCCCTAGGAGTGCCACGGTGTCCCTCATGGTCTGCTGTTTGTCCTTCAGCACCCCTATGATGGTGCCCAAGGCGGAGCTGATGGTCCTGAGCTCCTCCCTGAACCCCAAATACTGGTCCTCCTGCAGGCGCTGGGTCTCCTGAAACTTGACCAGGACCGTCGCCATCCTCTCCTGGGAGTGGTGGTATGCTCCCATGATGGAGGATAGGGCCTCGTGCAGAGTAGGTTCCCTTGGCCTGTCCGCCCCCTGTCGCACAGCAGCCCTCCCAGTTCCCCTGTGTTCCTGTGCCTCCGTCCCCTGGACTGTGTGCCCACTACCACTGCCCCCAGGTCCCTGTAGTTGTTGGGGTGGTGGGTTAACCTGGGTTCCATGTAGTGGTGGACACACAGCTGATTGACCTGTCCTGGGTACGGAGGTTTGGGTCCGCTGGGTGGGTGCTGTGCTGGTGTTACCAGAGGGTGTAAGGTCAGCGTTGGGCTGTGCCTGTGCAAGGGGAACCGACTGTCCCGAGGCCCACGATGGTCCGGGCTGGTCATCAGACTCCAGTAGGGCAGAGCTGCTATCGTCACTGTGGGCCTCTTCTGTGGGTGGAGTGGAGTTGTCTGGACCCTCCGGTGTGGTGACGGTCCTTTGTGATCCTGCAGGGGCATAAGAGCATGATTATTCCATGTGTGTGTGTGTGATGGTGTGCAATGGGTGGGTGTGCGTGTACCCCAGTGCAAGCATTCCTGTGTGGGGGCTTGTGTGATGATGGTTAGGGTGTTGTTATGGGTATGTGCAGTGGCCATGCTTTCGTGATGGGTGTCCATGCTTAGTTGTGTCATGCAGGGCTTGGTGTTGGGATGTGTAGTTTGTGTTATTAGTACATTTGTGAGGAGTTGGGGTGATAGGGGAGGGTGTGAGGGTAGGGGTTTGTGATAGCATGCAGGTAGGGTGGGGGGTATGATAGTTAAGATTTGACTTACCAGTGTCCATTCCTCCACTGACTCCTCCGAGGCCCTCTGGATGCATGATGGTCAAGACTTGTTCCTCTCATGTTGTTAGTTGTGGGGGAGGAGGTAGGGGTCCGCCGCCAGACCGCTGAACCGCGATGTTGTGCCTGAAGACTGTTGAACGCACCTTCCCCCGTCGGTCGTTCCACCTCTTCCTGATGTCCTCCCGATTTCTTGGGTGCTGTCCCACAGCGTTGACCCTGTCCACGATTCTTTGCCATAGCTCCATCTTCCTGGCTATGGATGTGTGCTGCACCTGTGAGCCAAATAGCTGTGGCTCTACCCGTAGGATTTCCTCCACTATGACCCTGAGCTCCTCCTCGGAAAAGCGGGGGTGTCTTTGGCATGCCATGGGGTGGTGTGTGTGATGTGTGTGGCGGTGTGAGTGTTGATGTGTGTGGTGATGTGTAGTGGTGTGTGGAGTTTTGTGCATGGATGTTGTGTGGGTGATGGTGTTGTGTGCCTCTGTATGGTGGGGTTATCTTTGCTGTGCTGTCTCTCTGGCCTTCGTCTAAATTTCTGGTCGTAAGGGTTTGTGGGTGATGTGGGTGTGTGTTTTATATTGTGTTGGGTTGTGTGTGGGAGTGTTGTTTGAATGTGTATCAGGTGTGTGTATTTGGAATTGTCCAATGTGGTGGTGTTTTGGTGATGTGTGTGTATTTTGAGCGCGGCGGTGTGTACCGCCAATGGAATACCGCGGTTGAAAGACCGCCGTGTGGATTCGTGGGTCGTAATAGCATGGGCGTGTTTCTGTTGGCGTGGAGGTGGAGGAATTGTTTTCGCCAGTTTATCACTGACCTTTGTTGTGGCGGACTTGTGTGGGTGTCTGAATTTCGGCGGATTCCGAGATGTGTGTCATAATACCTGTGGCGGGATTTTGCGGCCGCGGCGGTGTATTGGCGGTCTTCTGCATGGCGATAAGCGCCTTTTACCGCCAATGTTGTAATGACCCCCTTAGTGTCTCTTAAGTTTTTCAAATCTTGAATTACTGTTTCAGCTAATTGGTCTCTTAAATCTCCACAATATTGGGGCAAAACAGTAGATTTTGGTTTAAACTTCAAGCCCCCTTCTTCACTCACTGATATTCCTTCCGCTTCCAATCTTTCAACAACTGCTGTTCATCTATGGTTTGCATAGCATCATCTTCTAGCTCCTATAGTTCTTTCATCAAAACAACATCATCAATCAACAGATTCCCTTGTTCTCTGATTGTCCCCTCGCTTGGCTTTTCAGGACATTGTTCATTTTTTATCTTGAATATCTTTTTTTAATTTTAACTTTCTAATGAATAAGAAAATCAATGAGAGATGCACTTATAAAAAGTGATGTGAGACAAAGAGTGAGTAAACAGATGTGGTCACTCCCTAATAATGTTTTTTTCAAGTGTGCCAAATGCAAGGCATGTAAAAATGGAGAAAACATTAAATCAGTGGTGATAAATGGAAAAACCCTCCATATAATCAAAGGCGTATACACCTGTAAAAGTTAATATGTGATTTATACATTAAAATGTAGCTGCTGCAAGATATATGTAGGCAGCACTAAGTTACAGGCACACAAATGTATTCTACAACATTTGAGAGCAGTGCACAATCAGGACGAGTCCTACCCTGTAGCTAGACATATCTGGGAAATGCATGAAGGAGATATTACCAATTTGAAGTACAGTGTGATAGATGGGATATCAAAGGACAGCAAAGGTGGTAATAGAGAGAAAAAGCTAAGATTATTGGAATCAAGATCTATATTGGCCTTTGATACCAGGGAACCTAATGGGTTAAATAAAAGTGAAGAGTTATACATGCATCTTAAAGTTAAAAAATGGTTCTAATTTGAAGGCTTTCCCTTTTTTGGATTAAAATATGCTATATACAGCGATATTTATATGTATTCAAATTAAGGGGGCTCAAATAATAATAAAAGAATAAAAGAATAAAATAAAATAAGCAAATGAGATAAGGTTCACAATAGAACCTCACTAAAAATAGCAAGTTAAAATATTTCAGTAAAGACATTTTTTAGGTAAGATCTGCATCATGTTTAGCTAGCAAACTGTGATGAAAGACTCCAAAGGTGTTTGGAAATGTAAACAATGAAATAATGAGGTAACATCCTCCAAGAAATATGTGATCAATGCTCTACAGGCAAAGACAAGTTTTTGTTAGCTATCTTCAAGTATTCATTTATGTCTAGAGACACCAGTCAGTTGCGATGTAAAGACTCTATCAAGCGATCACCATCGATAGGTTAAAAAAAATGGGGTGAAGTCACGGGTATTGTCGAGCGATTAACATCGCTATGTCTTGAATTTGGGTGATTCCACGTTAAGAGAGTGTGGCTGTTATAATCGTTACGGCAAGTGCAATTTATAATTTTGTGTACAATGTAGTGAAGAATCATGATTGTAGAATATAGGAAAAGTGGGAGATTTGAAATTTGGTAAGTTTAAAAATATTTTGTTTAGAAAAAATGGGTATTTTGAAAGCACATAAATAATGAATTAAAATGGCGGCCGGCAGGCCGATGAAGGCAGTAATGCCGAAACGCGTTCCTGTCGCGTCTAAATAAAAATCTTGAATACATGCTCTGGAGTGCTGCCTCCTCATTACAAATTGAAGAGGAGAAGTGAGGATATATATATATATATACATTTTTAGAGAGAGCCCGCATAGCAAGAAACAGTAAGGACATTCTACTCACTCAGGGCCAAAATACTTATTGAGTAAATGTTTTATTTTACAAGCAACTGTGATGCTTTTTGGCTGCCAGGTGGCCTTGATCAATATGTGTATTCCGGAAGATGACCATATAAAATTCAAGAAAGAGGAAAGATGACTGGGTCAAAGTGCGTTGAACTGTGAATGGGTGTCATCTTGGAATAGTTTATTCCTGTGTGCAGTTCTAAAAACAATATGTCGAAGAATGTCAATTGTTTAAACCAAAAAACAAATAGGCCCTCATTACAGCCCTGGCGGTCAGTGTTAAAGCAGCGGTAAAAAAAATTGAATCACGACCATGGCAGAAACCGCCATCATAGACAACCACTTTAACACTCCGACCGCCACGGCAGTAGAAACAAACACCACGGCCGTAACCACCAACAGCCAGGTGGAAGACAATGTACCGCCCACTGTATTACAAGGCATCAATCCACCACCTTTTCCGGGGTGGTACCAACGCCATGAAAAGCACGACAGAAACAGTCTTAGGAACGGAAACCACTCACCTCTCGACACCCTACGAGGGACCAGGATGCCATGGAGCCCGAACTTCAGGTGCTACCAATGTTGGTTTACCTTCTCTTCTACCAGGAGCAGGTACAACGGCAGTGACGACCACAATGAGCAGTGCACCTAGCACACAGGGGAGGGGGGGGAAGAGAGTGACACACACACGCAACACCATACACACAAATACATGCTGCAACATTACATATACACCCCGTTACCACCGCAAGGACAAAAGGAAATGATTGTAACAAGTGTAATCATCGAAAATTCAGATATGGAAACAGGTCTGTAACAGATCATTATATACAAATATGTACAAGAACTACACAAGTCCGGATAGTGTTCCAATCATTGTCCGTGGACCAGTGGTCCCAAAATGCATGGGCGAAGCCCACACATGATACCTGACTCAAAATGGAGAGAACACTGCTGGGGCATCAGGTCGAAAATAAGCAGGCACCTCAGGGGAAGGGGTGGGGGGGCACCTCAGCCGGATGAAGGGAAGACCCCACTGCTCCACGAGGGGGCTCCATGCCCACTGCTTTGTCCTGGGGAGTGCAAAGCCACAGTCTCTCAAGTCTCTTAAGTGGGTGGGTTGCCCACTGCTTTATCCTGGGGAGTGCAAAGCCACAGTCTCTCAAGTCTCTCAAGTGGTTGGTTTGCCCACTGCTGTATCCTGGGGAGTGCAAAGCCATGGTCTCTCACGTCTCTCAAGTGGGTGGTTTGCCCACTGCTTTATCCTGGGGAGTGCAAAGCCACAGTCTCTCAAGTGGTTGGTTTGCCCACTGCTTTATCCTGGGGAGTGCAAAGCCGCAGTCTCTCAAGTGGGTGACACGTTCCACTGGTTCTGGAGGGGGCTAAGTGCGAGGAGTGCTTCATACTACCAAGGACTGGAGTAGTGGATGTATCTCTCCACTAGTTCTGGAGGGGGCTTAGTGCCCAGAGTGCTTCATCCTGCCAAGGACTGGGGTAGTGGATGTATCTCTCCACTGCTTCTGGAGGGGGCTTAGTGCCCCAAGTGCTTCATCCTGCCAAGGACTGTTGTAGTTGATGTATCTCTCCACTGGTTCTGGAGGGGTCTTTGGGCCCAGAGTGCTGCACATGCTGTGTGGCAGGTCCCATTCCCTCACCTGGGTGTGTATGCCACGATATTGCCTGGGAACAGGTAGCATGATACTCCATGGAGGCAGAGACACAATCCACCCTGCTGTGACTTTGCCTGCCAACTGCTGGTACTAACAATGCTGATTGTGGTGCCTCATGTATGCTGTGCAGGGTCCAGGACATCTCCCGCAGCCTCGGACGGCCGTCCACTGGGAATGTTGTCCATGTTGGCTGTGGTGGCACTGTCTGTGCATGTCACGGGGCTGGTGGCGGTGGCAGCGGCGGTGTCTGTGGTGGAGATGCTGCCGTTGGTGCATGTGTCAGCACCTGTGGAGGGACACAGCAGGACGTCTCCTTCAGCCTCGGACGGCTGCCCACTGGGGAAGATGCTGGGGACTCTTGCTGAAGTAGCAAACGTGCAGGTGGCAGTGCAGGTTGCCCTGCAGGTGGCGGTGCAGGTGGCGGTGCAGGTGGCGGGGCAGGTGGCAGTCAGGTGGCGGAGCAGGTGGCGGTGTCCACTGCCATACAGGTTGCTGCTTTGTTTGCCAGAAGGGGTGACACTAGTCCCTCAGCCGGAGGCTCCGTGCCCTGTGCTGACTTCCCCTTAGCCTTGTGTCCCTTCCCCACCTTGGAAGTGGCTGCTGGGACCTTGGCACTGTCACCTTTTGGTTTGGAGGAGGCCTAGCTGGGTGGTTGGTGCGGCTTTTCCCATGGCATGTGGGCACCTTCTTCACCTTGGCAGGTGGTGGAATGGGCTGATCCTTGGCCTCGCTAGTTGGCACACTGGCAGCCCTGATGGGTGCCGCCTTCCATGTTCCCGGACTTGCAGGTGCCACAGTGCTGAAGGATTTGGTAGCTGAGGTGCTGGGCTGGGATCTGGACATCCTGGGCCTAGGGGAAGGACGGTGGGGGAGGTGTAGGGAAGAGGACAAGGTTAGCCAGGAAAAGTTTTTGAGACACACTGGGACGGGAAGATGGAGGGGGTTTGGGATTGGAGGAAGAGGTAGTGGTTGTAGGAGGTGTATGTCTGCTGAGTTTGGGGGAAGGTGCATAGGCTCAAAGCTGTTGTGAGGTGGATGGCTGTTGAGTGGGTGTGTGCCTGCGTTTGTGTAGTTTGGGAAGAGGGCTCACAGACACACTGGGAGAGGACACAGTGGACGTGTGAATGGTAGTGGGGGTGGTGATTGCACGTGAGCGGTGTGTGGTGATGGGCATGCTGGTGATGGAGGTAGTGGCTGAGGATGTAGTGCATGCAGGTGTGAGTGGAGGCGAGACTGGGAGGGAGGAGGAGGGCATGGAGGAGGGGGACACAGTGGAGGCAGTGGATGTTGGTGTGACTGCATGGGGATGGTGCTTGTGTGAGTGCCTTTGGGATGTGTGGTGCTTATGTTTTCCATGTCCACTCTTGTGTGTTGATGAGTTTGCATGCTGGGCTGATGGTGTGCTTGGGACAGGCTGAGGTACAGGGGATTGGGTCTGGGTAGTTGAAGTTGGAGGGGGGAGGCTGGACACAGAGACAATGGCTGCCATCAGTGCTGAGGCCAGAGCCTGAAATGCTCTGTGTTGGGCTGCCACGCCATAATGAATGCCCTCCAGGTATGCATTTGTTTGTTGAAAATGCCTCTCGACCCCCTGGATGGCGTTTAAAATGGTTGATTGCCCAACAGTGAGGATTCTCAGGAGGATCTCACTGATGGCACAGGGCTGACTGGGGCAGGGCCTGAGGTGCCTGGGGCGAAGGAAATGCCCACCCTCCTGGGTGAGTGGGCACGGGAAACACGCTGAGGGGCTGCTGGGAGGGCGGTGCTGGTAGGGGGGTGGCAGCTGTACCTGTTAATGCGGTGGGCACAGAGGTGCCCGCCACCATAAGGGAGCTCCCGTCAGAGGAGGAGTCGCTGTGGCTGGTGTCTCCTCCTGTCCCTGTAGTGGAGCTCCCCTCGCTTTCCTTCTCACTGGTGCCTTCAGACTCCATTAATTCACCCTCCAGGGCCATGTGGGTGGAAGCTCCCTCCTGCTCCGGTGCCAATGCTCCTCCGCCAGATTGTGCTAATGCACACAAGGACAGGGTGACAAAACATAAGAGTGGGAAAGACAGAAGAAACACATGGTCAATGCCTGCAACACCACTACCGTTGGCGGACACAACACACAGGGAGCAGCCCTATGCACTAGCCCATGCACTAACAGTTCAGGGGAAAAGCACATGCCCATTGGGGACTCAGCCTAGACCCATTTGATGCACAGCTGGAACCCACCGGAGCCTGACTTGGTGTAGAGGGTCACTTCCACTTTTGGGGTTGGATTGGCACTAAGCCTGCAAAACAATGGATCTACCTTGGAGCATCTGCCCTAGGGGAACCCACAGCCCACCTACCCCACCCAGAAACCTCATACAGCGTGCAGAGATGGCTGAATGAGACTGTACTCACCCCCTTGGTGCTGCTGTGATGCCCTCAAGCGCCCATCCCACTCAGGATATGCCACCGCCAGGATCCGGTACATCAGGGGGGTCATGGTGCGACGGGCACCCCTTCCACGTTGGGAGGCCATCCCCAGCTGGGTCTCCGCCGTCTTCTTGCTCCAGCGGCGCAGGTCCTCCCATCTTTTGCGGCAGTGGGTGCTCCATCTATGGTAGACCCCCAGGGTCCGCACTTCCTTGGCGATGGCACTCCAAATACCCTTCTTCTGGTGGGTGCTGACCTCGAGTAATAGTGAAGTAAGAATGGATGTTACTCCCCCGTCCGGTTCTTCCTACTCATTGGCCCCAAACTTCCCACCCTGGCCCAGAAAAACATACACTCACCAGCCTCACATGCTGGCCTCTGCCCCCGTCTCTTCCATCCATGACACTCCATACATTTATGTGCCATGCATCATGCTCACAGTGTACTCACCTGTTTGTCTGGAGGACCGTAGAGTAGTGTGTACTGGGGGAGGACCCATCCACCAGTTTCTCCAACTCCTCCGCAGTGAAGGCAGGGGCCCCTTCCCCAGACACTGTAGCCATTGTCGCTTCCAGACTCAGGCGGCGGTGCGTACCATCACCGCTGGCATACATCGTCATTGGCTCTTGGAACCCAAATGGCCCAATGATAACCAATGCTGAATTGTACCGCGGTTTTCGACTGCCTACCGTGACGCTGTACAACGCCAGCGCAGTTACCTCATTTCCCCTTGCCCCTCCTTACAGGTCAGGCAGCCACCTTTTCAGGGGGGCACATGGCAGAACAACTAACTGCGACACAGCCCTTTTGGCCAGGAATACATACAGACAGCGCCACACACCTGTTACATCACGATTGTTCTAAACAGCCTTGTGAGACCTATGTGTGCCTGACCCTCTGCTCACCCTTCTCCTCCATAGGGCACTTCCGCTGGGGAAGGTGATGAGATGGCATCATCCTCCGGTATACAGACCCCTGGTGGACCTGTCGACAATGGAAGAGAGACACATCATTATCACCTACAGACTTGATCGTGCCACAATCCATGAACTGTGTGCCCAGTTGGAGCGAGACCTGATGTCAGCTATTCGCCATCCCACAGGAATCCCTCTCCTAGTGCAGATCCTGTCAGTGCTCCATTTCCTGGCCAGTGGGTCCTTTCAAACAACAGTGGCCATGGCATCAGGGATGTCACAGCCAATGTTCATTAATGTGTTGTCCAGAGTGTTGTCTGCCCTTCTGAAACACATGCACAGCTACATTGTTTTCCCTCAGGTGGAGGATTTGCCCATAGTGAAAGGTGACTTCTATGCCCTGGGACATATCCCTAACATCATTGGTGCCATTGATGGTACACATATGGCATTTGTCTCACCCCGCAGGAATGAACAGGTGTACACAAACTGAAAAAGCTTCCATTCTATGAATGTGCAGAAGGTGTGTTTGGCACACCAGTACATCTCCCATGTGATTGCCAAGTATCCTGGCTCTGTGCATGACACTTACATTTTGAGGAATAGCAGCATCCCTTATGTGATGGGCCAACTCCAGAGGCACCGTGTGTGGCTAATAGGTGAGCCCAAGGTCCCAACACAGTTGACATAGGTGTCTGGGTATGGGAGAGTCCCTAAGGGTTGGAGAATGTCTAACAGTTGTCCCTCGATATTTGCTGGTGATTCTGGTTACCCCAACCTGTCATGGCTACTGACCCCAGTGAGGAATCCCAGGACAAGGGCAGAGGAACGCTACAATGAGGCACATGGGCGAACTAGGAGGATAATAGAGGGCACCTTTGGCTTCCTGAAGACCAGATTCTGGTGCCTCCATCTGACAGGTGGCGCCCTATACTACTCACTGAAGAAAGTGTGCCAGATCATTGTGGCATGCTGTATGTTGCACAACCTGGCTTTGCAATGCCAGGTACCTTTTCTGCAGGAGGATGGGCATGATTTTGGTCTTGTGGCAGCTGTGGAGCCTATGGACAGTGAAGAAAAGAGGATGGCACTGCTTCTCTCATATCATACTACTGTATGACATTGCATGAATCTGCCTTTTTTCCTCTGTGTATGGACCCTGACATGTCACTTTGGCTTTCCATTTCACAGATCTGGGTCCCACTTTCTGCCTTCTGCTATGTGTACTGCTGCCCAACAAATGTCAAGCAATGGTATGTGAACATGAACATTGACATTGCTATATTGCTGGGAGGTTGCAAATACACATTTGTGAAAGTACAT
Organism: Pleurodeles waltl; assembly: GCF_031143425.1. Classification (NCBI taxonomy): domain Eukaryota; kingdom Metazoa; phylum Chordata; class Amphibia; order Caudata; family Salamandridae; genus Pleurodeles; species Pleurodeles waltl. Next base: position 764,375,275 of record NC_090450.1, read on the forward strand.
GCTGACTCCAGATTCATTTGTGATTCAAGGGTGTTTATTTCTGTGCAAATAAGTGGAGTGGGCTGTGCAATGGGCTGGGGTGATAGAGGAGGAATGTCCATGGTAGAGTCCAGTCTATTGGTCTCACAGGTGCATTGTCCACCGGGGGCATAGGAAGTGGAGTTATGGCAGATCAAAGTTGTCAGGGTGACAAAGTGGGACAAAAGGGTAACAATCAGGAGAGTGTTATTTCCTGGTGGGGTTCTTGGCAATGTTTTCTGTCTTGTTCCTGGATCTCAGGGACTGTTTATGGGGTGGTTCTCCTTCTGCAGGGGTTGGGGTGCTGGTGGTCTGTTGTTCCTGTGGTGGGACCTACTGTCCACTAGCACCGGTGGAGGTGGAGGGCTGTTCATCGTCCAGGCTAGTGTCAGGGGCCTGTTTGTGTGCCACTGTGTCCCTCATGGTGTTGGCCAGCTCTGCCAGCACCCCTGCAATGGTGACCAGGGTGGTGTTGATGGACTTCAAGTCCTCCCTGATCCCCAGGTAGTGTTCCTCCTGCATCCGCTGGGTCTCCTGAAACTTGGCCAGTACCGTGCCCATGGTCTTGTGGGAATGATGGTATGCTCCTATGATGTTGGAGAGTGCCTCGTAGAGAGTGGGTTCCCTGTGCCTATCCTCCTCCTGTCGCACAGCAGTCCTCCCAGTTTCCCTGTTATTCTGTGCCTCTGTCCCCTGAACTGTGTACCCAGTGCCACTGACACCAGGTCCCTGATTGTCTTGGGTTGGTGGGTTTGCCTGGGTTCCCTGTAGTGGTGGACACACTGCTGATTGACGTGTCCTGGGGACAGAGGGATGGGCCCGCAGGGTGGTTGCTGTGGTGGTGTTTCCTGGGGGAGGAGGGTCTGTGGTGGTTTGTGACAGTGGCAGGGGAACCGACTGTCCAGAGGTCCCTGATGGGCCGGGCTGGTCATCTTGATCCATGCGTGCAGAGCTGCTGACATCACTGTGGGTCTCTTCTATGGGGGGACTGGATATGTCTGGCACCTCCTGTCCAGTGATGTTGGGTATGGGTCCTGTTGGGGTGTAAATGCATAGTTATTGTATCTGTGTGTGCCATCTTGTGCAATGGGTGAGTTACCCTCTACTCCTGTGCTTGCATTATTTTGTTATTTTGGGGCCTGGGTGAGTATCTGTACTGGACATGCTTTGGTGATGGGTGTCTATGCAGGGGTGTTGAATGCAGGGCTTGGTATTTGGATGGGTGGGTTGTGATGGTGGGGCATATGTGAGGTGTTGGAGTGATGGGGTGAGGGTGAGGGTGGGGGTATGTGATGGCATGCAGGTGGGGTGGGGGGATATAGTAGTAAAGATATGACTTACCAGAGTCCAGTCCTCCTGCTACTCCTGCAAGGCCCTTTGGATGCAGTATTGCCAAGACTTGCTCCTCCCATGTTGTTAGTTGTGGGGTAGGACGTGGGGGTCCACCGACAGTCCTCTTTACTGCTATCTGGTGTTGTGATACCACTGAACGCACCTTCCCCCAAAGGTCGTTCCACCTCTTCCTGATGTTATACCGTGTTTTTGGATGCTGTCCAACTGCGTTGACCCTGTCGACAATTCTCTGCAATAGCTCCATCTTCCTAGCAATGGAGGTGTGCTGCACCTGTGATCCGAATAGCTGTGGCTCTACCCGGATGATTTCCTCCACCATGACCCTGAGCTCCTCCTCAGAAAACCTGGGGTGTCTTTGAGGTGCCATGATGTGGTGTGGGTAATGTGTGGTGATGTTTGTTGTGCTGTGTGATGTGTTGTGTTGGTGTGTGTTGTTTGAGGTCTGTGGATGTTGAATGAGTGATGGTGTTGTGCACCTGTGGATGCTGGTGTTGTGGTTGCTATTCTCTCTCTCTGCTTCTTCAAAAAACATTTGTTGTAAGGGGTTGTGGGTAATGTGGGTGTGTGTTTTATAGTGGTGTGGTGTGTGTATGTGTATCAGGTGTGTGTATTTTGAATTGTCCAATGTAGTTGTGTTTTGTAAGTGTGGCGGTGTGTACCGCCAATGGATTACCGTGGTTGAATGACTGCCGCATTGATTCGTGGGTCGTGATACTGTGGGCGTATTCCTGTTGGCGTGGGTTTTGGTATCGCCAGTTTATCACTGCCCTTTGGTGTGGCAGACTTGTGTGGGTGTCTGTATTGTGGCAGATTCCGAGATGTGGGTTGTAATACCTGTAGCGGATTTCCGCTCTGGCCACGGTATGTTGGCGGCTTTCAGCACAGTGGTAGGCGGCATTTACCGCCAGGGTTGTAATGAGGGCCATAGTCATCTCAAAAGTAAAGATTCACAAAGAGAAAATTAGATCAAGGATACAAGAATCCTTTGAATACAGGATTAGGACAGCCAGATAGTCAATATCGGGGTACCCTCAAGGATCCATTATCACATACATAGAAGGCTGATGAATGTCCAGCAATTACAAATAGAATATATCCTCACTGGCAAATTATTGGTAAACATTGTGCATACAGGGTATTCACAGTATGTAAAAAATCATGAAAATTCATTACCTCTAAGAATCAAGGGCCACATGTACGAAATATAGGTTTTGCGACTCGCAAATTGGGAGTCAGAACTACTTGCAATTTGCGAGTCTCAAAACCTTATGTTCAAAAGTGTCAATTACACTGTTTGTGATTCGCAAGGAGGTCGCAAATGACCTACCTCATGAATACTCATGAAGTATGTCCCAATTGCAACCCCATTGGGAATGGCTGCCCTCACGGGAATGGTGGCCTGCTGGAGACAGCAGACTACCATGTCTTTGACTGCTTTTAAATGAAGCATTTTTTTTTTTTAAGCAACTTGTTTTCCTTAAAGGAAAACGAGATGCATTTCAAAAACAATAAATGAAATAGAATTTTTGCTGCCATTCACAAAGGGGAAGGGATCCCCTGGGGGGGCCTTCCCGTTTGCGAATGGGTTAGCACCAGTTTCAAACAATCATACATGGGACTGCGATTCGCAATTAGGAAGGGAACACCCCTTCCTAATTACGACTCATAAACACTTTTTGCGATTCGGTAAATAGTTTACCGAATCGCAAAAATGGGTCTGTACATTCCAAATTGATTTCTTTCTACATCACAAATGGCCTGATTCGCCGTTTGCGATGTGCAAAATGCTTCCTATAGGTGTCCCCAAATGTCTACCTCAACTGAAAAGCACAGGGGGCATTGAAAGGGGAAATGTTGTGCTGGAACATGTAATCAACCTGCACATCCAGGCCATCAACCCAAGAGGAATCTACAGCCCAATTGGGCATATTGTAAGCCCCTCAGAGTGTCTCCAGAGAAAACCACTTGCCTACGTTACACCCCAATGTTCAAATAATGCATACATAGTGAGATGTCACCCGTATCTAACATCCTATACACAAACTATATAAATCATAACACCAAAACCATCTTATCTGTGACCTACTGTGCAGAACACCCATGTGCATGCCAGAAGAAAAAGGATAGGGGATTCCTAGTTGAGGAATCCACCTCAGTATATTGAGATCCTCTTCTTTTCCTCCTGAAATAAAATAAACATACACATGATGAAAAAGAAAACATAGATAGAAAAACTCACAGCTTATGTCAGGGAGGTAATATTCCAGCAAGTGGACAGCTAATCTTCTCATAGGTTTAGTTTTAGTTCCTCCTCTGTGTTTAGACCAATAGGGCTCTTTGTTTCAAGATCAATTATATGTCTTTACTCCTTCCTTCTACACATCAGTGTGCTTTTGCCTCCCCTTACGTTGTATGGTATTTGTTCAATGGAAAAATATGTTAATTTTGATCTGTCCACAAAATGTACTTATTGAAAATGTCTTGCCACAGGGTATTTGGGGTTAAAATTCTTTATTGCCCTCATATGTTCCAACATACAATTCTTAACTGCATGAACAGTGCTCCTCACATATATGTTTCTGCATGGACATTTCAGTATGTAAACTACAAACTGTAGATTACAGGTTATAACTGTATTACATTGTTACTTCTCTTGCCACAAGAAACTTTGCATCCCCTCCTGCTCTTCTTTCTCGTACATGCCTTGCATTGACCATAGAAAATCAAAATGTGCAACATATGCTCCTTGTCTACATAATTTACAGTAATATCAATGCACACCAGTGGATCTCATAAGGAATGTCCCTTTGTCATATGTTATGCTGGGATTGTCACTCATCAAATTACCTATTGTGGGATTGCTTTTTAATATGTCCCAATTCTTGTGGGTTAAGTTGTAAATTGTTTTGGAGCTACGGTTGTATGTTTTGATCATGTGAGTGGTCTGCAGTTCCTCCCTGTCTTTGTCCCTTTTGTTATTAAACACAGAATTCAGTGTTTATTGATCTCTTTAAACCGTATTGCCTTGTAAAGGCCTTGTTAAGGTCCCACTGTAGAAACCCCGTCTACCTGAATCTTGACACCATCTGTTTTCCCAACCTGACTGCTCCATTTGAGAGTATTCGGGTGACCAATGAGGGCATGCAGGAGACTGTTCTTTGCTATAGGTTTTCTAAAGAAGCTAGTCTGGATCTTGTCCTTTATCTCTATAAAGTAATTCAAGAACTTAGTCTTCTCTTTACGATTGGTGTATGCGACAGCTAAGTTGCAAATATTTTTCTTTCGCTTCTCCACAATCCTGACTACTGATATTTCTGACCCTTTCCAGATGATAAACTCATTGTCAATATACCTGAGCCAGATGTCAGCCTTCTTCATATCCTCAGCAATAGTTACATCCATAAGCACCTGCTCTTAACACCAGCCCAAGAAACTATTTTAAAAGCTAGGAGCAAAGCAGGTGCCCATCGTAGTCCGAGAAACTATCTGTAAAGAGTGCAATTAAAAAGTAAGGTTACTTTTGAGAAGCTAAAAATGCAAAAAGAACAGATGATGGACGGAATGCTGAACAATGCAAACATTCACCTCCAGTCACAAAGATCTGGGTTTAATCCACTATATTTTTGCTCACCACACCACCCCAGTTTGGACCCAGCCATATGCAAATCAGTATTGACCCTGTTCCCCATGGGAACAGTCCAGCTTGAACTGCCAAGCCAGGTCCTCCCTGGACCGGAAACAAGCATCCTGGGACCAGTTTCAGGGTCTCACCTTTCATCAGCGAGGCTAGCTCATATCCAGTGGCGTAGTGAGCACAGGACCCACATCTGGGCATACCCTTCCCACTTAGGGTGACAAATGCAAAAAGAACAGGTGGTGGATGGAATGCTGAACAATGCAAACATTTACCACTGTGGTACTGAAAAATTCTGGACCCGTGTTATAAACATCGTCGTATCACAACGATTTTGGTATCAGCAGACCGAGAATGATTAGAATAGTATGCACAAGCATTGTATTCATATTCAGGTGACGAAATCACCTGAATATCAGAGTTTCCATCCTGAAACTCTGAGGTTCCATTTAAACGACAGCCATTTTGTGATTGCCCTCACATAGGCCAATGACTAATGCCGAAAACGAGTTTCAAGGACACGTACATCTTTGCTGACTCCTCTGTGACCAGGGCAAGCTGACTCCACTGCCTGAAACCAAACCTGTTTGGCCAGTTTTCTTTCCCAGTGGCCGAATGAGATTAGTATCAAGGCACAACACATCATAAAACCTTTCCTCACACACAAACCATGCCTAATCTTACACGCACCTGTCCCTGTTTCTTTCTTTATGACTTGCTTTACAAGGAGGAGGTGCCTGTTTATATTGGGGGTCCGTCGATATCTGATGAAAGTACTGAGCCTTGCCGGGTAATTGATTGAGGGCTGGACAAACTGAAATATGGGCTTGTCATCATAACCCTGCCATTTCTTTGTAGTGAAAATATGTGAATGGTCAACTGTAAAATAAGGAATGTTTGCCTAAAGCATAATATTTTGTATAAAAGAGAAGGTTAGCTTTGCAAGGGGAGCAGTCTCCTGAGAATATACACGGTGTTGTACTTCTAGGATACCTGTTACTGGCTGCAGCCAATAAACAAGATCTTTGACTTCACCAAGAAGATTCTGTGTTTCTGTAGTCTGAAACAGGAAGGACTCGAAGTCTTAGGGTGTGTTCCCTGGCACCACTGGGTTCTGAAAAACCCAGTACTTCAGTTGGCGACCAACGTGGGGCGATTTCAGCGGTACCAGTCCAAGCCAGAGGTTCGTGAGGAGCTTCGTGTGAAAATTCTGGAGGGAGGCCGCCACTTCATCGACCCCTGTATGTCGACGTGGTCCGAAAGTCTTTGCTGCGAGATTCCCTGCTTTCCGACGGCTACGAAGGACTGCTGCCCTGACTATCGCCCTGTTTTGGACCCTTGATGATTTGGTAGAGCGAAACGATAAACGAGTCTTCTGGTGACGTCATCGATACCTCAGTTAAGTATAAGTGGAGCGTCTCCCAGTCCTTAGTTTGGTTCTTAGTTTGGTATCCCCTTGGGATCTTTGATTTGGAACTTGCAAGTACCAAAGCCGAGGGATTCGTGTATTCACAAGACTATTATATTCAATAATCCTTTGAAGTTTGAAGCTAGACTGGAGAGCGAAGATGCCTGGTCTTAGCAGACATGGAAATTTGTTTTGTCTTGGTTATAATAGGGATTCCCGATTGGAGGACTCCTGTCCGGTTCCTCCGATTGGAACTCCAAACTATGAACGATATGTGAAACATGGCATAGGCCCCATCATATATAATGAAGTATGGATCCAATACACCAGGAAAGATGGTGTTTTAAAATGGCCCCAATATGTTAGTTTTGACACAGAGATTCTGGATAATCTGGAGGTAAAACTTTTTAAGAAGAAAGCCCGGCCGGCGATGTTTGACTCTTTCCGCCTATGGCATAAGGAAGCCAAACAGAAGGAAATTAAATTAGCAAAGAGAAATAAGAGGGTATCTCGATAATGCAAGCTGCCATACAGTTTAAAGATGATGAAGAAGAACAGATAAATGAGCAGTTGCACAGGCAACGTAAAATGGTGACCGATAAATGTTATCCAGTTTTTCCGCTTCTTCAGCAAGATGCAGCAAAAGAACTTGAGAAAGATCCTTTAATGTCACACTTGTTGAGGTCGCCACCCCCTTATGCGCAGAATGCTACAGCACCTCCGCAACCTTTAGCTGTGCAACCTCCGGTTATTGTGCCTCAGGTTCTTCCACAGCCGCCAGCTCCTCTTCAGTTGGCTCCTACTACTATGGCGCAGCCTCTTCAAGGGCCGCCGACTTCGCTACCTGCTCCATCTGTACCTCCTGCGACTTTATGTACTACATCGACTGCCTCTTCTGGTGTTCTTACTGATACTGCCTCTGCGTCTGCTTCTGCGTCTGCCTTGCCTCCCTCTGTTTTTCCTCCTGTTCTTTCATCAACTTCTCCTTCTGTCCGACAGAGATTGACAGATACTGTTGCCAGCCTTATATTTCCTCTCTTTGGGTCGTCTGGTGTGACCCCAGATTCGGAGCGTAAACAGTTGCATAGTCAACTGCCTAATTCTCAAGAGAGAGAAATGTTTGACCGTATGGCGCGTAAATGGGTTGTTTACCCTTTAAGATACGATGTAGAGTCTGTTATGGATGTCTTCCGTCAATGGGAAGCACCGAAACAAAGATACGTTTTTGAGAAAATGTGTGCTTTCCTTTGTGAGGAATTGGAGGATAATGATTTGGAAACAAATCCGCCTGATTTGTGCCGTGTACGGTTTGAGTTTGCAAAGGGCACGATTGTGGGTTCGGATGTTGAGACAGCAGTTGCGACGTTGTTGTCCTTTAGGAATAAGGATCCTTCTCAGTCATTGTTCCAACATGACTCCTCTGTTAAAAAAAAGGTGCAACAGTACCCAATGAGAGAAGTCCCTCTGGTATGGAAGGACGCCGTTGAGGCTGATGTTGCTAATCAAATTGATGCTGTCCCAGCTCATTTTCAGCATGTTTGGGTACATGTTCCGTGGAAGCGAGCTGAAGTTTTAGCCCTTAAGCAGACTTTGCCTGATCCCCATAAAAACCCTGCAGGGTATTATAAGGAATTATCACAGACTGCAGACTCATGCATTATGAATTTAGCCGACATAGACATGTTATTTGGGAATGTTGTTCCACAGCCTTTGTGGGGATTGATTCGCCATACAGATCATGCGCAAGAGTTAGGTGACTCATGGGCTAATATTAGTGCTGCAAATGATAGACAAGTTGGTGGTGACAAGCCTGAGACTTTGGTAGCAGAACTGCCTGCTAGGATCATTACTTACATGAAGACTTTAATGCCTGCGATGCGTGTGAATTGGGAAAAATTGTCTGCGTGTAAGCAGAAGAAAGATGAAACAGTGTCTCATTTCTTCACCAGGATTGAGGAAACGTTTATCGACCACAGTGGTCAAGATATGAGTACAGAAGGTGGTCAACGGTTGTTCGTCGACAAGTTTGTGCACAATTTGCTTGCCGAGCTGTGTAAGAAATTGAAGGATTCAGAGAGTTCTTGGGCCGTTTCCTCTTCAGCACAAATATTGGCTACTGCACAGTACTACGAAAATAGGGATAAAGATGAGAAGGATAGAGCAGACAAGAAAACTAAAGAATTAAAGACGAAGGTTCTTTTACAACAGGCGTATCCGCCACGTGGTGATCAGAGTAACTATCAGCAACCTCAACAGTTCCAGAGAAACTCGCAAAGGTTCGAGTTTTCTCAACCACGTGTTCCTGTAGGTCCCAATCAGTGTTCATATTGTAAAGAAGAGGGTCATTTCAAGTATAGTTGTCCTATTTTGTTACAGCGTACGAATGATGCTTCTGGCGCAAGAGGTCGAGGTGTTCAACAAGCTCCTAGAGGTAGAGGACGTGGAAGTTTTCCCCAGAACACACGTTCCTTTCCGTCTCAAAACTCAATGAATAGTTTTGACCAGCAACATAATGCGTCTGGTAGGACGGCTCAGTACTATGCTGACGACTACTATGCAGAAGATGAGAACTTGGAAGGGAATAATTGCTAGGACAGCCATAGATGAAGAGAGGGAGTTTTTTTAGTTCCAGTAGATCAGAATGGACCTTATGTTAAGGTGATTACCTCAGGTGTGTCGGAGCCTTTTCTGTTGGATACTGGTGCTACAAAGAGTTCTATTATGCACTCAAAACTCCCCGGCGCACCTTTGTCTGGCGATATGAATGTTTCAATAGGTTTTTCTGGCGCCACAGTAAGGAACCCGATTTCTAGTCCTATGTCCCTTTCTGTTGGACCTTGTGAATTGGAAGCACCCCTTATTCTGACGACAGGTTGTGGTGAAAACTTGTTAGGATTGGATTTGTTGAAAAGATTGTATGCAACATTATATTGTTCTCCTTCAGGAGTACAACTTACACTGGGTAGGAAAATGGTCTCTCCAATGTATTTGTCGAAGGATAAACTTCCAACCGAAATGTCGTTTCTTCCTGATATCATCTGGGCTACTGGTCCTAATGATGTGGGTCTGTTGGAAATACCGCCTTATGTTGTGACATTGAAAGCCAATGTTAAATTACCACGCATTCAACAATACAAGATCTCTAGTGAAGGTGAAAAGGCGTTGCTAGCGATCATTTATGATTTAATTGAAAAAGATGTAACTGAAGACACACGAGGCAAGGTTTGAAATAGTCCTGTTCTGCCTGTTTTGAAACGTACTGACCCCTCTAAGCCACCTGTTTACAGGTTCGTGATTGATCTTAGAGAGGTAAATAAAATAGTTGTGCCACAGTTTCCAGTTGTTCCTGATATCACTGCCATATTAACTATGATTCCAGCTTCCGCCACCTGGTTCTCGGTGATTGACTTAAAGAATGCTTTCTTCAGCATCCCGATTGCCGAGGAGAGCAGGGATATTTTTGGCTTCAGTTTAGGAGGCCGAAGTTTCCGCTTCAAACGTGCTCCTCAAGGCTACTGTGAAAGTCCATCAATATATAGTCAGGCTTTAAAAACACAGCTTGATGCAATTGTTTTACCTGACGGCGCTACCCTTATTCAGTACATTGATGATTTGCTAGTCGCTACAGATACTGAAGAGATTTGTAAAGAAGCCACCTTGTTGTTGTTGCGTCATTTGTCTGATTTACATCACAAAGTGTCCCTTTCAAAACTGCAATATTGTCGACTAGAAGTGACCTACTTAGGTCATCTCTTATCGAAGGAGGGAAGGAAACTGACCTCAGAAAGAATTCAGGCAATTGCAAAATTGAGTGTGCCAAGGACACAGAGAGAAGTACGTGCTTTCTTGGGCATTACATCATACTGCAGACAATGGATACCGAATTTTTCTTTGCTGGCCAAACCTTTGGTAGCATTGGCCTATAAAGATACACCGAATCCCGTTCCGTGGTCTGAAGATTGTCAGAAAAGTTTTTCCGAATTGCGTAATGCATTGTGTTCGGCTCCTGTGTTGGGTACCCCCAACTACAGTAAGCCCTTTACACTGTATGTCCATGAGAGAGAGGGTTGTGCATTGTCAGTGCTGACACAGTCTTTTGGAGACAAGCAGCGCCCATGCGCATATTTTTCGTCGACTTTGGATCCGGTAGCTAAAGCATTGCCGAGTTGCTTGAGAGCCACAGCGTCAGCAGCTGTTTCTATTCGACAGTCTGCTGGGTTAGTGATGAATAATATGTTGATTGTGATGGTTCCACATGCAGTGGACACGTTGTTAAACAGGACCAAGACACAGCATTTAACTAGTGCTCGATTGTCAGGTTACGAGTTGACACTGTTAGCGAGTCATGTGCACATAAAGAGGTGCAATACGTTTAATCCAGCCACGTTATTGCCAATTTCAGTAGAAACAGATGATGTTGAACAACATGATTGTTTTCTTAGGACAGAAGAAGAAACGAAAGGGAGAGTAGACCTTAAAGATACTCCTCTTGTAAAGTGTGATGGTACCTTATGGGTGGATGGTTCATGCTTCAAGCTTCCGAATGGTGATACGACTGCAGCATATGCTGTCACAACTTTGCATACGATTGTTGAAGCTGCACGTATACCACATAATTCAGCTCAAGCAGCAGAGCTGATTGCACTTACGAGAGCGTGTGTGTTATCGAAAGGAATGAAAGTGACCATATATACCGACAGCCAGTATGCGCATGGTGTGGCCCATAGTTTTGGACGATTGTGGAAAGAACGTGGGTTCCTGACTTCGCATGGAGCTAAAATTCAGCATGGTCAGTTGGTGAATGAGCTTCTTGAGTCACTGACCTTGTCATTACAAGTTGCGATTGTGAAATGCAGTGCACACAAGAAGGTTACTGATGATGTCGGTCGTGGCAATGCATTTACTGACGAAATCGCAAAAGAAACAGCAAAAGATGTGATGAATCGAATGTATGTTGCAGGCCCCGCAAGATGGGTTGGTGACGTTGGAATGTGTGAAGATACGATAGAGGGTGTGAATTCTCTTCAAGCTGAAGCTTCAGAGAAAGAGTTGAATGTGTGGAAAGAAAGTACGGGTAAATTGGATGAAAATGGTTGTTGGGTTGACTTGTCAGAACATCAGCGATGGTTGTTACCCGATGCGTATGTGCTTGCAGTGGTGACAATGGCTCATGAAATGGCCCATATCAGTGTGAAAGGGATTTGTAAGTTGTTGGCCCCAGTATGGCAAAATGCCGGAATTCCTAAATGTGCAGAGAATGTGGTCAAGAATTCCATGGTGTGTCTGAAATACAATCCTGGTAGGGGAACCCCAACTCCAGCTGGTCATTTTGCACCTCCAACGTATCCGTTCGAGGTTTTGCAGCTAGATTTCATCCACATGGAAAGGTGCAACAATCTGAAATACGTACTCGTTGTTGTTTGTGCCTTTTCAAGATGGGTAGAAGCATATCCCTTAAAAGAAAACACTGCCTTATCCACAGCTAAAGCCCTTGCCAAAGAATTCTTCCCTAGGTTTGGAATGCCGAGAATGGTCTGGAGTGATAATGGGAGTGAATTTGTGGGTCAAGTGATGAAAAAAGTATGTGAGGGGCTACGTATCCAGCAAAAATTCCACGCTGCAAATCACCCCCAATCAGCTGGACTAGTAGAGTGCTATAATGGCACGCTAAAACTGAAGTTGGCAAAGATACAAGCGAGCTCTGGTCTTAAATGGCCTGACGCTCTGCCTTTATCACTCCTATCAACAAGAATGACTGTGCATTCGCGAGTGGGACTTAGTCCCTATGAAATTGTGTTCGGCCGCCCGGCCAACATATGGGGAGCGCCAAAACCAACAAAATTCAGTGAGATCGAACACCCTGTACTGCTTGATTATTTGTATGAATTGACGGCTAAATTGTGTGTTCTACACCAACAGGTTCACAATACTCTGCCTCAGGTCTCTGAAGCTCCAGGACATCTTATCGATCCTGGATCATGGGTGCTGGTCAAGAACTTCCAGCGGACAAAGAATGACCAGCCCCGTTGGACCGGCCCCCACCTCGTCCTTCTCTCAACAAGATCAGCTGTTCGAGTGGAAGGGAAAAAGAACTGGATCCACGGCGTACACTGCAAGAGGGTCCCTTTTCCTCTACCGTACGACCGGTGGGTCCAGGAGGGGATCGCTGACTCTGAGACTGAGACTGTGCCTCGTTTTTTGCCATTTAGTGATGCACGTGTAAAAGGAACAATTTCTGAACGAGAAAGTGACAATAATTTGCAAGAAGCTGTGCCACCGTCAATTCGATTGAACACTACAGAGCCTGAACTCTTGTTCCAGAACCAGACAGTACCTGGAAAAAGCCGTTATAATTTGAGACCAAGAAATAAGGACAAATAATTTTTTTCCCTTTCCTTTGCTATTTTTTTTTAAAGTGCGGCTCTCTTATCTGAGAAACTTTCTTATTTTTCTTTTTTTTTTCTTTTCGAACCGCCATCCGGGTTCAGCTGTAGGGTCGTGGTTGCCCAAGTCTTTGGAGTGCAGCTGAAGACGTTAGGTCGACAGTTCTGGTCGGTCTAAGGGAGTTGCCCTGGACTGACAGAAGCATTCCCTAGCATAGAACACCCTACCACCGCGAGCAGCAATTACAGAGGATGGAGTTTTTCAAGAATGAGAGACCTGCCAAACAGATGGATTTTAAAGCCAGAATGTCTATAATAATGACAAAGAAACGATTTTGATATTATGTATTTTCATGTTGCTCAGTGTAATGACGTTTTTAATAGGATATGTTTTATTCTCTTTTCAAGTGACATTTGCACCCATTACACAGCCCATACCTCCTTCTACTGTTTCCTCGCATTCTTTTCACCCCCTGCCTGAACACGAGTCTGCCAGAAGATTAGAATTTGTCAACAATTCATTCATTCAGCTTCTACACCAACACCAATTAGTAGTGAACACAACTAACTGTTGGGTGTGTGGTCTTATGCCTCATACTACTGATAAAGGTATCCCTTATCTGGTCCTGCCTTTCAGCCATAATGGTTCTGTGTGGGCATATAGAACGGTGTTCATATATGCGTATGAAGCCAACCCCCTACGTTCTGTGAAAGATAATCCTAAGAATAGTGCTCTAGCTAAGGGTATAGTAGATATGATTAGGGAAGATATTTCCTATGAGACTATCCCGAGAGATGAGACACTAGCATATATTGGATGGAACATAACAGGATATGGAGTTACTCTGAGTGGGAACCAGCGAGCAAAGAGATCCTCCCCGATTTGGATTGTTCCCCATCAGGGTCACCTATGTCTGCAAGGTAATGGCAAGAATCCCAGAGGTCAGTTAGGGAAAAGTATCTGCACTGAAACATATGTTTTTGCGCCTCAGACTTCTCCTTCGTTTTTAGCAGCTAAGGGTACCTATTTGATCTGCCATAATAGAGCCTATACATGGTTGCCCCCTGACTTCTCAGGCACATGTTTTGTTTCGTTCCTGTTACCTCCCACCTACACGGCCGCGGCAGATTACCATAAGACAAGGATAGTTAGAGGTGTCATAAGTAAAGAAGACACTACAGGACAAGAATTTGGAGATTTCGTAAAGGGTATTCTGCCGTTTTGGGGTCCTATGGTTAACAGCAGGAACATAAGGCAATTGACAAAGGTGGTTGAATCCACGGTAGTTGAAACCGCCGGTGCCCTTGGTAATTTGACTGCTGAGCTCCAGTCGGATCGCCTTATGACTCTTCAGAACAGGGTCGCATTAGACGTCATACTTGCAGACCGAGGTGGGGTATGTAAAGTGATCCAATCAAGTTGCTGTGTTTTCATCCCAGATAACGCTCCGACAGTCTACCAGGCCATTTCCAAACTGCATAAGATCTCCGAATCTATTCACGTGGATAAAGGAGATTGGTCATTGATGGGGTGGTTCTGGGAGCTGATATCCGCCTGGGGATGGAAGACTCTGGTAGTCATTGGGATGATCTTAGCCATTCTTTTCCTGTCCTGTTTGTGTGTACAGTGTGCTCCTGCAATATGTGGCCTCTGTGCTACATCGTGTGTAAGGAAACCTGTATCAAAAGACGAGCTAAGTAATAGGATGATGCTACAGCAACATCTCAACGACTTTATGAATATAGACCTGGACTCAGATTAGCGTGAGTATGGGTTATTGCCTATCTAAGGGCAAAAGGAGGGTCTGTGGTACTGAAAAATTCTGGACCCGTGTTATAAACATCGTCGTATCACAACGATTTTGGTATCAGCAGACCGAGAATGATTAGAATAGTATGCACAAGCATTGTATTCATATTCAGGTGACGAAATCACCTGAATATCAGAGTTTCCGTCCTGAAACTCCGAGGTTCCATTTAAACAACAGCCATTTTGTGATTGCCCTCACATAGGCCAATGACTAATGCCGAAAACGAGTTTCAAGGACACGTACATCTTTGCTGACTCCTCTGTGACCTGGGCAAGCTGACTCCACTGCCTGAAGCCAAACCTGTTCGGCCAGTTTTCTTTCCCAGTGGCGAATGAGATTAGTATCAAGGCACAACACATCATAAAACCTTTCATCACACACAAACCATGCCTAATCTTACACTCACCTGTCCCTGTTTCTTTCTTTATGACTTGCTTTACAAGGAGGAGGTGCCTGTTTATATTGGGGGTCCGTCAATATCTGATGAAAGTACTGAGCCTTGCCAGGTAATTGATTGAGGGCTGGACAAACTGAAATATGGGCTTGTCATCATAACCCTGCTATTTCTTTGTAGTGAAAATATGTGAATGGTCAACTGTAAAATAAGGAATGTTTGCCTAAAGCATAATATTTTGTATAAAAGAGAAGGTTAGCTTTGCAAGGGGAGCAGTCTCCTGAGAATATACACTGTGTTGTACTTCTAGGATACCTGTTACTGGCTGCAGCCAATAAACAAGATCTTTGACTTCACCAAGAAGACTCTGTGTTTCTGTAGTCTGAAACAGGAAGCACTCGAAGTCTTAGGGTGTGTTCCCTGGCACCACTGGGTTCTGAAAAACCCAGTACTTCACCACCAGTCAACAATCATTTCAATATGTGCTAAGTACATTATAGGCCTGGCTCTAAAAACGGATTTACAAGCCTCAATACATACTTATGCTTGTAATTATACCCAATAATACCTAATGTATATTCAATAAGAAGGTCCTTGCTATCCCACATATAAGATGGGAAACTAGTCACAAATTACCTCAAGAACAAATCAACATATTTTGAAACATTTAGAAATACACTACCTATTGAGGACACAATGGGTCTGCCTGGTGGATCCAGTTTAAAATTATGTACCTTATGAAGCAGATATAGCACAGCTAAATGTGGAAACTCTTTTTAAGGAAGCCATATTCTTCGCATTCCAAGAGTCCCTTCTCTTCCCATATCTCGAGCCTATCTCACAGATCTATCATGCTATCAGTGTGTTTCCCTTTCTATGATTTCATTGAATGTCTCATCATTGAATTGACTCATTGCCTCTTTAATATAGACATCTCTCCTGATAATATAACAATGTTACCTTATGAACAGGGCATCTGATGATGTTCTAATGCTTAGCTAACAATTAAAAATAGCTGCTCTTTGGTCCTTGGTTAGGTTCCATTTTCCAGTATATCTGCTTTCCTCATTCCTTTTAAGTCTTAAATGATTTTGACATGGAAGGTATCAATGGTATCATGGGTCACCTGGGGAGGAAAAGTGGACTAGGGTTGGAAAGTAGTTCAGCATGAACAGTCACATACAATGAGGCTTCAATGTGATCTCACTTGTGCCCTCTTGATGGTTTCTCTGTAATTCAAGAAGAGCCACAAGCATATTCATGTCCCCAATCACAAAGTTAGAAGTAGTTTTATGATTGTGTAGCCTAATCCTGAGTCCTGAGACATTACACCTTTGTCTCATGCTGTGTTATTTTTATAACCTGAATTTTCTGAATAGTTTAAACAGATCAGTATGTGTTTATACATAGTTGAAACTTGAAGCAGGGCAAAAAGAGAGTCCAAAACACAATGTTGTTTTTTAATGTCTATAAGTACCCTATCTGATAGGTTAATTATATTTCTGTTTACTATCTCTTTATTCATTATTGCTGCATACCTGGGTTCTTCTTGTGATTCCATTGAGAGCCTATCATTTTCTGTCATCTCTTCTATTGTATCTGATGGTTTCTTTTCTTCCTCTGCCCGTTCCTCTGAGGCCGCTTCCTCATCACCACATTCTCATTCCAGTTTCTCTTCATCTGCCCTCAATTTTTATGACTTCTTGGATTGGTTTTTATCCTCTCCTCAACATCTAATATTCATCTAAAAAGTAGTGGGTTTTTGGCCTGTCTCTGGTTCCAATGCACTGCTTTTTACAACCTCAGAAGCATCCACCTCCTCACCTGTTTCTGGGGGCTCCCTTCTGATGTTATGATTTCATATTGGATTCTCGTCCTATTTTGCCACTTATTCATACATCTTATCATATTTGTGAGTAAACTTGAGAATATGTTGATTTTCCTTGTCCTGGCAATCTTTATGCATTTTACAATATTTCAGTGCCCTAATCTCAGCCTCATTATTTACCAGTCTTGTTGCTATATCAACTATAACTGTTTGTGCAATCTCTTTTTCTTGTTTTGAGCTCTTCTCTGATGGTAGCTATCTCCTATATGATATTTTCTCTACCCAACCAATAGTACTTGATAAATATTTCCATCATTCTCTTGGAACTAGCTGCAGAGTTATGTGCTCATTGCTCTAACTTTTCATATGATGATAATGTATATATTTGTAGTCCCCTCACAACCATACCCTTCTCAACATAATTTTGTAGGGATTTGCCTTCCCACCACATTGATTGCTCTGATCTGCACAGTTTTTCAAAGTTTGTTTAATTTATTCCACAGTTGCCCCTAGGTAATTTTAGTTAGGACCTAGTTTCCATAGAAAAAGTGCTTTTTATTTTGCTCATAGCTTTGATGCTGTTTGATTAATCTTCAAATAAATTTCAAAGAAAATACAGTGCTCACTACAGCATCTGTCTGGAACGTGGCAGGGTGGTCCTTCAAGTGGCAGATGAGAAAAAGGTTGGTCCCAAAACACTTTTCCCCCTGCATTTTCCATGAGGATTTCGAACAGGAATAGCACCTGATCTACTGGAAGAAATTACACCAAAATTGGCAGAAATGTAGCTCATAATCCAGAAAGCCCCCAATTTGTAATTTAGTGTAAATCCATTCAGTAGATTTTGAGAAATTGAAGAAAATCCAAATGTGTAAATATTTAGGGGCGCAAAGTCTCTGCAAATTCCTCCTGATCTCATGCTGAGATATGATTGGCTGCCAACACTTCAACAAGGAAGTGTTGGCAGCCATGTTATGACTCTGCTTCAGTTGAGTCCCTGAGAAAATGATAAGAAAAGAAAAGGGGGCAGGGTAGGGACACTTTGACCCCTTAGATCTAGCGCTGTGGTCCCAGAGGGACCCCCACAGCAAAAAAGTAGTTTTTAAAATTTTCAGCGGGAATCGCAGCATATCTGTGGAGCTGCTGATTTTTTTATTTTTTAAATGGCCTCCCGAGCTTGTTGTACTAATGTCCTCGGGTGGGCCAGGTCCTGGGAGCATTTGAATCTTGAATGTGGGGTTGTCTGTCCCCGCAGCCACAGGGGCCACCACCTCCCTGGGGCACAAGTTCAAATCCAGTGCAGGGGGGGAAGCTGGCCCCCCTGAAGCACCAGGGACTGCCACCTCCCCGGGGATTCATAGAAAATGGGTGTGTGGGGGAATAACTGGACCACCCACAGCCTTGGGGACTGCCACCTTCCCTGGGCACAAGTTGTAATCAAATCTGGAGGGGGAGCTCAACTGGTCCCACTGCAGCCCTTGGTCCACCACCTCCCCAGGGCTTTATAGAAAATGGATAGGAGGGCACCAGCCCCCCCCCTCCAGCCCCAGGGACCACCACATCCCCAGGGCTTTCTAGAAAATTAATGCAGGGTCACCCCGTGCCCCTGCAGCCCTGGGGACAGCCTCCTCGCCAGGGCACAAGTTTCAGTCCAATGCAGGGTGGCACCTGGCCCCCCTGCAGCCCCAGGTACCACCACGTCCCCGGGGCAAAAATGTAGATGTGTGCAGGGGGATCACGCAGCCTCCCTGCACTCCTGTGGACCACCACCACCCAAGGTGAAGATAGTAGTAAATGCTGAGGGCCATGAAGCCCACCCGCAGACACAGGGTCCACCTCCTCCCTGGGGCAAATATTTAGTTCTGTGCGGGGGCTGTGCGGCACACCTGCAGGCCTAGGGACCAACACCACCACAGGGCTAAAATACAATACTGCCGCACAACCCCTCTCGAGGAGCCAATAATGGCCCTGGGGACCACCAGCTCCCAGGGCCGGTTCCTGCTATATACTGGGGTGCCCTTCCCCAGGAAATAACTGTTTGCTCTTGCTTGGTGGGAGATGACAGCTCCCACCAAGCAAAAGCAAACAAAGTCTGCTTTCTGACCCCCAGAGCTGTCGAACGGCTCCCGCTGGCAGAAAGTGGAGTTTTCATCTGTTTCCCTGCATGCAAATATGCATACAGGGAACAGATTTAAACTTTGTTCCCACAAGCAGGGAGCTGCTATATGAAGCAGCTCCCTGCTTGTGGGAGCAGTGCAGTCCCCCTGCAGTGCGCAGGGAGCAGGCTAGGACTACAAGGGCCTTCAGATTCCTATTGAAGTCCTCTCATTCTCTGTCTCTCTCTTACATCCCACGAGGAGATGGAAGAGAGAGAGAGAGATTGTCATTGCAAAGGTCTCTCCATACAATGAATTGTCATTGCAATGGTCTCTCCATACAATGACTTCAAAGAGTAAGACTAGCTAGATGTTTGAAACAAATGTTATTGTTATGTTTGGATGCAGAGGAGGGGAACAGTGTCACTTCAGGGCTAATGGTGAAGGTCTTGTGCTGTCACTCAGTAGGCTGAAGGTTCAAATCCTAGTACTGCTTGGCAGTGTGTTTGTTAATTTACTAGTGTTTGGACTGTTAAACCTTTCTAGTGATGGAACATTCATGTTCCTTTCCAGTTACATGCCTGGGTTGACTGTCATAGGTATGTCTGGAAGCCTCACTGTAAGGCGTCACCTATGGCCTAGAGGTTAGGATCACGCACTGAAAGTTGAGTGTTCTACTCCAGATGTGTCCATGGTCATTTTCCTTCTCTAAATTCTATTAAACTTCAAAAGTTTAAAGTTCATACTGAACGGCGATCTCACTCTTTTTAATTGACAAATAAATGTTTCTTTTCAACTTGTCCAGAAATATCTCATTCTAAGTATATTATTCATCAAAGTCTAATAAACTGTCTGTAGGAAAGTACCATCTTTATTGGCATGTTACCCCCAATTTTACATGTATGTCAGTATGTTTTTGTCTGTCTCACTGGGATCCTACTAGCCAGGACCCCAGTGCTCATAGTTTGTGACCTGAATGTGTATACCTGTGTAGTGCCGAACTCTGTCACTGAGGCTCTGCTAATCAGAACCTCAGTGCTCATGCTCTCTCTGCCTTTAAATTTGTCACTATCGGCTAGTGACTAGATTACCAATTCTGATTGGCATACTGGATCCCCCTTATAAGTCCCTAGTATATGGTACCTAGGTACCCAGGGCATTGGGTTTCCAGGAGATCCATATGGGCTGCAGCATTTCTTTTGCCACCCATAGGGAGCTCAGACAAACCCTTACACAGGACTGCCACTGCAGGCTGCGTGAAAAAACGCACACTTTATTTCACAGCCATTTTCACTGCACTTAAGTATCGTATAAGTCACCTATATGTCTAACCTACACTTGCTGAAGGTTAGGTGCAAAGTTACTAAATGTGAGGGCACCCTTGCGCTATCAAAGGTGCCCCCACATAGTTCAGGGACATTTCCCCGGACTTTGTGAGTGCGGGGACACCATTACATACATGCACTGGTAACTCCAAATATGGCCATGTAACATGTCTAAGATCATGGAATTGTCCCCCCATTCCAAATATGATATTGGGGAGTCAATTCCATGCATCCTGGGGGCTCCACTATGGACCCCCACTACTGCCAAACCAGCTTTCTGGGGTTTTCTCTGCAGTTACACTTGCTGCCACCCCACAGACGGGGTTCTGCTCTCCTGGGGTCTGGGCAGCCCAGACCCCAGTTTGAAATCTTTCAAACAAAACACAGTCGCCCCATCCTCAATAAACAGGCGTTTTACAGCTTTTCACGCCGTTTTTTCATCCGTTGTACCTTCTTTGGTAATAATGGTATTGTTGTTCTAGTGTTAGTATCATTTTAACTGGAACTAGTAGGCTGATTATCACTGGTTTGTAATTTCCTTTTTTAAACTGCAGCCCGGTCATGGTGATAATAAAATGTGCAAGAGTTATGTCTGTGCATAACACGGTTTCATTTAAGTTGTTAGCAAATGTTTAAATTTGTGCCATAACTTTTAAAATCTTGTACCGGGGATGCTCGGTGTGTTATTGTACAGGAGCAATGCTTCTATTTACCTTTGCTATTGAATCTTTGGACAGGCCTCACGTTTTTGCAGCTTTGGTGGGTGATTGTGAACTTGTATGATAAAGGCAGAAAGAAGTTTAGTGGTTCATTTTACCAGCAGCTTCTTGTCGTTGTTCGCAAACTTTGCGAAAAGTTTTTACAGCGAAATGCAGCTGTTTTTTCCCACTCAGGGCATGTTTTACTGCAAACTTGGCTGGAAGTTAATTTAGGCGTGTGTTTTTTTGTTAATGTAGAGTGCACAGTTTCCACAAGAACGCAAAGTGTACTTTATAAAAGGTATAGTATGTTGTTTTTTAGGGTGATTTTGGAGAGGGGCCTGTTAACTATGAACAGCTGAGAGTTGTATAAGAATTCATTGTAATTTATAGAAAGATGGACCTTCTCCTAAAAAGTGCACCCTGCCATATCACTGACTATCCCTACATTGTACCCGTATGCAAGCACTCTTACCCCATGCAACATTTTTTTCGAAATTTGGTAGAAATAAACACAGGCTATTCATAAATCTTTAAAGGCTAGTTTTCTTAAGCACATTGCTGCTAAACATGGTTTACAATGGATATTTATTCTGCTGTTGCTCTTGGAGACTGGTGACCATTTAGAGTGCGTTTTGGTGAGCGAGCGCAAAGTGCTCCATCTCATGCTGCAATCTCTCTTTGGGCTCCAAACCACACCCATGTCACGTCAGCCACTTTCATTGGTTCGTGGACTTGTCTTTTAAAATCCGCTTGCATTCATTTGTTAAAGGCATGCATATGTCATACCTTTTCCGGTGTTTAGCCCCCCTACACAGCACCGGTAAACTACTAAAAACATATGAGGCTCTATGTTTTCAGCATGGGTTCTGGACTACTTCATCTGTTTATTTTGCACGCAGCGCGATTGCGCTGGGGTTTACATAGCGGGATCTTGCTCTTTTTTTCCGTTTTCAATTTTAGCATGATCGTGCTGCATTTATTTTTTCTTTTAATTTGTGTGGCAAGAAAAGTCCGGTTAGGCGATTACAACGCTAATAGCTCTAACTCGAGCAAATGCGAGACCTGTTGCATTGAAAATGCTTGTTTATTTTATAATTATTTTAATTACTTCATATGTTGGTTTATTTTAAGCCCTTACCTCCATACTTTTCTCTAGGAGGGTGTTGCACTACCAGTGGTCAACCACGGTAGTGCTGGACTTACTACCAAAGTGTACCTTACTTCAGAAGTTTGGTCTGTGAATACTGAAAGCAGTAAACTTGTGTAACCGTACCAAAAAGTGAAAGCTACCTTTGTGAATGAGGCCATCATAAATATATCATACGATTATCATGAATTATACCTCTTTGGTAAATCAGACCCCATGTTTCCTTGTACACCAGATATCCTCCTAAAATCAGCTTGAGTTTTGTAAATTATCAATGAAAAAATCCTTTT
Organism: Pleurodeles waltl; assembly: GCF_031143425.1. Lineage (NCBI taxonomy): Eukaryota > Metazoa > Chordata > Amphibia > Caudata > Salamandridae > Pleurodeles > Pleurodeles waltl. Next base: position 764,397,663 of record NC_090450.1, read on the forward strand.
TGTAATTAAATGTGTCTTGTTAGTGCCTTTTGGTTGATGTCATGTATTTGTGTTTGGCGGCATTTTGTACCTTTTTGACTGTCCTATTGCAGCTTTGCTATCCTATAACTATATTTGGTGTAATTCTCTGTCTGTTAGACTGCCTCATGTTTTCAGTTATTTGCTGCAATCAAGTCCCTTTTTGTGACTACCATATTATTGTTGACAGCTGTTGCGGTACTGTTTTGAGCTGAATTACTGCATCTATATTTGTCACACATATTGCAGTTTTATTTGTCGATATCTCGTTTCATTGAAGTGGCTTCATAAGAATGGGCTTGATGACATTTAAAATGTGTTGATTATTGAAGTCTACGTTGATGAAAGGGTTCGTAGCCATTGTATTTATGTGTAATGTATTCACTCAAAGGGCAATTTGAACTACCTATTGAGTGTAATTAACGTAATGAGTTTAACCCAGTGTAAGAACATGTACTTTCTTTTCTAAATCCTCTTATGATAATTAGTTGGATTTGAGTACGTCTGCAATAAGGTTTGATGCAAGCATTAGTGTGACTGTTTCTTTGGAACATTTGAAACTATGAACTTTCTGGAAGAGTGAAATAATTTTCATAAGAATTTACTTTGTTTTGAGTGACCTCGGTGATGAATTTCTCCGGGATGACTATTCTGCCTGTCAAGGGCTTAGCCTAAAATATTGCATGTTACTATCTTTATTCTGGTAAGGCACAACAGCATCATCTGTCTAAATGGCGTTTTGCTCTGAGGAGCAGAGACATTGGACTCAAGGAAATGTTTCTGGAAAAGTTCATTCAACTCACGTGGCAAAGAAGACATAGACCGAGTGCGTAGATCCTCCCATCTTCAAAAGATCAATTCTCACCTCCTGCCAATTAGCGACCAGCCTATTTGCTAATTAAATGACGCTCTCAAATGAAGTCACTCCTTATGACTTTTTGGAATTCTCGGCACATCAAAATAAAAAATCCCTGACAAATCGAGATCGCTCGGGGCTATCTGAAATATTCACCTCGGACATTTTGATTAAATGCTGTCCTAGTCCTTAAGGATTCGAGTTTGAATGGGGATTCATTGCACTGTGCTCTTTCAGTATACGTTGAATCAATACACAATCGCCTTAATAGGCATTGAATAGAAGGCGAAGTGAATAAGTGTTTTTTTTCAAAGGATGCTGGTCTTACAACTGTTTTTCTACTGGCACTTATGGTCAATTCTAAAAGGTTGAAAAAGAAACAAATAAAAGTTAAAGATCACGCATGTGCTCCCCACTGACTCCTTCCCCTGGCGACTGCATCCCTTCAATGTCTGCAGAACTTAGAGATAAAGGAAAAATACCGAAGCCTAGAGAGTACACTGCACAGTTTTTTTAAGATAAGACAAGAAGCTCTCGCTGTAAAATTCAGTGAAATGGCTACGGGGCAACAGATGGAGTGAAACGAGCGGAGGCAGATTTGAGATGTCAGGGCAGAAGCAATTGCTTGTCGGAAGGATGTTTTTTAGCGATTCGGCGTGAAAAAGGGCTGACACGCATTGCTTTTACTTTTTATACCAAACACATCTCTGAGAAATAATAGCCCAGGAGTATTAAGTAAAGAGTCGTTGTACAGTAGCTGAAAGCATACTGCCATGTCCGTACACTTGAGGTCAGCAGCTTAGAAGACCATTATTTTTGTGCTGTCATCAAACCGCTGTTAAATAAAATGTATGTCCTTTTACTTTTCCATTTTCTACTTAATTGTGTGTATCTAGCTCTTTTCTCATAACACAGTTTTTTATTATATGAAAAGTTAAGTTACCGTTTCATTTATTGTTAAATCAATTTTAAGAATGCACTTTAGAACAATGGGTGTGAATCATTGGCATTTGCCAAAATATGCTAAAAACAAAGTGGTGAGTTTTGTGAAGCATAGTAATTCAAATTTCCAAAACTACGGTGTCTATCACGACGATGTCAAAGGGAGATAGAGAAGAATGTCAATAGTAGTGTGTTGACATTTTTGTTTTCTTCTTATATTAGAAGATATTGTTTTTAAATAAAAAAACAGGTCTCAGGTTTCTTATGTAGAAGGATGACTCAAGAACTTACTTGACCCACCTTACCGAGGCACTCCCTAATGCATGTGCAGCCCCTATGTCTTCAAGACGCACTAGATATGAAAAAGGACATCTATTCATTTTCGTCCTTTCACTGACATGCTTGCGGGCACACCTCAGTCGAATGATGCAACACTAACATCATCTGACAATGTAAATGTCAAATAACAGAATGATCCTATCTTGATGTGGTCTACACAGCCCCCGAAACTGAAATCTGCAATAGCACAAGTCGTTTTGGGATTACAGTATGTAACTGCATCATGGTAGCATTTCCCAGCAGCAACCCATATATTTTTTCTTTCTTCCTCTCCACTACTCAGCCTAAAACATTCTCCTCTCCTGCAAAGCCAGATGCGTCTGATTCTTTCTTCACAATGATACCATTAATTTGTTTTGTTACAATCATACCCTTAAATTCCTTCACCCTCCTCCAATCCTTTCTCCATGTGCTGCATCAGTACCCCTCCATTCTTCTGTTTACAGTGGAACCCTATCTCCCTCATACTAATACATTTTTCTGGTCAAATTATCATAAAGTTCTCCCTTTTTAACGCACCACACCATAACAGCATACTTACTCGCTCATGCATCCTCTAACCATTCCTAACACTACTTATGCCACTTGCCACTCCCCCAACTCCCATCAGTCTTCATCTACTCCTTTATGTTTGAATTATGCTGACAGCTTAATATCCAGTTATAAAATGACATTATTGGCCTTCTTTCAGACTTTTGTCCTCTGCAAATGATCTTTAGCACCCTCTAGAAAACAAACAGGTAGGAGTGACACTTCACCTCCTCCTCTTCAAACTTCATCCCATCTCTCCAAACGTGGTCTTTCTCTTTATGGCTTCCATGCCAACTTCCACCAGGTATCCCTACCTCCTGCTTTCTCACATACCAACCAATCCAAGCCTCATCTGCCCCCCACAAACCTGGTTGACATTTAAGTTTTAAAGCAGGATGAGCTCTCCCCAAACTTCTAAGAACACTTCTCAAACTGCTTTTAGTCTTCAACTTCCATTTATCTTTAGTACAGCTTTAATCTGACTCTATGCTTCTTCCACATATCCATACGTACCCCCAGTTGGAGAGGGATTCCTAAATCTCAGTCTCTTTGTGAAGTACTCAAACCTTGGAAAGAACCAGTTGCCAGGAAATGGAGCACCCCATGTATTGGAGGAGAAGCAGCCCTCTACTCTAGTGGAGGCTGTCAGGCTGACACCTCCACCAACACCAGCTGTCACCGGGCCCCCACCGCCAGCTGAGGAAGTGCAGCCATCAGAAAGTGCAGAGGTTGCCCAGGAGGGTCCTCCATCCACCACCACACTGCAGCCATCAGACAGTGCAGAGGCTGCCCAGGAGGCTCCTCGATCAACTACCACAGTGCAGCCATCAGACAGTCCAGAGGCTGCACAGGAGGCTCTCTCATCCACCACCACATTGCAGCCATCAGAAAGTGCAGATGCTGCCCAGGAGGCTCCTCCATCCCCCACCGCACTGCAGCCATGAGACAGTGCAGAGGCTGCCCAAGAGGCTGCTCCATCCCCCACCACACTGCAGCTGTCACCACCAGCGGACGCACTGTAGGCCACACTCCAGGGGCTGATGTGTGAGTTGCCCCCTCCAGAAGCAGTGGGCAAGTCACCCACCTGAGAGACTGTGGCCTTGCACACCCCAGGACAAAGCAATGTGTGTGTTGCCCCCTCTAGAACCAGTGGGCAAGTCACCCACCTGAGAGATTGTGGCCTTGGACTCACCAGGACAGAGCAATGGGCATGATGCCCCATCTAGAACCAGTGGGCAAGTCACCCACCAGAGAGACTGTGGCCTTGCACTTCCCAGGACAGAGTAATGGGCATGGAGCCCCCTCCAGAACCAGTGCACAAGTCAACCACCTGAGAGACTATGACCTTGCACTCCCCAGGACAGAGCAATGGGCGTGGAGCACCCGCCAAAACCAGTGGGGACATTCCCTTTTTTGGCTGAGGTGTCCCCCATCCCATCCTCTGAGGTGCCTTCCCACTTGCAAAATTATGCCCCTGCAGTGTTCTCTTCAGATGTGTCAGGATACAGGTTGGGCCTGGGATTGTGCCCTGTGGCCTTGTGTGCCCTTTTGGACTTGGAATTGGCCCTTTATGAAAATCAGAATATATTTGGTCCATGTGATGGGTTTGCTATGCTAATACATTGTCAGTACTTCAGCAATCTGGTCCGTGTTTTATTATGCTCTATGGCGGGTGCCATTGGTTTACGTGTGCAGCTGGTTGTGTGTATGGTGTGTGTGTTGGGTGTGTGTTGTGCGTGTGTGTGTGTCACTGTTGTTTTCCTCCATCCCTCCCTTGTGTGCTAGGCGGCTGTACTCACCGTCGTCGTCGTTGGTGTTCCAGGTGGAGCATTACATAGAAAATCATCTGGAAGACTTGCAGCTCGGGTTCCATGGTGGCTGAGTGCTCCATGTGTCTCCAATGGTGAGTCCTTTCACTTATCAGCTCTGTTTCCGCCAGGCTTTTGTTGCCATTGGTACTGCCCCAGAAAAGGTGGCAGTTTGCAGTGTCTTAATATCGTGGAGAGCGTTGTATCTGCCCTGGCGGTTGGTGTGGTACATTGGCTCTCCATGGGAGTTATCACCGCCATGGTCATAATTTGCCGGTGTTTACCGCCAGCCTGTTGGCGGTATTACCACCATTTTATCACTCACTACCAGGGTCGTAATGAGGGCCTTTGTCTCCTAAGTTAAGCCTAACTGCTCGTTGCTGAGCAACCAAGGGTTGAGCTGGGATTCATTTATTGAGACTTGACTGGACCGAGTGGGGGTTAGTGGTCTATTGCTAAGTCTAGGTACTTACCTGTTCTATTCAATAATCCACTTTCCAACACTAATCATAATATCATGTACTGGCAGGGTACCTTTCCTGTACAAAGTTGATACTCAACTTCATGCACACACCCTTGTACTATGATGAAAGGGTGTGTGCGAGGTGCATGGCAGGCCCGAGGTGTGTCAGAGCAAGGGGAAAGAGAAGCAATGCTATAGCTTCGTACATGTAGTCCTATTCTGTCTCTTCCTTTCAGGCAACACAGCACAGCTATTTTGCTTGCAACACTGCATTGAGTGAAATGCTAGTAAATCTACCCTGTAGCACCCATTTACATGTGACCACTGCACATATACTGACAGACTAAAACAAGCTAAATTATTATTTCAATCTTCTGTAAAATATTTTCTCTTGGTAGACTCTTAGAGGGGATATTTTTTTGCCTTTACCTCGCTTTCAGTACAAAAGAAATGCTTTTATTCTTGCTTTTTTCCTTTGGATGACCAATTGTATCCACTGAAAGGTGTCATTCAAGTACAATCTCTGATACAGGGCCTCATTACGAGTGTGGCGGTCAGATCCCCAGACCGCCACGTCAGTGGTCTTCCAGACTCCCCTAGTACGAATTACACAGGTAGGACAGCCAAGCAAAAATGGCAGACGGCAGTTTGACCTCCATTGTCAACAGCACCGTGATCAACCACTGAGCATATTACAAGCACACAGTCACCATGGCAGACCATTTATGGCGGTCAATCAATGACAGTCCGAACCACAGCGGTTTGCGGTCAGCAAAGTAATAAACAATTGCACATTGGATGAATTTGAAAACAGCACAGCTGACACACATTGCCATGGTGGACATCCCTGCAAAGGACTCTATAAAACACACACCTCACAGACCACAATCCTTTGCATTTCCATGGCAAAACGCAGAAACCAGAGTGCCTTTTTTCCACAGAGTACCTGTATCACGTTCTAAATATGCCCTTTTTTCAGAAGATGAGTTAAGAGTTATGGTGGATGAAATCATGAGTACAGCCACAAAAGTATTTGGAGCATAAGTCCAGCTTACTCTTCTCAGTAGGGAAATAGAAATGGGGGACAGAATCATTGGCAGAATTAAAGCTGTAGGCACCACCCTGCACACAAAGGAGGACATTAGAAAGAGATAGAACAACCTCAGGGGCACGGTCCATTCCCTGGTCTACAAGCAGCAGCTGCAGGCTAAGAAGACTGGTGGTGGCCCTCCCAGTGCCTCATTAAGACTCTTTCCCTGGGAAAAGATCTTGGCCATCCTGCATCCTGAAAGCTTGACAGGAATACCTGGGGAAGTAGAGTCTGGTAAGTCACAACACGAAAAAAGTCACCAAATTGCAATGTCATACATGCTCAGAGTTCACCCTTTGCCAGTATCTTGTTCATGTGCCCCACCAACATTCAATACCCAGAGTATCTGACTGTAAACACTGACAATCTGTATTGTTGGACCCATCAGTGCAGCTACAAAGCTCCATCACATGCCATTGGTCCAAATGGGGCCTGCAAGTCTTTCAATATACAATAATAATCCCAGAACTCATGGTATGTCTCAACAGGTACATGTATGCATAATCCTAAATGCAATCTGCCTACAGAAACATAATACCCAACATTTGTACAGTGTGTATAGTACCGAGAGTTATAGACTGCAACTCCCTGGAGGCACTGTTTCTATGACTTCAAAAAACCAGACCAGTATTAACTTGTCAAAAGACCCCTGTTTGGTAACTCTCAATTGGAGTGTAGTAACCTGGGAGGACAACCTGTGTATAATGTGTGTAGTAAAAAGAGTTACCTGACTGCAACTCCCAGGAGGCACTGTTTCTCTAAGTCCAAACACCGAACCAGTGTGCACTTGTCCATAAAGTCCTGTTTGGTAACTCACAATTGAAGTATACTTACCATTTGTATAGTATGTGTGTACTACAGGAAGTGACATGACTGCTTAGGCCTGGATGCTCTGTTACTATTACTCCAACCACCAGCCCAGTGTTTTGCTGACCAAATACCATTGTTTGGTAACTCACAAATGAAGTGTACTCACCTGGGAGGATAACATTTGTATAGTATGTGTAGTATGAGGAGTGACATCACTGCTAAGGCCAGGAGGCTCTGTTACTCCAACCTCCAGCCCAGTGTTCCCTTGTCCAAATACAACCACCAGCCCAGTGTTCTCTTGTCCAAATCCCATTGTTTGCTAACTAACAAATGAAGTGTACTCACCTAGGAGGATAACATTTGTATAGTGTGTCTAGTACAAGGAGTGGCCGGGAGGCCCAGTCTCTATGATTCCAACCACCAGCCCAGTGTTCACTTGTTCAAATATCCCTACTCATCAAATCTCAATTGAAGTGTACTCACCTGGGGGATACCATGTGTATAGTGTGTAGTAAAGAGAGTGACATGACAACAAATCCCAGGAGACATTGTTTCTCTAACTCCAGACCAGGGTACACTTGTCCAAAGACACCTATTTGGTAACTCTCAATTGAATTGTACTCACCTGGGAGGATACCATTGGTTAACTGTTGGGAAGAAGAGCGAGTGACATGACTGCAAAGCCCAATAGACCCTGTTACTTTAACTCCAACCAAAAGGACAGTGGCCACTTGGCCAAATAACCTTGTTTGTCAACTCTCAAATGAAGTATACTGACCTGGGAGTGATCAAGCACAGATCATGTCCAAATCAGGGACGTGTCTGTCAACATAGCTTCCTCTTGACTTGTTAACCCAAGGTGTAATATTTGAGGACAGGAATGACACATTACCCAGTGTGCATAACATGAATTCATAAAACCTCAAGATGCCTCACCAGATTGGCATTAGCATCAGACACATTCACACTGCACTGTGCACATGATGACTACAGTCATATATACAACAAAGTCCTGGGTTTGCCTGCATCATACTCAGCCAGGACTCCAAAGGGGCAAATCCTTATCTTGCCCAGCCACTGTTTTCCTGCACTGGATGTCATTTTCAGGCCATTCTCCCAAGAGCTAATGATATATGCATTTCAGCAGCTGCTTCAGTCAAAATGAATTGGCATGCTTCACACACGTCTTGGCAATACAGCCAACACCATGGTTACTTGCCACAATACGATTAACTGCAACTTAACTTTGTACAAGGTCTCTGCTTACTGTAACTCTAAACCATCGTAGGTGGATGTCACAATATAACCAGTAACATTGTACATTTTACATCAACAAGTCGAGCTGCCACTGGGCACACAGAGGCCAAAGAACAGACTGCCTCTAGACCCCTGGACGAAGCCCTCAGTGAAGAAGACACTCCTGGATGTCTGCATACGGAGAACGGTTCTAGCCCATCTGGGAAAACTGGTCAGATGGCAAAAGTGAATCTCACTGTGCCCACAAAGTCGCCTCCCAGCCCTGTTGTGTCAACATCACAGACAACCATTAGCCCCCAACCTGTGTACCTACCAGTGTCGACCATCTCATGCCCCCCCAGTCCTGGATCCTGAGTTGCAGAGCAACACCTCAAACAATGAGGATCAAGGACCAATCAGAAACGGCATCCTGTGGCAAGGGCACAGGCCCATTGGGGTAGAGTACATGGGAAGGATGCTGTGGTCCAGCATGGTGAAGCCTCTGGGGCTGCTGTTGGACAGTATACCATCAGCCACATTTTTTATATCTATCAGGAGTCCCAAGACATGATGTGCCAGGTGTTGAACGAACTCCAGGATATCAAGCAGCTACAGAGGGACAAGCACATTGACATGCAGGAACAGATGGAAGCCCACAATACCAGCATGGCCTTCCTAACACTGGTGCTGAGCGACATTAAAACTACCCTGAGCAGGGCTTTTCAACAAAAGTCTACCCCTTCCATTGACTTGTCGGGTTGGCTCTCATTGTGCCAAATGAGGCTGCTGGATTTGGGCAGCAGTATTACCTTAATTTTGGGGAACTGAGTCCAATCCCACACCATGTGACAACTGTCGGCCTCATCCATTTACGGACAGTCAGGAGCACCTCACCTCTGCCCAAGAGCAGGGATGATTTGTGGCATCCGGGTGCATGATATTCTGACTTCTCAGGGAAATTGTGGTGCATCAGATATCATCCTTTTCTCTCAGTTACATTTGTCATACCCATGTAAAGACAAACAGGAGTAGGGAATGTTTCAATGAGTTTTATTGAATAATCAGGGTCGTAGATAAACAAAATGCAAAAATTAGGATGATGAAACATACTAGAAGCAAAATGGTGACATGAAAAGTGAAGCACAAAAAAAGTCCCACCATACTGTCACTCTGCAAGATATAAGATTCACACCTACGCTATGTTGGAGCACAGCAGGATAAGCCCTAATCTGACCTTCAGGTTCCCCCTGGGAAGACATTATCCCCCATACTTAAGTATGACAGTAGTAGAGAAGCCTGTTGTCTATAGAGACACCACCCCTATGTAGGCCAGGGAATGAGCATCTGTATTGAAGTCAGACAGCATAAACTTGTGGTCATCTGGCCTGAACCTCCCTATAACGTGCATGGGACAGACTGATGTTTTTATAAGAAAACAGCCAGCATTCTGAGAAGAGTATATTTTTTTATATTATCTCTATTTCAAAGATTAGAATGGTTTTGAAGGGGCTCAGAACGCTGGGATTCTCCCCTTTTGTTTTTAGGTGTTTGGTTTTGTTTATCCCAGCATTTTGTAGAACCCTAGGGTGCTTGCTTGATAGAATCCTCATTGGATGTACCTTGTAATTATGGTTTCCTAGGTCTGGCTCCCAGTATATCCTGACCAATACTAGAGTAGGTCTTGGCGATATTCTTTGGCAGCTCGCGTTCTTGACCCTGTACAGGAACGTCATAGAGCTGCATGCGCACTGCTAGTGCTACTGCTTCCCCTTTAAGATATCTTAATATTTTGAAGACAGTGACAAAATTGCCTATTAGTTCCATCCCCAACTCTAGGGCCTGGGGCAGCCCCATATTCATCTTGAGTTTGTTTGAACACTTCCAGAAGATTGGTAAGTGTTGGTGTACCTTGTATAGTAGTGTAGAGTGTGACAAACACCATGCTCAAAGTAGTGCAGATATCTACTGCGGGAACCATCTCAAATGGCAAGCAGATGGTGAGAATTATATGTTTATCTTGATGTCTCGTATGGGAAAAGACTTCCTCCATCGTGTTTATTTTTTGATCTAACCAAAACTGTTTTTTTTCCTGCTTGGAATGTACCTTAACCATAATTGAATGCACAGTCACAGGGTCAATGCCTAGTGTGACTGCATGCAGTTGCACTGGGGTAGCACATACAGCATTAGTATTTAATGTTTGCATTACAAACTGTAATGTCTATTTATTGCTGTAAATTCAATGTATAGGTGGCGAACCTCAGCTACCTCCAAGGTTTCTGCATCAGGATGCAGTGTGTACGTGGCCAATAAAGGCCAGGTAGAACCACCATTACTCAGAGGACCTAACATAACTTCAGTATTGTGTGGGTAGGGTGGCATCAAGCCAGTTATTGTTGTCTTCAAAGGATAGAGGTACCTCTAAGAACACATATGCTCTGTATCGTGCAGGTACATTAGCAGGTGTATATTGATGAAATGTATTAGTGTTCCCATCGACTGCTGTGAAGGTGACCCAAGAAAAAAATGGTTCTGTTCTATAGGCTGTATGAGCCTCAACTACAAATGTAACAAGACCCCCCTGGGCTGTAAGGCTATTAGCTAATAAATGAGCAGTAAGGGGAGGTTGCATGTTTACTTCAAGTACGACGCATTGCAGGTTTACCATGGTAAATATACCTGTTCAGAGATAAGGACACCAAATGGGCACTGATCGTTTTAAGGCTCCAGCTTGAACAACCTAAAGCAACAAATAGGTACTACCTATCTAGCTGAGGAGGAAATCCTGAATAGCATGAGCGTTTCCATATATGGTATTGAGGTGCCTTTAGCATGTAGTGAGACAGAGATACTCAAGAGGATCCAAAAATCAGTGCCTGAACAAATGTTGGTTTTTGCTTTGTGAACGCTCAGTCTTCTGAAGGCTCACACATGAATGAAGAGCGCATTGGAATTGATTGGTGACCTGGTATATGAGGAGGAATGATATTTTAAAATTAGATATGATCTCCTCATAAGTAGACAAGTAATAGAAGTGAAGAAGTCTGAGGATATATTTAAGGGACTCCCATCGTACTAGTCCTGAAGAAGACCCATTGTGGAGCTGGGATTTGGCCCAAGGTATAGAGGGGTCGAAACGTCGACAGATATATCATAGTCTGGATTGGTTTCTGCAGAGGATCTTTGGAGGATTAAAGGAATTGATTTAAACTCTCTGAGGATTTGGAATGGAGTTAATGCAGCAAACAGAAAAGAACCAACCGACTGTTTTTAATGTTTTTTGTATAGGTTTTTGATTCATTGGAATATGTATTCTTCTTTCTATCTATCACAAGCACTTTTTCTCACACTATCTGTCCTTTGGTGTGTTGTTTTACTAGATGGGTTGTCCATATAGGATGAATATATTAAATTGATATTTATGTATAAGTAAATAAATGAATATATATATTTATATGAATAAATAGTTTTTTTGTTTTCACCTATGTTGTTTCATGATATATAATTAATTTTTGATCTTTCCCCGTTAGGGCATTGTTGTATGCGATGAACAAATGTTGGCAGCGCACTGTCATGTTGGCTCCCATTGTACCAATGAGGCCTCTTGATTTCGGTGGCAGCGTCACCTGAATTGTGGGGAACTGAGTCTAATCCCACACCATGTGAAAAGTGTCGGCCTGATCCATTTTCTGCAAGTGAGCTGTGCTGCATCTTTTTCCAAGAGCAGGGATGATTTGTGGCAACTGGGCACATGACATGCTGACTTCTCAGGAAAATTGTGGTGGATCAGATCTCATCCTTTTCTCTCAGTTACATTTGTCTTATACATGCAAAGACAAACAGAAGCAGGGAATGGTGCAATGAGATGTATTGAATCAGCTGCATCTTTGATAAATTAACATGAAATGCAATAATTAGGATGATGTAACATACTAGAAGCAAAATGGTGACAAGAAAAGTGAAATACTAGAAAAGTTCCACCATACTGTCACTATACAAGATATTTGATTCCTACCTACGCTGTGTTAGAGCACAACAGGATCAGCAGTAATCCACCCTTCAGGATCCCCCTAAGAAGGCATACTCTCTCATACCTGAGTATAAAACTAGTAGAGAAGCCTGCTGTCTATAGAGACACCATTCCCATGCAGGCCAGGGAGCCAGCAGTCTCAGTGAGCAGTTGTAATGAATTCAGACAGTATGCAGTCATGGTCATCTGGCTGGAACCTCCCTCTAACGTGCATGGGACAGATAGATGTTTTCAATATAAAACAGGTAGTGTTCTGAGAAAAGTGTACCCCCATAAAAATATGTAGGTTTCTGTGAAATGATAGCAAAGCGGTGTACCACTTGTTCCGGCAATCCTACCTCTTTAGAGCCTTGGAGAAAGCACAGAGTGAAAGAATGTTATGCTAAGAAATGTAAATGCTTTCCTAGATGAAAGGACAGCAAGATAAAGGAAAATAAAATGTCATAACAATTGTGGCCACTTCTAAAAGAATAAAATGAAATAAAATGAAACATTACTAGGCTAAAAGGCACAGGTAGCAGGCCTAGTTGCTAAAATAACATACCCACAGATATCACTAAAACGGCTCCACAACAGCCTCGTCAACACCAGGCACATCAACATTGGTGCCAGCCACTGGAAGGGAGACCCTGCCAGTGGAAGAACCAGCCCCAGACACCACTGCCTCTCTATTAACAGATTCCCTCCCATGCAAGCCTGATGTCCAGCTAAGAATCGCAGAGTGGAAGATGGCAAGACACTCCACTGCCAGCAAGTGACCTCTTCCCAAAGGACCTCCTTTGTGTGGCACACATTCTCTTTCTTGACTGATCCTCAACCACCTACCAGTTCCAATGGGAGGAGTACTCTCGACTTTGGACTTCGAATGGTATGGCATCTTCTACAATGATTTCATTCACCATAACTCATACCTCCACTTTACATTTTTGCTACTTTTTGTAAATTTTTGTCTGTATTAGCATTGCAATTAATTTACCCATCACAAACTCATTGTCTGCTTGCTTAATTTTCACATTTAGCTCTGTAGAGATGTAAGCCCATGTGAACTATATAATAAAGATACAAGCTACTTGTGCATGCAGGGATCTGTTACAGGTTCACATTGTCCAGCTCAGGATTACAACCATTACACACCAACACATTGGTACAAATGTCTGGTCAAACCACAAAATTCATTACGGTGTTCAGCAGAGAGGATGTCAATATGCCTGGACATTTGGAAACAAGAATGAGTGACTCATACTGAGTACATTAACATACTTCAAGGTACAGACTACAAGACCACAGAAGGAGGGATTTTTTAGACATTGTCCTATAGAATAGGTGAACATTAAAGTGGTTGATGTCAGCAGCTTGAGTATTATCACACATCACACCAAAGTCATTCAGCATCACATCATACAAGATACAAACAGATGGCAGTACAACAGTCCATGATCACAGGGACATCCTAATCAAATGTAAATGCATCTATTGGTATAACAGAAACACATGTCATTGTTGTGGTACAGGCACTGTTGTTGGTGGCCTGCAATGACGAAACACATCTACAGCTATATACAGGTCATACAAAAACAGTGTTTAGCCAAAGTTAAGGAAAGATGACTTGGTCAAAATCTAGAACTATATATTTTCAGAGCACATGATGACACACGTGAGGCATCAGGTCCACCACCAGACACAAAACAAGTGCAATATGAACTTCTGTACCTCTACCCATCAACTGTGCAAACTGTCTTGGTATAGGTCTCGTACATCCAAACTCTGCTACCTACATTACCTGGAACATTCCATACCCACTTTGTATGTCAGAACAGCATCAGATACCTGCCAGTGTCACAACTCTGAAATGCCAACATGAGGATGTCATGGTGAAGGTACATGTACAAAGACACAACAAGGAGTACAGGCTTGAACACATACCTGTTACACAAATCACATAGCAAACATCTGGAAATTAGCTTACATTTCAAAAAAACTGACACAAACAAAGCAACATCATCAAGGTGGGTATGTCAAAAGCTAACTCACCAAGCAGCCTTTGGCTGTATATTGTAGAGTATCAACTCATAACACACTCTTATTCATGTCATGCCACATCCAGCAGGCGATAGGCCCCCTGCCTTCTCCGCAGAGAAGCTGGAGAGGCCTGTTGATGAGGTCCTACCCCTGTATGGACAGTCATGTGGCTCACCAGAGGAGCAAGTAAGACTCTCAGATACACAATTGATACAGTTCAACACCATCCTTTCCCTCCTCACAGGTTAAAATGTGCCCTGTGTGCTTGTAAGACTTCTTTTGTGCCTGTTGTTGCGTTATGCGTGGGATCAATGAGATGTACATTGTGCAGGTTTTGGTGGGCAGTGCTATTTGTTAAGTTCAGTTACATTGTGTGATGTTTTTGGGGTCCTAGGACCTCCTTGTGTTGAATACACATAACTAGGTAAGGATACTTTACTGCCACCCCCTAACATCTCTTTTTCATGATTGTTGTAAATGTTGGACAGCATGTTTGTGCTCTCTGGATCAACTACAGATCAATACATTCCCTTTGTAAGTGGTGAATGTCCATTGAACTGATTTGTGTGCCATCACTGTTGCCAACATTCCTTGTGCCTTCCTATTAGCATGTAGCCATTTTCTTTTGACAAAATGTGTACACTGCTGTTTCATGCATGGTCTACCTGTGTTCATGGGATGATTCATATATTCCCTCACACACATGTGCATGCCAACCTGCGTGTAGAATAGGACATTTGCAATGGGAGTACATTTCATGTAGTGCCACAGACAGGAGTGTGTCACCATTGATTTTTGGCTAAAACATACCATCAACCGTCATTGCATGTCATTTGGCTTGTATAATTGCAGTTGCAATAAGGGAAAAGATGTGTATGACTAGATGTTTTGGCTACAGAGTGCATTTCCAGGCCATAGATCTGGCATCTTGTAGCAATGTGCATTGCACATGTGTAATGAAGGAGGTTTGTAACCTGACTGTTGGCATGCATCATGGAGTGACATGCAGTTATGTTGGAATCACATGTGTTTGGGTACAGCCATTCATCCACAGGAATCTGGGTTTGCAGGACCAAAATGGAGATAGTGATGCAGGTTCCCATTGGGCAACATGTTGAGGGCCTTCTACAGTTACTTATAAATCTCTGTCTCTCTCCAACATACAAAGGACTAATGGCTTCTACTGATGCAATCAGAGTATGTAATTGTAAGGCGTGCCAGCCAATGGTGGTGATTTCCCTGTGGCTTGCTGATTCATTGCATTGTGGATTTTAGGGGCATATCTCCCTGTCAATCTGCACATGATATCTACAGTATGCATCTCTATGCCAAATGTGTGGCATATCAGAGCAACATTGCTATTACCTCAATGTCTTCATAGGGACACATTTCTCTTGGGGAAGTGTGCTTTGTTGATATGTTTCCAGTGTGGCATGAGTATTTCCATGTCACATTCTCCAGGCAACTGTACTGTTGTCAGCAACATGGCATGTTTTGGGAGCATCATTTCACAATGTTTTATTATTCTGTATGTGACAAATAAATGTCTGCATGGCCTTGTGTGGGATTTGTGGGATGCAGCTGTCACTGGCATGCTGTTGAATAACAACAAGTAACTGAGGTATGCTCCACGAGGCAAAGCATTGAAGGTGATGTGGACCCCTACTTGTTCATGGGTTACTGAGATTGCACAACTTCAGCCATGCAATTGTAGTTGTCTGAGATCCTGATTTTCCTGTGGGCAACTCTTGATAGTTCCGATGGCGTACATGGTGTGGTACATGTAGATGCCACTTTGGTAGAGTTTGTTGGTAGGGACTACTTGACATTATAGTAAGGATTACTAATCACAGCTGCTGTTCAAATGTGATCAGGAACACGTGGTGACTTTTTTCCTCTTTGTATTTTCATTATCAGCCTGGCAAGCGAAGGAGACAGGGTACAGTCAAGAATTGAAGAATCTGGCCACAGTACCTCTGGTCAAGATACCAGACACACAGAGGGACCCAGTGGCCTGGAGGGTGAGAGGAGTGTCACAAAGGAGACTAGAACTTCATCATCAACCTCAAACTCTACCTTCAGAGGGTACTCTGTATTGGTGGTGGACCAATGAATACATACTCCTGTACATCTTTGTCTGCCACCCCTAGTTCTATTACCAGCCCCCCTGTTGCTCCCCACCCAGTTGGCCATGCCTGCTCACCCAAGAGGGTGGGTGTCTTCATTGCCACAGGCACCTCTGCTCCACCCACTATTACCCCTGCTGCCCTGAATTAGGGTCTATTGACCTCCTGAGGAACATCTCTGCAGGTCAGACTGCCATTGAGAATGCTCTCCAGGAGCTGCCTGCCAGCTTTAGTAGACCAATACTTTTCTGGAAGGCATTCATAGTGCCATGTCTGGCCTACAGAGATCTTTTGAGGATTATGCCTCCTCCTTGATGGCAGCCAGTCACCCCTCACCTTTCATCCCCTCTCCATGTCTCTCTTCTCAATCTAAATCCTCCATTCCCCTACCTATCCTAAGCATACAGACAGATCCACATGTACCCACCTCAACACACATAAGCAGCACCATAAGATTAAGGCCCTCATCCTGACCGTCAGGTTACCGTTCCGCGGTCGAAAGACCGCGGCGGTAATTCTGACATTCCCGCTGGGCTGGCGGGCGGCCGCCTTCAGGCCGCCCACCAGCCCAGCGGGAAAGAGGCTTCCACGATGAAGCCGGCTCGGAATCGAGCCGGCGGAGTGGAAGCTGTGCGACGGGTGCAGTTGCACCCGTCGCGTATTTCACTGTCTGCGCAGCAGACAGTGAAATACATTTAGGGGCCCTCTTACGGGGGTCCCTGCAGTGCCCATGCCAGTGGCATGGGCACTGCAGGGGCCCCCAGGGGCCCCGCGACCCCCCCTACCGCCATCCGGTTCCCGGCGGGCGGACCGCCGGGAACTGGATGGCGGTAGGGGGGGTCGGAATCCCCTCGGCGGCGCAGCAAGCTGCGCCGTCTTGGAGGATTCCAAGGGGCAGCGGAAAACCGGCGGGAGATCGCCGGTTTTCCTGCACTGACCGCGGCCAAAGCGCCGCGGTCAGAATGCCCTGCGGGGCACCGCCGGTCTGTCGGCGGTGCTCCCGCCGACCCTGGCCCCGGCGGTCTAAGACCGCCGGGGTTAGAATCACCCCCTAAATACCACAAATCACACGACATGCAAGCACTCAACAGACACCCAGCACAACATCATCCACCACTTCCCCAGACACCTCCACCAGCCCCACCAACCCATACACCACATCAAGCATACCCACAGGCACCACCATAACAGACAGTGACATATCCACCACACCCACCATACTGGCAAACATCACCCCAACAGGCACACATACATCCACCACCTCCATCATACTTGCAGACACCACACCAACAGACACACAGAAACTCACCATATCCATCATACCTACAGACACCACCCCAATAGACACACAAACATCCACTGCTACAAGCATGCCTACAGACACCACCTCAACAGACACATACACATCCATGACTTCATCACCCAGCACCTCCTCCTCCCAGCCCCCCAAGACAGGCAAATGCCCACACTCACACACATAACAGACACCACCCAAACAAAAGCATATCTCATACATGCACACGCCTATGGCATTTACACCCACATACCAGATGACCACTCCCTCAACTGCCAAATCCGAAATCCTTTCGGAATGCCATCACTGTGTTCAAAGGGATAGTTTTCTTTATGAATTTGCCCTTTCCCCAGTCCCCTGCTCCCCCTATTCCATCCACTACTCTTTCAAATCCAACCGGCCCAATCCACATCCCAACCCATCCCTTCTACATCCAAGTCCCTGTCACTCATTCCCCATCTCCAAGCACCAAAACCCTCCACCAAGAAGAAGTCCACCCCTTCTAATAAAGAGTCCACCCCTCCCAAACTCAAAGCTACCCATTCCAAATTTGCTCACCCCCCCTCGAATGATCTCTGAGAAGCCTGCCTGCCATCTTGATACTCCTTCCTGTGGAGTATCTCTAGCAGTAATAGGGATGTGGGCAGAGTCATGTGCAATGGTTTTCTGATGAACTGGCTAATGGCCTTTGCTATTATACAATTTCTGATTAATAACCCCAAATATTTGTTTTTTTGGCCACACATTTGTCCTGCAATTTCTTTCTTTCCTTTATCTTGTTCCAGAATAATTTTTGTTGTCTGCCTTAGTTGTGAGTGTTTCAGCCTGATTGCTTATCCATTTGCTGTTGTTTGCAAAGTCTGACTTTGTGGACAGTGCTGTTGTCACCCACGACAAACGTATACGTTTACTGTATGCAAATGTGTTTGTTAATGCAATTTTGGTATCATGGCATTGTGTTCTGTTTGGTATTGTAAGTATTTCATCTTGTGTTGTCCAATGTCAGCATGGATGGTATTAGACTTGTCCCCCCAATATGGATTTTCTCAGCACCTGCTATGCCCTCTGTGACAGGGAGGGCTTGTGCGGGATTAACTGTTTGGTTTAACGTTTAACACTACTCTTGATTGTACTGTACTGCCTGCCCCTAACAATGATGGGTTAATTCAAGCACTTTAAGCAACTTGGGGCCATGCATTTAGACCCCGGCGGGATGGGTTACTCTGCCACAAAAGTGACGGATATCCCCTACACCTTATTATGATCTCAATATCATGATCTCCATAGACTATAATAGGATCTTAATATGGCGGATGGGATATCCATCACCTTAGGGATGGTGTATTCCCCTCTGCCAACATCTTTAATAAGGCTCTTGGTCTAAAGCGTTCAGTGTTTTTTTTAAATTCATTTCTGTAACAATAATTTCTCCATTAATAACAATGCTAATTTTGAATCCCTCTTCGATTTTAATGATGAGATAGAAAATAGCTCTAATATTAGAGGTGTTGACATGAGGACATGCAAAACGTGTAAATGGGGTAATAACACTGGAGGAACAAATATTTGATGTATATCCTTTGGATGGTTAGGCTTGTCCTACTGGTTGTAGAGGCACAATGTTATATATCTCCCTTCTGAAGTTAGCCCTTTGTAACTTGTTTGAATAGGTAGCACCTCAATGCCTCTTGATGGCTACTTCCGGCAATCTTTTAAATCACATTGTGAATGGGACTGTATGCTCTAGTATTTAAAGTGACCATAACCCAATTATGATTACACTGTGAAAGAACTAATGCACCTCACTCTTGATTTCTTGAGTTTTATTTGTAAGACAATACATGCGATGAAACCTGGCAGATCGCAGCCAGCAGCTGCCTCTGTATTCTTTCAACCCAGTTATCTGTTCTAGTGCATCCCAGCAGTAACAGTGGCCAGGATACCTACCCATTCCATCAATGCTGGACTGCATTCTAATCACAATACAATAGGATTTCCTAAAATGAATTCACAAGCTAGTTCTTCAGAGGGTACTAATGTCTGTTCAGGGTACAATGGCGGAAGGTTAGTAAGGAGGACAATCAACTTGAGAGATATCCAGTGCAAGCTTTTTGTCCGCCACCTGGACTTGCTGACTAACTGTCTCAATTCAGCCCAAGGCCTAACCTGTAAAGCGGACCCCTTTGTGATTCTTGGGTATACTATTAGAGCCCTCCTTTTGAAACCCTAGAAACATACTAATGTATTCTAATAATCATGATTTGAGAAATCTTGTAGAGAAGCTAATAAACTCTCATTAAGGCCCCAGAGGGCAATACCAAGGGATCTCGACACAGTTGTCTTATGTATAATTGTTTATAAGGAAGCTGTAAGTAAGAGGATACATGAGCTGAGGGATGAAGCATGGTCTAATTTGGTTTCTTCTTGCAGAACTAGAAACACTGTCCTGTTTTTGCCACACTGCTAATGGCAATAACCCACTGTAATCCAATATCACCACGGATTAATTTGTGGCCCATTTTAGTAAAATCTACCACCTGCCTGTTTTAGCCAATGATGCTATGGAGCCTGTTGGAGGTGGATCTATGGCCACCCTTAATAACTAATAATTCTAATTCAGCCTGCAAGAATGATATGCCTAAGTCCTGGTTCACAGCTATCATTGTCCTCATTTTAAAAAAAGGAAGCTGTGCGTGCCCTAGTTTTTACAGGCCAATTTTTCCCAGTGATTGTTCTGTGAAAGTCGTTGTTAAGGTCATCCTTAAATCCTTAACAAACTAATAATATGGCTCACTATAACTGTATTATTTCTGTTGTGCTTTCTGGATTTAGAACTGGATTGGCCATGGAGAAGCAGTGCCTTAATGTGCATCTTTATCAAGTAAATGCACAAAAGCCAAAAGAAGTCATGTTTATTTACCCTTCATGGACCTCTCACGTGCATTTGACAGCATGGCCAGTTCTACATTATGGGCCATTTAGAGTCCATGGGGGTTGAAAATGGTTTGGTGACGTTTTTATGTGCCCTCACTGTAGATATTGGAGCATTTGGGAGATTTGAGGCCAATGGCGAATGTTTTGGTTTGGGACAAGGAGTCCAGCAGGGATGTCTTTTACTGCCTATCTTATTTGTATATATTAATGGGTTAGACTCAACCTTCTCCAGCAAGGGCAGGGTATGCTAACTGTGAATGGTCAGGGAGTCCCCATCCTTCTATTTGCAGATAACACTGTTTTTTTTTTTTTTTAGTCCGATTAGCCTATAGTGAGAGATTTTCATTTTGTTGGTTGGGGAAAGCCTTAAGTTAATCATACATAAATGGGCCAAGATCCAATCCTCGAATTGTCCCCATATTACCCTCCCTTTATTCCAAGCCCATCTCCCCTTGCATTCATACAGTGCCATTTCCAAATGATATACAGACAATAATTTGCCCAGCCAATCCTGCCATGACGGTGGTCGCGAATTCAACCATGCAGAGGAGATACATAGTTGATAGACCACCATGGCAAGAAAGATAAATGCTCTATGGCATCCCCTTATTTCCTCAGCGACCCCCAGGACCATGATCTCAGGGTTAAGATCCAGATCATATCCCAATACCCCTTTTAACACAGAATGAATGCCATCTCACTGCCGTTAGATCCCCACAAGTGGCAAACATATGTACAATTTCTGTTCCATGAGCCCTGCATCTCGGGCAGTTTGTTCCTAATGAGCTTCCCCACTTGACGAGGTGAGCTGGTGTATGATACAAGTCAAACACAGTCTTATAATGTTGTGCTTACAATGAGGAAGAGAGTAACATGGTATGTCCCAGTTCTAATGAATTGAAAAAGTTAGTACTCCCATCAGCCAGCTTGTCCTTCCACCTCTCACTGTGCTTCTCCAGATCATCAGGCTGTTCTGCCATCAATAATGAATAGATTAACTTAATAGTTATATTAGATTTTCCCAAAATATCCTTAAGCAACAGGTTCCTTCTGAATCCCTGTGCCCCCCGTTTCTTTACCCCAAAAGTCTTGTATCTGTAGAAATTTGAAAAAGTCCCTTTACTCTAAACTGTACTGCTCTTGAAGATTCTTAAACACCTTGACCCCGAGATCTTCAAAAAGGTCTCGTAGCCTTTCTATGCCTAAAGAAGCCCATTTTACCATATAATTATACTTAAATATTTCAGGGAGCGATGGGTTGTTCTTTATTATAGTATAATAATGAAATCTTCCAAGCCCATTTTTTTGCCGCCATGACCGCCAGCATTTATAGGCCGCCTCTAGTACCTTATATCGAGCTTTCTTGTACTATCCAGGTTCGTGAAATGTTACCAAGCATCCATTGGCTACTGTTCCTACAAGAAGCTCATAGATATTAGGACAGTCCTCTACCTCAGTCTCTCCTGTCTTTCCCCCCATAATGGGCGCATATACTGAAAAGCTGCTGCCATTTGATATAGTTTCATATTTGGTAGGGACCACCACCCCTTTTCCCGAGGTAGAGACATAAATTTACCCGCTCTTCTGCACTTGCCATATGCCCAAATAAATCTCATGACTAACCGGTCCATCTCCTCAAACCGAGAGTTCGTAAAACTCAGCGGTATAGCGCGAAAAATATACAATAGTTTGGGGAGAAGAATCATTTTGACCATATTGCACCTCCCCATATGTAGATTATTCCATCTACACATATCATTTTTGGCTTTCGCAAGTATTGGGTCTAGGTTCAGATTGATAATCTCTGCTACTCTTAGTCCAATATCGATACCCAAATACACGACATGATCGACCCTCCGATTATCCTGAGTGTTTGTGTATTGATTAATCAGTAATTGCGTTTTTGTTCTATTTAGCAAATATCCAGAAAACGTTCCAAATTTGCTCGTCACCTCTTCAACTTCTTTCAGTGCTAGATCTGGGTTGGGAGTTATAATGGCTATGTCATCCGCGTATGCTAAAACGTTTGTATCCCATCCATGCCTACACACCGGTGGGATCCTGCTATTCCCTTATAACTGTCTGAGCAGGGGATCTATATATAGAGCAAACAGCAGCGGAGAGCATGGACCTCCCTGCCTAGTGCCTCTCCCTACCTGGATACACTCGGATTGCCCTCCCATTAGCTGTATTCTCACTCCCGGTGACCTATATATAGCCCTTATTGCCAGAATTAATTTCTTAACAAGACCATAATGCTCCATAACCTGCCACAGATATTTCCAATTTACCCGATCAAATGCCTTCTCTGCATCTAATAATGCGACTGCCATGGGCTCCTCCGCCACTTCTGTAGCGTCGAAGAGTGTAATGACTCTTTGAATATGTTCAGTAGTGTCTCTACCCGGAACAAACCTGTGTTGTCTAGATGTTACCAGTTTCTTAGTCACCGAGGATAATCGAGGGGCAAGTATTTTTGAGTAAATGTTAACATCGCTGTTGATTAAAGTGATCGACCGACAAGAAGCCGGGCTCTGTGGGGCCTTCCCTTTCTTCAGAAAAACTACTATGTTGGCCATTTCCCATGATGGCGGGGATTTCCCCACCATTCTGTACCTGAATAAATTGCTCCATCATCAAAGAGAGTAACAGTACTTTAACATTTTTATAAAACTCTAGGGGGATCGCGTCAGGACCAGAAGCTTTCCCAGTAGCAAGATCACTCAGTGCCTTGTCTAGTTCTAGACTGTCTATCTGACCTTCCAGATGCAGGTGATCCTCCTCTGATAATGTATTAATCTCAATAGAATTTAGGAATTCTAGCATCTCTGTATCCGAGAATACAGATGTGTCAGGATATAGCTCCGTATAATATCTCTGGAACACCTTCCTAATTCCATCCGCATCTGACACTATTTGTCCTTGCTGATCTCTCTGATGACCCCAGCTGCTGTTTTCTGACTTGCCCTTATCGCCAACAGATGCCCGGATCTTTCTCCAAACTCATACCTTTCAGAGCGTTGCACCAAGTATTTTCCACTATTCTTTGGCGGTAACCTTGTTTATTGCTGCTTTTGCTATAGGGATCTTCTCCTGGATTTTATTTATATCCTCCCCTCTTTCTATGGCTATAATCAACTGTCTTTCTACATCTCTAAGCTTCGAATGCAGGTCCCTTATTCTACTTTGGGCGTTTTTTTGTTTCTTAAGGCTAAAGCTCAGGGTTTACCCCCGTACTCCTGCTTTCAGGGTATCCCAGACTATCTCTACTAAGGCTGACCCCTGATTGATCCCCAGAATTCGACTATCCATTTTCTTATATAATCACAGTATTCAGGATCCTTAAGAAGCCCTCTTTCGAAGGTCCACCTCCTGACTTTCTACTCAAGCCCATCTAACTCCAAATCAAATACTAATGGGTTGTATTCTGACATAATCGGTGGAAATAATTCCATCCTACCAGGCGTTAATAATTTAGAAGATATCAAGAAAAAATCAAGTCACGCCAGCTTCGCATGAGGGGCCGAAAAGTAAGTGTATCCAGGATCTGGATCCATAGCTTTACCCAAGAGTCCACCAATCCTAGCTCCTTCTGGATGCCGACCATTGCCTTAAATACGTGAGGCTTGCATCCCTGATATTTTTTTGCTGTGGGTGCTAATAAATCCTGCAGTCCGTCCCAAGAGCCATTGAAGTCGAAATCACCACAAAGAATATACGGGGGGATCAACCTGTTAATTCTATAGTGAGAGTATCCATTACTGCTGGATCGTCAGTGACTACCCCATATATAGAGCATAAAGTAAAGCTTCCTTTTTCGTAGCAACATTCTACAATTGCCCATCTCCCATTCCTGTCAGCCTTCGGTCTAGTGAATTTTAATTTATTACTCTGGTCCAATATTGCTACCCCTTTGGTTTTAACATCTTGTTCTGAGCAGACTATCATTCTCATACCGAGGGACCCTAAAATTCTGCAATTTTTATACTCCACATGTGTCTTTTGTAGGCAGGAAAATCGCCTTAAGAGTTTTTAGATCTTCTGCAACTTTTCTTCTTTTTCGGGGGTCATTTAATCCACAAATATTAATTGAGGCTATTCGAAGTCTAGTCATTTTATCCCCTCCCTCCAATTGCTTTTCAATTGTTTTCCAACCTGGCTGAGTAAACTCTTGAGTATCCTAAATATTCGTCCCTTCTCTGTTTCCTCCCCTGTCCTTATATTTCTCTTGCTTCTCTTTATCCCTTCCTTTCCCATTTTTTCCTTTCCCCACAACCCCCATGCACCCTTCTGCCCAACCACTCTCCCATCCCCTTCCCCCTCCCCACACCACGCCCATCCACCGCCTGCCCCCCCACTAGGACTGGTTGGGATCTCCCTCTCCCAGCCAGCCCCCCAGCCTGTTGATCAATCAGACCACCGTTGGCCTGAATGTTGGTGTCGTATAGATGTGGGCCGCCCGCCCACCACCAAATTTGTTTATTATCTTAGTATCTCTGACCCCTATCCGTTAAGCCCCATCAGATATTCTTTTGCTTGGATCTCTGATGTAAACACTCTTACTCTCCCATTCACTCCCGTTTTTAGGCGAGCAGGAGCCATCAAGTAGGCTCCTCCCCCTTGTCCAAGAACGGTTTAATCAGCTGTCAGAGTCACCACCTCCGTTCAACAGTTATGTGGCAAAAAGCTAGCCGAGTGAAGAAAGCGACTCCTTCCACACTGCGTGGGGCATTAGGACGAGCTTTGTCAAAGATAGCCTGCTGTAGCAAATAGTTGTCAAAAAAGAGCAAAATAGCTCTAGGGTATTTAGGTTCTGCTGAATGCCCTCCCTCCCACCGGGTTGCCGGGAACCTATGGACACGCTGAACCTCATTGTCCCAATCCCAATTACCCAATTCAGGAAAGGCCCCCCGTAAGAGCTTGATCATGTAGGCCCGAATGTCATTTCCTTCCAGCCCCTCGTCTATGCCCAGAAAACGTAGATTATTTCTTCTCTGTCGATTCTCGAAATCTTCCAGCTTCCACATTACATCAGTCAATTGGCCAACACGCATGACATTCTGCTGTTTAAGGGCGTCAACGTCCTCTACGACTGCTGCTATCCTTTCGTCCATCGAGCACAGCTTAGCTTCGATTTCAGTACATGACTTTGCAACTTTGCGAACTGTTCCATGCAAGCGCTTTGTAGCAACCCTTGCGTGGCGATTTTCAATCCTAGTCTCTGTTTGAATTTCTTTAATTGAGTTGTATATCGATTGCAGCATCCCGGAATCAGTGCGCTACTTGTCGGACCTCCTGTACTTCCTTCCATGTTGTTGTTGACCAACTGCTGACCACTCGTGGTAGGTGTATCTGTTAGTCTAATGCCAGGGTAGTCCCACTTTAAGGTCTTGCTACAAATAGATGTAGAGAATTCAGGGCCCTCCTGGGGCCCAGACTGTATTTTTGTGCACTTCCGCCGCTGCTGCCATACTGTAGGTTTGTTGCTTGATGATACATTTCCAGTCTCAGAGGAGACACCACTAACAGATTCGCTGAAGCTATGCTCACCACTGCTGAGATCGGATTCCTCTGTCAGAGAATCAAATTTATCGCAACTGTCTTTAGCCCAATCCGAGGATTTCTGATCTTTTTCGGTTTCCTTGTCCCATCCCTTCGGTTTTAACTGCAGTTTTTGCAAATCTTCAGTACCCAACGTGGCAATTGTATCACTATGGCTTCTAACCTGGTTAGGTTCTCAGATTGCTGCGCTTGAGGCCGCTTTTTTCTGGCGGGGGAGCCCCTCTCCTTCCTTCTTGTTGCTGCGCTGTTGTCCAAGGCCCCTGACAGACCTTCACTGTCTTGTGCAGCTTTTATAAGGGGTTCCTTACTTTCGATAAGAGTCTTCTCGCTGCAGGTAACCAAGGGGATAGTTTCTGCTCCAAACGGACTGTTACCGGAGGGGGGGATTGTGTTTGCAATACCGCTTACTTGCGCTCCCCCTGCAAGAAAAGACATAATAGTGGATTGACTTTTGCCTTTCCCCCTAGCCTCCAAGAGGTGAGTGGTGTTGTCGTCGTTCTTGGCGTCTTTCCCTAGGCCAGATGGCCGTTGTTGATATAGAACGCCTGTTTGCTCCAGCTGAGTCCCCCTTATCTTTTCCTATATGTGTTATTTTGGACCCATCCATCTTGTCTCGAGAATTCCGAGTCGTTTTCGGTGCTATGCTTATTTTCAAGACGTGAGGTAGCGCTCTCACAAATCCAGCTAGTCCTGCTACTGCTGCTATCACGTCATATATCACCCATTTAATAACACCCCTTGCAGGCTGAGAGAGAGTGCGCGGGTAGCTAACTATGCAGTCCTGTGTATCAAATAACATTGGGGCCACCCAACACTCTTTTTAGGTTATGACCATTGCAGCTATTGTGGCCATAGGCCTTAAGAAGAGTATATTCCAGCAGAAATCTGGTGATTCGTTGAGGTACCCCCACAGGTACGATGGCCCCTATAGTAGAGGTAAAAGTAGCTTCAAGTAGTGATCAGTGGTGATTCCCTTGATATATGTCCTAATATTTTTGTATTCTTTACAACCGGTTTAATTTCAGTTTCTTAGCGTTATCATCAATAATGTACTTATAGTGCACTTAATGTACTTAGTTCTGCTTTATATGCTTTATATATTTGATATGGAGCAGTTCAGTTGGGGTGAGTGCGGCCAAAACCTGCCCTTAAATCCCTTAGATCCCACCCATTAAGGCACCTAGTGCCTAATTTACTGTCCGAGGCTCTGCACAGTCCAGCAGCTTCACTCCCCTTGCTCCTTCCTCTTACTTAGATTTGATGGGTTCTGATGAATGCAGGCGGAAGAATCAATGCTAGGAAACCATCCTCCTTGCAGCGCTCCCCCCTCTAGATTCAAGATCCAGGGTTGAAGGCCAGTGTGAGCCCATCCTCGTGGGGATTGCATCTGTAGCTGGTGCTCAAAGCTCCAAGCACCCTGCTTTGAAGCAGCCCTCCTGCGCGTGGAGCCGCTGGTGCCGCTGCTGTTGCCACTATTGTTGCCGTTGTTGCTGCCTCAGTTCACGATGAAACAAAGCCAACACTCCATGGAAGGAGAGCCGCTTTCACAACACTCGTTTCCGTGTCCTACGCGGCGTGGACTGCCAGCATTGAGATCCGGGGTGGGCGGGGCCAACGAGCCTCGCAGCTACACAGCATCCATCTTGCTCCCTGCAGATAACACTGTTTTAATGTCTAAAACATCCGTAAGCTCCAAACACTTTTAGGTGCTTTTCTTTAGTTCATGGGTGGTTTAGGCTTGGCCACTAATTTCACAAAAATCTTGAATTTCCCTACTTGGGAGTCACATTTTACTCCAGGCGGTCTTGGGCTGCTCTCATGGTTCAGAGAAGACTGAAGTTTTGAAACTCTGTTAACTCCATTAACTTCAAATTTAGCCAGGCCTCTACAATTGAGGAAAAAACTATTTCGCCACTCAGGGATAAGAAAGTGCTTACCTATTTTAACTTTTGACTCTGAGATGTGGGAAGGTAAGGCTGATGGATGAGGAAAATAGAGAATGCCAGTGCATCCTTGCTGTTCCACTGAGGTCCCCCATGGATGCAGTCCCATGAAGAACTTGGGCTACCCTATATTGAGGACTGTATTAACCTGGCCTGTTTAAGATTGTGTTATTTCATCTGGTGTAACCCAAAGGCTACTTTGAATAAGGAGATTATCATGGACTACCTTTCATGCAACAAGGGACATTATATCCTTTGGATAAGATATATTAAGGATTCTGCCATCAGTTAGAAAGATGCTCTATTTTTTCAGATCCTGACAACTTATCTGTTGTGGACAAATCCTGGGTTAAATCAAGTTTCATGGAGGTCAGAAAAGGGGAAAGAGAGTGGGTTGAATTACCGAAGCCTACTAATAAAGAATACTAATTGATCCAAACCGTTCCAGGGTTGGAGCCGAATCTTGACATTGTGCCTAAAGCCTGTTAACAGGTAGTCCTGACCAGGTTTCGCTTTGATCTAATCAGATGTCAGCTCTCCTTTCATTTGGGCCAGTTTCACCAAAAAGCTATCCTTATTTTCCCTTGTGATGAACACTCTTTGCAAACCCTAGTGCGCTGAAAATGTTATTGAAATTATAACAAAAGTTTTTTTTAATTCTGCTACCTAAGAGTGCCTTGAATTAGAAATGGGGCTTATGGTTGGCTAGAGTATGCACCTGAGCCAGGCAGAACCCACCACTCAAGTCAAGGTAAGCTAGTTACACACTTGAGGTAACCTGTGCTCACCCTCTGGTAGCTTGGCGCAGAGAAGGCATGCTTATCATAAGAGGGAATGTGTAAAGTATTTGTGCATCACACACAGACAGTAACATAATGAAGACACCACAAAAAGACTGCACACAGGTTTAGAAAAGCAGAGATTATTTACATGAAAGAAGTAAGACCAAAATGACAAAACTCCAATCAGTATTTCACAAGATATTACTTTTACAAATGTAAATGCCAAAGATAGTGAATGGGTGCATGAGTGGTTGTATAGGTGAGTGAGTGTGTGCACAAGTGACTGTATGGGTGAGTAACTGGTGTGTAAGTGTCTGTATGGGTGAGTGAATGAGTGCATGAGTGGCTGTATTGGTGACTGAATGGATGGATGAGTACCTGTATGGGTGAGTGACTGGGTGTATAAGTGGTTGTATGAGTGAATGGGTGCATTAGTGATTGTATGAGTGACTGATTGAATGTGTAAGTGTCTGTATGGGTAAGTGAATAGGTGAGTGAGTATGCGCATGAGTGACTGTATGGGTGAGTGACTTGGTGTGTAAGTGTTTGTATGGGTTAGTGAATGAGTGCATAATCGGCTGTATGAGTGGGTGAAAGGGTGGAAGAGTATCTGTATGGGTGAGTGACTGGGTGTGTAAATGTCTGTATGGGTAAGTGAATCGCTGCATGTGTGCCTGTATATGTGAGTGACTTTGTGTATAAGTGATTGTATAGCTGAGTGAGAGGGTGCATTAGTGACTGTGTGAGTGACTGACTGGGTGTGTTTAGTGTGTGTGGGTGTGTGAATGACATCATGAGTAGCTGTATGAGTAAGTAAGTGGATAGATGAGTACCTGCATGAGTGAGTGATAGGGTGTGCATGTAGTTGTGTGGGTGAGTGAATGAGTGGATGATTAGCTGTATAAATGAGTAAATGGATGGATGAGTACATGTATGAGTTAGTGAATAGGTGTGTAAGTGATTGTGTAGGTGAGTGGGTGCATAATTGTTTGTACGGGTTAGTGTATGAGTGTCTGTAAGAGTGAGTGAATGAGCGTATGAGTGCCCATATGGGTGAGTTAAAGGGTGCTTGAATGCCTATATGGGTGAATCCATGAATGCATAACTGACTGTCTGGATGAGTAAGTAGATGAATCAGTGACTGTATGAGTAAGTCAATGGGTACATGAGGTGCTGAATGGGTGAGTGAATGGGTGCATAAGTAATTGTTTGGGCGAGTGACTGGATGCACTGGAATAATTATAGATTATCTAAAGCAACATGTCATTACTTACCTACATTACAGCCAAAAAAGGTCCTTTGATCTGTGTTTGAAGAGAAATAAGACAAATAATAGTTTCATCTTCATGTAATTATCATATGTAGTAAAAATTCTTAATCTGTAATAGAAAATGTATCGTTAGTAACAAAACACGAGCAACATTTCTATTTTTATATGGCAATTTTACATATAATGGCAACTTGTTATATTCCCTTGTCCATTGTCTCAGTTTCTGTACTTTTTTCCACTATAAAAGGAGTGTGTATAGCTGCTCATATTGACTTCAAAAAAACCAACGGCACATAGCACATTATTTCAAATTAACATTACTCTGCATCATAGTCCTACGTAGACAGTATTTCACACCAAATAAGTGTTACTGTGAATTGCACTCGATACAGTTTCTAAAAAAATTCCTTAAGCTACAATTTCTTCACTTAAGAAAAGTAGACATGCTAAGAAATTGTGCATATTATTATACCTGGTAGAATACTATGAAATAATTTAATCCACTATTTACATTTTGCATTTCCTTTTGCACACAAGTCACAGTAGACTGAATATTCTCTTAAAGACTTATTAGCCATGTACATTATCCCTGATAGGCTGAATTATGTTTAAAGACAAGTGATCCTCATAAACAGAAGTTCATAAGGTCATTTTATTCCAGAAATGTTATTAAGGTGTTGGTGCCAAAGTTAATTTTTGGATTTTGTTTTATTGACATCACCGAATAGGCCCAATGATGTCTTCTATAGTGATGCTCCATGTAGAGATAACGTTACATAGGGGGTGATTCTAACCCTGGCGGTCGGTGATAAAGCGGCGGCCAACCCGCCAACAGGCCGGCGGTCGAAAAAATTGAATTCTGACCCTGAGGGGAACCGCCAACACAGCCCGCCACATTAACACTCCGCCCGCCGCAGCGGTACAGACAAACAGCGCGGCGGTCACCGCCAACAGGCAGGCGGCAGACAATGTACCGCCCACAGTATCACAACTCACCAATCCGCCACCTTTTCCGGGGCGGGAGCCGCGCCGATAAAAACACGGCGGAAACAGATTACGAACGGGAAAACGCGCACCAAAACACACTCCACGAGGAAGGAGGACAGCATGGAACCTGAATTAAACATCCTACCTGCTCTCGTCTACCTTCTCATCTACCACGAGTACGAACGCCGGCGCAGACGACAACGGTGAGTACTGCACCTACGACACACGGGAGGGGGGAGGAGGGAAGCTTACGGCACACACATATGCGACCCCCACCCCCCCAAACTATGTACACACTAATGCAGAGCAACAATGCACAGTGACACCACCCAAACACCCCTGAAAAATGCAAAGACATAATTAAATTGGGAAGAAAATTTTATATAAAAAATAGACTCTGATATGTATCGGTCAACTATGCAAAATATCCATAACAAAATGATACTATATACACTGCCATGGAGAACCAAGGCAATTAGTCCTCTACATCAAAGTTAAATAGAACAGTCCGTGGGCTACAGTGTAGCGACACAAGGGCAAAGCCCACACAGGAGACCTGAGTCCTTTGGAGAGAACACTGCAGGGGCATCTGATGAAAAAACTACAGGCACCTCAGGGGGAAGGGAAGGGGGAGGCACCACAGCCACATGAGTCCACGACGCCAGATCCACGAAGGGGCCACCATGCCCATTGATGTATCCTGGGGAGTGCAAAGCCACAGTCTCTCAAGTCTCTACAGTGGGTGGGTTGCCCACTTTACCATCCTGGGGAGTGCAAAGCCACAGTCTCTCAAGTCTCTACAGTGGGTGGGTTGCCCACTTTACCATCCTGGGGAGTGCAAAGCCACAGTCTCTCAAGTCTCTACAGTGGGTGGGTTGCCCACTTTACCATCCTGGGGAGTGCAAAGCCACAGTCCATCAGGTGGATGACAGTCTCCACTGGTCAAGGAGGAGGCATGGTGGGAACAGTGAACCATAAACAGTGCTTGACAGGAAGGGCCCAGCGGAGCGGTGCTTGAGACGGCGGTGCCCAGCGGAGCAGTGCTTGAGATGAAGGTCCCAGCGGAGCGGTGCTTGAGATGAAGGGCCCAGCGGAGCGGTGCTTGAGACGGCGGGGCCCAGCGGAGCGGTGCTTGACAGGAAGGGCCCAGCGGAGCGGTGCTTGAGACGGCGGTGCCCAGCGGAGCGGTGCTTGAGACGGCGGTGCCCAGCGGAGCGGTGCTTGAGATGAAGGGCCCAGCGGAGCGGTGCTTGAGATGAAGGGCCCAGCGGAGCGGTGCTTGACAGGAAGGGCCCAGCGGAGCGGTGCTTGAGACGGCGGTGCCCAGCGGAGCGGTGCTTGAGATGAAGGGCCCAGCGGAGCGTTGCTTGAGACGAAGGGCCCAACGGAGCGGTGCTTGACAGGAAGGGCCCAGCGGAGCGGTGCTTGAGACGGCGGTGCCCAGCGGAGCGGTGCTTGAGATGAAGGGCCCAGCGGAGCGGTGCTTGAGATGAAGGGCCCAGCGGAGCGGTGCTTGAGATGAAGGGCCCAGCGGAGCGATGCTTGACAGGAAGGGCCCAGCGGAGCGGTGCTTGAGACGGCGGTGCCCAGCGGAGCGGTCCTCTTCTGCACGGCGGGCCCTGTTCAGCGGTGCCTATCTTCACGGCGGGGCCCTGTTCAGCGGTGCTCTTCTGCACGGCGGGGCCCTGTTCAGCGGTGCCTATCTTCACGGCAGGCCCTGTTCAGCGGTGCCTATCTTCACGGCGGGGCCCTGTTCAGCGGTGCTCTTCTGCACGGCGGGGCCCTGTTCAGCGGTGCTCTTCTGCACGGCGGGCCCTGTTCAGCGGTGCCTATCTTCACAGCGGGGCCCTGTTCAGCGGTGCTCTTCTGCACGGCGGGCCCTGTTCAGCGGTGCCTATCTTCATGGCGGGCCCTGTTCAGCGGTGCTCTTCTGCAAGGCGGGGCCCTGTTCAGCGGTGCTCTTCTGCACGGCGGGCCCTGCTCAGCGGTGCTCTTCTGCACGGCGGGCCCTGTTCAGCGGTGCCTATCTTCACGCCGGGGCCCTGTTCAGCGGTGCTCTTCTGCACGGCGGGCCCTGTTCAGCAGTGCCTATCTTCACGGCGGGGCCCTGTTCAGCGGTGCTCTTCTGCACGGCGGGCCCTGTTCAGCGGTGCCTATCTTCACGGTGGGGCCCTGTTCAGCGGTGCTCTTCTGCACGGCGGGCCCTGTTCAGCGGTGCCTATCTTCACGGCGGGGCCCTGTTCAGCGGTGCTCTTCTGCACGGCGGGCCCTGTTCAGCGGTGCTCTTCTGCACGGCGGGCCCTGTTCAGCGGTGCTCTTCTGCATGGCGGGGCCCTGTTCAGCGGTGCTCTTCTGCACGGCGGGCCCTGTTCAGCGGTGCTCTTCTGCACGGCGGGCCCTGTTCAGCGGTGCCTATCTTCACGGCGGGGCCCTGTTCAGCAGTGCTCTTCTGCACGGCGGGCCCTGTTCAGCGGTGCTCTTCTGCACGGCGGGCCCTGTTCAGCGGTGCCTATCTTCACGGCGGGGCCCTGTTCAACGGTGCTCTTCTGCACGGCGGGCCCTGTTCAGCGGTGCCTATCTTCACGGCGGGGCCCTGTTCAGCGGTGCTCTTCTGCACGGCGGGCCCTGTTCAGCGGTGCCTATCTTCACGGCGGGGCCCTGTTCAGCGGTGCTCTTCTGCACGGCGGGCCCTGTTCAGCGGTGCCTATCTTCACGGCGGGGCCCTGTTCAGCGGTGCTTGTCTGCACGGCGGGCCCTGTTCAGCGGTGCTCTTCTGCACGGCGGGCCCTGTTCAGCGGTGCTCTTCTGCACGGCGGGGCCCTGTTCAGCGGTGCTCTTCTGCACGGCGGGCCCTGTTCAGCGGTGCTCTTCTGCACGGCTGGCCCTGTTCAGCGGTGCCTATCTTCACAGCGGGGCCCTGTTCAGCGGTGCTCTTCTGCACGGCGGGCCCTGTTCAGCGGTGCTCTTCTGCACGGCGGGCCCTGTTCAGCGGTGCCTATCTTCACGGCGGGGCCCTGTTCAGCGGTGCTCTTCTGCACGGCGGGGCCCTGTTCAGCGGTGCTCTTCTGCATGGCGGGGCCCTGTTCAGCGGTGCTCTTCTGCATGGCGGGGCCCTGTTCAGCGGTGCTCTTCTGCATGGTGGGGCCCTGTTCAGCGGTGCTCTTCTGCACGGCGGGGCCCTGTTCAGTGGTGCTCTTCTGCACGGCGGGCCCTGTTCAGCGGTGCTCTTCTGCACGACGGGCCCTGTTCAGCGGTGCCTATCTTCACGGCGGGGCCCTGTTCAGCGGTGCTCTTCTGCACGCGGGCCCTGTTCAGCGGTGCTCTTCTGCACGGCGGGCCCTGTTCAGCGGTGCCTATCTTCACGGCGGGGCCCTGTTCAGCGGTGCTCTTCTGCACGGCGGGGTCCTGTTCAGCGGTGCTCTTCTGCATGGCGGGGCCCTGTTCAGCGGTGCTCTTCTGCACGGCGGGCCCTGTTCAGCGGTGCTCTTCTGCACGGCGGGCCCTGTTCAGCGGTGCACATCCAGTAGGTCAAGGGAGCCAGACCTGGCCTGGACTCCCTGCTCAGTCGCCCTCCGACCGTGATGTTTCTGGACCCTTCGGGGACGGAGTCCTGGGCCCTTTGGTGTCCTCCTTTCCAGCTGGGATGTGGCATGTGGGGCCCACCTGCTCCGCGCTCCTGCTGCCTGACTTCTCCGCCCTGCTGCCCTTACACTCCTTAGATGGGGCTCTCGGGCCCTTGCCTCCCCTAGATGTTGTGGCTGGTGAAGTGGGCGAACTTTGCTCCTTGGGGGCAGCCGTGTCAGTCCTCGCATGGCGGCCCTTGTGTTTCCTGGTCCTCTTGCCGGGGGGGGGGCTGAATGTGTCCTTGCTGCTGATTGAGGTGTCACTGCTGGCAAAGGGTGGACTCCAGAACCCATGCACAACAGTGACACCCGAAGCAGGGCTGGTGGTGGCTGTGGTGCTCTTGGGACTTTTTGCAGATGGAGGGGGTAGGTCATCGGAGGGAAAGAGGTCAAGATTAGCCAGGAAAAGTTTTTTAGGGCCAAGGTAAAGGGTAGGAGAAGTGGTGATGGGAGTGGAGGAAGAGGATGTGGTTGTAGGAGAGTCAGGTGTGCTGTCATTGGGTGAAGGTGCTGGTGCTGTAGGCTGTCGTGAGGTGGATGTCTGTTGGGTGGGTGGCTGCCTGCGTTTGTGTGTCTTGGAAGAGGGGGTGACAGACACAGTGGGAGAGGACACAGGGGACGTGTAAATGGCAGTGGGGGTGGTGACTGCACGCGTGCGGACTGTACAGGAGGGTGTGGTGGTGATGGAAGCACTGGCTGATGTTGGTGTGCATGCAGGTGTGAGTGTAGATGTCACAGGGAGGGAGGAGGGAGACGAGGAGGAGGGGGACACAGGGGTGGTAGTGACTGTTGGAATATCTGCATCTGGGTGTTGCTTGGGTGAGTGTTTGTGGGATCTGTGGTGCTTGTGTCTGGATGAGCTGCCCTTGGGTGTTGAGGTGTGTGCAGGCTGGTCAGATGGTGTGGATGGGATAGGCTGAGGAACAGGAGACAGAGACAGGCTGGAGGCAGTCAGAAGAGGGAGGCTGGAAACAGGGACAATGGCTGCCGTCAGTGCTGAGGCCAGAGCAGTGAACGATCATTGATGGGCAGCCTGACCCGAATGAATGCCCTCCAGGGAGGCATTGCTCCGATGCACCTCCCTTTCTACCCCCTGGATGGCATTCAAAAGGGTAGTCTGCCCAACAATGAGCGTCCTCACAAGGTCAATGAGCTCCGCACTGAGGGCAGCAGGGGTGACAGGGGCAGGGGCTGAGGTGCCTGGGGCGAAGGAGACGCCCGCCTTCCTGGGCGAGCGGGCACGGAGCGTAGGCTGAGGGGCTGCAGGGAGGGCGGGGCTGGTGCGCTGGGTGGCGGCTGTACCTGTAGAGGCGGGGGGCCCAGATGTTGCCGCCACCGCTAGGGAGCACCCATACGAGGACGTGTCTGTGTCGCTGGTCTCACCACCGGTCCCCGTTGTGGTGCTCCCCTCGCCCTCCGGATCACTGGTGCCCTCAGTGTCTGTTCCTGGGCCCACCGGGGCCTTGTGACTTGCAGCTCCCTCGTGCTCCGATGCCAAATCTCCTCCGCCTGATGATGCTAATGCACACATGCACAAGAAGATGAAGAAGAAGGGTGGGGGGGAGAAAAAAGAAGACCAGGTTGAGTGCATGCAATGTCAACACCGTTGGCGGAGAGGACAGACACAGGAGCCTCATGCACTAAGCCGCGCATTCGGGGTACACTACTCAGTACTTCTGACTAAGACAACAGGTCAAGAGACGACAAACGCGCACATGTGTGAGGCTGGACCATCAATAGCTGTACTTGTCACCCTACAGAGGTGGGGGCCGGGAGCACAGGGCCATGCCTAAGGGAGAGGACTACACTACAGAAAGCGCCCTGGCCTAATGTCACCCACAACCCTCCTCCCCCACCCAGACTCCTCCACTGCGCAGAAAGATAGCAGAATGTGCTGATACTCACCCCCTTGTGTCTGCTGTGATGCTCTCAAGCGCCCATCCAAATCAGGGTAGGCCACCGCCAGGATCCGGGACATCAGGGGGGTCAGGCTACGACTGGCACCCCTCCTAGGTTGGGAGGCCATCCCCAGCAGTGACTCGGCGGTCTTCCTGGTTCTGCGGCGGATGTCCTCCCACCTCTTGCGGCAGTGGGTGCCCCGTCTGACGTGGACCCCCAGGGCCCAGACTTCCTTGGCGATGGCATGCCAAATCTCGACTTTCTGATGGGCGCTGACCTATGTGACATGTACAGGGTGGGAAGGAAACATTCATCAACTTACTGCATTTTAGATGTGATTGGCCCCCCTCCCCAACCTTCCCATATGGCACATGCTCTCATCTGTCGTGCGTTGCGCTCCTCATTCGCCCCCCACCCCACCAACTTACATCCACCCCACTCCACACAGGCATCGCCCATTCCATGTGCACCCGGTGTACTTACCTGTTGGTCTGGAGGACCGTAGAGTAACGCATACTGGGGGAGGACCCCATCCACGAGCTTCTCCAACTCTTCAGACGTGAAGGCAGGGGCCCTTTCCCCAGTCGCAGCAGCCATTGTCACTTCCAGACCGAGGTCACAGCAGCACTTGCAGTAGAGGTCCTCTCCTGTGGATGATCAGGTCTCGAGTGATTAAGCAGATAGAAAATGGCGGTCACGCCCGCGGCGGTGCGTAACCCGCCGGCGCACCTCGTCATTGGCTCCTGAAACCCATAGGCTTCAATGTTAACCAATGCGGCTCCGTATAGCGGTCTTCGACCGCCTACCGCCACGGTGTGCTCCGCCAGCGCATTGACCTCACATCCCATTGTCCCACTTCACAGGTCAGGCAACCGCCATTTCAAGGGCCCACATGGCATAATTTCTACTGCGACACACAGGCCTAGGCCTTGCATTGCCACACATACACGCCTTTCAAAACATAGATAACCGTGTGCTATGCAAGCTGTGGTGAACGTACCAGTGATTAGCTTGACTCTGTGCTCCATGTTGTCATTCCTAGGCACCGTCCGCTGGGACTTGCGAGGAGAAGGATGAATCCTCGCGTGTACCGACCGCTGGTGGACCTGTCGACAATGGAAGAACGCCACATCATACTACGATACCGACTTGACCGTGCCACTATCCATGAACTGTGTGCCCAGCTGGAGCCAGCCCTGATGTCCCCCATCTGCCAACCCACAGGAATTCCCCCTCTGGTGCAGGTGCTGTCAGTCCTCCATTTTCTTGCAAGTGGCTCATTCCAGACAACAGTGGCCATTTCATCTGGAATGTAGCCTTAGTCCCCCCAAAAGACGATGAGCAGGTGTACAGAAACAGGAAAATTTACCATTCTATGAACGTCCAGGTGGTCTGTTTGGCTGACCAGTACATCTCCCATGTGAATGCCATGTTGCCTGGTTCAGTGCATGACGCGTATGTGATGCGTAATAGCAGCATCCGTTATGTGATGGAACAGCTACAGAGACAACGTGTGTGGCTAATAGGTGACTGTGGTTACCCCAACCTGCCTTGGCTATTGACCCCAGTGAGGAATCCCCGGTCCAGGGCAGAGGAACGGTACAATGAGGCCCATGGGTGAACTAGGAGGATCATAGAAAGGACCTTTGGCCTCCTGAAGGCCAGGTTTAGGTGCCTGCATATGACAGGGGGATCCCTGATGTACTCACCAAAGAAGGTGTGCCAGATCATCGTGGCCTGCTGAATGCTTCACAATCTGGCATTGCGACGTCAGGTGCCTTTCCTGCAGGAGGATGGTCCAGATGGTGTTGTTGAAGCAGCTGTGGAGCCTGCGGAGAGTGAAGAGGAGGAAGACTCAGAGGACGACACAGACAACAGGGACAGAGTTATCCAACAGTATTTTCAGTAGCACACAGGTAAGAATCACCCACGCCATTTTACTTTTCCTGAAAGCCTCCTGCTTCTCAACTTTGTCTATGACCCCCCAGTTCTTTTAAACTGATGTTTGATTTTCCCTTCCCTTTTCAGTGCTGTATGACCCACTGCGTGACTTCTGCTTGGTTAGCCCATGGACTAATGCTTATTGATCTCGGTATGTGTTCAGCACAAAGTTAACAGAACATAATTGATCGGTAATGTGTTATACACTTGTAAATAATACAGCCTGACTCCTGATTGATTTCAGTGCATTGAGTGATTTATTATTTGTGCTCGATAATGGTACATGATATTAACACGGTGATGGGTGGGGGTGGAGTAATGTCCATGGCAGAGTCCAGTTCTCAG
The DNA here is from genome assembly GCF_031143425.1 of Pleurodeles waltl. Classification (NCBI taxonomy): domain Eukaryota; kingdom Metazoa; phylum Chordata; class Amphibia; order Caudata; family Salamandridae; genus Pleurodeles; species Pleurodeles waltl. The sequence goes on from NC_090450.1 coordinate 764,436,511, forward strand.
TCTCACAGGTGCATTGTCCATATGCCTGTGGAAGGATGGAGCAGGGGCAGTTCAAGGTTGGACAGGGTGGCAATGTGGGACAGTGTGATGACTTCAGGGGGTATCTCATGCTGGCGGGGGTCTTGACATCCTACTCTGTCTATTTTTTGGATCTCAGGCTCCTCTTGCGGGGTGGTTGTTCTTCAGCAGGAGGTGGGGTTCTGGTGGCCTGTCGTTGTGGTGGGGCCTCCTGTCCACTAGCGCCGGTGGAGGTGGTAGGCTGTTCCTGGTCCGGGCTAGTGACAGGGGCTCTGTGTGGTGCCACATGGTCCTGCAACGTGACTTCTATCCGGTTGAGGGCCTGGACTATGCTCCCCATAGCGGTAGAGATGTTGGTGAGTTGATTGGTGAACCCCATGTAGCGTTCCTCCTGCTGTGCCTGGATCTCCTGGAACCTGGCCAGTACCGTCGCCATCGTCTCTTGGGAGTGGTGGTAGGCTGCCATGATGGTGGTGAGGGCCTCTTGGAGAGTGGGTTCCCTGGGCCTCTCCTCCCCCCCCTGTCGCACAGCAGCCTTCCGAGTTGCCCTGTTTCCCCCGGCCTCTGTCCCCTGGACGGTGTGCCCACTACCACTGCCCCCAGGTCCCTGTTGTTGTTGGGGTGGTGGGTTAGCCTGGGTGCCCTGTAGTGGCAGACACACCGCTGATTGACCTGTCCTAGAGACAGAGGCATGGGCCTGCTGAGTGGGAGCTGTGCTGTTGGTCCCAGAGGGGGTTGGGTCTGCTGTGGCCTGTGTGTGGGGAACCGACTGTCCAGAGGTCCCCGATGGTCCGGGCTGGTCATCAGGTTCCAGGTCGAAAGAGCTGCTGTCACCACTGGGGGCCTCTTCTGGGGGGGGATGGACATTTCTGGACCCTCCTGGCCGGTGTGTTGGCGTTCGGGTCCTGCATGAGGTAAGAGAGTATGGTTATTGTTTCTGTGTGTGCTATTGCGTGCCATTTATGGGTGCCCTTGTCCCCCAGTGCTGTCATTCCCTTGGGGGAGGTGTTGTGGGGGTGTTTTGGGGGTGGTATGTGCAGTGGTCATGCTTAGGTGATGGGTGTCCATAGTTTGTGGTGGCATTCAGGGGTTGGTGTTGGGTGGGTTGTGCTGGAGAGACATTCTCAGGGAGGATGCGTGATGGGGGGTTGGGGGTGAGGGTGGTGGTGGGGGTTAGCATGCTGTGGGGGGTGAAGTAGTTGAGATTGTACTTACCAGAGTCCATTCCTCTGTGTACTCCAGCGAGGCCATCAGGATGCAGGATGTTTAGTACCTCTTGCTCCCATGCTGTGAATTCGGGTGGAGTGGGTGGGGGTCCCCCGCCAGTCTTCTGCACTGCAATGTTGTGTCGTGAGACCATCGAGCGCACCTTTCCCCGTAAGTCGTTCCAGCGTTTGCGGATGTCGTCTCGATTTCTGGGATGCTGTCCCACCGCGTTGACCCTGTCCACGATCCGCTGCCATAGCTCTGCCTTCCTGGCTAAAGTGGTGTGCTGCACCTATGAGCCGAAGAGCTGGGGTTCAACTCTTATGATTTCCTCCACCATGACCCGGAGTCCTTGGTCCGAAAAGCGTGGGTGCCTTTGGGGTGTCATGGGGTGGTGTGGATGAGGTGTGGGGTGGTGTATATGGTGATGAGTGTGTTGGTGTGTGGTGCTTTGTGCTTCTATGTGGTGTGTGTGATGGTGTAGTGTGCCTCTGTGTGATGTAGCTCTCTATTCTGTGATGTGTCTCTCTCTCCTTCGTCTCTGATCTTCGGTCGTAGGGGTTTGTGGGTGATGTGGGTGTGTGTTTTATAGTTGATTGGATGTGTGGGAGTGTTGTTGGTATGTGTGACAGGTGTGTGTATTTCAAATTGTCCAATGTGGCAGTGTTTTGGAGCTGTGTGTGTATTTTGACCGCGGCGGTGTGTACCGCCAATGGGATACCGCGGTTGAAAGACCGCCGCGTGGATTCGTGGGTCAGAATGGCATGGGCGTGTTTGTGTTGACGTGGCGGTGGAGGTTTGGTCATCTCCAGTTTTCCGCGGCCCGCTGATGAGGCGGCCTTTCTTGGATGTCGGGTTTTTGGCGGATTCCCAGTTGGTGGTCAGAATGACCGTGGCGGTTTACCGCGGCGGTAGTATGGCGGAGTTCTGACCGGCGGTATAGGCCTTTTACCGCCGAGGTCAGAATGACCCCCATAGTCATTTTCTTCAAAAAAACCTAAGGACATAAATTATCCACACTTTGCTTTTGGATATCATTTTCTTGACATCACCCATGATAGGTCGAATGATGTCTTAAACACTGAAGATCCTTGTAGAGAGAAAACTGTGTTTTTAGAAAACATCCTTTTGACAACATGTATCCAGACTTTATTGTTTGATATGATAGGCTGAATGTTATATTTAGCAATATATATGTCAACACATCACACTGTATCTCATATTTTTTTAACAAAATGTTGCCTACAACTTTGGCTGAAGTAATAGCAGATATGCAATAGGAAGTTTGAAAGGCAGCTTTGTTTGATTTGCAGACTGCTGTCATTGCACTCTGACCATCTAGTTTGAGTCTTTAAATATACAATGTAATGTCCAGATGTAATATTTAAACCTCTAAGGGCAATGATAGCCAAAGTAAAGTATATTCTTCCAGAAATTGATATCTGTCCATAGTTAAATTTGTAGTCTCAGTCTCTCTTTTCGTTCCATCTGCTTTGCATCATTGAAACATTGCTATAAAGTATTTACCACTCCTTCACACAAGCAATGTAGATTATACATTTGATTTACAGCTTTGACAGATAATATGTTGGTCATTCTTTTTTATTAGTTTATCAAAGAACACCCTTTTAGTATCCAGCAGAGTTTAGTACAGAAATCTCTCAGACTGGACTACAGTTGTAGATGTGAACAAGCTGTCTTCACACTCATGGTTCCATGTAAAACTCAATCCAAATAAGTCATCAACATTTACATATTTGTCTTCTAAAACTCCAAGGATCATCATAATAAATTGTTGTGCATCTTGTAGAACATTTAGAGTAAATAAATAAAGCACTTAAGACAATTACAAAGTGCTGTGCACAATGTGTTCCTAGGTTTGTCTTGGATTGCATTTCCAACATGTGGTAAATGCAAGAGAATGTTGAGACCGACATTGGCATAGCAGTTCACACCAGCAGTGTTATCCAACTGGGAGCCTAAAACGTCTCTACCCTTTTCTATTTTTATTTTCGTGACACCTTCTTTGTAGTTTTCTTTGATTGTATTGTTAGTTTCCACTTAGGGCATAATAACTGTTTTTCATAAACTGGATACTGTCCTAAATGGAGAGCATTTTTACTTCTTAATCTGTTGTACTCTTTAACGCAATTTGCATCTGCATTAAGTTTCTTCTCATCAAAAACAACCCAAAACAAACCAGATAATGTTCAAACTCGTGACAATGCAATATAGGACATTGTTTCTTTAAAAACTGTACTTCTAACATTATTAAATGCAGTATCAACACTTAAACCCTGAGACTTGTGGATTCCTACGGCATATACAAGACAAACTGGAAACTGTTTTTGACGGACATGCAAATCTTTCACAAGCAAAAAACTTACAGCACATCACTCAATTTGCTTCACACCATCAACCTGATCAAACTTAATAGGTAAGAATTCAACCTGATCATGGTTAGAAAAATTAATGAAATCAAAACTGTACCAATGGCACCATTTACCAATCCTTCTTCTTCAGTTAAATTAGGTCTCAAAATTACAATTACATTTGCTACAAACATGTAAACACTTCACTAGTCTAGCAGTCCTGGATGCAGATTTCTCCAAAGAGTTCAATTTATCTTGTCATTTTTCACTCAGCAGTACAGTTACTCATTGGTGTTCTATTTTGTCAATAGCAGTAATATCCAAAATGTCTTCATTTTCAAGTTTTAGGGGATCATTACGACTTTGGTGGTCCCAATTCAGGACTGCCAAACTCAGGGGGAGGACACCACCCCCCATGGTGGTGGGACCCCCCCCAAGCTAACACAAAGTTTCTGCTGGCCTGAACGTCTGAAAACTTGCAATAGAGCATTCCCACCTGTCAGTCTGGCAAGAACAGTGCTACTAGACAGCACTCAGCTCCCTTAAAGGATTAGCATTCCACATTTTTAAAATCAGAGTATTATAGCCAATAATGTATTTGGAGTCTTTGCTTCTCTGCAAATTATATGAGTTATTTGGTGTTTCTGTGTGACAGTATGTCTCACAGGAGACAAGAAGCTCTTTACTCTTCCTTTTGAAATGATAGGTAGTGGAAATCAAAATCAGCATTGGGTGACCACAGGGCCTCTCACTGTCAGTGGATGTGTTTGTGGGTGCGTGAGTGTCTGAGTGGGTGTGTGAGGGGACGCCTGAGCCTTTGAGCGCATGTATGAGTGAATGAACTAGCGCATGTGTTTTTTTTCCACATTGTTCCACGATTGCAAATATTATGTGAATAATTCGCGTAAATTCACAAATTTTCACGAATATTATACGCTTTGATGCAAAATTATATTAAATCTATAATTACCCCTAAAACACCCCTATATCACACCCCTAGGGTCAGGGTACCTTCACCCTGACCCCTTATGCCCCTTTCAAATAGAATTTTCACCCCCAGGGAACTTGTCCCATGAAGTAACATGTCCGTCACAACTTTCTAGTCAGGTTGCGGTCAGTCAATTCAAAAGCTCCTTTTCGTAAGTGTATTTACAAAAATTAGCAAATTTTGCGAATTATTTGCTGCCATAGATATACAAATTTATTTGCCCTTTCAATATCTCCTAAACTACTGAATAGATTAACACCAAATAACAAAAAGCACAATCTGCATACTGGCAGCTAGCATTCTGCCAAATCTGGTGTAATTCTGTCCAGTGGTTCGGGCTGTAGACGCCTTGACATGTCTTATGGGAACTAACATTGAAAACTCAATGTTTAATGAGCCCCCTTTTTCTCAGCCCTGCTTGACAGATCACCCCTAAACTTCCTGTGTGCAACAAAAATCACTGGGTCACTTTTTGTGAAGATTCATCAAATGGTGCCAAAGATTTAGGCAAGTCAAAAAACGTTTTTTCTATGGAAACATGGTCCTGCTGGCGACCTCCAGTAGGTAATATATACATACGTATAAACCTATCCATCTATCTATCTATCTATCTATCTATCTATCTATCTATCTATCTATCTATCTATCTATCTATCTATCTATCTATACACACACACACACACATAATGTGGTCATTTTTTAAAAATATGGTTATAAATTACAATAAAACCATTTTTAACATTTTCTATTTGTTCACTAACAATATTTATTTTTTAAACTTTTCTATTTCAGTTTATTTTTGGGAATTATGTGCCATATAATACAGCAATACATAAATCATCATTAAAATAAAATATCAAAAACATGTAAAATATATTCAAAGACCCATGAAACTGGTTTAGCAAATACAATATATTCTGTTCAAGCCAACAGTTTGCTTCTCATGTACCAGGCTGTTTGTAATAAAGTGGGCCACACCAAAAAAACATTGCATTTCTAGAATAGATTTCAAAATCTACAAGGCTTTTTTATACTGTGTAACATGTAACAGACGGCATATAGGTATAATCCACTTTTGTTGTTGAGAAAATAAATAAATAGTGAGCCTCTCTTTCCTTCTGTATGGGACTCCCCAGACAATGATCAAAGGGCACGGAGGAGCTTATAGTGCCCCAAAGACTAGTAAACTCTCGTAGAGGGGAAAATCCATATCTAAATTTAGCAATTAGACATTTGGCATGATATCATCTGGAAGTGGCTCCAACTGTGACACATTTTTGATATCTGAAAAATGATCACTAATAATCCCCATTCTCACAGATTGATACCAAAACTCGGTTACATTTGACCTAAAGAATTACATTGGGAGGTTGATTGTTCCATTAGTGATGGAACTTGATACAGTCCCCAGCAAAAGGAGACCCAATGTTGTGAAGCAGCATTTCACATACTTAAGCCAACTGTCATACAGTAATGGTCCACTGCTATAAACTCATGCAAGAATGCTCTGTGGGGTGCTAAATCCTCAGTACACTAAGGGCCAGATTTATACTTTTTCATGCAAACCTGTGTTAGCGCAGTTTTGCGTGAAAAACTATAGCACCGGCTAGCGCCATATTTATGGAATGGCACTAGCCGGCGCTAATGCCCTGTTAACGTCCATGGAAAGGACGCTAACAGGGCGGAGGAGGCGTAAGGGAAATCGAGGCTTGTGCGCCAAATTATGGCGCTACACTCTTTAGAGGCAGAAAAATTGCCTCTAAGCAGTGTAGCGCCATTTTCTGGTGCTCAACCCTCATAGATATGGCTCCTGTCTTAGCAACGACAGGAGCCATGCCCACCACCCCAAATGTCCCCTTCGGCATGGCCAGTGGGGCCACCACCATGCAGGGAGCCCCAAGTCAGGGCCCCATAGCGGGGTAATAGAAAAAAAGTATATATACTTACCGGGACATACCTGGGATGGGTCCCCCATCCTGTGGTGTCCCTCTGCTGTGGGTGGGGTTGGGTGGGGGTGTCCCTGGGGCCAGGGAAGGACACCTGTGGGCACTTTCCATGGTCTCTGACCATGTAAATATGCCTACAGGTCCTCTAACGCCTGCCCATACCCAGGCTGTAAATAATGGCGCTAAGCAAGCTTAGCTCCATTATTTAAGGCCCCCATCCCTGTGCTTGATTTCAGCATGGGGGATAAATATGGTGCAAAGGCCATATCGTCCTTTTCTGGACGTGAACGCCTACCTTGCATCTCTTTGACGCAAGGTAGCTTTTCACGTCCAGAAAACACCGTTAACTTCATAACTTTGGTGCTAGACGTGTCTAGCGCCAAAGTATAAATATGGAGTTAGGTTTGCGCTGAATTAGCATAAATAAAAATGTAAAAAATGACGCTAACTCAGTGCAAACCACGTATACATATGGGCCTAAATTTAGCACCAATAAAGCAATGGTCTAATCTTAACTACATCTGCTATGGCTTTGATGCCCATGTCTAGGTATAGCGGTAATGTGGGAGCACCCTGTGGGAAGATGACAAGAGCTTTCAAGAATTTGTTTTCGACTCGGCAAGGCCATCGACATTACCAATACCCCTTAATTCAGCACCATAGGTTGCTACCCCTCTAGCCTTTACCCTGTAAATCTCCAGCGCTGGTGAAATGAATCTAGTGCTAGCTGTTTTAAAGTGCTTTAATACAGTGGAAGCAGAATATTGAAGTGCTAGTTAGTTCTTAGAAACCTACTAGGACCAGGACATAGAATGTGAGATTTTCTTCCCTAGAAAATCAAAGTGATGTGCCCTTTCTATCCCTGTCTCCCCAAGAGAGAAGAAACGCTACTGCAATTTGTGTGGATAAAAACTCATGTGCATGGCTTTCTCGGAATTGAGCTCAAGACCTTGTGCATCACAGAAACTCACAAACTGGTCTGAAAGACGCTGTAAATCCATTACAGTTTTTGACAAAAGCATGGCATCATCAAGAAATAAAAGACCTGCAAACTTTATGCCAGCTATTTTAGAGAATGTATTTCAAGCATTAAGATAGTTTAAAGTTCCATTGATATAAATAGAGAAAAGCGTAGGCTCAAGTACCCCTCCTGCCTAACTGCTTTGTCAGTTGCACTGTGAATCCAATTTTATCTCATTTACCCTTGGCATTTGTGTTATAGTGAATTCAAATTAACATAGTCAAAATGTTCCCTGGGACTCCCAGTTCCTGCATTACTGTCTATTAGTTTATTCTAGTGATCATGTCGAAACCTGCCCGTAGACCAATCAAGGCAACATATAAATGTTCTTGTTCTACTTTGACTGTTTTCCCGTAGATAAGAATAAAATGGAAGATCTGATCTATTATAGCAACTTTCTCCCTGAACCCTGCTTGTAGGTTGGTAAGAATAGAGTTTTCCTGCATCAAATTATGTAATTTACGACGCAGTTTTTGTCAAAATATTTTTGAAGATCCTCACTTAAAGTTACAGGACAATAGTTGGCAGGATACTCCTTGTTCACTTTCCTATTATAGGTAAAAAAAATTCAACCCACCAACAATCGGAAATGTTGGCCCCTAAAGTTATTACATTTGAGAATTCAATTATGTAAGTACCTCAAACCTTAGTCTCAGAAGGAAAAAGATCCTCAGGGCCTGGTGCCTTACCACCAGTAGCTGAGAGAGAGGATGTAGTGGAACAGCCAGAGCTGCAGACTTTGGAGCTCAGAATCTATAATCGAGTCTCGGTGTCAGCTCAACATCTTGTGATTCTGTGCAAACCACTTAATTCCCCCGTGCCTAAGGCTAGTGCCTGGATACCCTTATGGGTGATTAGCCGCACTATACAAATTCTAGTATTGTTATTCTTACCTTTTCTATTTAACTAGAACAATTGGCAAATATGTGTTTTGCAGGAAAAGCTCACACATTCTCACAATTCATCAAGATTGGCAAACTCGAATGAGTTATCCACATGGTCCATTAATTGTTTCAAATCATATAGGTCATCAAAGTGTTCCAGCCAGGTCTGTGACTGAATGTGACGGTCTAAGGCAGCTTGTGCATGACTATTGCCTTTCACAGCAATTTTCCATAACGTCCTGCTGTCCTTTATTTTTAATGCTGTCATGAAATTCTCGCAGCTATTTACTTCCCCGTCGCTCCTAGCTTGGACCAAAGCAGTCTCATACCTCGTCCTTGTGCATTCGATATTCTCCCTATTGCCTTGTGAGAATGTTTTTATAAGGACTGTTCTTGCCATTCTACAGATGCTAGAAAAAAAGGGGGGTTCTTATTAGCCATCCCACCTGGTGCGCAATCCTTCAGAAAATGTGGGAGGCAAATATTCTGTTCTCTACAAGTATAAACTGATGCATCTCAATTAGGACCACTTGCAATGTGTCTGCAACCTCCCTGTAGATAAAAGCCAAGATATGTGTGTGATTATCTAAATGCTCCCAAAATATAGGCCTCTTATTTCTAAATGCAGTTAGCCTAGTGTCAGAAATGTAACAAGAAGGTCCCACCAATCAATTAAATAAACCTTTCAATGACAAATGGAGTGCATTATGATCAGTGTCCATGCGATCAATGATTTGCACATCTTACATAGCTTGCCAGAAGTTAATAAAATGGAAGATCTGATCTCCTTGAACCCTGCTTGTAGTCTATCCTTCTCCTACAACCTAATCTGCTGTAATTGGAGACTCCTTTGCTGTCAGAAATGAACTTCAATTACATGCCATAAGCACTTGTGTTAATATTAAAACTAACAGATGTAGGGCCACAATAAACCATTTTATGATCCATTGAAGATCCAATACAGGTACACCCCACTTCTCATCCTGTAGGTCATTTATGGGGGATGTACAATTTAAGGATTCAAAGGTAGTGTTTAAATCAGCAGCTAGAAATACTGGACATGTATTGCTATTTAAGTTAATCCAGCTTCCAGTTTTGAAGAGGTGCTATTTTTCAAGGGCGGAAGATCATACATAATGAAAGACCCATAAGGTCCCTTGAGTCGATGGAGATTTGCTTAAATGTGGATGCCTCAGAGATATTCACCCATATAGTAAGACCCCTCTGATTTAGGATCTATGCCTTTATAAAATGCTTGTCCCTAAATTGAATACAACCAGAACGGTGTGCAGAGGACAGAAGTCATGTTTCCTGAAAGAGGCTGTCTGGTTTATCAGTGGGTGGACTTCTATTTGCAGCCTTGGAGCGATGGGAAAATCCGCTAGCCCAGGTTTCGACTGTTCTTGTCTGCCAAAGGTAGGGGCAATCCCTTCTGGTAGCCATGATGCCCATAACAATGGAACATCTAAGCAGATTGTGCCCTCCAGAAGGAGCCCACAAGAGGAAAAACCCCAATGGGAAAAAACCTCTGATGGAGACCGGGGACTCCTGGAGGCTAATAAGGACTGATACGAATGGTAGAAGGCCAGAACAGAAGCAAGGCTGAGAAGAAGCAGATATGGCTAGTGGAAATGCTAGACCCAGGAGAATAGAAATGTTCAGAAGAGGATCAACAGGAGCAAGGATCACCAGCAGGAACAAGGAGACCGCAGGAGGAGTGAGGGTACACCAGAAATAGCGAAGACACACTAGCTCCTTATGTGTCACAAAATAGGAAAATTCATAGAGCAAGAATTAAGGCTGCCATGATGGATTGGGAAATGCTGGCAGGAATACATAATACAGCCTCCATGATGTATTGGTTACGTAAAAATCCTTCCTCAGGAATAATGGGAAGAAGAAACTACAGACAAGAAGAATACAGGCCCCAAGGACAAGAATGCCTCCAGCCCAGCAAACAAGTGAAGTGAAGAATGGCCATCTGTGGCCCTTTGCAGGACTCCCTAGGCTACAGGTAAGTGTTTAGGGTGTTCCGCTGTATAACACGGGATGCCAGGGAGGAAGTGCAGGGAGCTGTGGGTCATGCTATGACCAGTAGCATGATAGAGCCAGATGTCAAACTGTTCAACAAATTCCTCCCTTTCTGTTTGAGCTAGTTTTGAGTTCATACAAGCTAATTCTATGACATAATATGAATGTTACTTCTGGCAGCTGAGGTATATTCTCCTGGGAAGCTTATGATAGCCAACTAAATTAGGCCGTGATATACAACAAATCCCACAAGAAGGTTTACCCAATAAAGTTAAGGATCAAAAAGAAACTGAAAGTGAGTTCCCCCTATCCAGACTCCATGAAATATTTGGTTCTAAATTCACTTGTGAATCTATCCTTGAGAGGTCACTCTCACGCCATTCAGCCAAACATCCCTCCTGTTGTATTTGGGGGAAGTATGTGATTCCAAACTTTTAGAGTAACTGGAGCTGGGGGACTACATTGTATCTGAATATAAATCCTAGGGTTAGGCAATGACTGGGCATCCAAAGGCACCAGGCCATCCGCATGGGCACCTTTATTGAGAAGCAACTGTATGTAATCATAATCATACAGACAGTAGATGAAATGTCTAGCCATAATTATGTCCGAGCTAATCATAAATTGACAGAAGTCTGTATTTATAATCTAGAAAATGACATTATTTATCAGGGATTCACCCTAGCTACACTAGGAAGCTCTGGGGCATTAACCATATACACAACACCACTTCCCTCTCCCAGTTGGAGTTGGTTCCTTAATGATGCAGGAGCCTTCTCATGTCCTTCACGTCTTTCTGTTGCTTTGTTTCTACAATTTTCTCAGTGGTGTTTGCAGATGTGATTGACCCTGTAGTGGAGACTGGAGCTAGGCCTTGCAGGCAATGTCTGGGCAACATAGTCCCGGGTAGTATTGAAACTCTATTGTAAATTATCTCCACAACAAAGACCAGTATTTCTGCCCAGTTGATCTGGCAAATTATTCTGGTAACCTATAGTGGTAATAACTACTGAATAAATTTGCCAATAACAGTCGATCCATTGTTTGCTTTAGGTTGTATTGCATTAGACAGTATAGATTTGCGACTTGCTAAGATATTTACCAATTTCTTTCGTTCAACTATTTTAGGACTTAACAATTTTCCTTATCAATAAGTTATTTCATACAGGTTGAAGCATAAACACATTTACAATCTGTCTGAACAGAGGCAGAAGCAGTTGCGATAATTAAGTCAGATGTTTGTGAATTGACATGGTTTAGTAAAGGAGCATATCAGCAGGAACATGTAACAGGCTGTTAGAAATGGGGTTTCTGGTTGGCTAGGGTATGCATCTAAGCCAGGCAGAACCCACCCACTCTAGTAAGGAGAAGATAGTTACACACCCAAGATAACCCCTGCTCACTTTCTTAGTAGCTTAGCATGAGCCGTCGGGCCTATCCCAGAGGCAATGTATAAAGCGATTGCACAACACACACAACACACGTGAAGCACTATCCCCATCACAAAGGAAACACAACACCAAGTTATATAAAATAAACTGTATTGTACACAACATCATTAGATCAAACACTACATGTCAGTAATACCCTGCTACCCAAGCAGTTGTCAGAACATTACACAGTACTATTACTCTGCAAAAGCCAGCAGCAATCATATAAAACATATAGGTTACTGGTTAGCCTGCAATATAAGCAGTAGTCAGGTTAACATTACTAAAGGAATGTACATGTCATACTAAACATATAATCATCATTGCCAAAACATTATCATGTTTGTACATAGCATGACACAGCACAAAAGCTCATGACATTAGTATACAGTAAAACAATGTCATGACTTAAGCAACAACGTCATGAATGCACATAACACAATAGGCCCATCATCAGGAATGCGCATATCATTTTGTAATATTCTCCCCAGGATCAGTGAGTGCGATCTGCAGTAGGTGCCACAAGAAACAATGTGGGCAAAACCGTGTCATCCGTGTCCCAGTCTCAGAGCTCCAGCGCTCCAGTTTCTGTGTCCAAAACAGGGTTAACGATGGCAGGACCGGGACCTCCATTGAGGGTCGCCACCCCAACCTTCTTATATATCATAAAAACATAGTGGGGGGCCAGCAGGAAAGGGGGACCTCCAGTGAGGTCACCACCCAGCCTGAGAGCCACAAAACAAAAAGGGGGTCCAGCAGGAATGTGGAGCCTCCGGCGAGGTTTTCTGCCCACCCACAAATCTCCAGGTCAATGAGGGGGCCCAGCGGATCAGGGGTCCTCTTTCGAGGTTGCCACCCCACCTGCGATCCACAGGAAAGTGAGAGGGGCCCGGTGGGAACGGGTGGCCTCCAATGAGACTTTCATCCTATTTGTGAGCGTTCTTCCTGCTGGACGATGCGCCGGCACCTGACGTGGTGTGTGAGCCTCTTTCTTTATCCCTCCCAGGCCGCAGCAGAGAATTCACCAAAGGTGGTGCCTGCCTGTGCCCCGGGGCACTCCTCTCAGTAGGCCTCACCCCAGGGGCATCACAAGGAACATGTTAACTCCAGCCTTCATCTTCCCGTGCCTGGGGGGCACATCACAAAATGCGTTTTGGATGCGTCGATCCTTACGACACACCTGGGTCACAGCAGTGTTTTTCCTCTTGCCACAGACAGCGGCGCTCGGAATGAACTGTTATTAGAGTAAAGAAAAGCTCTCTGCATGCACTTTTCACAAATCAAGTAAAGCGCTCTTTACGCGCTAGACACCAAACAAATGCCACATTGAAAATCAAATAAAGGCCAAATTGAACAAAAGGCGAAGCGCTCTCCTGCGCTTCAGATGAATTGGAGATGGCAACCCACAACACTTCCCACCTACCTGGGAAGCTGAAAATGAAGCGCTCTTCTAGCTCTGTGACACAGGGGACAGGGGCCTCAGGGTGGTAGGGCCCAAACAATCAGACCAGCACAAAGAGTTGCAGTCAGTGGCAGTTCCTCCTAGTGACCCAGCAGGTCATAGGTCAGCACAACAGCAACAGTCCAAGGCGGTTCCTGGTGAGGCCCTCCAGCAACATCTTGTGTCCAGTTCAGTAGTCCATTAGTGTCTACTTATACTCAGTTTTGCAGAACTTTTACAAAGGGGGGGAAGATTTTCCAACCAGTTCTAACTGGTTCTAGGAGTCTCCCCTTTGTCCTCCAGCTCAGGCTCCAGACATCAGTTGGGATAAATGAGTCCTTTGTGTGAGGCCAGGGCTCAGCCTTTAGAAATGAAGGTGTGCTTCACCTCTCATTCTCTCAGCCCAGGAAGACCATTCAATATGCAGATGAAGCTCTGTGACACCTCCGCCCTCCCTGTATACAGGCTGTCTGAAAAGTATGTTCCCTAGCTGTCACTCTGCCCCAGACGTGGATTGGAGTCAAGCTGCAAAACGGCAGAGCCATAAGCAAAGAGAACTGCTCACTTTCTAGAAGTGACATTTCTATAATGGTAACAAAAAATCCACCTCCATCAGTAAGCAGCATTTCTCACTACCATTACAACCATACCAAATATGCCTACGCTACCCATCATAGATCAGACAATACCCCCTAGACATAAGGCAGGGCATTTCCAATGAAATCCTATGAGCAAGGCAGCATTCACAGCAGTGAGAAACCAAATAGGCTGTTTGTCACTTTCAGGGCAGGCCACACAACCATGTACATGACCTGCACCTTACATACAGAGCACCCTGCCCATAGGGCTATCTAGGGCCTACCTTAGGGGTGGCTTACATGTAGTAAAAGGGGAGTTCCAGGCCTGGAAAGTAAATTTAGATGCCGGGTCCCTGTGTCAGTAAACTGCTATTGTAGGGCCTGGTACAAGCAGGCCTGTGACAGGTTTGAAAGGCTCCTTCTGTGGGTAACGCAAACAGCGCTGCAGGCCCACTCGTAGCATTTAATTCATAGGCACTGGGTATAGTGATACCACTGTACAAGGGATTTACAGGTAAATTAAATGTACCAATTAAGTGTAAGCCAATCATATCAGCTTTAGAAAGGAGAGCCCCTGCAGTGTAGCACTGATCAGCAGCGATTAAGTGCTCAGAGTCCTAGAGCCACAATAAGAGGTCAGAAAAAATTGGACGAAGGAGGCAAAAAGTATGGAGATGATCCTGCAAAAAGGGCCAGGTCCAACACAGCCCGCTTAATAGGAGAGGAGCCATGTTCTTGTGATGGTACAATAGGAACACCACTAATAAGAGAAGATGCCAAGTTACGTTCAATGAGTTATCCACGTATCAAACATTCCTTAACAAAAATATTAGGGATCATAGATGATCAAGCAGTGGGTTTACTCACTTTCTCCTAAATTATAATTGTTTCCACATATTCAATCACATTATCAATATCATGTAAAATGCAAATACTTGGCACATGTTTTTCAGATTTTGATACTTGTAATACTTCAGGAACTTTCGGTTTGTTAATACAAATAAATTTTCACTTGTGCATATGGTGCAATTGCTGAACAATGTCTATTTCCCAAGGTTGCACCGGCAATAATTACCCAGCTTGAGAAGTAGCTCCAAGAGAGAGGGCCGAGCCAGCCTCTTCTGGCCGATGATGGGCGAAGATGGGCCCACCCTTGGCTCGGGCTTTGACCGGATGCAGCCTAAGCAGTGGCAATAGGTGCAAAGTTCTGCTGCTTAACACTCTCCTCATGGCTTCTGGGCGATGGAGCTCCTGCACAAAGGTGATTTGGTGTTCTGGGTTCTCCAAACTGGCTAATCTTGATGATTGTGCGGGCTTTTACGTCACTCTGCTAACACTGGCAAGGGTAGAGTTTCCTTGCTATTGCTGAGATCTATTGCATAAAATAGCTCTGCAGTTTCCACCTTATAACTCAGCCAAGTTAATTATCAATTTGCTCTTTGAATAAAATAGTGATTTTCCTGTTACTGCTCTCAGATCAAGAGAAAATGTTTCTCATTAGCACACGAAAGTAGCAATGTCTGCTGCAGTACAAAGAACTGGATTGCCTGAAGCTATGCAGCACGAGTTTCTCACCTCTGACCTTTTCCAAGCGCTTTGCTGAGTCAGTGAGGATTTTTACCCGACGTAACTCTACCAAACCCAGGTGAGGAGGCACCATGCCAACCTTTGGAGGAGGACTTCGGCAGAAACTGTAATGAAGGTAATACTACCTATTTTCTGGCTCGCTCACGGTTTGTACTAATTGTTAGATCTTTTCATTTCTCTTGTAGATATTTTTTTCACTTTTTAAATGTTCAGTTTGTGTTGGAAAATAACAAAACAGTTCATGCATTTATATTTAGTGTATGGTTATACTTACTTTTCCAACTTAAATTAACTGTGCTTTTGATTATGTGTTTTTTTTCAGCATGTTTAATTTTTTTCCACACAGTTTTGTAAACTTGCGCCTAAATCACGCTATGCTCGACTCTGTAAAGTGGTTACAAAACTCTGCCGTGCTATGAAGAGATCTGCAGGCGGGTGGAGTTTGCCATTGATCCTGTTTGCATTGCGTTTTATGTCCAATACAATGGGGCGTACATTCTCGCATTCTAAATCACGCATGAACAGAACCACACAGTTTGCATGGGCTCGGCCATCTTGTTTTTGTACTATGTTCATGATGCGGAGCCTGTTTTTTAAATCCCTTTCTAAGCTTTTCAATCCTCCATCCTCCTAATTAATCTCCCTCATTTTTTAGTTGTATTAGTGTGTGTCTGTGTCTATGTATTTTCATGTTTTTTTCATTTTTTTCATTCTTTTTGTGACTTTTGCATTTTTATTATTTTTCTCTTTACTGCCTTAGTTATTGTTTTCTTCCATGCCTTCCTTCTCCTATTTCTTTTCTCCACCCCATCCAGCGCCACGGCAGAGCAGGGCATCGAACAAGGGACCGATGGTGCCAGGCCCCCAAACAGCCAGCAGCAGCATCCACCTATCGTGTGGGCATGCCGCCGCCAAAAGGTGCAGCCCTGGCCCATCTTTTATGAAGTGGAGGTGGCAGAACTGTTTTTTTTATGTGCGGCGCCGCTTTCCCTCCATGCTGGCAGCAGGCACCAGGCTTGGCAGCGGATAACCCCTGCGGAAACATCGGCTGCGTTGGAGGACAGTGCGTATGTGTGTGTGGTGCACCAGCTCTGTCCAGCTGGCTCACCGCCAGGTAGATATTTTCTCCTGGGAACAGGACCTGCTCGACCTCTTCGACATGGAGATTCCAGGGCTTGGTGAGTATTAACTATATCATCTGTTGTGTTTGTCTGCTACAATGCTAACTCTTTTTCTGAATTGCATGCTGCCCACACTCAGTGGTAATTTATGTTTAGTTTATGTTAAGAATATTGATCCAGTCTGAGCTAGGCAGGTGCTCAGCGCAACCTCATTGCACTTGTGGTAATATCAGTGAGTTAGCGTTCTCTGTGACTTTCTGTATGTAGCTCTACAGTGGTGCATAGTACTAGTATGCATTTATGCATTGCAAAAAAGAGAGACTGAGTTGGTCCATCAAGGGGGTTCAGAAAAAAGAAAAGAATCAAAGATCATTCATTGCAATATGTTAGTTCCAAATGTAGTTTTTGCTAAGAAAATTTGGAATAGAGATTTTAGGATTAGTATAGCCAACTCAATGATATTGAATACTATTATGATAGGTGATCTGATTTAGATAAGTACAATGTTAATGTGTATGTCTGTTATAAAAAATGTGTATAGATTAACTGTACCACTAATCTATTTATTTATCTTCTTTATCTCTTGCATCACTACCCCAGGGCAAGAAGAGGGTCAGAGATGCAGCAGGTCCAAAAAGGGCTGGGGAGGAGGAGGCGTCAACCACCAGTGCCACTGCTGAGGGCTCTGCTCGCCCCAGCAAGTCCTATTATTTAATTATTAGTAGTATTTTCCTAACTTTTACCTCTGCCCACTATTATACTACTTTTAATTTTGCTTTGTTCATTTTTTTTATACTGTCTTCTTTTTTCCAACTCCCCTATCCAATTTTTAATTCCTGTTATCCCTGCATTATATATTTTTTCATTATTTAATTTTTATTTTTATAACTGACTTTTTCTGGTCTGTACTAGTCTGTGAATGTATTCTGTTGGTAATATTTCCCTTTCTCCTATAAATCTTGTGGTGCTGTGCTTGGTACTCTACTGTCTCTGCGGCGGCCACTGCAAAAGTCAAGTCAGGGCATGGTGGGGGGGTGGGGAAAAAATAAAAGGAACAAAATGGTTCCCGCTGCTGCTGCCTCCTGCTACTTCATTCCTCTGGTCTTCTGGTGTCCCAACATTCACTGGGACACCAGCACAGGCTCCCCAGCAATCCTAGTACTTTTCTCATGCTATACCTTGCATGAGAGCAGCATCAGGATTGCTCTGAGTGGCTTGCACTGCCACTCAGACAGAGCACTGGGGTCTGTGCAGTTTCTCCAACCCGGCTGTGCAACACAGCCAGGTTGGAAGACCCTTAGTGTGCATGTATATTTGGCTGGCCTAGGACGAGCTGCCAAAACATACATGCACTCCATTCCTCCTCCCCCGTTCCATGGGCCAGCCCCGCACCTCCCTTCACATGCTAGCTGAGCCAGCAGCAGAAAAAGAAAGCAATAATAAAATATTGTTTTATTTTTTTTGCTGCTGGTACTTAGCCAGTGGGGCAACGCTCCTCCGTCATTGCTGAGGAACTGCCCCTGTACTATCTACTGTGAAGATTGCAGGCCCAAGTAAGCTAGTATTATAAATAATATTCACAATATATGTTTGTTGAGAAGGCTTTCTTTTTCTTCTTTATGCTCTAGCAGTTAACGAGAGAGTGGCCATCGAGCACCCCTCCAATCCCCAATGTTGTGCTGTGTAATTCATTTATACAGTATACCAGCAGTCACCATGATAGTGCAGAATGGCTGGAAAGTTTGAGGGCCAATTGCATTTGCCAGCAAACACCATGTTTTGTTCATTGACCATTATTATTCCACCCCTTTATTGCACGTCAGTGAGTCAGAGTCAGAGTCATCATCATCATAGGCTATAGCTCTGCCCCTCCATTGTGAAAAGTTTTTGGGTGGTTTGACTACCTAGTGATATTTGTGATAGAAGTTACTGCAGTGGGAACCGAAATGTAGTGATGTATTGTGTTGTAGTTTTTTTATTAAAACATTTAAGGGGAGGCATAACTGGCATCTAAAAAATGTATAATGTTTTTTTCTAGCCACACGGTGCCACCAGCTCAAGTTCCGCTGCATGAGCAGAGGGAGTAGGGGGAGAAGAGGCGGCAGGGATGGACAGAGGTGAGTCACATTGATTGCTTATTGACAATTACTATTATACTCACTAGCTACAAGGGTGCCGTTTTGACTCCTGACTGTGAACCCGCTTCTTTCACAGCTACAGTGGTGGTTGAGTTATGGGGTCTTCTATGTGCACACCAGGACAAACTCTCGTAATGTATGCTAAAAATGATGACTTGATGGTAACGAGAAAGAATGGAAGGTTAAAAAGAAAGGATGGGTAAAATGAGTGAAAGGAAAGGATGCATGGGTGAGTGAACGAATGCTTGAGTGAGTGTAGAGTAAATGGAAGAAGATTGACTGAAAGAAATGGTGGATACTGAATGGATGGATAATGGATTGGAAATTTTGGTAAAAGACTGGATGAGAGAAAACAAAGCTTACATCATGGTGGCTTTAGGTGGATGATTGAATAATTGCTTGGATGAATAAACAAGGGAGCTCTTCTGGAAAGGGGCATGCTGCTCACATACTTCACTTACTTTGTTTAATCATTATCAAAGCTATGATTCCAAGGCGGGGGTATTTTAATTTTCATCTAATCCCTTGACTCACTGTATTTGTTAAGTGAGGCAGATATGTATCTCACCCATCATTATTCATCAACCCCCTCCTTGCCCATGGCATTTCACCACCTACGACTGAAGTGCAGTATGGTTCAATTCGTGACTGCAGCGTTGGCTATGCAATGTGCATATGCTTCAGTTAAAATGACAGTTACAAAGTTTTCAGTGCATTGCAAACCATACACACAAGGTGTGTGTCCCTTCATTCACTCATTCACCTCTTAGAACCTCACTCCTTTAGTCTTTCCTAAGTTCTTCCATATTAACCTACCAAAACATTTAAAAAATACATTCTTGACATGTGCCACATTTTATGGCTATACGAACTGATTCCAAAATATATGTCATGGTTTCGTATAACAGACTTATTTTATGCATTTTCAGGTTTTTCCCTTCATACTATATTTTTTTACAGTGACTGAATAAGCCAAAGCTTAGGCACATGATCAATCGATGATCAGTGACACCCCTCTATTCTATAGCAAAAGCTCAACTTACCCACCAACTTCCTCTACCTTACCCTACAATAGAATAAGTCCTTTCCTTACTGCCCAGCCAATGATCTTGTTGGAAATAATTTGTAGTGGCGAATGACGCCAGTCAGTAAAGTGCAACCAAATGTTTGATTTGATTTCAAGTTTGGCATAAGGGATGCCAGTAATGAATGTGCAAAATGCAATCTATGTAGCTCATTACTTTCCCTGGGGTGCAGTGTATCGTTTCCCCACCATCTACTTATGGCAGACAGGATAATACTATCCACATCTTATGCATGACTTTTGTGATGTAGTGTCTTATTTATTATTTGTTTGCCTCTTTAAAGTCAGGGTAGAAAATAATGACATTTGGAGAGGAGCAAGGCCTTTGTTATGAAAGATAGATAAATGTCAACTACAGCTGCCCCATCTGCAGACAGTCGCAAAATACCAGAAGCGCTGGCTTGCAAGCCTCTATTAATTTAGCACAACAACTTGTACTTCATATTGCATAATGGGTAACTCATAAATGAGAGGTAATTTATTTGTATTTTTCCACTCAAAGTGTAGTTACTAGAAAAGCCTTTAAAAGAAAAAAAAATCAAATCACTTTTTTTTATATCTCATGGTATTCTGCCTTATTTCTCTTCTGCTCGACAGTCAGTGTTTGTGAGGCATGTGTGGATAAACAAATAGAATGGGTCCTGTGACTCTCCTAATCATAATCACATCAAATTCAAATCTTCGTAGGGGACCAACAATGTACTGCTACTGTGCCACCCACTACTTAATGTGAAACAAGTATTTGCACAGAGCATTGGCTACAATCTGTCTTTTTTAATTTTGTTTTTCTCAATATAGCTACTCCTGCTGGTCCACTAGCACCACTCACCAGGCTGAAGATAGTGGCCCGGCTGTGGTGGCAGCGGCTGGAGACCATACAGGGAGAATACTGCGGCTGGTGTTCCTGAAGGATAAATCATCACAAATATCTGCCTCTGACCTGGGCCTCAGTTCAACATGCCAGCCTCAGGCTCCAGCCTCCCGGCCATTACAGCGGTAGTGATGCGGCCAGCTTTCAGGGACACAGGCAAGAACTGCTGCTGCCCCCACCCACTCTGAAAGGGCATTGCTTGAATGCACCCTGCAGTGGATGGGCAGAATGAAGAGCTGGCTTTGCAGGATGGAGCAGAACCTGGACCTGCTCAGGACTCAAATAGGCAATGCGATCTTCTGAGCCCTTTTTTATTTTTTTGTTTCGATGGGAGGGACTTGATAATGATCATAAAAGCACAATTATAAATACAAATACAGTAATTCATTAATAATAAGCACAAAGCTAAAAGACAGAGCCCGTCTTATTCTACAACACATTGGCCCTCATTATGAGATCTGACCGCCGTGCGGCCGCCAATGCGGCCGCACCCCAGCCGTGGTCATTAGGAGATCCCCGCTGGGCCGGCGGGCGGAACCCTGGTGGGATCTCGCCGGCAACATAGGAGCCGGCTCCAGATGGAGCCGGCGGTGTTGCGGCCGTGCGACGGGTGCAGTTGCACCCATCGCGCTTTTCACTGTCTGCATAGCAGGCTGGTGGTAGGGGGACTCATAATCCCCTGGGCAGCGCTGCTAGAAGCGCTGCCCAGGCGGATTACTACCGCCGGGGCCATTGTGGCGGGAAACCGCCGGCCCCGGCGGTGCGACCGCGGCACTTCCGCCGCGGTCGTAATGTCCAGGGAAGCACCGCCAGCCTGTTGGCGGTGCTTCCGTCATTTCAACCCTAGCGGTCCTGTACCGCCAAGGTTGAAATGACCCCCATTATCCTTTATCATAAACATAAAATAAGAATATACAATCACTACAATTACTACGATCACATGTTAAATACCAAAGTTTGATCTATCAGGAAGCATAGCTTGCCGTTAATTTTATTGCACATCTTATAAAACTAATCAGTGGAAAACAGATCTCAGGAGTGGCTAAAGATTCCAAATACCTTAAACCCTCAGTAAGAGGTAAAAAGTGCTTATGCAGCAAAATATGGTGTAAAAACTGGATTCTGATTGAGTAGTGAAGTTTACAAAACAACATAAAGTGCATGGTTGATTGTGAGGACATAGCATCACATGCACAATGAGAAAAAAGCCACTCTCAATCTGGTTAAAGGACAAGCTACTAAATGGTGGACCATATTTAGTCTTAGCCTTATCAGATAAAATCTATACTGGGGGTTTGTTATTCAAGTTAGGTTGGAATTCAAGCCTGAAGCTTCAGATATTTGTGTATAATTAATGATAGAACTGTTTAAGGATTTCTCATTGTGCTCTTGCTACCTATGGGAGGCAAAGGCCCCTTTTACCCAAATCTTTGTTTGGGGGCCTATCACATTGGGGCAGTCAAAAAGAGTGCGCAGGCTTAAATTGTAAAAACTATTCTTAAGGTAGGTCAGGTATGGAATAGCAAGCATATTATCCCAATAGAAACAATCCTCTAAAACGTCCCATTAAAAAAACAGTTTTTAGGGTGCTCCAAATGTTCAGCCATAGTAGAGAGGAGCAATGCCCACAAGATCCACCACAAAACCCATTCCCAGTTCTATATGTAGAATAAAACTAGATACGGTCGGGGGTAACACTAGGAGTCTGCAGAGGAACTCAGGGGTATATTTATACTTGTTTTGCTCCGACTTTGCATCATTTTTTTTACACAAATTCACAGCAAAACTAACTCCATATTTATACTTTGGCGCTATACCCGTCTAGTGCCAAATTTATGGAGTTAAAGTCATTTTTTGGGACGTCTAAACCTACTGTGCGTCAATGAGATGCTAAGTAGGTGTTCCCTATGGCCTTAGCACCATATTTATTCCCCCATGCTAAAATCACGCACAGGGGGAGGAGGGGTCAAATAATGGTGCAAAGCTTGCTTTGCACCATTATTTACCGCTTGGGTCAGGGCAGGTGTTATGGGACCTGTGGGCCTATTTTCATGGTGGAACACCATGGAATGAACCAACAGGTGCCCTCCCTAGACCCCAGGGACACCCCCACCCACACCAGAGGGACAGCAGGGGATGGGGTGCCTTATCCTAGGTAAGTATAGGTAAGTACAGGTAAGTATGTTTTTAAAAGCGCCATTGGGGGCCCTGAAATCCCCCCGCATGGCACTGGTTGCAATGGCCATGCCCAGGGGACCCTGGTCCACTCTGCTGGCCATTGGGGTGGTGGGCATGACTCCTGTCTTCTCTACGACAAGAGTCATGTGATATGGATGGTTTTGCACCAGAAAAAGACGCTAGGCTGGTTAGAGTCATTTGTTTTACTCCAACCTGCCTAATGTCATTTTTTGGTGCAAACCCCCTGCTTCCATGCCGCCAGCCCCACCCGGCTAGCGTTATTTTTTTTACACTAGCCTACCCTTTGCACCGGCTTGTACCATTCCATAAATATGGTGCCCGGCTGGTGCTCAAAAATGGTGCAAGCCGGTGTTAAATCAGAGCCTCTTTTTCTACAACCTGCAACTTCCTCAGAGCAATGCAGCACCACACACCAACCCCATAAACACCAAGCATGAGACACTTGCTTTCATACAATTGTATCATCTTTCTTATTGGTTTACAGCCCATTCTATCTGCAGAACTAAATATCAGATCACAGGCTACCCCCATTGTTTTAGCTCACTGGTTAACAAACCTTTCCCAGTATCCAATATCTTCAAACATGATACCTAAGTAATTCAAAACAGATAATTTCTCTATGTGGGTCCCCAATGTTAATACATTTGGACTTAGTGTTTTTTAGTCCAGAAGTCATTACGAACAATTTTTGCAGGTTGACCTTAAGATACACTTTTGTCATAAAATCATAAAAACAATTTAATTGATTCTGCAGACCATTTGCTGTTAATGCTAGAAGAACAGCATTGTCTGCATAGAGAAGCACCAGAACTACATGCAAGCTAATTCTGGGGATGTCTGTGGTATATTTTGTAAAAAAAAAGTAATTAATATGCAATAAAATCAAGATTGGGGCTAAACTACATCCTTGCCTCACATCTCTTATAACCTTTACTGGCTTAATACACTCTCTTAACTGTGTATAACAAACTTTTGTTGATGTATCCCAGTGAATATGCTTTACCAGGGCAACCAAGTTTTGATCAATGCCCACCTGGACCATTAATTCCCACAGTATTTTCCTGTCCACCTAGTCAAGGGCCCAGGATAGGTTCATGAATGCCATCTGTAAAGCACCTCTCCTGGCCTTGACACACTTCCCCCAAATGTGGGTCAGGTTCAAAACCTGTTCAACAGTCCTCAAAGTGGGTCTAAAACCATATTGAAGTGGTGAGAAAAAGGAAGAAAAGTCAGCTCACTCCTCCAATTTGTCTAAAATGACCCAGTCAAGAATATTTGCTGAGGAATCTATTAAAGAAATACGGCGGTAGCAGGTCGCGAAGTTCCAATCACCTTTCTTGTAAATTAGCACTAGGATGGCCTCTTTCCATGAGCCCGTGAAATTGCCCGTCACTGCTCTCCACAAGACATTAATTAAGCGGGGAGACCAAAAGTCTATATTATGTTGAAATAGGACTATTGGACCCCATCATGCCCAGGGGCCTTTCTACTTGATGCAGACCGTATGGCTTTAGTAACAGATGCCAGGTCTGTAAGGTTTGCTAACTACTCTTCATTTAAAGCTGGGTGATCTGGGCTACAATCTTCACCTAAAATATCGGTTTCATGTTCTCAGTTAAAAATGTGCAAAAAATGAGCGATCCACTTTTGGTCACTTATATGGAAATCAATGCCATTGGATGCCTTATCAGTAAAAAAAGGAAGATGGCCAATATCCCAAAACAACCTATGTCTCACATTTGAACTACTTTTTCTAGAACATCCCAGGCCTTCTGTCTACTTACCTGCTTTCTATTTTCTAGGGCTTGCTTTTATTTAAATCTAGTGCCTCATATGTCCCATATATTCGGTGGCGTCTTGATGGTAGCCTTTTTGAGTGCTTTAAGAGCAGCTGTGCCTTCTGAGTCAAACCATGCCTTAACAGGATGTTCCCTTTGTGATGTATTTGTGAATATTCTGCTTTCCACATGACTACATATTTTATGAAAGCTCTTCAAAATATCTGCGGCCATATCCATGAAGAGGCAGCACAAGATATCATTAATAGATCCCCTAACCAAATCAATGAAGAGCTTATTCGAATCAATATTGCTCCAACTCAATTGGACCCCTTTATTTGCAGAGTAGCTAACTGGCTGCGGCAACCTATTGGAGGATCTGGGAGTAAGTTGAGATTAAGATATAAGCAGAAAGAGTTGTGGTCACTAAATGGCTGGGAATGTACTTTGTAACACGCAAGAATGTGTGCCACATCAGTTGTCAGAAGAACAAAATCGATCGTACTTCATGTGCCCTTCCTGTAAATGTGGGGGGGTGGGGTTTGAATTACCTTCCCCCTGTGAATCTGATGAAAAGGATCAATTGTTTGACAAATTATCTGGTTTAGAGCTTCACCATAGACTAAGTTCCTAATTTGAGCCCACTGTACATGAGTGAATCCACAGACTCACTCCCCACTATAAGAACATTTTGTAAAGGTAAAATCTACTGCCCAGATAATTGTCTCCACCCTGCTTGCTAACCACCGGTGCTAATATTCTCCCAAGCTCTTCAACAATTTCTACTGGCAGTGAATGAAAAAAGTTAAAATAAAAATGTATTAAAATCATGTTTAACATATTAGACAACTGCAGATGTCACAATTGCTAACATAGAGTGGATGCTACACTCTTGACCTTCAACTTCCCCATAACACATAATACAAAAGTAAACAGGCATCCCTTATTCCTTTTCACAGTCGTCGGGTTTGCAGGTGAGCAGAAGGATGTAAAACCATTCAAAACAATGGGGTCAATAACCCACGTTTCTTGGAAACATATGATTCAAGACTTACGGATATAGGAAACCCAGTCTTCATTTTTAAGCTTCTCCCTAACCCCTGCACATTTTACCGGGGCTATTGCTCCTACAATTCAGACAGAAATCAGAAAGTAGACTATCTATGGATCTATGGATCCTTAAAATTTTAAATGATGTAATCCCTCTCAATAGATTTCTCTGTGGGACCAATCCAATTCACTCTGTGAGCCATAACAAGTTTATCAATTACTCCTGGGTGACATTCCACATTCCTACTACACCAATATGTTGACTTGTTTAAGAGGCTTTGGCATTGATTGTGCGAACCCTCTGCTAACAGTGGGAGGCCAATCAGCACCAAAGCATATGGAGTGCTGGCGGGAGGTAAGTACATACTTTTTGGTTTCCCTTTATGTTGGGCAGAAGGGGTCAACCTAAAACCCTGAGATAAAACCTTATTCTCATTTGAATAATTATGGCTGCTTCAAATAAAATGAATAATAAAACACTACTGACCTGGGCGATCAAAATAGCATTTGGACCAACTTTATATGTCAATTGATAAAAATCACTTCAAATAATGAAAAAGGAAAATTACATAACTCAGTAACTCTTCAGTAGTCACCAGCCCTCTTGAAAAAATAAGGCCATGGGGGGGTGGCCCAGCCCAGCCACGTCTAGCCGTGGGTGGGTGCAGACGGCCCGCTCTCGGCCCAGTCTTTGCCAGGGCGTGCAGTCGGGTACGTCCCATGTGTGTCCCACACAGTGAGAAGCCCAGCTGCACCTTAAGCACCCTCAGGCATGAGAAGTGGTAGGTGGGACATCCTAGACCCGCTTTGGTGGCTATGGGTTAAAGTCAGGCTCCCCCCAGTCAAAAAACAAAGCATACCATGCAGCATGAACCCCAACTTCATCTTCAGAGCCTCCGGGCGTGAGAAGTGGTAGGGCAGACCTCCTGGTGCCTTGGTGGTGGCAGGGGATTGAAGTCAGGCTCCTCCCGGTCAAAAAAAAGGGTCCCATGCAGCGGAAACCCCAGCTGCTTCTTAAGGCCCATACTCGGTTTGCACCAGACTTAGGGGGTTATTCTAACTTTGGAGGAGTGTTAATCCGTCCCAAAAGTGACGGTAAAGGGACGGATAAACCACCAGCCGTATTACGAGTTCCATAGGATATAATGGACTCGTAATACGGCTGGTGGTAAATCTGTCACTTTTCCGTCACTTTTGGGACGGATTAACACCTCCTCCAAAGTTAGAATAACCCCCTTAGTGTCATTTTTTTAAAGCTAATTCAGCGCAAAACTCACTCTATATTTAGACTTTAGCGCTCAACATGTCTAGTGCCAAAGGTATGGAGTTTACGTCGTTTTCTGGAGGGGAAAAGCTACCTTGTGTCAATGAGATGCAAGATGGGCGTTCCCGTCCTGAAAAGGATGATATGGCATTTGCGCCATATTTATCCCCGTGCTAAAATCCAGCACAGGAGATAGAGGCCAAGCTTAGCGCCATTATTTAATGCCTGGGTCTGGGCAGGAGCAAGGGGACCTGTAGTCAGATTTCCATGGTCGGAGACCATGGAAATTGCCCACAGGTGCCCTTCCAACACCCCAGGGACCCCCCCACCACTACGCACACCAGGAGGTCACCTAAGGATGGGGGACCCATCCATGGTAAGTCTGGGTGAGTATTTTCTTTTTTGTTGCCCAACACCGCTCAGGGGCCCTGACTTGGGGTCCCCTGCATGGCACTGGCCTCAATGGCCATGCCCAGGGGACATTTGTCCCCTGGGCATGGCCACTGCAGTGGTGGGCA
Organism: Pleurodeles waltl; assembly: GCF_031143425.1. Classification (NCBI taxonomy): domain Eukaryota; kingdom Metazoa; phylum Chordata; class Amphibia; order Caudata; family Salamandridae; genus Pleurodeles; species Pleurodeles waltl. Next base: position 764,464,036 of record NC_090450.1, read on the forward strand.
TGGCTCCTGTCTTTACTAAGACTGGAGACAAGTCCGTGGGGCTTGTGTGCCAGAAATAGGCGCTACACTGCCTAGAGCCAATGCTTTTGCCTCTAAAGAGTGTAGCGCCATAATTTGGTGCACAAGCCCTGGTTCCCCCTGCGCCTTCCGGGGCCTGTTAGCATACTTCCCAAGGACACTAACAGGTCCTTAGCGCCAGCTATCACCATTCCATAAATATGGCGCCCGGCCGGTGTCTAGGAATGGCGCTAGCAGGCACAATACTTTTTGGCGCAAACCTGCGTTAGTACAGGTTTGCACCAAAAAGTATAAATATGGGCCTAAGTGCCCCCGGGCGGGACCTCCTGGTTCCTCGTGGTGGCAGGGGGTTGAAGTCAGGATCCCCCTGGTCAAAAAACAAAGTGTCCCACACAACTACATCTTAAGTGCCTCCGGTGCGACAAGTGGAAGACAGGATGATTTGTGTGAACACAATAAATTCAACGGATCTCCAGGGCATTTTTTTCTTTTGAGGGACACAATTACGAGGTACCGGCTGCCTCATCAGAGGACTGAGTACTCCAGATTGCTCCTCGCTATTTGATTATTGAGTCCTGATGACGACCAGCTGGTGAGGCCCTTCTCCTTTTGCTGGGTCGAAACGTCAACATATTATTAAGCCTGGATTGGATAGTTGGTCCACGTAAAAGCAATTAAGATTCAAGCAGCTACCCTTTCTCAATGAGATCACATTCATGTTGTACAATAATTGTTTCTGACAGGCTTCTCTATATTGATTATGATATATTGATGACTTCTTCCTTTATTCTTCGTTTAATTTTATTCACAGCACTTCTCTTAGAGCACCTTCTTTTTCTTAAAGCTATTTTTTTGGTGCAGCCATGTGTAAAAAACAGTAAAAAGTGATGTATTTATATTGTGAAATTCAAATATATAAAACAAACCTATGCATTTACTTCCTTGTGTGTAATAAGTAGTGTTTTATGCATTGTGCTTCATTGATATAAATATATCTTACCCCCTACCTAAGGTAGGAGGAGGTAGGCTGTATTAATTAAGAGTACTATCAGCTGATTGATTAGTCTTGTCCTGTGTATTGGTGTTTCCAATTGGACCACTGTTGTTACGTATCACAAGTTACCCAGGTCCTTCTGGTTATTGTTGGGTCACCCCATTGTTATGTAACGAGCACTGGCCATTGGCACATCTTCCCATACCAATACACCAATGCGTATTGATCCACATACCGCTCTTTTGGATCATCCAGAAACTCCTGGAACATCCTCTGAAGTGTCTTTGGAGATGCCACTTGCTCGACCTCTTTTACCCTCGCCTCAGCACTGGACTTAAGACCTGCCATTTGAAACCAAGCCAATGCAGAGGTTGGGTCTGATTCTTCTGATACTGTTGTTGCAGGTGTTCTTGTTGCTGGTGTTGACTGCTGTGAGACAAGGGTGCCCTCTCTGGAAGTTGAAGATGGCACCCAAGAACTGTGGAGTGGGACTTTAAGGTCATGCTGTTCTTCTTCCAGTTCTCCAGCTTGCTCAACAATCCACCCCTTGTATTTTGAAACATCCCCTTCAGAAAAAGGAATGAAACTGGGAAGAAATGTTTGAAGCACTGATCAAGTAGGGTAGCACAGATGTACTTTTTGGATGAGATAATGTAATTTTTGCAGCCTTGCATTACAAGCCAAGCGAGGATTACATTCTCAACTAAGTCATGCACTTCTGGGTTTTTATTCTCACCCCTGAGTATGAACCTTTCAGACACCTTCTTTAGCTGCTCCTGTAGCAGATGCAACAACTGGATTGTTGGCTCATCATGCTGTGCTCCTTGCTAACTTCTCCTGTGAAAACCTCAAAAGGGAGCAGCATTTGTGTCAGGCATTTGACTAGGCCCCATTTGTCTGCATCCATGGTCATTGCTTCCCAATCGCATCCCCTTCTCTTACAACGATAAAGCCATTGATCTGTCTGTACTGCTCAACCAGACATTGCAACATGCAATGGGTTGAATTCCAACATGTTAGCACCTCCTGTATCAGGGCTTTAACTGGTACTATGTTACCACGCTGAATAATCAGCAACTGCTTCCGGGCTTTAAAAAAATGGCTGAAATGAGGGCAGATTAATTTGCAGTTGCTCAGTATGTTGCTGACTGTGGGGGTCATTCCTACCCTGGCGGTCCGAGACCGCCAGGGTAGGGGACGGAGGAAGCACCGCCAACAGGCTGGCGGTACTTCTGGGGCTATTCTGACCGCAGCGGTAAAGCCACGGTCAGAAAAGGGAAGCCGGCGGTTTCCCGCCGGTTTCCCGCTGCCCCTGTGAATCCTCCACGGCGGCGCTGCAAGCAGCGCCGCCATGGGGATTCCGACCCCCTTCCCGCCAGCCTGGTTCTGGTGGTTTTCACCGCCAGAACCAGGCTGGCGGGAACGGGTGTCGTGGGGCCCCTGGGGGCCCCTGCATTGCCCATGCCACTGGCATGGGCACTGCAGGGGCCCCCTAACAGGGCCCCACATTGATTTTCAGTGTCTGCTTGGCAGACACTGAAAATAGTGACGGGTGCAACTGCACCCGTTGCACACCAGCAACTCCGCCGGCTCCATTCGGAGCCGGCTTCCTCGTTGCTGGTGCTTTCCCGCTGGGCGGGCGGGCGGCCTTTTGGCGGTCGCCCGCCACCCCAGTGGGAAAGTCAGAATGACCGCCGCGGTCTTTTGACCGCAGTACGGTCTTCTGGCGGTTCCCGCTTTTTGGTAAGTCTTCCACAATTAGGACCCTAAAATAGCCGCTCTCTGCAATGGCCTTGACTATGCTACTGCCATTGAATGTGGCAACAAATCCAACTCAGAGACCTCTGGGTCGCAGTCATTCAGAGACCTTGCTTTTAAATTGTCCAAAAAGTTTGCAGCTGTCTGTGATTTCTCCATGGTGAATATGGCTACTGTCACATGCCAACGAACACTTTAAAAAATGTCTTCAGGGCCAAAACCTATAAATAGCTTTTGCTTTACCCCATCAGAAGAGATCCAGTGTGCAGTGATGCACATGTAATCAGTAGCCCGACAACTGTTCCACATGTCTGTCATCAGATGGGTAGTGTGGACAACATTTTGCTGCAAAACTTGTGCAACCAATTGCAGCACATCTTGATGCAGCCGTGGAAAAGCAACCCTTGCAAAATAGGTCCAACTTGGATCCTTCCATTTCAGGCAGATGGATGCCACAAACTCTAAGAATCCCATTTGTTCCACAAAAGAAAAATGGAGGAGGTCCAGTGCATTTTTGCCAGCTTACCATTGTACAAAGAGTGTAAATATGCCCCTAAAATTCAGCCCAAACAGAGTATAAATATGCCCCTTTGGGGCATATTAATACTCTGTTCGTGCTGAATTTGCATAAAAAATGTTGACGCAAATTCAGAGCAAACCTAACACCATATTTATTCTATGATGTCCGACCCTGCGAACGTCAAAATTCCTCTGTGTGAGTCATTTTCTGGATGCGGGAAACCGCCTTGCATTAATGACATGCAAGGTAGGCCTTCCCTTCCAAAAAATGACCTTAAGGTCTATGCGCCTTATTTATACTCCTGTGTCATTTTGACGCACAGGAGGGACGGGCCTTAGAAAACGGTGCACAGCTTGACACATGGGTGAGGGCAGGTGCTAAGGGGCTTGTGGGCTCACTTCCATGGTCTTTTACCATTGAAGCAGTCCAGAGGTGCCCTTCCCTTCCCCCAGGGACACCCCTTGCCACCCTCGCCCACCCCTGGAGGACACCCATGGATGGGGGACCCATCCCAGGTAAGTAGAGGTAAGTATATATATATATTTTTTTAAAGTGGCATAGGGGGGCCTAGCTTGGGCCCCCCTACATGCCACTGTGCCCAACGGCCATGCCCAGGGGACACATGTCCCCTGGGCATTGCCATTGAGCAAGGGGGCATGACTCCTGCCTTTGCTAAGACAGGAGTCATTTCAATTGGGGTTGTGCATCAAAAAATGGTGCAAGTCCGGTTAGAGCCATGATTTTTTACTCTAACCTGACTTGCACCATTTTTTGACACACAACTCCCATTCTTCCCTACGCTGGCACTGCCTGGTTAAAGTCATTGTTTTTTACTCTGACCAGCCCGCAGCGCCGGCTAACATCAATCCTTAAATAAGGCACCCGCTTTGCACATAGGAATGGCGCTAACGGTAAATGTTTTTACACAAGCCAGCTCCGCCGCTGGTTTGCGTCAAAAAGTATAAATATGGGCCTTAGTGCGGTTGATTACTTATGTAATACATACCAATTTATTCAAACATTGTAAGGTCAAACCACACCACCACACCATAAAATGTCATTAAAAATCAGGTGGCACAGCATGCAGATATAGCTGTTTGCTTTATCTACATGTGTTTTAAAGGAGACACATGTGGTAGTCAGAGAGAGGTGAATAGGTGAATGGAATAATCCTTAAAAAAAACCTATGGCAGAAAGGTGGCCAAGGGGGAATGGAATAATTATGAAAAAATCAATTATGCTGCTGATTTGTCTGCAGTGTACCGCAGCTAGGGTATCCAGGAGGAAATGGAACTATTCTACTCCTAAAGAAACTGAATGTTGTAGCGTAGCTGTGCACCTTTGGTCGATGGATGGATGGAGGGATGGAGGGATGGATAGAGGGATGGATGGATGGAACAAGGCAAAATGCTGAATTAAATAAAATGAAACAAAAAAGAAAAAAGAAAAGAAATAAAAACTAAAATAAAAAATAGATTTTTTTTAAAAATAAAATGAAGAATGAAAATTAAACATGAAAATAGAAAATTAAAATACACTGAAATGTGAACTTAAAATAAACAAATGATCAATAATTGCAGATGTTTATGAGCAAGCATGTACAAAGGCACACTGACTACATGCACAAAATGGCTAGCAGCCACATGGTCAAACAACTATGGAACAGGGACACTGGCTGGATGCACAAAATGGCCACCAGTCACCTGGTCAAACAACAAGGAGCAAGGAGGCATGGGGAACAAAGAACACATGCAAGCCTATTGCAAAGTCAAACTGTCTGGATGCAAAAAATGACCACCAGGCACATGGTCAAACAACAACAATAAGGAACAAAGAGGCATGGGGAACAAAGAACACATGCAAGCCTATTGCAAAGTCAAACTGGCTGGATGCACAAAATGGCTGCCGGCCACATGGTCAAACAACACCAAGGAGCAAGAAGGCATGGGGAACGAAATGCCACCAGCCTTAAGTCCAAAGGTATACAAAAAGAGTGATCCTTCCACCTCGAAATCCAAGTGAAAAATGACCAGGAGATGGACAAAGCACTGGAAGGAGTCTGCTGGACAGGTACAGGAAATTGGAGTCTCTGGGGCACTTCCTTCCTGTTTGAAAAAAGAAAGTTGGCTTCTCACACTAAAAAACAACTTGAAGGGTCCATTGGAGAAGAAACATTCACTCAAAACCTCTTTTTGACTAGATTTAGATGCATCATGAGTAGAAAATGTACTCCAGGTGCATTCAGCTCATGTTCTGGACTGTTTTGGCCACCATCATGGCCAGAAGCAGTGCAAGTAAATGTGAAGTCATGCATGCGCTGCTTGAAGCAGCACCAGTGAACCGAAAGTCTCACAGCTGCTTGCTAGTGGCCAGAAGGCACTGTGGCACTCACAGGTGTGAGCAAACTCCACTTCATCCATGATGACAGTATTTGGGAACTCTGCGCTACTTTGCATATGGCCAAATTCTGCAAACTCTGCCAGAGGAGCAGAGATCTGTGCCCGGGCCTACTTTGAAGTGGGGTAGCTGCGTATTATTCAGGATTTTCATGTGTTCTATATTTCAAATTCTTTATTATTATTTCCTGTTTTATATTTGTTAAACATTTTGAATATAGATATATTCAATTTTAGGTGTACTTTAGGATTGATATTTAATGCATTTACACTTTATTTTGCGATTTGGTATTAATTTATGTTTAAAGATATATTTATTAAAATTTTACAATATAATGATACTTAACATGTTTGCTAAAGTTCTTTAGTTGTATTGCATTTATTTCAATATGTTATCAATATTATCCATTTCTAGATTTTGGTTTTTGATATTGTTAATCTTACAATATTTTTCTAGTCGAAATTTTGCTATTTTACAGTTACCCAGGGACTACAGAAAGTTAATATCATGGCTATTGCTTTTTGTCAGAATATTGTTGCACCACAATATTTTTCTAATTGCTGTTTCATCAAAAAGCCTCCAAAAATGCCCACGTACACATCAAAATCCTAGTAATAGAAAAGTAAAAAAACACTTACAGATGTCATGCAATAGGGTACTTATTGCCTACTACAAGCGCAGCAAAATGGAGTAATATGCTGTTTCCCTATGTTTTGTACCACTGCAAAGTATAATTGAGAAGGCAAAAGTGTTCAAGAGTGCCTGCAAATTGAGGATCATTGCTCTTTCCCATGTCACTTATGCCTCTATGTATTTTTGGGCTACCCATTAGGGCCATTCTACATGCTGCAGCATGTCTCATCCAGGGCCTGAAGAAATAGCATCACATCACCTCATCCTGATGGTACTCCATTGACTCACCTTGCCCACCTGCACCATCTTTAAAACCAGCTGCATCATTCACAAAACCATCACAATGGTATCTCCAGAGACTGGCTCACCATCATTGGTGGCTCTCAGGACTTCTTTAGCTAGGACTCGATCAGACTACAGACTAGGAAATGTAAAAAAGGAAAAACAAGACAACAGGGATTTCCCATCTGTGCATGCCGGACCTGCAACAATGTACCTGTGTCCATCAGGAAGCTGCCCCAAAGTTCCGCCAATTAGGAAAGGGTTGAAGAGTCACCGCTTTAAAGAACACTGTATCACAATGCATTCACTGTCTGGAATTCGCCTTTCTCTCCTATCACTCTGACTTTAAGCTTGCCTTTGACCATGTGCAGAAATCCATTTACTTTTGGCGAGGTTTGAGCTATAGAAATAGCATATTCATACATATACATAATTACACTTACATCACCTACAATAAACCACCTGGAGCAATAAAACCTCTCAAACTACAGATTTATTGCACCCATTTTGTATTCAATGGGTCATGGGAGAGAATGTGGGGGCAGATTTATTAAGGGTTTGCACGGGCACTAAGTCACGCAGGATGCTGTCAAACCTTGCTGGAGCATTTACTTTCCAGTGTAAAACCTACACAATTACACAATGGTGCGAAGGTTGTGCGTAGCACTAGACAGCCCATGTGTATGAGCAGAAGCAGGATATTTCTATAATAAATATGGCTCTGTGATGCTTTCTTTCTCTTTTGCAATGAACCACAGCAACTAAGGCCCTGATTTATACGTTTTGGTGCAAAACTGCACTAATGCAGTTTTGCACCAAAACGTTTAGCACCGGCTTGCACCATTTCTGTGCACCAGCCCGGCACCATATTTATGGAATGGTGCAAGCCGGTGCAAAGGGTGGGCTAGTGTAAAAAAACTGATGTTAAGCAGGTGGGACTGGCGGTATGGAAGAAGGGGGTTTTGCACCAAAAAATGATGTTAGGCAGGTTAGAGTAAAAAAAGAAAAAAAGACTCTTACCTGCCAAGAATCATCTTATTACGCAAAACCATCCATGCCACATGAGTCCTGTCTTAGAAAAGACGGGAGTCATGCCCACCACCACAATGGTCAGCACAGGAGGTCCCCTGGGCATGGCCACTGCACCCAGTGCCATGTAAGTGGCCCCATTTCAGGGTCCCCAATGGCACTTTAAGAAAAAAATAAAATGCTTACCTGTACTTACCTATACTTACCTAAATGAGGTCCCCCATCCTCTGCTGTCCCTCTGGTGTGGGTGGGGATGTCCCTGGGGCCTGGGGATGGCACCTGTGGGGTTATTCCATGGTGTTCCACCATGGAAATAGGCCCACAGGTCCCCTAACGCCTGCCCTGACCCAGGCATTAAAAAATGGTGCACAATTTTTGGGCCCGTACGCCCTCCTGTGCGTGATTTTAGAACAGGGGATAAATATGTCTCTAAGGCCATAGAGTCATCTTTTGCACGGTAACGCCTACTTTGCATTTCATTGACGCAAAGTAGGTTTTCACATCCAAAAAATGACTGAAACTCCATAAATTTGGCGCTAGACAGGTCTAGCGCCAAAGTATGAATATAGAGTTAGTTTTGCACCGAATCTGCGTAAAAAAATGACACAAATTTGGCACAAAACAAGTATAAATATGCTCCCAAATCTGCCCTGTGGTGTTGTGCCCAGCTGAGGTGAGGCGCCAAATGGTCCTCTAGGCAAAGGAACAACACTGACGGAGAGCACTTCACTTCCCTATTCAATCGAAACTCAGAAAGTGACAAAGTACAACTAAGCAAATAATTAAATATTTCAAGAACCGGTCTTGGAGAAAAAAATACATTGTATTGGTATTAGGCGAGAACAGATGAGTTTTTCAACATTTCTCCTGCTATTTAATGAGATGAATGTAAATTGCAATGTTCATTGGTATAGAATAGCTACTAAGCACTTTTTGTGTGGGATGAATTATATTTTCACACATCTAATGTTTGTGCATAAGGCGCTTGGGAAACTACTGTTATTGGAATTTTATCACTTTTCATGTTGCCAAGGAAACCACTTCTCTTGCCGATACACGTGTTTAGAAAAGACGCATTATATGAGCATGTGGTATTGTAGCATATGAAACATGTAAAGCACATTAAAAATACACATTAAGAAAATATTATGAAATATGCCAGGTAGATGGGAGTATGACTCAGGCTGGTCAAAGGATTCAAGGGTCATGGAACCGTTAAAATGGTTTACAACAGCCAATCTGGATTATTTGCTCTTGTGCGCAAAAGGTTCCATGAGCGTTGTCTGCTACAGAAAATTATGAAGTTTACTCCGTTTCCATTGTTATATCCTGAAATATGTAATATTCCCAATCTTTGTGTTGCTCTGACACATAAGGAATCTGCGCAATTTTTTTTCCCCATCTGGGGCACATAGTTAATGATAAAATCTCCAAGTTAGTTCCATTTCATAGTACACGCTTTCTATTGTCATTAATGATGCTCAATGGGATGCAGGATGTAATTGGCAATGTTGTTTTTCAAGAATTGTATAAGGATGTGCTACTATTTTAGACCCCAAAACGTGCTATGAATGGACGCTTAATGCTTCACAAATGAATACATTACTGTGAATTCGTATGGTTTTGCCATGATCTACTTTTGAAGTGGAGATAACCAGGGTGTCATTTGCAAAATAGGTTCAGTTATTTCAAACCGGCAATTAAAGGAACGTTATTGTTGTCTGTAACATTTGGAACCATGAGGAGGAAAATTCCACATGTATAATTTTATTTTGTTTCGGGCACCTCCAAATTCTCTTTCCCTAGTGAGCTCAATGATTAACTGAAGTGGGGTAGAGGAGTCATCAGCGAGCTATGCAAAACTTGGTGTCACCTCCATCAGGCCACTCACCAAGCTTTACTTTGAAAATAGTAAACACAACCAGAAGGTTGTTAGAAGGGGTGTGAAGGCAGTACTTGGGATGTTAAACCTTAGATTAGTGCCTGAGATAAAGAGAACCCACATTTCACAAATCATAGTGAATAAGATGTACAGGCATATTTATACCCAGTTTGCGCTGAATTAACGTCATTTTTTTAACGCTAATTCAGTGCAAACTCAATGCCATATTTGTATTTTGATGTTAAATCCATCTAGCATCAAAATATTGGTGTTAAAATCATTTCTTGGATGTGTGAACCCTCCTTGCTTCAATGAGATGCAAGGTAGGCGTTCCCATCCAAAAAATGACTCAAACCCCCTAGCGCCATTTTTATCCACCTGGGCAAAAAAGACGCACGGGTGAGAGGCAAACCAAAAAATTACGCTAACTCCGATTTGCGTCAAATTTTAATGCCTGAGTCAGGGCAGGTGTTAAAATGAGGCTCATCACTACTTAAGGAAAACACACAGAAGCCACATTACCAACCAACAGAAGAAGATGGAGGTGATACTGATCCAGCTTGCGAGATGACGCAGAGGACAGCAACAACTATAGCAATCACCACCACCACAACGTGGCCCACAAAGGCAACGCAAAAGTCAGGAAAGGCTCTCCAGAACCAGGACAATCCTTGGCCTCAGGGACCAGGACATCATAAGGACCTACAGACTCAACTGGCAAGCCATACTACACCTGCTGAACCACATTGAGCCACAAATCACAGCCAGCCTGCAGACCCCACACAACATACCACCTGTGACGAAGCTGATAGCTGTCCTGCACATACTGGCAAGTGGCTCATTCCAAACAATGGGTGCCCTGGTGTCTCACAGCCATGCTTCTCTGCATTCCTGCCAAAGGTGTTAGACGCTATAATCTCCCTGACACCCCACCACATCAGCTTCACCAGCACCCAGCAAAAGCAGCAGGAGACAAAACAAGGGTTCTACCAAATCCATGGCTTCCCCCATGTGCTCGTTGCAATTGACTTCTGCACCCATGTCCGGCTCGTACGACCTGCAGTAACAGAGCACTTATACCGGAATCGCAAGCACACGCATTCCATTAATATGCAGGGCATAGTTGACCACCGGGGAATATTCATAAGCATTTTGGCCAAGTGGGAGTGTCCATGACGCCATCATATTCCGGCACCGCAGGATGAATGAACAATTCCAGGATGAACAATATGGAAATGGCCTACTTGTGGGTAAGTCAACCAACCTAGCAATATACACACACCACTCCACCCGTGTAGGACACACAAGACATACACCACTACATTAACACAAGGACAGGATAACACACATGTGCAGGTAACAACACAAATGCATCATGCAGTAGTACAGCACAATCAGTGCACACCACAAACACATACACCCACATTTATGTAACACACCCACAACTTGACTGGTACACCGCATGAAGGACAGCTGCAGATATGTACCCTTTGCTAACAGAAGAATTACACAGACTACTACAACTGCCCACAGGTTGCCTACTACATACACTTCACACACAGTACACCAAAAAAAAGAAGCACACCCATGTCAATGGCATACACTATGCTCATGTTACTTAAGTCTCATATAGGCAGAGATCCCTCAAATCATGCAGTGAAAGTCACTACTAGAACAAAAATCAAATGTCAGATAACTGCTGCCAATACCAACTACATCTCATCAACACATACCTGACTTATCTGTAGTGTGCATAGACATCTGCCTGATGCAGTGGCGCAAACACACAGGAGTACAAGATCAATGTCCATCACATGCCATATGCCAGAATTGTGAGACGTGGCACCACCTCTACTGTAGTGAAACATCACATGCACCACTTACTGACCCACAACACCATCATGTCTGTACCATAAACAAAAAATGGCCCATCATGGAGCAGAGTCACTGTCAGACAGTGCAGATCATGGATGCCATAGTGGGACCCTGTAGGAGGATACAGGGCATCACTGACCTCACAGGCACTGTGCAAAGGGACATATTTGCTAAGTAGCTGAGCTCGATCCCATAGCCTACACTGTGCATGTTTTGACAGTATAAATGCTGAATCATGTGCCTGAAGATAGGAGAGACTCTAGTAGTTATGTTGATCATCCTGAAACAATGGGATACACACACTTGGACACCTGATGGCTGCCATAAACATTAGCTGCCACTCAAGATCACCAAGGGACCTATTTCAAAGCCCACAGTGCCATTGTCATGGCCTGCACTGTATGTACAACTTGGCAGATGACCATTTTTTATGACTTGAAGCCACATTGTAAATCGGCCACCCTCCTATGCAGTATGTAGCGTGGAAGTGATGTGCAATGTGTGTTGCTGCAGTACAGTCACCACAAGATACATAGCATGATGATGCTGACTCAGATGCAGGTGTCACCTTAAACCTGAGGCAGTGACTACATCAAACACTACCCCAGGGGTGCTGTTTGCAGGTTGCAATAAGGAAATAGACTGTGCTTTGAACTCACATGAATCTTCCACCAATGCATGCTGCATACTGCTGCACAGACAGAAAGAGCCAATTGGCCATTAAAACAGCATATGTATAGGGCAGTGTCCCTTCCTGCCCAGATACATCCACCTCCACAGGGCAGCTAGCTAAGTACCCTGGTGCAAGGTTGGTAGTGTAGGTGCACAGCTGCATATGAACCACTGGTGCAGGGGACAACAAAGGGTTGCCTAGTAACATGTCATTCATGGGGCATTCTTGCATAGTCAAAATGTTGCAGGATAGTGCTGCCAATGTTGGAGACGTCTTGTGCATTGTCACTTACTCATTTTAATGGGCCTAAGTGTTGCACTTCATCTGTAATAACACATGTCAAAATGGATGGGATGTCCAGGCTCTGTAGTGCTACCATGTTGCAACCACATCTGGCCTCATTGTGTTGTGAGGATGTGTCATGTCCCCTCTAGTGATAGCACACTGAAACAAAGGTGCACTACACAACATATGGTACATACACACTGATCATCAGTTAGGAATCCAAATCATATGTTCCAGGTCCTTGATCCAAACTCAAGATTGTCATGCCCAACAACCCAGTGCTGAGAAGACCTTACACAAGGCCAGGAACTCACACCATACCACAAACACATGTGAGTCACAACCAACCAAAATATCAACTCCTATGCTACATGACAAACCTGTTGCAAGCCTTAACAACAACTTACTCCTTTAATCTTTTGCAGCAGATCAGGGTTATGACATACAGCCATGGCTAATGACCCAATTTTCCAACCCATGCACAGCAGCAGAGTGTGCATATAATGAGGGACATCAGGAGACACAGAATATTGTGGAGAGGACATTTGGCATCCTGAAGTCAAGATTCAGGTGCCTGGACATCACAGGTGGCAGCCTCCTATATGCCCAACGCATCTTCAGCAAGATCATAATGACAGGCCGATTGGGGAACATGGCGGCCAACTAGCAGCACTGACTGCGAGTCCCTGTCCTCTGACCGCCTGCTCATCGGAGGCTCTTCTACCTCTCCTGCGGCTTCGTGTGGCTCCTCACCATGCTTGAAAACGCCTGCACCGCATAGGCAGCCCATGGCAAGGGGATCCCACCGGGTGGGCTGAGACAGCACTACACCTCTCTTCGTCAACTTCCCCACGTTGGCCCCAGGCAACCAGGTTGATCCGCCGGAATAGGGAGGCAGCCGCCAGGCTTTACTACTGGGGCGGCTGGGGCAGAGTCAGCACAGGCTCTCCTCCAGCATTTTCCCCGCTGGAGCAGAACCTGGGCAGAAGGCTGCCATTAGAGCCCACTTTCACCAGAGGTTTCCTCAATCGCCCCTGGGGAACAATTATGCATGACCCCCAGACACTCATCAAGGCCTGGGGCCAGGACACAGCAGCAGGGGCAGAAATTATTCCTTTCTAGGCCCAGTCTGGACCATTTGGGCCCCCTCCAGCTACATCTAACTCACTGGTAGATATTGGGCCCAAGAACAAGCGCACTATTAAAGGTAAGCCCCCCAATTTATTATCAATGTCAGCAACACTCTGCGAGGGTGGCACCTTCCCAAAATAATAAAGCCCTACTAACTAAAAACAATAGAGAAATAGGAGATATAGTGAATCTCACCACTTAGAAAACTAAAATTACTCCCTCACTTAGGTCCTTTTTTAAGGTACAGGAGCAGATTGACCCCCCACTCAACAGATCATGTTTACCCCTCTAGCAAATAAGGATGCTATTACAGCAGAAGAAGCATCTACCTCGTTGGACCCACTATAGAGTCCAGTTACTTAAGGAACAGGGCAAAATAGGCTAGGGGGTAGTTCACATTATCACAGGAGGTGGAGATTGCATGGAGCAGCATAACTTACACAGACTCTTTACTTCAATACATATTGCTAGAGATGAGAGACAAGTTTGCTACATCTTAGTCTAATCAGGTTAAAATCCAAGGAGTCTGCGATAGTCTTGATACAAAAATTACTAATTTGACGGAAAGATTAGGGGCTATGGAGTCCACTGTTGGGGTGCAACAGATTGAGGTGGAGGCTAACAGGCAAGAACTTCAAGCCTCAAAACAAAATGAGAAAGACCTGAGAGATAAAGTAGAAACTTTGGAGAACCATTGTAGGCAGAATAACCTCAGGTTCCTGAATGTTCCGGAGGGAGTGGAAGGAGACAGTATGAAAGGCCTTATTATAGCCCTAATTAAAGAACATATTCCCATGGTAGCCTCCATTGACCTGGACTTGGAAATACAGAGAGTCCATTGGGATCCTTTCAGGAGGAATCCCAACAGGGACATACCCAGGATGGTCTTGGTTAACTTTGCCTCTTACTGAGTGAAGGAGCAGATTCTTACAGAGGCTCTCGAAATACAGGGCTTTAACCATGACTTTTGGCCTTTTTCAGTAAGATCTGATATGTTTAGGGGGATGCAAGACCGATGATTGGAGCTGGGGAATCACATGCAGGAGCTTAAAACCTTATGTGCCACTCCACAACTGAGGTTTCCGGCTACCCTGAGGGTAATGTGGGGGAATAAAATGCACAATATGAGAGATCCACAAGAAGTTATGGCACTAATTGAACAGATACAAAAAAAGGAGAGTTACCAGGCTCTGGAGCGGTGGGGCTCAGGGGTAGGATGATCCACCCATTATGGTTAATAGGAGAGTTCCCCAGGGGACAATAAGGGATGGGTAGTTTTGGAGTGTCACATAGCAAAATGATTTGGTTAAATTCTCACTGGGTGGGGAGCAGATGGGAGAAAAAAGAAAAAAAGAGTCCTCACACTTTGATATAATTGTTGGCTTAGACAGGAGACAGCTACCTGAATCAGAACAGGATGACGAGGCCCGATGTTATTTCTAATCTTAAAATTCTTACCTGGAATGTTAATGGTGTCCGACTAAGTAGCAGGAGACAGAAAATCCTTGAATTTTTAACATTATCTGACAGCCATATTTTTCTCCTGCAGGAGACACTTTTAAGATATGAGGAGTGGATGAATATTCTTAAGACACAAAAATGGATTTCTCAGTTTGCCTGTACTCAACAATCTTGTAACGTGAAAGGGGTGGCAATTATTGTGGAAAATGGGATTCAAGGTTATTTGACAGATGTGAGTGCTGACCCTAGGGGGAGATGGGTATTGGCGAATATCAAGCTAGATGGGGTTAAGTACACTCTGGTCTCTTATTATGGACCCAGTGTGGATGACCCTGGTCCACTTATGGATCTATATGAGCAATTGTCAGACAGAGCTAGGAACCAGATAACAGTTGGAGGGGACTTCAATGTTTTGCTCAATCCCATCCTAGATAGATCCATCCCCAGACCAACTGTTAGCACAATTAAAAAGAGTAACTGTCTGCACAACATAATAAAGAATGTTGGCTTGTTTGACCCGTGGCAAATTAGAATGGGGCAGACTAAGGAGTTTACATTTTGGAACAAAAAATGTGGTCATGTCTCTAGAATTGATTTTTTTCTGATAGATGTGAGACTTTGGGACAAACTAGTGGGCTTTTCTCACCAGCCATGTCATCTCTCAGATCACTCAGCTGTACAGCTGGACATAGTTCTCACTGGCTCACGTGCATATTCTAGATGGACACTAGACTGATGTCTTCTGGGGGATGAAGAGATTATACAAATGTTGAGAAAGGATTCCAATTACTTTTTTTAGATCAATTTGGGCTCAGCATTGATAACCACAGTTTGGGAAGCATATAAGGCTTTTATTTGCGGGAAACTGATTAGCTATGCAGCTTATAGGGCTAAGAGAACCAAAGCTATAACAGAGATCTTGGAGGGTAACATCTGCAAATTTCAAGCTCGGGTGCAATGAGGCAGGTTGACTTACAGCATCGTATTCAGGAAGCTAAAAACTCACTTGAGGCTTTCCTGGAATCAATTGTGAGAAGCAAATGGGAAGCCAGTAAACATGTGCATTTTGATTATGGAGAAGGATGTGGCAGGCTATTAGCATGGAAAACCAGGTCTGACAATACTAGAAATATTAGTAAAAGTATAGTGATGGATGAGTCGGGTAGGGTGTCTTCAGAAGAGCATGATATTGAAGGAGCATTTGTTGAATTTTTCTCAGAATTATATGAGGAAGACACTGTGGCTCTGACAGAGGTGATTGAAAACTGGTTTAGGGGAGATACCCTCCCTAGTCTAGGACCAGACAAGAACCAGGCTCTTAATCAATGTTTTCAATGTGGGGAGGTAGAAACTTTTATTGCTGGGTTGAAAAAAGGTAAGGCCCCGTGCCCAGATAGGATCCCGATCGAATTATATAAACTTCTAAAAAAAGAGCTCATTCCCGATGAACTCGATATTCATAGAGTTGACCACAGTTTCGTTAACATAGAATCAAGCCATTATAACTTTTATATTAAAGCTTCAGAAAGATGCTAGGAGATGTGAGTTGTATAGGCCCATCTCACTGCTTAATAACGATCATAACATTTTTACACAAGTACTTGCTAGGAGACTAGACAAGGTGATTGGTGATCTGGTACATAACAACCAGAAAGGTTGTCTGACAAATTGGCACTTAGATGAGTTGGTCCCTGATTTAGTCTCTGCACTTGACATTGCTACTGTCACTAATATTCCTCTCACCATTTTAACAATTGATGCTGCAAAAGCGTTTGATAGGGTGAGTTGGCGTTTTTTACAGGTAGTGATGGAACATAATAATTTAGGACACAATTTTCTTAAGGGAATCAAAGCTATTTATAAAGCACCTATATTTAGGGTTATGGTTAAAAGCTCCTTAACTCTACAGTTTAAAATTGAACGTGGAACACACCGGGGATGTCCCCTCTCTCCCCTTATCTTTAAACAACATATTGAACCTTTGGCTAATCAGATTAGATCATAGAATAATACCTTTTCAGTATCAAGGATGGATCCTGAACAAAAGCCCTGTATGCAGATGACCTCCTGGTTTATATGCTGGATCCTCAGAGTTCAACCCCAGCACTTTTTGAAACCATAGCAGGCTTTGGGGAAATCTCTGGCTTTTCAGTCAATACCGATAAATCTGAGGTGATGATTTGGGATGGCCCACAAGACAGTAGACTAGAGAAAGATGAAATTCATTACATTGGGGTAAAAATGGTCAAAAACTTGGCATAGATGGCCCATGCAAATGTATAAAATCTTTTCAGGGAAACAAAAAGGCTCCTTACCCAATGGTCGCATACCCAACTTTCTATTTTAGGTAGAACAAACGTAATAAAAATGGTGATACTCCCAAAATTCACGTTCATTTTTAATACCCTCCCCTTATTTTTCAAAGATGACTGGTTACGGAAATTGCAGGGGTAGTAATCACTTTTATCCGGTCATATCAAAATCCAAGAATAGCCTGGAAAAAATTTAGGAAAAAGAAGCTAGATGGAGGAATTGCACTTCCTGACTTTCCGCTTTATTACTGGGCATTCCAATTGAAAAACATTAGACCACTATTTTCTAAAGAATACGGTTCCTCCCGGTTATATAGGCACTAACAGGCAGCTTTCAGCAATGGGGTACATATTTCGTTTGTAAATTTGGCCATCCCAGATACTACAAAAAAGTAAGATTAAACGTTTTCACTACCCCCTATAAGATATGGTTTGCACTGAGAACGAGGTTAGGAATCCCTTATTATTGTGAGTTGGCACCAATTTGGGATTCGACCGGTACATATATACCAAAAATATATATTTGTTTAGATACAGTCAGTATATCTGTAGTTTAGTATATGTTGTCCTGCATGTGTCTTGTAACATAAGGGGGGTGGGGGGCCAATGTTTACAGTGTGTTGTTAAATGTGTTAGGTAAGTTTAGCATAGGGTAGTTAGGGTCAGTTGTTGGTTAAGTACAGTTAGGATAGGTTAGGTTAGGTTGGGATAGGTTTTCGTCATTCTTATTTGTTTAGTCTCATTCTTATAAAAATCTTTGGGTACTTCCTTACTTTATGTGTCATATGCATGTATCTCAGGATCTTCCCGTGAGTGAACAGTGAAAATTGTGTGTTGGCCTAGGGATTCCCTCTTACATCCAAATCCCTCACTTGACATGTTCATCACCTGTTTACAACTGGGCTGTCACATTAGCAGCTAGAACACATCTACTTGTCTATGCATCTGCCATCCAGTGTACCCACCACTCAAGGTGACTATGTAAAGTTTGTATTGCACAAGTAGGTGTGGTAATTCAGCTTTATTGTTTGGGTCCTGTGTAGACATGTTGGCCACTGTGGGACATCTGGCAACAGCCTACATAATATATCTACCATGCTAAACTGACCAGTGGCAATTAAAGTAATTAAAGATGAGGTTAAGTACCTCTGTTTCACATCAATGTGTTCTACTGGTACTCCCAGTGGACAATATTGCATGTGAACTGTTTTACAGCCATTCCTGCCATATTTAGTGGGTGAAGGATACATGTGTCCAACATTTTTGACATACTCAGTGAATTGCTTGCAGGGGATGAGACCATCATTGTCTTTCATCATGTAGCAACCTTGTGTGTAGATATGTGCCACCATATTCCTGTGCTTTTGTAATGAAACTCTGTGACTAAAGACATGTTACACACATCACAATTCCTAAGCATAGTAGATGTGTCACAATACACAAAAACATGCTGGTTGTATAGATGGTGTTTATTTACAAGTGTCGTAGTGCATTATTTACAATGTTCAGGTCTGTGACCCCATTAGTGAAATCCATACAATGGTGACACAACACAAGTCCAGGGTTGAGGGACATGTCATGGGACATGCTTGGGTAAAGTGTTGTTCAGTGCAGGGGAACATGAATTGCCAATTGAAAAGTGAGAGACAATTGCAGTCCATAGCAGAAAGGTTAACAGTTTGTCGGTGAAGAGTGCATATCACCAACTGTGCTAACATTGGCATGGTGTCAAGAACAGGATAATGGAAAACACTGCCCATGTGGAATGGGCTGGTACTACCAGGACCTCCTACGGGTGAAGATGATCTGTTCCACGTCTTCATCCTCTGATGCGTGTGGTGTCTCCTCTGCCCTTGATGGTGGTGGTGGGAAGTAGAGGGGGCATACACACTACTGTGGTTGGAGATGTGGACTCCCAATTCCTGGCTGCTGTCATCAGTGGAACTACAGATGGCATCGCTGCAGCAAGGAGGAGCTGCTGATTTTTAAGGATAGCAGCAACATCCTTGTGGTAGGCAGCCATGTTTGCCATGAGGGAGGCCACTTCCCAGTGCACGGATTCCAGCTTGTCCTCAATCCCCCTGCTGCCAGTTTGGGAGAGCAGTTGTTGTGGCCTCTCCCTCATGGCAGCAGCTATGTCCCTCAGACGCTGCTGGCTTCCATGCATTGGGGAGTGTGTGCCTCATTCTTCTGCTTCCTGTTCAGTGGCCATAACGATGCACATGCGCATACCAATTAGGCTGGCTGCCATAGTTTGCACCCCCACCCGCACCTCTTTGGCCAGCTCCCACTAGACTCCTACCGCTGTCCTCTCAAAGCTGGTCCCTGGGTCCTCGTAATCCTCAGCTGTGTTGGTGCCGGCAGTTTGTACTATTGGGGTGTTGGGTGGGGCCTCTGAGATGGCTGCTACATCAATACTTCTCCTTGCAACTAGAGGTGGTGTCTGCAGGGATACAAGGACTTTTTGGAGGGTCTCTTAGCTGATG
This sequence comes from Pleurodeles waltl, assembly GCF_031143425.1. Lineage (NCBI taxonomy): Eukaryota > Metazoa > Chordata > Amphibia > Caudata > Salamandridae > Pleurodeles > Pleurodeles waltl. The sequence continues at coordinate 764,483,772 of NC_090450.1, forward strand.
GTTGTCAGCTGGTCATCCAGGTCATCGGGGTACTTCAGGACAGGCAGATCTGCAGGAGAGCCATCATCTTCTGCAATGAGATGGTGTAAAATCAAGTCCATCTGTTTTGTGGCAGTTGATATTTCACATGAGTGACTTGCTATTGGAGGCTGATTGTCATCTTAGTTCCCAAACATTGTTCCTGGACATCATTGTTGCAGTCTATCAGCCCTATGCCCCACCTGCGTGTTCCATGAAGGGAAGCCCAGTTTGCACAATTGGCCGCGTCATTTCTTCTAAGTGTGATGTATATGTTTTTTGTGGCTTGACACCATCTTGACGTTGTCAACTCCCCCTATGCATCCAATTGGATGGTGAGGCCTTGCAATGGGTGTTGCTGTGCTCATGCCACAGCACCACACATGGACATTTTCCCCTCTCCCTGTCTTGCATATTTCACATACACCCATATGGTGCTGAGACCTTGCACCACCCCAGGGATGGTATTGCCAGGACACTATGCTCTTGTTACCACTGAGAGCTCCTCATGTTGATGTTTGTGTATGTGTGCTACTTTGCATAGCTATTATGGACCTAGCAGCGTTCAAGTTAATCTTCTGTCTGTGCAGGTGGGTTTGCCTTTCTACACACCTATGTCCTCTCCCTCAATGCAGCCCTCTGTGCACTATGATACATAAGATGCAGCATGTGGCAGTGCAGTTAATTTGACACAGGCACAGGGGTAGACCCAGGGGTGGCCAGCATGGATATAAGATTTCTGATGTGTACATCATTATGTATGGGACAGTGCCTGATGGTAATTGAGTCTATGGACATAGCCAGATAACAGGAGTTGAACTTAGGTCAGGGCCTGAAGCTAGTTTGATGGTGATTCTGCAGGTAGTTATAGTGGTCCCTCATTTCAAGTGTGTCAGTCCTATGAGCACCTGACTGCAATTGTCTATTTGACCACCCCCAACAGCACAGGTGGTAGTGGCAACTGTTGTCAATGGGGAATGCTCCAATGGCCAATGGCCTGGCACTGGCAGGTTTCCAGCAGCTTACAGACTGGCAATGCCAGCTGTCCTGTGACACCAGACCAGTATTACGTTCAACGCTACCTTCCAGGTCTGTTTCCGCATTTCCACCAGCCTTTGCATGGTGGTGAAAGCCCCATGCAAAGGTTGATAGTGATGTGGTACCCCTGGCATGGGCAGTGCAGGGGTCCCATGCCTTAGCCCTTTGCCCTTTCCACTGCCTGATTTGCAGGGCTAAGTGTGGCGTGTTCTGTCACACCCAATGCACCTCAAAACTGGCACTGACTCTATTTGATCCATTAACAATGTTTTACTAAGTACCCCACAGAGCTACCATGAGCAGACAGATTTCCACCTGCCATCCCAACGTGTGACTCATACTGCCAACCGCAAAGGGTACACTCCACTGGCAGTCTTACCAACACCGGACTTGCCCATGCACCATCCCCCATCCGTCAAAGTGGAATTATATGCCATTATGTTTGCAGTCATACCCCATGTGTTGTATGTGTGTGTTTATTTCCTCATTCATATGTGTCCCACATGGTTGTGTAAGAGTAGTTGTGGGCTCAGCCTATGACTATTGTGACCTACTATTTGTTATCTGTGATACATATTTTCGGTAGTGGCACATTTCAGTTCAGCATCAAGATGTGTGGTTCCTACACCAGTTTAGTTAGTCTGGGTAGTGGCATGTTACCAATGATACAGGACCAGCCTTCTATTCCCCCAGTGCCTGTTCAGTTCATTGTTCCCTTCACCCAGGGGGCATCCTGACTGCATGAGGGAGTGCTGGCTGCTTTATGTGAATGTGCTGTCAATGTGTGGAGTAGTGGTTCTACCGTCACATGTCTGGGTACTGTTAGGACAGTTGCAATGACTTGTGTGCTGTCAGATGCAGCACACATATGTTTGGGCAATGAGGGAGGGCAGTTGCCAGGTGTTACTGCAAGGGGCACCACCATGACATTACTCCAGGAAGAGAATTGACTGACTACCTAATCTTTGAAGTCTTGGTCATTTTGGTAAGGTTGATATGATTATATTCAAGGGGTGTTGTGATGACACAACCAGAGGCACAGTGATTATACATGCCATCCATCCCATGTGCTGCATATGTACATGTAGGTATTTAGGCCTGGTGATCAACATATGCCCAGGTCGTGTATGTGTTATGATGCATGGCACTACCAAGTTGTAGGCACATGTGTAGCCTACGTCAGCATGGTGCAACTTGCTTAATGTGCAACGTGTCCCTCTGCACTCCTATGACATGCATTGTGTGAATCCTATGTGCCTCCTCCTTCTTGCACTTGACATTTTGGTTTTAATTTCTCCCATGTAACTTACCCTGGATTTGTGGTGTTTCCTGGTAGTCTGAGCTGTCCTGCGATTCCTGTGAAGATTTCCTACGGGATGACCGCTGCAACCACCTCCTTCATCTCGCCCAAACCCTCTTGTGGTGCTGGACTCTCGCCTCCAGTTTGCAGTGCTGCCTTCCTGTTCCTTGCCTTTTTTCCTTTGTCCTTCACTTGCAGTCATGCTAGCATTTCTTACACTCTGTTACGATTCTCCTGACCTCTGCCACACGGTTAATCTTGTCTTCTATCTGCTGCCCAATTGCCTCTCTCCTTCAAATTGGCAATTTTGAGATGACGAAGAGTTGATTTTGATGCTCCGTCACCTCGCTCACCAGTATATCATACTACTCTGCAGTGAAACAACACTTTCTCTTTTTCATCTCCCTCCCCTGAGTCTTGTCTGTGTCCTCCTGGCTGACTGGGGTCTCTCCTGGCTTTCTGACTCCATTTTGTCTCTCCTTTGCACTGTCTTCTCTGTTAGCATCTTTACTTGACGCTATTGCGGGAAAAAATTGTGCATTTCTGTTTTGCAACGTTTATATGTCGTAAAACGGGTTAGAGTAATTTTTTTGACGTTAACGTCATTTTGCCTTACGACAAGGCGCAATGGTTAACATCGAGAAAAATGACTCTAAACTATTTTTAGCGCCACCCAGCATCATAGTATAAATACGACACCTGGGTGGTGTTAAATAATGGTGCTAGTCAGCGCTAAACGTTTTGATGTAAAACTTTGCGTCAAAGAGTATTTATAAATCAGGGCCCAAATATTTTGAAAACAGAGCAGTTTGGGGTTGGAAGCCAGTGTAGTTCTGTGAAATGTTAACTGATAGAAGCACAAGGGGGTAAATAAAGAGTGAGACCAACTGCAGAACTCTGTGCCAACTTTAATTATTGTATCTTACAGATGGGAACGCCGAATTACAATTTATTCTCATAATCTAGGCAAGAGGTAATCAAGGCCTGTTTTACAGTCTTTTGGGCTGAATCTGGGAGGAAAATAATAATATTTCTAAGCATCTTCTAGAAAAAGAAACAGGTCGCAGAGACTTGACTGACCACTGCAAATAAAAAGAGATAGTTGTTAAAAGTGACTCAGAGATTGCCTGTGCTAACTACACAGGAAGGTGTGGGGTATCGGGAACACAAAGATGAGGACCAGATTGAGGAGTTGTTCTCAAAGATAAGAAAATTGGTTTTGTCTCCATTGATCTGTAGGCATCTTTGCTTCATCTAGGAAGCAACATAGCATACACTGCAACGTTTTTCCTGGATGAGAGAATATTTAACAGACATGGAGAAAAAAGCTGTGTGTTCTTAGCTTATACCATGGTTTCAATTCCATATTCTTGAAAAAGGCAGGCCAGATGAGCAATATAAACATTCATGTTGGCTGGGCTAAGAGTCCTGAGGAACACCATAAGTGATGTCCAGAATGAAATGGGGGATGATAGGTTGATGACTATCTGTGAGGAAAGAGCAGATCCATTTAAAGGCTGATTGGCATATCCCCACCTTTATCATAGATTAACCAGAGGTAATTCAAGAGAGATAGTAGTGCAGATTCAGCACTATGCAATGGGCGAAAATAAGATTTGACTGGCATAAGAAGTAAGATACTTTCAAAGTAGTTATATAGCTGTTGATTTACAGCATGTTGCAAGGTCTTTGATGGAAAAGGAAGCAACAAAATAGGCTGAAAATACTGAAGAATCTTCTATGGCTTTTGATGAGTTACAAAATGTTTTTTCCACTGGTCTGGATATGTCTACAATGTCCAGAGAAGGATGACAAATGTCACAATGAACAGGATTGAAGGAGGGCAAGGGTCCATCAGAGAACCATATATAATGGTTTTAATGTGCTGTTGGATGTTATATGTGGAATGATCTAAACCGAAGAGGGGAGCACCCTTGGGAGAAAGGAACAGGCTGCCTAGAAAAAGACCACTGCCTACTCTGAAAAAACGAAACCAAATGGTTTCAGCATTTTTTTAATTTTGCAACTCGTTTTTCTTTAAGGAAATGGGCTGCAAAATGAAAAAAAAACTGCAGTATTTAAAAAGCAGTCACAGACATGGAGACCATCCCTGTGAGTGCAGAAATACACTATGGGGTCGCAAAATGCGACCCACCTCATTGGTGGGTATTTGCGACCCCATAGCGATTCGCAGAAGGTGTCTGAGACACCATTCTGCATATGCTTTTGCGATTCTGAAATTGTGAGTTGCACCGATTCGCAATTTCAGAATCGCAAAAGCATATCTTGCTACATCTGGCCCTAGAATCTGCAAAATTATGCTTATGCCATGCTCATTCTCTGATGGGCTAACTAAAGCTATTGTTCTGTATTGTTATGTGAGGACCAAGTTGAAAGATAATAGAGAAGAAAAAAGCAAAATGTCTGACCAGGTCATAGTAAGTGAGCTATTTATATGGTGCAAGAGCAGGTTGGTGAAAGAAGGGTCAAGAATATGTCCTGCCAGATGCATAATGGAAGGTACTGATTGGGAGAAACTCATCATGGAGAAATAGTGAATATGTGAAGCAGTATCGGACTGAGCAGATGGTAAGTGAGATCTCACAGAATCTCAGAGTTGTGCTGCTGTGTTCTTTCAATACATTTACTAGATTCTTTCGACCACAGCCCAAGAGACTGGCTTTCTAGACCCCTGACACAAAGACTTTGTCAATGTGCCAACCTGAGATAGAAATTCAGTTAATCTGTAACCATCCTGAGACCCACTGAGCAGTACTTGAGTGAGATGTGTTTGAATTAACAATTAAATTTGTAAGATATCACAGGTATGATTGGTGGAACCCAAGCCCTCTTTCATGTTTTGAAAGGTGAGCTCAAGAACATTGGGAAGCAATAGGTACATTTTAAAGATATTTTAAAAAATCCTATCCTACTAACAGTATATGAATTGTAAGTATAATAAAAACAAACAGAATAGTAACTGCAATCCTCATGAATAATGTTAACAGCAGGGCATTTTACAACATATAGACAGCTGAATTTTGCACTCCCATCCTTATATGTTTATCTGATTAAGCTAACTCTGCACCAAGGCTTAACCTATTTTGAGTTTCAAAGACGATTCACACTCTCATCCCTGTTATGAACTATGAAGCTAGTGCTCAATGTAATGACATAGGCCCTCATTATGACTTTGGCGGTCTTACTGAAGACTGCCACGTTGGCGGCTTCCAAAAGACCATATTGGAGGCAGTATTCTGACCACCGTATTAGGAGTCACACGTTGAACACTGCCAAAATACAGCCACATATCCGAGACCACCAGGACAACTGAGGACGGGATATATTAGGTCCAACCACCAGCACCACTACACTGACTACATTCAACCCTCCAGATTACGACCCACAAATCAACCTCAGCCTGAACACACCATCACTTAGGACAGTACGATTGCCGCACACCTGAGACACATAAAAACACCACACACACCTGCTGACTGCACTATATAACACACCCCCACAATCCTATGCAACCACAACTACTAACACAGACAGCGAGGAGCACACAAACTGAAGACTCTTCACTTGTACACCTTAGGCACTATCACACTCAACACTCAGCACACACCACACAACTGCACCAGCAACACAATACATACATCACTACGCCACGCAAACACCACATCCAACCAACACACACCACTAGACACCCCTCACCCCACCAAGCACCTTACACTGCACCGTTGCACACAACACACACCACCACCCACAACACAACCACCATGTCCCATCAAAAGCACCCACACTTCACAGACAATTAGTTCAGGGTCATGGTCGATGAAATCACTCAGGTAGAACCACAACTGTTTGGAGCACAGGTCCAGCAAACCTCCATAGACAAGAAAATGGAGTTGTGGCAGAGAATTGTCAACATAGTCAACTCGGTGGGCAACCATCCACGCAAAACGGAGGACATCAGGAAGAGGTGGAATGACCTACAGGGGAATGTCCGATCCATGGTGTCCAGACACCAAATTGCTGTGATGAAGACTGACAGTGGGCCCCCATCTCCTCCACCAGATTTCGCAATGATGTGGGAGGAGAAGGTCTTGGATATCCTGCATCCTGAGGGCCTGACTGGAATACCCAGTCACTCGCTAAGTCACCCTATCTGCCACTCCACTTCCTACCCAATCACCGAATGCCCCTCCCCTGCATGCCACACCACCACCTAGCCACAATCCACATAGTCCCTGCCAAGTGCACTGATAGCATTGCCAATAACCATCACTACAACTCCCACAATGCACCAGTCCATCTACATCAAAACCTGTTATGTCTTCACAGTGCAACTCCTGCATGTATAGCTATTGCACATGCTACACCAACGGGATGCTTCCACTGAGGACTACTACATGGCAATGACAGAAATGCACTCCTCATTCCTCAACCCTTCATGGAACATGGCACCTATGTCACAATCCACTACCCACAACCAATGTCCGAAGAGCTGCATCTGTCATTTCCATAACTGGGAACGAAGTCAAGCCACTATATGCTTCAGACAAAGAGACACCCAATCACACTTCCACCTTGTAACCTTCTTCCGTTCCATCCACAGGTACCCCTGCCACTACCCCAATGGAGAGGATGCTAGAGATAGCCAGCCCTCTCCAGGATGAAGGCCCCAGTGAAGACAACATCTCTGTATGTCTGGACATTGACGACTTACCTGGCACATCGGGGACACCTGATCAGTCCACCGCTCCCAGCCTTACCCTGCCCACATCCAATCCTCTCTACCCTGTGGCATCAACCCCTCATCCTCAAGCCTGTGTCCCAAGGACTCTCACAGCCAAGAAAATGAAGGTCCTGGTGACACTGGGTTTGGGCACATTGTGTCAGGGGCACAGGCACAGTGGTGCAGGGGGTGTGGGAGGGCACCTGTGGGCCAGGGGACAGGGCAGCCAATGGAGTCAACCAACCAGGAGGCCATTTCCTAAGTCCTAGATGCATACCAGCAGTCTCAAGACAAGATGGGCCAAATTCTCCCCATCTTGGGGGAAAATGAAAGGCTGCAGGGGGAATAACACCAGGAGGCATGCAGCAGTGACAGGCCCACAATGCCACCATGGCCTCCATTGCAGGGGTGCTCAGAGACCTCATCACCATCCTGCATGCTTCCACCACCCACCAGCAGACCCTTTCCACTAGCCACATACCAACTAAGCCATCCACATCTGCGGTAGCCAGTGGAATGAAGGCACTGCTAGGGGAACCACAGACCACTGGCAACCCTCCCTCTGTAGCTGAGGAACCCCCTGCAAATATAGTAATCCATCCAGACATCTGGCTGGAGCAGATGCCAAGACAAAACCCACTGCCAGGAAGTGACCCTCTCCTGAACATTCTCCCTTGCGTGCCACTGAGACATCCTGTAGACTGTTCAATGTTATGTCTCCACATTGCCATGGCCCTTGGACACTGGAACTGTACTACCTACAACTAGGCCATCTACCCTGATGATTTCATCCACCATGACCCCACTCATTAACTGTTGGACAATTTGGGCACAATATTCACTGTAGATCACAGCAACTGCATTTGTGTCTTTATTTTTAGATGTACAAATGTGCGGTCAGCAATATGTTACATGTGGATATTCCCCTTAACCTACAGCCAGTGAAATGGACAGTAGAGGGAGGCATCTCTGCAGGTGACACAGTACATCAGATATGTTCCAAAATTCAGTTGTAAGGGAGTCACTAGTCCAGCCACACATTAGTGTAGATCCACTTATCCAACCTGCAAAAAGACCAAGGCATGGGACACACATCAGGATGTTAGGCATGGTGGCACTCAAAGCACATATGCAGTTAATTGTTGTTGTGCCAGTGTGTATTGGCAAGGAAACAGGGCACAACAGATGACACTTCTACATCAACAATCTCAGGAATTAAGGCCCTAATTATGAACATGGCAGTCCGTTCCGCACGGCCGGCGGTGGTGGCAGAAAACGCCAACAGAGGAGTGGTCCGGACTGCCAAATAATGAACTAAACAGAACTGGCGCCTCCCGCACACCACCCACCGCCAGGAAAGGATTCCCGCCGACGACGAGAGAGACCGCCCACAGACCGTCAGAAAGGCCCAACCCGCCCATCAAATTATGAACCACCATTCCGCCGCCAGTTCCGGGGCGGGAACCACCGCCACACAAAGCCAGGCAGAAATGAAACAAATAGAACAAAACACTCACCGGAGCTCAACAAAACGTGCAGCGCAGTCATGGACAGAGAGCTGCAGATCATGCCAGCCTTGCTCCTTGCCATATAGCTACACGACCAAGACTGCCAACAAAGACGACAACGGTAAGTACTGCAACCGATAAAATAAGGGAGGAAAGGGCAAAGTTACATACCCACCCACTCCATCCACCCCGCATAGCCCCCCTCAACCCTACCCAGCAGCAATAGTCAGACACCCCACACCAAGAGGGATGTACCCGACCGAAGGCCACTGCAACTTGGCCATAGGACATTCAATAGCACCACAGCCATAAATTATTTAAAAAACACCAGGGTGGAACTGCGTGCAGCCCAAACACAGGCCACACCGAAACTTTTTTATGAAGCTCACTGAGTGAAATGATGAAAATAGGAAAAAGGCCAGTGGCCAGTCCACAAAAAGTCCTTTTCCTTGGCCACAACTGGCCACACCTGACTCCCACAAGGGATGGGTACTCCACTCAACAGGGCACCATTGGGGGATCCAGACACCTCATGGGATGGGGCAGAGGGGGTGGGGGTGGGGATTTACAATGGGGTGGGACTTTGACTTGCGTGAGGAGGATGGAAGGGGGGTGGGCTTCTCCTTAGAAGGGGGTGGGGGCTGTTTGGCACAGGCGGAGCTGGATGCCTTAGCCTCAATGCGGGCCTTCTTCTTAAGTGGAGAAGGGACACAGCAATGGGAAGGCTGGACCAGGGTGGGCTGCGGTGTGGAAGGAGCGGAAAGGACAAGGAGGTGGGCATGTTTCAGGACAAGACGGGGTGGGCCAGTGGGTTCGAACAGGTCTACACGGGAGAGGAAAAGGTTCTTGGGAACAAATTAGGGAGGGTGTGGATGAGGGCGTGGTAGTGGAGGCAGAGGGAGTTGATGTATGGGGTGTAGGTGTGCGTGTAGTGGGTGCCGGTGACTGCTCAGTATGCGGTGGTGTGGTGGATGTCTGATGGGTGGGTGTCTTGCTGAGTTTGAGTGTTTTGGGAGGTGGGGTTGGACACAGTGGGAGAAGACAGACAGCTAGTGTGGGTGTATGTTGGGTGGGTGTCTGCAAGTCGGGTGAGTGTGCTGCATGTGTCAACTACAGTGGAGGTGGTGAGTGCAGGTGTGGTGTATGGGGTGCATGTATGGCTGTCTGCTATTGTGGTGAGTGCAGGAAGAGGAGCAGTAACAGTGAGTGATGGTGCACTGCATGAGGGTGTGCATGTAGAGGGGACAGACAGGGAGGCGGAAGAGGCGGACACACTGGGGGAAGTGGACGTTGTTGTGTGTGCAGGTGTATGTTGGCTGTGTGAATGCTTGTGGTGGGAGGTGTGGTGCTTGTGTTTGGAAGTATGTTTTTTGTGTGTTGAAGTGCTTGACTGCATGTCTGAATGTGTGCCTTGGATGGGTGAAGGGAGTGGGGTGCTAGAAAGGGGTAGAGGAGGTTGGAGGGGGGACGGAATGGCTAGGGAAACTGGCTTCCATCCAAGAGGAGGCCAGAGCCTGAAAAGATCTCTGTAGGGCAGACACAGCACTGTGAATTCCATCCAGATAGGCATTAGTCTGCTGCACCTCAGATGCTAGCCTCTGGATGGCATTGACAACGGTTGTCTGCCCAACAGAGATGGTTTTCAGGAGGTCAATAGCCTCCTCTGTGAGGGCAGCAGGGCTGAGTGGGGCAGGGGAGGAGGTGCCTGGGGCAAAGGAGACGCCCACCTTCCTGGGTGGGCGGGCACGGCCAACTCAGTGGGGAGCAGAAGGGAGGGCACTGATGGTATGGGTGGTGGCGGAAGATGTCACGGTCGTGATTTGTCCATTAGTGTCTGCCTCAGCCGGGGTACCCCCATCAGAGGAGGTTTCAAAGTCACTACCACCGGTGGTAGTAGCCTCCCCCGTGGAAGACCCCTCGCCCTCCCACCCTCTGGTCCCCTGGGCGTCCGTTGTCTCTGCCTCTGAGGATCCATGGGCCGCTGTCTCCCCACTAGCCGGTGCATCAGCTCCCTCGCCTGATGTTGATGCTGTACCAGACACACAAAAGAGAACAGGGATGGGGAGACAAAACAGGAGAGACATTTGTAAGTAGCTGAATGCTGATACAAAATGGCCAGACATACACCTACCCAGCAGACACACCCAACAGGCAGCACCGTGCACTAGGCCCATGACCATGGCCCTGACTACTGAGCAGTATACTGACCTACACCCATATCCTGTCATTGCATTGAAGCTGAGGTAGGTGAAACCTGACAGGGACAACCCTACACCCTTTGGGGAGCAGACAGTAGCTGGACACAAGTCAAAACCCTGCTCTAAGCCCCATGAGCCCTATCGCACACACACTCATCCTTCCAGGCTGAAGTATGGGCTGTGAGTACTCACCCCCTTGTGACTGCTGTTCAGCCTTCAAGCGCCCATCCAGGTCTGGGTACGCCATGCCAGGATCCTTCACATTAAGGGGGTCAGTGCCCGACGGGCACCCCTACCACGTTGGGAGGACGTTCCCAGCTGGGCCTCACTGATCTTCTGTGCCCAGCACCGCAGGTCCTCCCACCTCTTCCGACAGTGGGTGCTCTGCCGGTTGTAGACCCCCAGGGTCCGTACCTCCTTGTCGATGGCATGCCAATGTGCCCTGTTCTGGTGGGCGCTGACATAGTAGGGAGACACAGAGAAGAAACACAGAGGTCAGGCACCTGCACGATGGCAAAGCTGGCTGATTGTTAAACATAGGACAGACAGTACTCCCAGACATGCAGGACAGTGGCACACAGCATTTCATACGCCAAGCCCCATCCTGGCTCACAGGAACACACATCAGAGCAATCCACTCCATCCATTACATACACAGTGCCCCCCAAACACAGACTCACCTGTACCTCTGGCCGGAAGTAGAGTCTGCAATACAGGGGCAGGACCCCTTCCACCAGTTTCTCCAGTTCTTCCTGGGTGAAGGCCGGGGCCCTTTCCCCTGCACCACGTGGAACATCCACAGCCAGAGGACGGCCACAGCAGTACACGAAGTGGAGTACTTGTCCGCATAAGATCAGGGAGTCAAGTGAGCACACGATGACAAATGCGTGTACGTTCTGCAGCGGAATGCACAGTCACCGCCGGCGGCGATCATGACATGCCAAGTTTCCCCATTGGCATCCATGTTATCCAATGAGGGTGCGTACAGCGGTAAACACTGCCGAACGCTGTGACGTCAACCGCTAGCCGTCTTAGGTCACTTCCACAAATGAAGGGGCAGAACTACAGTGGGCAGATATTTTGCCATCACCTACGCATCTTGAAATTCGATTTAGTCACAATGCTGGGGCTACTAGCAATGTGAATCACATATGTCTCCATCCATAGAGTATATTATCACACATGATTTACTCTGTTCCCTCTTAGTAATGACAATGTACATCTGTCAGGTTGCAGTTATTGTACAGACACAACTATGAAGAATGCAGTGAATGTGTTTAGCAAATATGCCTGTGTATGTGTACACATGACTCCTTGTTCTTACCCCTAGGAGATACAGACCATTGTGGCGAGGAAGGGCACCTTCTGTGTACAGACCGCTTGTGGATATGGGGACCATGGTGGAGCGTCAGATCATTATCACTTACAGACTCACATGTGCAACTATTCAGGACCTATGTGCATTACTGGATCCTGCACTAACTCCCGGAAATCGTAATCAGCATGCCATTCCAAGTGAGGTGCAGGTGCTCTCTGCACTCCATTTCCTGGCCACAGGATCATTTCAAGTGACAGTGGGCATGGGTGCTGGTTTCTCACAGCCAATGTTGAGCCAGGTACTTACAAGATTTCTAAATGCATTTGTACAACATCTGCATTCCTACGTGTGATTCCCCCAAAGTGCTGAGCTCCCTGCATCAAGTCAGACTTCTATGCCTTTGCAAATATTCCTGATGATATTTGTGCCCTCGATGTAACCCACATACCCATCATCCCCCCAAGAGTGAGTGAACAGGTGTACAGAAACAGGAAGAACTTCCACTCCATGAACATCCAATTGGTATGTACAGCAGACCAATACATATCCCAAGTGAATGCCATGTTTCCTGGTTCAGTCCATGATTCATTTGTTTTGAGGAACAGTAGTGTGCCACAAAATATGGAACAACTCCAAGAGGAAAGAGGGTGGATCATAGGTAAGTGTGCCTGTCGCTAACTGACACATTGCTGAAAAACAGCCTGGACATTCCAATGACGACTCTGTATTGACCATTTCTCTAGGTGATTCTGGCTATCCAAACTTGCGTTGGGTCCTGACACCAGTGAGGAATCCCAAGACAGATGCAGAGAGGAAATACAATGAGGCCCATGGATGTACTAGGAGGGTGATAGAGCATACTATAGGTCTCCTGAAGGCTAGATTTCGGTGCTTACATATCTCTGGGGTTTCCCTGGCCTATGGGCCTGATACGGTGTGTAGGATAGTGGTGATCTGCTGCATGCTGCACAACGTGGCAGTGAGACATTTAATCCCCCTTTTGGAGGTGGAGGGTGCTATAGGTCCTGATCTGTTACCTCAGAGAGGTGAGGAGAGTGATGGTGAGGATGAGGAAGGGGAAGATGTAAATTCCAGAAACCAACTGATACAACTCTGCTTCCAATAACTGTCTGAGACTTCAACCTGTATATGTGGTTAGAGACTGATACTGTAAGTGTGCCATGTCAACTAGGAGGAATTGGTCATGATATGCGAGTGATGGACCTCTTCAGCATGCTACAGATAGACACCATAAGCAGTCCCTTCTTGACTTTTTAGAAACACACTGTACGAGCAGCATGCACAATTTGACAATAAAGTTTATCCCTTCCTGTTGCATCATTACTCCACTTTGTTCAATATTGAAGACAGGGGACAGTGTTACAGGTGAGACATGTTGTTTATTGGTAGAATACAGTGAAATGTGCTATGTACAGTGATGGAAGTTGTTATGGTTGGTTGTCCTCAAAACCGACTTGGTGGCAGGCCTGTTTGATTTCATAGGTGGGTCCTTTTTGTAGTTCTGTACATCATTTAGCCCTCAGATAAGTGCAGGTTGTGAATGGGTGGGTTAGTTGCTTGGCAGTAGCAGAAGTGTCAATTGTTGGTAGGGGGCTTGTTCTTTGCTGGGTTTCCAGTGCCATATCTTGGCCTGAGACTACGTTTGGGCACCTGCTGTGAAGCTACTTGGGGTGACATGGTCGGCCCTTGTGATTCCTGGGAGGGTTTTTCCTGTGCTGTTTCAGCTGCTTAGGACAACTGTTGCTGTTTGTCCAGGGCTGTGGTGGGGGCCTCTTGTCCGGTGTGGGTGTCTGAGGGTTTGTGGACCAACTGCAGCAGTGCTCCGGCAATGGTGCCCATTGTGGCATTGTGTTCTTTCCATTGCTCCATGGCCTGTTGGTGGTGTTCCAGCTGCATCCTCTGACTTTGCTTCTGGGTGGGTACAATCTGTGCCAACCTGTCTTGGGTATGTTGGTATGCCCCCAATACCTCTGCAATGATGTCCTGGGCTGCTGCATCTATCCGGTGCCCTACCCCCTGACCCACTGGGACACTTGACCTTGCCCTGGTCCCCTGTGCCTGTGTTCCCTGCGCAGGTCTGTACATGCCACTAGTACTGGGGGCCTCGTCTTCCTGCATGTTGTGGGTGGTAGACTGTGGCCTCTGTTGCTGTGTTCCACCTGTTTGTGCGCTGGGTCCACTGGTGTAGCCATGCCTCCCCTGGCCTGCTGGTTTTGACTGGGTGTTAGGGTGACAGTGTTTTCCTGGGTGGGGCTGCTGCATGGTGAGCATCCAGGGCTGTGTGAGGGACCTGCCTGCTCATCAGTGTCCAGGGATCCTTCACCAGTGTCCTGTGATGTGCCTCTGTCTCCCTGGAATGCTGTGGCACTACTTGTCCCCTCCATTAGGGTTGCATGGGTGGTGGTGCCTGTTGGGGGACATAGAAGTGTTTGTTACATATGTAGGAGGGTCTGAGGTGGGCAGTACTGTACACTTTAGTGCTGGTGTGCCTTTCAGTGGCCTTCAAGGGTGCCTTTGTGAGGTGGACTTAGCATCTAGTGGCGGCATTACATTGTGGTGGGGGTTATTATTCCATTGTGGGAACGTGCAGGGGTGGGTGGCTCTGCACAGCGGGAGTGATGTGGGCCTGGTAGTGAGTTGTGGCTGATGCAGGGTGGTGGATGTGGTGGGTAATGGCTGGGAGAGGTGTGGGTCTAGGTGGGTGTGGGTGAGGTGGGGTGGTGCATGCATTACAGGTATGGTGTATATGGGGTAAATGTAGACGACTTACCCGAGTCCATTCCTCCAGCGAGTCCAGTAAGTCCCTCTGGGTGCAGGATGGCGAATACCTTCTCCTCGCAGTCGGTGTAGTCGGGTGGTGTTGGTGGCAGCCCTCCCCAGTCTTCTGCACTGCAATGTGGTGCCTGGATGCCATGGCCCGGACCTTCCCCTGTAGGTCGTTCCATCTCTTGCAGATGTCGTCCCTAGTGCGTGGATGGTGTCCCTCTGCATTCACCCTGTTAACGATGGTCTGCCACAGCTCCATTTTCCGGGCGATGGGTGTGTATTCCACCTCAGAGCCGAATATTTGTGGCTCCACTTTTAGGATCTTGTCCACTATGGTCCTTAGCTCCCTTTCAGTGAAGTGTGGATTTTTGGGGGGGACATGGTGAGGGTGGTGGATGGCGTAGGGACAGGAGACGGTGTTTGGGTGCTCATGTGTGGGTCGCTATGTGTGTCCTGTCTGCAGGCGTTCTCTGTCTGGCTCTGGTGCTCTCCGTCTCCTGGTCGTGGTTTTCTTGCAAGGGAATGTGGGGTGTGTCTGGGGGTGTTCTGGATGTGTGTCAGGTGTGTGGGTGCTAAGCCTAGCCAATGTGTGCAGTGGTTGCTGTTGGGCCCACTTGCCGCCTGTGGCGGTCGCAGCCGCCAATGGTCGTCCGGCCTCCACTGTCCGCCAAGGTGATTTGTGCATATTTATTTGGAGGGCGGGATGTGGGTGTGCTTGGTGGTGGCGGGGTGGGGTGGGCCGTGATTCCCGTGGACAGGGTCCTGGCGGGGAGTGTTGGTATGTGAATGTTTGGCGATGTTGTTTTTTTTTTTGTTCATTACATGGTGGGTTTCCATTCGCCGCTGCCAGCAGGATTCTATTCACCGCCGCTACTGCAGTCGGCGGTCTTTACAGCCATGTTCATAATGACCACCTAAATGACTAATATGCTGTAACTGACAGCTGTACTAGGCTAAACATTACACTTACAACTGTTAGCGAAGGATAATGTACATGAATGGCTCAAGCAACAGTTAGGAGAGGGAAAGATTCATAAGACACAGTTAATTACTGGAATTACATCTGGACAAGAGATTGCAGAACACTTAGCATACTACAAGCGTGTCTTTAAGAGATGTTAACCTAGCAACCTGCTTTGAGAACATGTCAGATTTGAGACCAGTAACACTGCTCCTGATATGCAATCTGTCTCCTACCACAACCCACACATAAAGATAGGTACAGTGAACATCTCTACTGATGGACCTGGCCAAGAGGAGCATTGTCGTCAATCAAAGTGGAAACATAACACCTGCCACTACACACACAACATACCTATATGTCACTGTAAGTACTGATTGATCAGCACAGTTCTAGTCCTCATCTGACTCTTCATCACTTTGCATGTCCCTATCATCAGCCACTGGTCCAGCTGCCTCCTCATCATCAGCCAGTAACTGGATCTGATGTCTTATGGCTAGATTGTGGAGCATGCAGCAGGCATCTATGATCTGGCATACCTTTTGTAGAGTGTAGAGGAGGGCACCTCCAGAGACATGCAGACACCTGAATCTTGCCTTCAGTAGACCAAATGCCCTTTCTATTACACACCTCGCCCTGCTGTGGGAATCACTGAAAGGGTGTTCCCCATCCATGGCAGGGTACCTCACTGGTGTTAATAGCCAGGGAAGGATAGGATAGCCTGAGTCACCTGTGTGAATAAAGGTAGACCCTGTTACAATGCAGGTACAACCACAGGGAAGATTGTGATGACAGGTGCCACAACAGAGACACACATCCAAATGCAAACATACCAATGAGCCAATACATTTCTCTATGTAGTTGTGCCATCATATGTGGGATATTGCTGTTCCTAAGACTGTATGAGTCGTGGACAGATCCTGGAAACTTGGCTGTCACTTGGAAAATGTACTGGTCCGCCAGACACACCACCTGAACATTTATGGAGTGATATTTTTTCCTGCTGCTATATACTTGTTCATTTGCATTGGATGGACTAAAGCAATATGGGTGCCATAAATGGCCCCGGTCACATGAGGGATGTTTCCAATATCATATAAGTGTGCCTTCACAGTGGGCAAATCTGCAGGTTGGGGGAACCTCATGTAGCTGTCCAGGAGTTTCAGAAAAGCACACAGTACATCCTTCAATAGAAGACTGAACATTGGCTGTGACATCCCTGCTGCCAAGCCCACTTTAAGCAGAAAGGACCCTGTGGCAAGAAAGAGTAGCACTGACAGGACTTGTACTGTGGGAGGGATGGCATAGGGCAGTCAATAGACCTGACACCAACTGGGTACATAGATCCATGATGGTCAGACAATTCAGAAGATAGGTCTGGATGATGTGCCTCTCTTCTAGGGTAGCAAGGTTGATTAGCGGACAGTACACTGGTGCATTTCTCAGTCTCCCCATAACAGGAGTATCTAGGCTAGAGAGGAGAGAATGTACAATGTGATAAGCACTCCACACATGTTATCTGAACAATGTCTTGTGGCTCACTCCTAACATTATAGACATGCCTAAACAGTTGACACATACTTTATTGGCCACGCAGAAGCACAATTTTAATCATCTATGCTGCCCAATGCTGTCCATGTACAATAGTTAGTGGCACACAATACATGTGTAATGATCCATGTTGTGTGCACAGACAGGTCCTGCATGGCCCTTGTATGTACTAATGCCAGTGACCTATAAGGTTACACTGCCTATGAGGCACTGTGAAGCGTGACATGCACTTCATGTGACATCTGTCCATATAACAACACTGTGACATAACTGCCACATGTATGAGCCTAACCATGATGGCAGAACATAGGCCTGATCAGCATTCTGGACATATAACTACCATGACACACTTATTTTTCTGCAACAAGCCACTAACTGTTCATAAAATGGCAGCCACCTGTCCTGCTTGCTCTGGACAGATGGAAGTGACCTAAGTCTGCTGGCATATGTCGTCATGGCGGTAGGCGATCGCTATCACCATGCAAATTCTCATTGGTCTGCATTGCTGCCAATGGGGGACTGGGGCCAATGATGATCACTGCTGGCGTGACCGCCATTTTCTACCGCCTATCTCCCTTTACTTCTGACACTTCTGCAAGCAAGACCTCCATGATGTGAGCTACTGTGTACTGTCTCTGGGAGCCATCATACCATGTCCTGAAGGTGATAGGGGCCCAGCCTTCCCCCAAGAAGAGTTCAAGAAGCTGCTGGAAGGGGTCCTAACCCTGTATAAACAGTTGTATGGGTACAAGAGGAGCAGGTGATCCCAATGCCATTTTCCTGTGTAATAGGGGTGTGTGTCAGGGTGAATGGTGTATGCATACCGGCCAGGAAGTTAATGCATGCAGGAGGCATGGTGTTAAGGCGTGTGAAACATTAGAATGGATTTGTGTGGACAGTTGGTGTGTCTGATGTGTGTACTCCACTGCTGTTGATGTGATGCCAGTCTTCATTACTTTCTCCTGTCTGTCTCACCCATCCAGGTCAGTGCTCATAAGAAGAAGGGGATTTGGTGTGCCATCGCTAAGCAAGTGCAAACCCGGGGGGTCCATAGCCAGCAGGCACCCATTGCAGAAAGTGGTGGGAGGACCTGAGACTCTGGGCCCGGAAGACCACAGAAGCCCAGCTGGCGATTTCCTCCCAACGAGGAAGGGGTGCCAGTTGGACCCTAACCCCACCCTAATGGCCTGCATTTTGGCAGTGGCCTACCCTGAGGGGGCTGGGTGTTTGAGGGCATCCCAGCAGCCACAAGGGGGGTGAATACTGACAGTATCCTTGGACTTGATCGGCCTTAAATGGAATGGGTGGCTAACGTCTGGGAAAATGTGATTGTGGTCAATGCAACATGCACATCGACAATGGGAAATGGGTATCAGTCACCCTGGCAGAGTATCTTTTGTAGAAGTTTGATCATACTATGCTGTCAGTGGATGTACATTTCCCATTTCCATTCCTCTCCATGTCTGTAATGTAGAGATGCGCCAATGACATGGGCACATGTAACTCTATCCTGGCCATACAATGGTTGTGAGTGCTTGGATCACCCTAAGCATTGTGTATGACCAGCTCCATCCATCTGCATTAGAGTACCTGAGCTGAAAGTCCAATCCCATCTGTGTAGCCTTCCTGTATGTGCTACTGTTTTACTCTCCTATAATTACTGAGACAATATACATCTTGTACTGTAGCTGGCATAGACTGATTGTGCGGCTGACGTTACAATTCCAACACATGAAGGGTCTCAATGTGACAGGAGTATTGCCCAGATAGCTGACTATGCATATAAAGGTACTCTACACGGTGTATGGTATGAGTAGGGAACAACCATGGGATTTTGATAAATTATATTTTATGACAGCAGATTGCACAGATAATGCAATCCTTGGAGCAATTATTGAGGGGATTTGACCTTTCAACAATGGGATGGTACTAGATGTGGTAAGTGCCCTGGGGGATCCCTTATTTTTCACCATTGTGTGTTCATATCATGTATGACAAATCCATAGCAATTGCTATGCTGCATTGCAGAATAACTGCCTTCATCATGTCAATATGTTAAGTTGAGTTCACATCTGATGTCCTATGACTACTACAGCTTGGCTTGGGCAAGAGGTAGTGTCACAATTGGATCAGTATTGGTATGGCATGACACATTACTAGTTCATGTGATAATCATATCCAATCCAGGCTCCTCAGGCTGGCTTATGAGGTAGTGGGATGTGTAGTTGTAGTAAAAGCTGTGGTATTTGTCCATGTGTGCCACATGAAAGCACATTATTCGCCTGTAAGAGGTGTGTTGTCTAGGCTCAGTGACAGGGTCTGCGATTTGTCGAAAGGTGTTTGTGTGTGGCTGTATTTGTCATAGTGCATAGTCTAACTACTGTTCCTGCATGCATGGTGGCATTGGAATTGGTCCATGATATGGTATGTGTGTTTCAGGGGTACACATGTTGTCTCACTCCATTTAGTAAATGTGTGATATGTGGTACATAGCCCATAGTTGATGGAGTGAACAGTATGCTGAGAAGTGATGTATGTTTTTGGGGTCAGTTGCTCTGACTATGTCATAGGGTCTGACTGGTCAAATGGGTACGCCAAGATTCATATGGAACACTTCAGGTGTGAACTGCTTATGTCTGTGACTTGTATTGGCAGGATCCACGTAGTACTCCATTTTGCCATCACTGTAACTGGTGGGCAGGCAGATAATATGACAGCTAGATGCTGTGTGGTCTGTGAGTAGAGTTTGTTTTCTACAGTGTAATTGACATGTTAGAGTGGACTGTAACTGTAGAGGCCTGAAGTATTGTGTTCTGTCAGCTGTCCATCCAGTGGGTGAAAGATGAATGGAGAGGTGAGATATGTGTTCAGCCATACTATAGATACAGTATCCAGGGCATGATGTGCCATCTAAAATGCCTTTGGTTGGCATCATGGGGATGACTCTAGTAGTACAGTCCTACTTAGGTATTGTTGTAGGTGTGATTGTTAGCATATAGGTGTGAGTAGTAGTGACATGTAATGACATGATGCTGGTTATATGCATTGCCATATGCAATTGCCTAGCCATGATGCGTAATGTAAGAGGTGCAAATGTTTACATGTGTTTATAGGAGGTGTGTTTTGACCCTTTTCGAATCTTTCTTTCTCTCTCTTCCTCCCTCTCCCTCTCTCTCTTTGTGTGCATCAGCATCATCAGACAAAGGAGAAGGGGCACAGGCTAGTGGGGAAGCAGAAGCCCACAGGACCCAGGAAGCTGGTACCAGTGAGGCCAAGGGACCCGGTAGGATGGAGGGCGAGGGAAGTGCCATGGTGGAGACCGGATCTACCAGCTCATCTTCTGAAGTCTCCTCCGGTGGACACTCTCTGGTGGTGACAGACACATCTGGGAACACCCCAGCACCATCATTGTCCACTACCACCCTTACTAGCACCCCCGTCTGTGTAGCTCCCCACCCACTTACCTGTGCCAGCTCACCCAGGAGGGCGGGCTCCTCTTCGCTGCAGGCACCTCTGCCCCATTCAGCCCTACTGCCCTAAATGAGGAGGCTATTGACCTCCTGAAGTCCATCTCTGTGGGTCAGTCCACCATCATAAATGTCATTCAGAGACTGGTAGCTCAAGTCCAACAGAGCAAACCATTCCTGGAAGGCATTCACGGTCCCCTGGCTGGCTTCCAGAGATCCTATCAGGCTCTGGCCTCCTCACTGACAGCAGCCAGTGTCCCTTTGTCTATTGTCCCCCCTCCACCTACCTCTTCCCAATCCCAAACCCATCTCCTCACACCGATCCAGAGCACACATTCACATAGGCATGCATCCACCATAACAAACACAAGCACCACAAGACCCGCCACCAGCATGCACACAAACAACACACACCTGGAGACACAACAACATCCACTCCATGGACAGACTCCCCCACCACCCCGTCCTTCACAGACACTACACCTGACACTCCTGCGGCCAGCACATCATCATTTGCACATCCGGCCACCAGTCCCATCTTACCCACAGTCACCCCCCCACATGCAGGACATATACCATACCTGCAGACACAACCCGACAGACAGTCACTCATCCAGCATGGCTTCTCCCAATACCTCCTCCCCCATCCTCCCAAAACACCTAAACACCTGCACTCACCCACCCAACAGACACCCAGCACATATAAGCATTCCACGCACACACCTGCACCCAAGACACCCACGAAGATACATCTTACCACCACTCCCTCTCCCTCCACTCCCTAACCCTTTTGCCATGACCGCCCCTGTGTGCCAAATAAATGTTTCCTCTATGAGTTTCCCCTGTTCCTACCCCTCTTCCACCCCATGAGACCCCAGAGTGCTCTGTGCAACTGCCCAAGTTCAGCCCTTCTACCTCAAGGTCCTCCCCTGCCAGACCTGGTGGTACCCTTGTCCCGGCATCCCTGCCCAAACCCAGACCCAAACCCAAGGACCCCTCTCCCAAGCCCAAACACCCCCTCTGCAGCCCTCCTCACCACTGAGATGCCTGCCTGCCCCCTTGATGCCCCTACCCTGTGGAGGTCACTTTGCAGTCAGGAGTCAAGTTGGGGCACAGTGAGGTGACTAATGTGCCTATGGCACCTCTGACATTGGACTGGCCTATGGCCTTTTATTGTGCATAGTTCTTAATTATTTATTTATTTTCACAATTTAATACATCTGGGCCAACAAGTTGTTGGCATCCATCGAACACTACTTGTCCTACCTTTCTTTCTCCATGCTGGATTTGTGTTTGTGGTCCTTAGTTTGTGTGTGTGTGTGAGATGTGTGTGTTGGTTGTGCGTGCTGTTGGCCATGGCCTGCTTGTGTGTGTTTGTCCCTGCCATCAGTCCCGCTGTGATGGGTGTGTATTGCATGTGGGAAATGATTGTGTAGTTACATGCATGTGTGTAGCTATGTTGTGTATTGTTCGTGGTGTGATGTGCTGTGGTGCTGTTGTGTACCATTGTGTGGTTGTTGCATGTGCGTTCATGTGTTTGGTGATGGCTATGTCATATGCATTGTGTGTTGTGTGGACGTGGTGTGAAATTTCGTACATTGTATGGGTGTGTGATGGTGTTGATTTGTTGTGAGTTGTCGTTTCATGTTGTTGTCAGTATGTGTTGTGATGTGCAGGTGTGCAGTGCAATGGGCTTGCCAAAGCATTTGTGTAGTTGTGATGTTGTTGTGTGTGTTAGCCAGTGGCGGTGATGTGTGTGTGTGGTTGGAATGTGTGTGTTGGCCGTGGTATGTGTATTTTTGGTGTGCGTGGTTTGTGTATGCCTCTGTGTGTAGCTGTGTGTGTGTGTTGGTATGTGTGTGTGTGTTTGTATGTGTGTGTGGCCATCGTTGGCTGTCACGGCTTTGGGTGTTGTGTGTGCATGTGTTCCAATTGCTTTCCCTCCAGTATGTGCTAGGTGGGTGTACATATGGCTGTTGTCTTCGTCATTGCCATCGGTGGTTCCGGAGTCATAATGCGAGCAGGAGCAGTTTGGATACTTCAAGTGCTGGTTCCATCGCAGCTCTGAACATGTCTGTGTTCCTTAAGGTGAGTGTCTACTTTTATTGAGTTTGTTTCCACCGGGGCTTTGGTGCAGTGTGACCCCTGCAGAAACCTTGGCGATGTGCAGCCTCGTAATGTGTCTGGCAGAAACATAATCCCCGCTGATCTGAAGGTACCTACCGCCATCCACAGCGGTCTGACCGCACTGGCAGTACCGGCGTTAATTTGGCTGTGTTCTGCTGGGAACACCGCCATGATCATAATTTGGTGGTCTGCACCACCAGGCCATCGGCGGTGCTACCGCCACCACCAATATGGACCGCCAATCTTATAATGACCACCACACTCTGTTATTCATGTCTGACTGGAAGGAAGGCTGATAATCCCCCCACCACATACTTTTGAAAACACAATGAAAGAAGGCAATGTGATTCTCTATGGCCTGTGTGACTTGGTCTCCTGACACAAAGTCCTGTCTAGCTCTTAGCACTATGGCCCTCATTACAACTCTGGCGGTCGGTGTTAAAGCTGCGGCAATACCGCCAACAGGCCGGCGTAAGAAAAAATGGAATCACGACCATGTCGGAAACCGCCAACATAGACACTTTAACACTCCGACCGCCACAGCGGTAGAAACAAACACCGCGGTGGTAACCGCCAACAGACAAGCAGAAGACAAGGTTCCACCCACTGTATTACAACACGCCTATCCACCACCTTTTCTGGGGTGGTACCAACGACATCAAAAGCACGGCGGAAACAGGACTTGGAATGGAAACCACTCACCTTTCAACACTTTATGAAAAACCAGGACGCCATGGAGCCCGAGTTACAGGTCCTGTCGATGCTGGTCTACCTCCTCATGTATCGGGAGCAGCAAAGATGCCGGCGACGACCACGGTGAGTACTGCACCTAACACACAGGGGAGCGGGGAGGGAAAAGAGAGTGACACACACACGCTACACCCCCACACCCCATCCTCACCCACAACACAATGCACACAAATACATGCAGCAACATCACATATACACCCCGTCACCCCCCTGGAAGAACGCAAAGACAAAAGTAAATTATTGTAACAAGTGTAATCATTGAAATATCACATAGGCCAAATTCAAGTAGCAGTATATACAAATATGTACACCAACTACACAAGTCCGGATATGAGTGAAATCATTGTCAGTGGATCAGTGTCCCAAAATGCAAGGGCGAAACCCACACAGATACCTGACTCGAAACGGAGAGAACACTGCAGGCGCATCAGATGGAAAATAAACAGACACTTCACGGGGAAGTGGGGGGGGGGCACCTCAGCCGGATGAACGGATGACGCCACTTCTCCACAAGGGGGCTTTATGCCCACTGATTGGTCCAGGGGAGTGCAAAGCCATAGTCTCACAAGTCTCTCCAGTGGGTGGTTTGCCCACTGCATTATCCGGGGGAGTGCAAAGCCACAGTCTCACAAGTCTCTCCAGTGGGTGGTTTTCCCTCTGCTTCATCCTGGGGAGTGCAAAGCCACAGTCTCTCAAGTGGATGCCAATCTCCACTGGTTCTGGAGGGAGCATTGTGCCCAGAGTGCTTCAATCTGCCAAGGACTGAGGTAGTGGAAGTGGATCTCCACTGGTTCTGGAAGGGGCATTGTGCCCAGAGTGCTTCATCCTGCCAAGGACTGGGGTAGTGGATGTGAATCTCCACTGGTTCTGGAGGGGGCTTTGTGCCCAGAGTGCTTCATCCTGCCAAGGAATGGGGTAGTGGAGGTGAATCTCCACTGGTTCTGGAGGGGGCATTATGCTCAGAGTGTTTCATCCTGCCAAGGAGTGAGGTAGTGGATGTGAATCTCTGCTGGTTCTGGAGGGGGCTTTGTGCCCAGAGTGCTTCATCCTGCCAAGGACTGGGGTAGTGGATGTGAATCTCTGCTGTTTCTGGAGTGGGCATTGTGCCCAGAGTGCTTCATCCTGCCAAGGACTGGGGTAGTGGATGTGAATCTCCACTGGTTCTGGAGGGGGCATTGTGCCCAGAGTGCTTCTTCCTTCCTAGGAGTGAGGTAGTGGATGTGAATCTCCACTGGTTCTGGAGGGGGCTTTTTGCCCAGAGTGCTTCATCCTGCCAAGGACTTGGGTAGTGGATGTGAATCTCCACTGGTTCTGGAGGGGGCATTGTGCCCAGGATGCTTCATCCTGCCAAGGACTGAGGTAGTGGTTGTGAATCTCAACTGGTTCTGGAGGGGGTTTTGTGCCCAGAGTGCTTCACATGCAGTGTGGCAGGTCCCATTCCCTCACCTGGGTGTGTGTGCCACGAGATTGCCTGGGAACAGGTAGCATGATACTCCATGGAGGCAGAGACACACTCCACCCTGCTGCAACTTTGCCTGCCACCTGCAGGAACAAACAGTGCTGGGTGTCGTGCCTCATGTACGCTGTGCAGGGTCCAGCACGTCTCCTGCAGCCTCGGACGGCTGGCCACTGGGGATGATTGCCATGTCAGCTGTGGTGGCACTGTGTGAGCACGTCGTGGGGCTGGTGGTGGTGGTTGCGGCGGTGTCTGTGGTGGAGGTGCTGGCGGTGGTGCATGTGTCTGCACCTGTGGAGGGACACCGCAGGACGTCTCTTGTAGCCTCGGACTGCTGCCCACTGGGGATGATGCTGGGGACTGTTGCTGAGACAGCAGATGTGCAGGTGGCAGTGTCCACCGCCGTACAGGTTGATGTTCCGGTTGACAGAAGGGGAGACTCTGGTCACTCAGCCGGAGCCTCTGTGCCCTGTCCTGACCTGCTCTTCGCTTTGTTTCCCTTCCCCACCTTTGATGTTGCTGCTGGTCCCTTGCCACTGTCCCCTTTTGGCTTGGAGGAGCCCTTGCTTGGTGGTTTGTACGGCTTCTCTCTCAGGCATGTGGGCACCTTCTTCACCTTGGCAGGTGGCGGAATGGCCTGCTCCTTAGCCTGCTAGGTGGCACACTGGCAGCCCTGATGGGTGCCGCCCGCGATGTGACCGGACTTGCTGATACCACTGTGCTGGAGGATTTGGTGGCTGAGGTGCTGGGCTGGGACCTGGACAGCCTGGTCCTAGGGGAAGGACGAGGAGGGGAGGTGTAGGGAAGAGGTCAATGTTAGCCAGGAAGAGTTTCTTAGCCACACTGGAACGGGAAGATGGAGGGGGTTTGGGAGTGAGGAAGAGTTAGTGGTTGTAGGAGGTGTACGTCTGCTGAATTTGGGTGAAGGTGCATGGGCCGGAGGCTGTTCTGAGGTGGATGGCTGTTGGGTGGGTATGTGCCTGTGTTTGTGTACTTTGGGAGGAGGGCTCACAGACACACTGGGAGAGGACACAGGGGATGTGTGCATGGTAGTAGGGGTGGTGATGGCACGTGAGAGGTGTGCGGTGATGGGCGTGCTGGTGATGGAGGTAGTGGATGAAGATGTAGTGCATGCAGGTGTGAGTGGAGACGAGACAGGGAGGGAGGAGGAGGACGTGGAGGAGGGGGACACAGTGGAGGCTGTGGATGTTGGTGTGTCTGCATGGGGATGGTGCTTGTGTGAGTGCCCGTGGGATGTGTGGTGCTCGTTTGCCATGTCCACTTTTGTGTGTTGATGTGTGTGCATGCTGGTCTGATGGTGTGCTTGGGATAGGCTGAGGTACAGGGGATTAGGTCTGGGTAGAGGAAGTTGGAGGGGGGAGGCTGGACACAGGGACAATGGCTGCCATCAGTGCTGACGCCAGAGCCTGAAATGCCCTCTGTTGGGCCACCTGGCCAGAATGAATGCGCTCCAGGTATGCATTTGTTTGCTGCAAATGCCTCTCAACACCCTGGATGGCATTCAAAATGGTTGACTGCCCAAGAGTGAGGGATCCCAGGAGGTCAATAGCCTCCTCACTGAGGGCAGCAGGGCTGACTGGGGCAGGGCCTGAGGTGCCTGGGGTGAAGGAGACACCCACCCTCCTGGGTGAGTGGGCACAGGAAACTTGATGAGGGGCTGCTGGGAGGGCGGTGCTGGCAGGAGGGGTGGCAGCTGTAACTGTTGATGCAGTGGGCACAGAGGTGCCCGCCACCGCAAGGGAGCTCCCATCAGAGCAGGAGTCGCTATCGCTGGTGTCTCCTCCTGTCCCCGTCGTGGAGCTCCCATTGCCCTCCGTTCCACTGGTGCCTTCGGACTCCATTACTTCAACCTCCAGGGCCATGCGGGATGCAGCTTCCTCCTGCTCCATTGCCACTGCTCCTCCGCAAGATGATGCTAATGCACACAAGGACAGGGTGACAAAACAAAAAAGGGGGAAAGACACAAGAGACACATGGTCAATGCCTGCAACACCACTACCGTTGGTGGACATAACACACAGGGAGCAGCCCTATGCACTAAGCCATGCACTAATACAGCAGAGGAAAAGCACATGCCCATGGGGGACTCTGTCGAGAACCATTTAATGCACTGCTGGAACCCATTGAAGCCTGAATAGGTGTAGAGGGCAAATACCACCTTTGGGTTTGGACTGAGAATGAGGCTGCAAATCAATGGATCTACCTTTGTGCTTCTGCCCTGGCCTAGGGGAACCCACAGCCCACCTCCCCCACCCAGACACCTCGTCAAGCATGGAGAGTCAGCTGAATGAGAGTGTACTCACCCCTTGTGGCTGCTGTGATGCCCTCAAGCACCCATCCAACTCAGGATTTGCCACCGCCAGGATCTGGTACATCAGGGGGGTCATGGTGCGACAGGCACCCCTTCCACGTTGGGAGGCCATTCCCCAGCTGAACTTCTGCCATCTTCTTGGTCCAGCGGCGCCCATCCTCCCATCTTTTCTGGCAGTGGGTGCTCCGCCTATGTTAGACCCCCAGGGTATGCACTTCCTTTGCGATGGCACACCAAATCCCCTTCTTCTGGTGGGCGCTGACCTAGAGGAAAAGTGAAGTAAGAATGGATGTTACTCCCTGTACATTTCTTCTCACACATTGACCACAAACCTCTCACGCTGGCCCAGAAATACATACACACACCATCCTCACATGCTGGCCTGTCCCCCCGTCTCTTCCATCCACGACACTCTATACAATCATGTGCCATCCACCATGCACACAGTTTACTCACCTGTTTGTCTGGAGGACCGTACAGTTGTGTGTACTATGGGAGGACCCCATCCACCTGTTTCTCCAGCTCCTCCGCAGTGAAGGCAGGGGCCCTTTCCCCAGACACTGTAGCTATTGTCGCTTCCAGAAGCAGGTCACAGCAGCACTTGCAGTGTAGGTCCTCTCCTGTTGAAGGTCAGGTATCAAGTGAGTGAACAGATAGAAAATGGCTGTCACGACCACGACGGTGCATACCGTCACCACCAGCGTACATCGTCATTGGCTCCTGGAACCCATAGGGCCCAATGATAACCCATGCTGAGTGGTGCAGCGGTCTTCGACCGCCTACCGCGACGATGCACAACGCCAGCACATTTACCTAATTTCCCCTCGTTCCACCTTACAGGTCAGGCAGCTGCAAGTTCAGGGGTCCACATGGCAGGCCAACTAACTGCGTCACACCTATTTAGGCCAGGAATACGGACAGACAAAGGCATATAGAGAAAATTTAAGGATTGTGCTAAACAGCCTTGTGAAACCTATGTGGTGTATGACCCTCTGCTCACCGTTCTCCATAGGGCACGTCTGCTGGGGCAGTTGATGAGATCGCAGCATCTTCCCATGTGCAGACCCCTGGTGGACCTGTCAACAATGGAAGACAGACACATCATTATCACTTACAGACCTGATCGAGCAAAAATCCAGGAACTGTGTGCCCAGTTGGAGCCAGACCTGCTATCAGCTATCCGCCATCCCACAGGAATCCCCCCTCTAGTGCAGGTCCTGTCAGTGTTCCATTTCCTGGAAAGTGGCTCTTTTCAAACAAAGTAGCAGTGGCATCAGGGATGTCACAGCCAATGTTCTCTAACGTGTTGTGCAGAGTGTTATCTGCCCTCCTGAAACACATGCGCAGCTACATCGTTTTACCTCAGGTGGAGGATCTGCCCACAGAGAAAGGTGTGTTTTATGCCCTGGGACATATCCCCAACATCGTTGGTGCCATTGATGGGACACATGTGGCATTTGTCCCCCCCGCAGGAATGAACAGGTGTACAGAAACCGGAAAAGCTAACATTCATGAATGTGCAGATGGTGTGTTTGGCAGACCAGTACATCTCCCATGTGAATGCCAAGTATCCTGGCTCTGTGAATGACGCTTACATTTTGAGGAATAGCAGCATCCCTTTTGTGATGGGCCAACTCCAGAGACACTATGCATGGCTAATAGGTGAGCTCAAGGTCCCCACACAGTTTCATTTGCTGTCTGGGTATGGGAGATTCCCTAATGTTTGGAGGAGGTCTAACAGTTGTCCTTCGATATTTGCAGGTGACTCTGGTTACCCCATCCTGTCATGGGTACGGACCCCAGTGAGGAATCCCAAGACAAGGGCAGAGGAACGCTACAATGAGGCACATGGGCAAACTAGGAGGATAACAGAATGCACCTTTGGCCTCCTGAAGGCCAGATTCCAGTGCCTCCATCTGACAGGTGGCTCCCTATACTACTCACCGAAGAAGGTGTGCCAGATAATCATGGCATGCTGTATGTTGCACAACCTAGCTTTGCGACGCCAGGTGCCTTTGCTGCAGGAGGTTGGGCCTGATGGTGGTCTTGTGGCAGCTGTGGAGCCTGTGGAGAGTGAAGAAGAGGAGGCAGAAGAAGAAGATGTAGACAACCGTAACAACATCATCATGCAATACTTCCAGTGGGACACAGGTAAGAGGATGGAACTGCTTCACATATCTCATACTATTGTAGGACCTAGCATAAATCTGCCTTTTTACCTCTGTGTATGGAGCCTGACTTGTCACTTTGGCTTTCCATTTCACAGATCTGGGTCCCACTTTGTGCCTTCTGCTATGTTTACTGCTGCCCAAAAAATGTCGAACATTGGTATATGAACAAGTGCATTGATTGCTCTGTTGCAGAGAGGTTGCAATTACACATTTGTGAAAGCACAGACTGACTCCAGATTGTTTTGTGATTCAAGGGTGTTTATTTCTGTGCTAATAAGTGTAGGGGCATGTGAAATGGGCTGGGGTGATGGTGGAGGAATGCCCATTGTATAGTCCAGTCTCTTGGTCTCACAGGTGCATTGTCCAATGGGGCATAGGAAGGGGAACAATGGCAGTTTAAGGTGGACAGGGTGCAAAGTGAGACAGAAGGGTGACATTCAGGAGGGTCTTATTTCCAGGTGGGGGTCTTGGCAATGTTCTCTGTCTTGTTCCTGGATCTCAGGGACCGTTTGCGGGGTGGTTCTCCATCTGCAGGGGGTGGGGTGCTGGTGGCCTGTTGGACCTGTGGCGGTGCCTCCTGTCCACTAGCGCCGGTGGAGGTGGAGGGCTCTTCATCGTCCAGGCTAGTGTCAGGGGTCCGTTTGTGTGCCACTATGTCCCTCATGGTGTTGACAAGGTCTGCCAGCACCCCTGCAATGGTGACCAGGGTGTTGTTAATGGACTTCAAGTCCTCCCTGATCCCAAGGTAGTGTTCCTCCTGCAGCCACTGAGACTCCTGAAATTTGGCCAGTACTGTGCCCATGGTCTCCTGGGAATGGTGGTATGCTCCCATGATGTTGGAGAGTGCCTCGTGGAGTGTCGGTTCCCTGGGCCTGTCCTCCCCCTGTCACACAGCAGTCCTCCCAGCTTCCCTGTTAACCTGTGCCTCTGTCCCCTGAACGGTGTGCCCACTGCCATTGACCCCAGCTCCCTGATTTTCTTGGTTTGGGCGGTTTGCATGGGTTCCCTGTAGTGGTGGACATGCTGCTGATTGATGTGTCCTGGGGACAGAGGGATGGGCCCGCTGGGTGTGTGCTGTGCTGGTGTTTCCTGAGGGGGGAGTTTCTGTGGTGGTTTCTGACAGTAGCAGGGGAACCGACTGTCCAGAGGTCCCTGATGGGCCGGGCTGGTCATCTTGATCCAGGCGTGCAGAGCTGCTGTCATCACTGTGGGCCTCCTCTGTGGGGGGACTGGATATGTCTGGCACCTCCTGTCTGGGTACGTTGGGTGTGGGCCCTGTTGGGGTGTAAATGCATAGTTTTCGTTTCTGCGTGTGCCATCTTGTGCATTGGGGGAGGTACCCTCTACTCCTGTGCTTGCATAATTGTGTTTGCCCTTTTGTGATAGTTGGTTTGGGGTCAGTGTGGGTATCTGTACTGGACATGCTTTGGTGATGGTGATCAATGCATAGGTGTTGCATGCAGGGCCTTGGTATTGGGATGTGTGGGTTGTGATAGTGGGACATATGTGAGGTGTTGGTGTGCTGGGGGTGAGGGTGAGGGTGGGGTATGTGATGGCATGCAGGTGGTGTGGGGGGATAAAGTAGTAAAGATATGACTTACCAGAGTCCAGTCCTCCTGCTACTCCTGCGAGGCCCTCAGGATGCAGGATTGCCAAGACTTGCTCCTCCCATGTGGTTAGTTGTGGGGGAGGAGTTGGGGGTCCACCGCCAGTCCTCTGTACAGCAATCTGGTGTCTGGATACCACTGAACACACCTTCCCCCGTAGGTCGTTCCACCTCTTCCTGATGTCATCCTGTGTTCTTAGATGCTGTCCCACTGCATTGACCCTGTCAATGATTCTCCGCCATAGCTCCATCTTCCTAGCAATGGAGGTGTGCTGTACCTGTGATCCGAATAGCTGTGGCTCTACGCGGATGATTTCTTCCACCATGACCCTGAGCTGCTCCTCTGAAAACCTGGGGTGTCTTTGAGGTGCCATGATGTGTGGTTGATGTGTGAGGTGCTGTTTATTGTGCTGTGTGATGTGTTGTGTTGGTATGTGTTGTTTGAGGTGCGTGGATGTTGTATGAGTGATGGTGTTGTGTGCCTGTGGATGCTGGTGTAGTGTTTGCTATTCTCTTTCTCTGCTTCCTCACAAAAATGTCATTGTAAGGGTTTGTGGGTAATGTAGGTGTGTGTTTTATAGTGTTGTGGGTATGTGGGTGTGGTGTGTGTATGTGTATCAGGAGTGTGTATTTTGAATTGTCCAATGTGGTTGTGTTTTGTAAATGTGTGTGTATTTTGAGCGCGGCGGTGTGTACCGCCAATGTATTACCGCGGTTGTAAGACCGCCGCGTTGATTCGTGGGTCGTGATAGTGTGGGCATATTCTTGTTGGCGTGACGGTGGAGGTTTTGGTATCGCCAGTTTATCACTGACCTTTGGTGTGGCGGACTTGTGTGGGTGCCTGTATTGTGGCAGATTCCGAGATGTGGGTCTTAAAACCTGTAGCAGAATTCCACCGCCGCAACAGTATGTTGGCGGTCTTCAGCACGGTGGGAAGCGGGATTTACCACCAGGGTTGTAATGAGGGCTTATGTTCTTAACTAATGTCACATTATCAGGCTTTGGTTGAATTTTTAGAATAAACAATTACTAGAAATTGGCCTGATGCTCTTTACCTTATTTTCATTCTGTGCTCCTTGAACAGCCATAAACCTTGCTCATAACTCACCAATCATCATTTTTGAACAGACTGCAGTTCAAGTTAACTACTGTGAATATATTCAAACAGACTTGATTACCAAGATATGAAGAAGAGTGACATTAAACAAGCATGCATTTTATATTTGCCACTTGCTGTAAGAAATTGGGTTGTTAGTTGACTGGGTTGTGAGCCCTCATCAATCAGCTCTCACAATCCTTGTCAGAATGAAACACAAGCCAACCCTAAATTAACCTGTGGTCTACTCCTGGTAGCGTGGCACAGAGCAGTCAGGCTTAGCTTAGAGGCAAAGTGCAATGTATCTGTACAGCCCTTTAAACAGTAATACAGTGAAAAGTGAAAAACAATGCACAAAAAGGCTCCTACACCATAACAGAAAAATAGTACTTTCTTTAATAAAGAGAACAAGACCACAACACCAAAAAGTCAACTAGTAGAACCGGAGATGTTTAATTTTAAAGATTTGAGTGAAAATAGTGCCAAAAGGGCACAAAGTGACGACTGTGGATATTTGGATGTAAATCAAATAAGGCCAAAACACCAAGAATCCAACTAGCAGGAGATGTTAAATTTTAAAGATTTGAGTGGAAATCATGCCAGAAAGGCAAAAAGCGACTACTGTGGGAGCCCAGGCTAGCTAGAGGACCTCACTAAGGACCGCTGAATAGAGTACTAATCCAGGGTTTTGGAGCACTGCAAGGGTTTGTGTCAAAGACATGTTGCGGAGTCGGAGCCAAGCATTGGTTCTGAGATATGTACAGATTGCAAGAGCCTTCATCGTCATTGAGGATCCTGAAAATGAGACTTGCGATGAGAAGTATGGCTTTGAGGATGCACTGCATAGTCAGGGCGATGTGTGAGTTCAGATGAGCTGTGAGG
Source organism: Pleurodeles waltl (assembly GCF_031143425.1). Taxonomy (NCBI): domain Eukaryota; kingdom Metazoa; phylum Chordata; class Amphibia; order Caudata; family Salamandridae; genus Pleurodeles; species Pleurodeles waltl. The sequence goes on from NC_090450.1 coordinate 764,517,079, forward strand.
CTACAATGCAGAGCCTTTCACCGAGGCTTCCACTGATGAAAGATGTGAGGGCCTGCACTCAGGATGTGTTGTACAGTGGCAGTTTGTGGTGCAGATCTTTGTGATGGGTCCATCTCACACAGCAGCAGCGATGTGACGATTCTGCTCAGGTTTGCAACAAGCAGCAGAGGAGATGCATCCATTCTGCTAGATCCAAAGAGGCTGGCAGAGCACCTTAAGCCCACTTTCAGGGGTCGATGTCTGTGGTGGCAGAGTCCAGATGCAGGTGCATGGTGATTGGACCATGCAGTCACTCTGGGTTCTAGGTTCAGGACATGCAGGTCCAGTCCCTCTCACCCAGACAAGATGACAGCAGGCAACAGGTCAGCACAGGAGGGCAGCAGTCCAGCAGATTGGGAGTAATAGTAGCAGCACAGCAGTTCTTCTTCCTAGCAGATTATCCACTGGTCCAGAAGTGTCCTGAACAGCTGGTGTCTGAGGTCCAGTATTTATACCCAGCTGTGCCTTTGAAGTAGAGAGAAGCTTCTAGAGGTGTGCATTTGAAGTGCACAGGTGTTGTGCCTTCCTGGTGCTGGCTTCAGACTACTTATGGGACGTAGGCAGCCCTTTGTGTGGAGACAGAACACAGCCTATTCAAGTGTAAGTGGGGCTGGGTCCATCTCCTCAGTCCATCCTGCCAGTGATGGCCAATCCAGTCACACCAAAGCTTCCTATTGTGTGTGGCTGTCTTCCTATTGTGGGTGAATGCACAAAGTCTAGCTCTCAACTTTACCCAGTAATGTGACCTAGAGGCAGGCTGTAGACACCAAATGGTTAAGGCAAGAAAATGCCAACTTTCTAAATGTATAATTTTCACAATTGTAATCAAAAACCCAACTTCACCATAAGTTAGGATTTTTCATTACAATTCCAGAGATACCAAACATGAATTTGTCACCTGTCCCCATTTTGAAATTACACTTATAAAATGTAATAAGATAACTCCAATGTTATCCTATGTGAGATACAGGACTTGCAGTAATAAAATGGAATTTTAGTTTTTCACCTAAAATACATGTCCTACTTTTATAAAAACCTTGCACCCTGCCCTGTGGGCTGTCCAGGTCCGACGCTAGGTGTGACTTATATGCAATAAAAGGAAGGTTTGGGCCTTGTAGAAGGTTTATTTTGGCAGGTTGAAATGGCAGTTTAAATCTGCACATACACAGGCGGTGATGGCAGGCCTGCAACATGTTTAAAGTGCTACTTAAGTGGGTGGCACAATCAGTGCTGCATGCCCACTAGTAGAATTTAATATACAAACCCTGCGTAAGTTAGTGCCACTTTACTAGGGCGTACAAGTATGTTAGATACGCCAGTTGGGTATAAGACAATCTAGCGTGTTTTAGGTAGAGAGCACAGGCACTTTAGCACTGGCTAGCAGTGGTAAAGTGTGCAGAGTCCTAAGGCCAGCAAAACTGAAGTCAACAAAAGCAGGAAGTCTAAAGACGAAATGTTGGGGTGGAGCCAACCAAGGATTCCAGGTCTAGCACTTGTGTTAAAAAGATTAACATATCTAGCTTAAACTACCATACCTAGAAGGGGACAAACATGTTAATTGTAACCCATTAGGTCCAGTAGTTCCCAACCTGTGGTCTGGGGACCCCTTGGGGTCCACAAAGCCTCCTCAGAGGGTCTTCAACTGCTTAGAAAATTAAATAATATTAACAGATTAGGTCCCCAGCTTTCAGTAGTGAATCCCCCCCCCCCTCCGATTCCAATAATGATTCAGTGGGGTCCATAGAAGTCAAAAGGTTGGGAACCACTGGTAGACCACTAAAACAAAGAAGGCATGACCTGTTCTGAACACAGGAATGTTGCTATAGAACAAAAATAAAGGAGGGAAAAAAGAACAGACAACTTGGATCCCAGCAAACCTTTGAACAGATTGGAGACCTCCCATTTTGACAGCTATACTGGAAAGAAATGCTAATTAAATAAAATGTGAGAAAGTAAAAGTCACGAAACAGAAGATGTTTAAAACAGTCAATTCTCGTTCGGTTATTCGAGGTAAAATGGGAGACAGGGTGGGATACAATCGATGTGGGAGAGCCACTGACATTATATAAGAGCTGGGCATCAGCACCAAATGGAACCTGAGAGGGGAGAAACAGATTGGTTTTCCAAGTGAGGCACCCAAAGGTACCGGAAAGTAGAGAAAAGGTAGACGGGAAATCCTATTTCATAACCTCCTTCATCTCTCTAGACACCTGGCCAGGAGGCAAATCAGCATTGGAGTATAGCGCCACTTTTGAACCTCATTTTGCACTTCACTGAAATGGGGTTAGTGAAAAATAGAGCTTGACTTTTTACTGATTTGAGGTCAGACCAACTTTGACTTTGTTTTGGCTTAGAATTTGATATTTACATTAATATATCGGTAGAAAAGCCAAAAACAAGATACAGATTTGTTCTCTAAAGTGTGGCACATTTGGCAAAGTGATAGTAACATGAACTAAACCACAGTCCCTCGGTATGAGCGGCCTAGTAGATGGTGTGTTAGTTATCGCACCTGAAAAAATCTGACTTGCTGAGTTTGAATTTATCCGGTACGATAAATAACACCCAATCACAAGTCTAGGATTAGGTGCTTAGAGCACGAAAGAAATCTGCATATTCCTATTAAAAATTGGCTCTTTTCCTCGGAAAAATACAGGCTAGTTTGACCTTTCAAAATGTATTACAAAACTTAAAATTGCGATATATGCGATTAGCGAAGTTAACACATATCTCACAATAACTTTGGCTGCTCAAATTGAGGGCCAGAGGTTTGTTCGTCAGACCCACTGACCAACCTTCTGTAGAGAAGTGAACTCAATTACTTTCTTCAGAAGGCAGACATTGACATTTTCCCTTACACAAAAAGTCTACTGCAGCATTAAAATGTAAATGTAATTACAACATCCATGTGTCGGTTCTTCTGTGCATATTACAGTTTCTCAATGGGTGTGTATTGGAAACTATCTCTGGGGGACTTTGAACACCCCTTGATAATTGATTGCAGCTGGCCCCTGCTCAAGTAGGGGCCAGCTGAATCGTTAATTCAGCTTTTAGAGCACAGGGTTAGGACGTTAGAGTTGTGCTGACACTAATGCAACAGTAATATTAAAGCAAAAGTACTTACATTTCTGAAGAATACTGAAGTATAAAACACTTGCCAACGGTTACCAAGCACTTGCTTGCACTTGGGCATTCAAGTAACCTTTCTACAATAATTAAAAGACTGTTTGACTACATGTATCAGTATACATTGGGGGGTTAAGGTCCCGTCTTACCTGTACCAGTGTGCAACCTCTCCCCTTGGTAATTGATTGCAGGAAGCTTCTGCACTTTATGGAATAGGTTTATTTGTTTTTCAGTGCCCCGGGCACTCACCTGGTAGCTGTGCTTGCACTAATCCAAGAAAAATATAGAAGTAAGACAAGTCTGTATGAAACACGTGTCAAGGTCTACCAAGCACTCGGTTGCGGTATATGATGCAATCGGCTACTTTCTACATTGAATAAAATAATGTCTGACTTCGTGTACAAGAATGCATTTGTATTGGGGAAGAGTGAGACATTATTGCCAAATCAGTGTTCAATCACACCCCTTAATATTTTTTTCACTTATATTTATGTTTTTTATAAACACGTTTTAATAAAATGCCTCATCAGGCCTTATCTTGGGCTTCAGTTGCTTATCAAAGGCAACTGGCGTATTGGGAATGCAGTCAATTGACATTTTCAAGGCAGTTGATGACCATAATTAGGCATCATATGGCTTAATGACAGGTCACATCACACACTATTATAGCCCTACTGCAATTAGGCACAGCGTCATGGGGGTCCTCGAAAATAAATTTGCAAAATAATGGTCTATGTTTACTTCTGGTTATTCAAACATAAGTTGTTTAGTGTTCAAATCATACTTTAATTAAATGCACATATATGCCCTCATTCCAACCATGACAGTAAATGCTGTCTACCACCGTGCTGATGGGCGCCAACATACTGTGACCACAGCGGTATTCCGTTACGGGTATTATGACCCACACAGAGAAATCCGCCACTATACAGACACCCATACAAGTCTGCCAGACCAAAGATCAGTGATAAACTGGTGATAGCAAAACCCACACCGTTACGCTAAGAAGAACACGCCCACAGAATCACAACCCGCGAATCACCGCGGCGGTCTTTCAACCGCGGCAAACCATTGGCAGTACACACGCCACGCTCAAAACACACACACATTTACAAAACACCACCAGATTGGACAATTCAAACTACTCACCTGACACACATGGACACACCACACGCACACACCCAATCCAATATAAAACACACACCCACAACCCTTTCAACGAAAAAAAAGATTGCCAACAGAGAGAGACACGAGCCAGGAGCACCCACTCAATCTGAGCCACAGAACACCATCACCCATACACCATCCACACACCTCACACCACACACCACAACACAGCACTCCACACATCACCCCACACATCACCCCACACATCCTCACACATATCACTCATACCACATCCATGGCACCCCAAAGACACCCCAGGTTTTCAGACGAGGAGCTAAGGGTCATGGTGGAGGAAATCATCCAGGTAGAGCCACAGCTATTCGGATCACAGATGCAGCAGACGTCCATTGCAAGGAAGATGGAGCTATGTTGGAGGATCGTGGACAGGGTCAATGCCGTGGGACAGCGTCCAAGAACAAGGGATGACATCAGGAAGAGGTGGAAAGACCTACGGGGGAAGGTGCGTTCTGTGGTTGCAAGACACCAGGTAGCCATACAGAGAACTGGCAGTGGACCCCTACCTCCTCCCCCACAACTAACAACAAGGTAGGAGCAAGTCTTGGCAATAATGCATCCTGAGGGCCTCCCAGGAGTAGCAGGAGGACTGAACTCTGGTAAGTCAAATATTTACTACCTTGCCGGAGTAGCAGGAGGACTGGACTCTGGTAATTCAAATCTTTACTACTTTATCCCCTACAACCTGCCTGTATGCTATTACATACTCCTACCCCTACCCTCACCCCCATCACTCCACCACCTCACACACACCCCACCATAACAACCCACTCATCCCAATACCAAGACCTGCATGTAACACCAATGCATGGACCCCCAACCCAGACCTGCATGGACACCCATCACCACAGAATGCCCAGTAGAGAGACTCACCAGGCCCACAAAATCACCACTCACACAGGGCCAAGCTGTCAGGGAAATCACAATTATACAGGGAAACACACCCATGCACAAGATGACACATGCAGATACAATAACACTGCATTTCCATCCCCATAGGACAGATACTCAACATCACGAGAGAGGAGGTGCCAGCTAAATCCAGTCCCCGACAGCATGTAGGAAAGTACCATCTTGCCTGGCATGTTACCCCCATTTTTACTTGCATGTATGTTTGTTTTTGCCTGTGTCACTGGGATCCTGGTAGCCAAGACCCCAGTGCTCATAAAGTGTGCCCTGTATGTGTTCCCTGTGTGGTGCCTAACTGTATCACTGAGACTCTGCAAACCAAAATCTCAGTGTTTATGCTCTCTCTTTGCTTTTAAAATTGTCACTGCAGGCTAGTGACTAATTTTACCAATTCTTATTGGCACACTGCAATCCCCTTATAATTCCCTAGTATATGGTACCTAGGTACCCATGGTATTGGGGTTCCAGGAGATCCCTATGGACTGCAGCATTTCTTTTGTCACCCATAGGGAGCTCAGACAAGTCTTACACAGGACTGCCACTGCAGCCTAAATGAACTAACGTCAACGTTATTTCACAGCCATTTTACACTCCACTTAAGTAACATATAAGTCACCTATATATCTAACCCTCACTTAGTGAAGGTTAGGTGCAAAGTTACTTAGTGTGAGGGCACCCTGGCACTAGCCGAGGTGTCCCCACATTGTTCAGGGCAAATTCCCCGGACTTTGTGAGTGAAGGGACACCATTACACGTGTGAACTACATATAGTTCAATACCTATATGTATACCTATATGGTAACTCCGAACATGGCCATGTAACGTGTCTAGGATCATGGACTTGTCTGGTATTGGGGGGAAAATTCCATTCATCCCCTGGGCTCCAGCATAGAGCCCGGGTACTGCCAAACTAACTCTCTGTGGTTTTCTCTGCAGCTACCACTGCTGCCAACCCTCAGACAGGTTTCTGCCCCCCTGGGGCCTGGGCAGCCCAGTCCCAGGAAGGCAGAACAAAGGATTTCCTCTGAGAGAGGGTGTTACACCCTCTTCCTTTGGAAATAGGTGTTAAGTGCCTGATAGGAGTAGCCTCTCCTGGCCTCTGGAAATGCTTTGAAGGGCACAGATGGTGCCCTCCTTGCAGAAGCCAGTTTACACCGGTTCAGGGATCCCCCGAGCCCTGCTCTGGCGCAAAACCGGACAAAGGAAAGGGGAGTGCCCACTCCCCTGACCAGCACCTCCCCAGGGGAGGTGCCCAGAGCTCCTCCAGTGTGTCCCAGACCTCTGCCATCTTGAATGCAGAGGTGTGAGGGCACAATAGAAACCTCTGAGTGGCTAGTGCCAGCAGGTGATGTCAGAGACCCCTCTTGATAGGTGCTTACCTCTCTCTGTAGCCAATTCTCCTCTTAGGTTTATTTAGGGTCTCTCCTGTGGGGTTCTCATCAGATAACAAATGCAAGAGCTCACCAGAGTTCCTCTGCACTTCTCTCTTTGACTTCTGCCAAGGATCGACCCCTGACTGCTCCAGGACGCCTGCAAAACTGCAACAAAGTAGCAGGAAGACTACCAGCAACATTGTAGCGCCTCATCCTGCTGGATTTCTCAACTGTTTCCTGGTGGTGCATGCTCTGAGGGCTGTCTGCCTTCACCTTGCACTGGAAGCCAAGAAGAAATCTCCCGTGGGTCGATGGAATCTTCCCACTGCTAACACAGGCACCAGACTTCTGCATCACCGGTCCTCTGGGTCCCCTCTCATCTTGACAAGCGTGGTCCCTGGAACACAGGAGCCAGATCCAAGTGTCACTGACAGTCCAGTGGCCCTTCTGTCCAAATTTGGTGGAGGTAAGTCCTTGCCTCCCCACGCCAGACAGTAATCCTGTGTACTGCGTGAACTGCAGCTGCTAGGGCTTCTGTGCACTTTTGCAAGACTTTCTTCATGCACAGCACAGCCCAGGTCCTCAGCGCTCCGTCCTGCATTGCCCAACTCATTGGGTTGGACTCCGACTTTGTGGGACCCTCTTTTGTTGTGCTGAGACAACCACCGTGCTCAGATCTTCTGAATGCCTGTTCAGGTGCTTCTGCGGATGCTGCCTGCTTTTGCATGGGCTCTCTCTGTAGCTGAGTGCCCCCTCTGTCTCCTCCTCCAAGGGGCGACCTCCTGGTCCTTCCTGGGCCCTGGCAGCACCCAAAATCCTCGACCGCAACTCTTGCAGCTAGCATGGTGTAACCGTGTGGGTGTGGAGGAACCACTCAAGACCGCGTTATAGTCTTAAAAAGAGGAATTTTATTGATGATATTGGATGTGGCATAAAGCAGGTGAGTTTGTTTCAGTCTTGGGTTGCTGGGTCTTGGGTGGTGGATGTTCTTGAGGTTTGGTCTTTACTCTTCTCTTTCTGTCTCTCTTGTTCACAGGTCGTTCCCCGGGAAGAGCTTGTGGAGAGAAGAGAATAATAACCGTAAGTGACCGTGATACTTGTATCTCATTTGTTTCCTTATACTTTCTTTGTTGTCCTTGTCTTACTGTTCTTGTCAAGATTACATTTCTCACATTAGTTCAGGTTAGTACGTGCTTTTTCCATCTGCTTCCTAGTGGTCTAATTCCTATTCTTTCTGTCTTTATATTTTCCTTCCAGCAATAAACAGTTCCTGAGCTCAGGTCTTGGCTGGCCTATTTTAGGTGACGGTGTTCTAGGGTGCCCGAAGGTAAGGCTTTTTATCTCTCCCTGTCCTTGTTTGTTTCTCTCTCTCACCCCTTCCTTTTACCCCGGTGCTCGTGCTGTAGAAGCCTAATTATTCAACACCCATCCAGATACAAACGACCGTTAGCCAGCTCTTCTAGATAAACATAAAGAATTTATTAGAGATAGAAATAGAAAGACATGTACAAGGAGGATGCTCTGTACTAGTGTACACCAACAGCCCAATACAAGGAAGTAATACATGATCTTTTATAGTATTAAACCACAAACATAATTCAACGTATTATTGGTTCTTTGGCATTGACGTATGATTGACGTATGGCTATTTCTCCATTATGTCTGAAGGTAGTTTTTCCTATCATACCATATATAGTAACAAAAAGCATAGAAAAGGATTTTACACAAGGTGGCCTACGTGCCTAATATCACATGGTCCATCTTGTGACAGAACTTGAGAACATTACGTACTCAGACTGGTACTTTCCAGGAGGGAGATTGCTTCAGCTAGCATGCAATAACGATGATATTTCATGATGGCTGTTCAGAGAGCAAGCCTTGCAACATAATGCGTTCCTAGCAGTAGCGAATTACATTTGTAGGCCTCTTTATTTAATCATAGGCCTGTGCAGAGATTGTCATTGTGTATCACAGGGGCCACCAGGCATAGCATACCTAAGAACTGTAAAATGTGATTCCACATACTCAATGACAAATCTAAGGGTCATGGTATATTGTTCTCATTTCTAACTCTTGTTCATCCCTGTTGTCATCCTTATATCTTTTTTTTCGGTAATGTGTGGTTTTCTGGAGACAGGTTTTTTTCAAGAGTATGGCTAGGAAGGATGGACAAACTGGTATGAGCACACATATCGTTATCAGTGCCACGATCCCTATCGCTAGTACCTCTACCAACCAGGTACCCCAACCCCTGAACCATGCTGCTATTCGATCCAGTATTCCTCCAACGTCTGTCCCATCTGCCACTTTCCCAGCTCCTTCTTCTACCTCCTTTATTTCCTCTATTTCCTTTCTTATATTCCCACTGTTATCCGGTATATACATGCAGCATTCCTGATGGATCACTGCACAGACCCCTCCCTCTTTTGCCAGGATGGTGTCTAGTGCAAGCCTATTCTGGATTACAACTGCCCTCATGTCTGTGAGTTCCTCAGTGATGTTCCCTAAGGCGGCTGCAGTGTTGCTGGTTAGCCCTTCCACTAATTCAGCCAATCTGTGAATTTCATATTGTGAGTGTGCTATTCCTAATGGCTTCACTATGATCCCCTCTATTGCTATTACCTCATCCACCCATGTTGGTGTCCTCTTCCTGCGCACCCTGCCAAGTGTTCTCTTTTCCCCCTTCTGTAATTCTGTTCTATGAGCCATTTTTGGTAGCACGAATGCTAGGTAGCAGGTACCCTGCCATCCTGCTGGCAATTAAAAAAATGCTGATGTCCCACATAAAATAAATATTCCTTTGGGAGGTGTCAGGCCTATGGACAAGCCTGTTGTGTCATTTCGTTTGTAGTCCAGGCTCAATGTTGTATTGCAAATACTATGTCCCACATCAATTCTGTTGTTGCTAGTGTCTGCGTTACCTCTTGAGTATTTGAAACACCATGGTGCCTTTATTTCTGTATCTAGGGCCAGGCATGGTATTCGTTGTTCTGAGCCATGATCCCTTTCAGTGTAACCCTTCCCTCTTTCTGTTGTAAATGCATTCAATAAATTCCCTTCTCCTTTCTTCGGATTTAATCTCCTACACTTATTTCTTCTCCTTCTATCTTCTTCCTTCAATTTATTTGACACTCTTTCTACCAATTTTTCTTGCATATTTCCTACATAAGGTTCGTCTTCCAAACCATAGTCATCCCTTTTTCTCCTCATTTCTCCTATCTTTATAATTTCTCTTATTCTCTCCTTTTCCCTTTTCCTTGTTCTCATTTCTTTTAAATTTCCCCCTAACATATTATCTAATATGTTACATGCCACAAATTCTGTGAGGGGCATCTGAGTGTAATTTCTTTTCTCCTGGCTAGTGGTCGGTAGGTGGGTACATATATAACAATCAGACACATTTGCTAGTTCTTTGTACATTGATACCATTTGCACAAATGTATTGTCCTTATAATCTTCTCCATCTTCTTTCCATTGTGTGTATTTCACCCATTTTGTTTTATCCTGCACCCTCTCATGTTGTTTTGAGATATTGTTGTTCTCACCACCGGTTGTTCTTTCACCTTGGCCACTTTTGGTAATGTAGTGTTCCAGGTCGAGCCATGGAATATGTATGTCGTCTTAATATACTATTAGGATTGTTGTTAGTACTATAGCCGCTACCGTGGTGAGTAATGCTGTGACCACCACGGGCCACTTCTTCTGCTCCTTTTTCTTATGTTGTAATCTGAAATCCATGTCGCCTTATAGGGTGTGGTCAGATGTGGCTAGCACTTGAAACCAGTTCTATTGGTATGTAACCTTTGGTACCTCCTTTTTCCTGTAGGAGTTCCACACGAGTAGTCTATTCCTTCGGTATATTTTCGGGGCAACGTTGAATGCTATTTGACACTTGTAGTTATGCAGAGTATAAAGGGTTGAATCCCAATATCCAGTTCTAAGGGAGTTGGGTGCGATAGTCCACTGACCCGAGGGATGGCCCTTTTGTCCTATTTTTGCTGTATTCCTAATTGGAAGAGGTACCTCCCAATGGGGCTACAAGCCGCACTGATCCTAGTGACCAGCCGCTTCCGTAGAACTGGGATCTGTACCTCTTGGTGCAAATTTTTCTAGCGGACTTTTAGTATTCTGTTCGTTTATATCCTGATGTCTTTTTAACACTTAAGTGGCCTTGCTTGACTCTCCGACTCCTGTGGCGAGTAGCACGAGCAGTTCTGAAAGAATATCCTGGTGTCTTGAGGACCCACTTGCACCCTCCGACTCCTGTGGGGTTGCAGCACGAGCAGTCCAAGAACAATGTTCTGGTGTACTGGGGAACCCGCTTACACTCTCCGACTCCTGTGGGAGTGTAGCACGAGCAGTTCCGTCAGTGTTGGCTGGTGGCGCTTGTTGAACGAAAGTTGTACCGCTGTGGTGAAGTTGGCATTACTCTCATCGGCAACTTTGTTGGTGGCTGGTCGTCTTTTGGTCCAGTGGCCTTCTTGGTGTGTGAGGTATGGACCCAGGATGTGATGCCCTCACACTTGACTGCTGTGGCTGTTGTCAACAAGACTTGGTGTGGTCCCTTCCACCGTGGTTGAAGGCAGTGACGTCTGGTGTGGGCCTTTGTCCACACCCAGTCTCCAGGATGCAGTCCGCGTTCTGGTGGTGTACCTTCTTCTGGTAAGGCCTGCAACACCTGGCGGTGAAGATAACGGAGTGTCTCAGTTATTTTTTTACAGTATTGTAACAAGAGATCATCAGTTATAGCCAACGGGGCAACTGACATGTGTCCTGGTATGTTCATGGGTCGACCAAAAATAATTTCATGTGGGCTCAGTTTTGTGACCCGGTCAGGTGTGCTCCTCATGGCAAGGAGTGCCAATGGGAGTGCGTCTATCCATGATAACTCTGTCACTGCGCATATCTTCCCTATCTTATTCTTCAATACCCCGTTCCTTCTTTCCACAGCTCCCGCTGCCGGTGGGTGATATGCACAATGTAACTTTTGAGTTATTCCCAGGCCTTTGCAAAGGCCCTGAATAACCTGGGAGATGAATCCTGGTCCATTGTCTGAACTTAAAAGAGTCAGCACCCCAAAACGCGGTAACAGCTCTTTTAATAAACACTTTGCGACAGTTTGTGCATCACAATTTTTTGTTGGGTATACCTCCACCCATTTGCTCAACATGCACACTATTACCAGAACATATCTTATTTTATTCATCGGAGGCATTTCAATGAATTCCATTTGGAGACTTTCAAATGGTCCGTGTGGTGGTGGAAAGTGGCCTGGTGCTGTTGGGGTGCCCTTTCCTGTATTATATTGTGCACACACGGTACACCTTTTACACAACTGTTCTGCACATTGTCTGAATTTTGGGTTGAACCAGCACTGTGAAAACAGTCGTATCATTCCATCCCTTCCCACATGTGAGGGGCCATGGAAGAGCCGTGCCATGGAGGTCAGGAACAGGGAGGGCAAGCATATCTTCCCATTTGGTCCCACCCAAATGCCTTCTTCATTTTTCTTACAACCTGCCCCCTCCCATTCTTCACATTCCTTTCCTTGTGCCTGTAGCTGCACGCTTTTTGGGTCAAAGTGTGTGTTTTCCTCTTTACTTCTTATGTCAGGCGTTACCTGAACCATTTCGTATTCACACCCACTAAGTGCAATTTTTCGTACTTCCTTGTCAATAAATGCGTTTCCCATTGAAACGTAGTCCTTTGCTGAGGTGTGTGCTGCGCAATTTACAATCGCCACTTTCTTGGGCATCAGTAAAGCTTGTAGCAAGTCAACTATCAGTGATGCATGTTGTATCCGTTGGCCTGCTGAGGTGAGGAACCCCCTCATTGCCCACAGCTGACCAAAGTCATGTGTGACACCAAACGCATATTGACTGTCTGTGTAGATGTTTGCTGTCCGTCCCGCTGCCAATCTGCATGCTCTAGTCAGTGCTATCAGTTCTGCCGCTTGAGCGCTTGTTACTGATGGTAACCTCCCTCCTTTTAGTAACCTCCTAGCCGTTCCTACAGCATAGGCGGCCTGTACTGTTCCAGTGTGGTCTCTGATGCATGAACCATCGACAAATAGATCGCCTTCTGCCTCGGGGAATGGGGTGTCTCTCAAATCTGGCCTAACTTTGGTATGTCTCTCTGTTGCTGGAACACAATCATGGAAGGAATTGTCTATTGTTGGGTCATCGTGATCTCTTTCAGTTGGTAGCAGGCAGGAGGGGTTCAGAGTAGTGCACCTCTTTATTTTAATATGTGGCGCAAGCAGTGTTAGCTCATAGCGTGAGAGGCGGGCGTTTGTCAGGTGCTGCGTCTTGGTGGTGGTAAGTAACGTGTCCACTGCGTGGGGAACGTGTAATATTAATGTGTGTGCTAAGAAAATGTTCTCTGATTGTTCTACTGCGAGGGCCGCTGCTGCTACCGCTCTTAAACATGGGGGAAGGCCTGCTGCCACTGGATCTAGGGTGGCTGAATAATAAGCCACCTGACGGTAGTAGGTACCGTGTTTCTGTGCTAGGACCCCTAGTGAGCAGCCCCCCTTTTCATGACAGAACAAGTGAAAGTCCTTGGTGTAGTCAGGGAGACCTAGTGCTGGTGCGGCACACAATTCTTTCTTCAACTCTTGGAAGGCCTCCTCACATTGTTCCGGCCAGGGTACCTTGTCTGGCACATCTTTGTGAGTTAAGTTTAACAATGGTCTTGCAATCAGGGAGAGGTTTGGTATCCAGTGTCTACAGTAGCCTACCACCCCCAGGAATGCACAAACCTCTGTTTGTGTCTTTGGTCTTGGATGTTGTGTTATGGTGGCTATCCTATCAGGCAGCAATTTCCTAACTCCCTGGGATAGCTCGTGTCCCAGGTACTTCACTTTTGTTTGACAGAACTGCAACTTCTTTTGGGAGACCTTATGTCCTTTCCTTGCTAGGTGGCACAGTAGAGACACTGGGGGTCATTCTGACTCCCGCCGGGCGCGGTCACCGCGCGCCCGGCGGGAGCCGTCAAAATACCGTACCGCGGTCGGAAGACCGCGGCGGGTATTTTGAGTTTTCCCCTGGGCTGGCGGGCGGCCTTCAAAAGGCCGCCCGCCAGCCCAGGGGAAAACGACCTTCCCACCATGAAGCCGGCTCGTAATCGAGCCGGCGGAGTGGGAAGGTGCGACGAGTGCTACTGCACCCGTCGCGTATTTCACTGTCTGCTATGCAGACAGTGAAATACAAGCGGGCCCTCTTACGGGGGCCCCTGCAGTGCCCATGCCATTGGCATGGGCACTGCAGGGGCCCCCAGGGGCCCCGCGACACCCCCTACCGCCATCCTGTTCCTGGCGGGCGAACCGCCAGGAACAGGATGGCGGTAGGGGGTGTCAGAATCCCCAAGGCGGCGCAGCATGCTGCGCCGCCTTGGAGGATTCCGACGGGCAGCGGAAAACCGGCGGGAGACCGCCGGTTTTCCTGCACTGACCGCGGCCAAAGCGCCGCGGTCAGAATGCCCTGCGGGGCACCGCCGGTCTGTCGGCGGTGCTCCCGCCGACCCTGGCCCCCACTGTGTCTTGGATGCAAGCCGTCTGTGATGGTGAGGCCAATAACAAGTCATCAATGTACTATATCAGGGTAGATCCTCCCGTTAGATGTAGTGATGCAAGGTCTGACCTCAGAGCGTCCGAGAAGACTGAAGGGGAATCACAGAAGCCTTGAGGCAAACGTGTCCACTTGAGTCTTCTTGACCTGAATGAGAACGCAAAAAGATCTTGGGAATCCTCGTTTAGAGGCACTGAGAAGAACGCATTGCTGAGATCCAGGACGGTGAAGTGGGTGGCTGTACTTGGAATATTTGACAATATGGTTGCTGGGTTTGGAACTACTGGGAATGATGGTACTACTGCCTTGTTAAGTTCTCTAAGGTCCTGAGTAAACCTATATATCGGGGCTCCATTGGGCCCTGTTGCTGCCTTTTTCACAGGGAGTATCGGAGTGTTGCACGGGCTACTTCTAGTTTCCCGCAATATTCCTTGTCTCAAGAGATCTTCTATTACTGGAGCTATACCCTCCTCTCCTTCCTTTGCCAATTTGTATTGTGGTACCTGTGGTAACTTTTCACCAGGGCGCAGCAACACTTTCACTGGTGGGTAGTCCAGAATTATTCCTACATCATTTGGCCCCTTTGCCCATACCTCATTGAGGACCACTTCTTGTAGTTCAGGGGGAAGAGTGTGTGACTGCTCCTGCTTGACTGTGGTACAATGGGTGAATGCCTGTAATGTTATCCCGTTCTCCTTACTTTCCAGGAAGATGCCTTCCGGTGAGCATCTAATAGTACACTGTAGCTTGCATAGGAGGTCCCTACCTAGCAAATTTACAGGGCAGTATCTAGTGAAGATGAATTGGTGGTTAACGGTGATAGGACCTACCGTGAGTGTTAATGGCTGTGTAAGGAATTCGTCCATGGGTTGCCCTGTCATCCCCACTGCTGTAATTTGTACTTTTGAAAGTGGTGCATTTGGTATATCGGAGGCTCTCAGCATTGATCTAGTGGCCCCTGTATCTACTAGGAATGGCACTGTTTTGCTCATCACCGTCCCCTCCACGTAGGGGCCGGCTGGATCTACTGATAATACCGGTCCCATGAAGTTTGCCTCTGGGGGAGGAGGAGGAAACCTGTGTCCTCTTTGTGGTGCTTGTGGTGTGTCTTGATGCGTGCCCCACCCAGCGCATGCCTGTTCATAGGGGTAGGAATCGTATGCGTTGTTGGTGTATGGTGGGGGTGGTAGTGCTATTTCCTGCTGCTGCCTCTGTTGCCCTCTGCCCCCTTGTCCTTGAGCTAGCCGTGGGCAATCTGCTTTCCAGTGTCCTTGTTGATTGCAGTGGAAACAGGTAGTGCCTGGCGGGGGCGTGAAAGGTACTCTTTCCCCTCGTCCCCTTCCTCTTCCTCTACCCCTTCCCTGGCTGTTGTTGTAAAACCTCTCCTGTGCCACCATAAGTTTCACCTTATCCTTTTTTACCTTTTCTTCCTCTGTTTTTTGTATGTTTTCCTGGTACTCAGCGCAGTACCTAGCTGCTGCTAACACTTTGTCAATTGGTTCTTGTTGCCAGCACATAAGTGAAGTTTGTAAGTGACTCTGTATGGGTTGCTGTAATCCATACACAAAGTTAGTTACAAATGCTGGCATCGCTTTTCCTAGTGGGTTCTTCATCCCACTGCTCTGTTGGTACACCTGGAGTAACCGGTCATAGTAACTTGTTACACTTTCATTCTTTTCTTGTTTTGTATGTATTATTTTTGACCAGTCTGTCTTTTCTTCTGGTACCTTTTCTTTGATGTATTTAATTACCCTCTCTCTTGCTTTCTCCACTGCTTTTCCTGGTGCCCCTCCTTTACCCCTTTCTGGTTCCTCTGTTGGCCGTTGTACCACTTTCTTACAATCCTCCCAGATATCCCGTGGTATTATTATGCTGAACAACATGTGTAAATCCTTCCACAGAAATTCCCCCATTACCACTATCCTGTTCAACTCTGTGTACCATTTCTGTGGCTCTTCACGTAGTTTCGGGTAGTCCTTGGTGAAGGCATACAGGTCACTGCGAAGCCATGGTATGTAGACCTATGTTGTTACGTGGCCCTCCTCCCCTATTGTAGCTGTGGGCACCTCTCTCAGAGGCATCTGATGCACTATCTTTTTCTGTTCCTCTAATTCTTGTAGTATCTGTGCTGTATTTAGCCCTTGTAGCAGTGTGTCCCAATTTTGTAACTTTCGTATAGCATTTTGTAATATTCCGTACAATTTTTCATCCTCCCACCCTTGAAGTTCCTCATTAGTAAAGCTCATTCGCGAGGTGTCCCAATAGTGTTCTGGGGGCAGGTCTTTTGCCATTTGTTGTGTATATTTCTGGTGTACTTGTGGGCCACTGGTCATTAATTCTGTGCGTGCTAAGGTCACCAGTTCTTCCCTGTATGCCCTAGTCAGTTCGTCCTTTAAGTGCACCAATTTTTGCCTCCCATCTACCAGGTCTTTTATTAAAGACTTACACACTTTCCCATCTGATTTTAAAAAAAA
Source organism: Pleurodeles waltl (assembly GCF_031143425.1). Classification (NCBI taxonomy): domain Eukaryota; kingdom Metazoa; phylum Chordata; class Amphibia; order Caudata; family Salamandridae; genus Pleurodeles; species Pleurodeles waltl. The sequence continues at coordinate 764,533,750 of NC_090450.1, forward strand.
AAAAAATCTTTGCATACCAGGGGAACTACTGGGTGTTTTTCGTGACATGCTGGGGGAGCTACTAGGCGTCCCTCCTTGTGACATGTTTCCTGATAAGCTATTTCTTCTCCTTCCTCCATTTGTATCCTCATTTTGCGCTGCTTCTAACATTTTGGAGTTGTGTTTGGTTTTGTGAGTGAAAACACATATATCCCATATTATTTCCTGCAAGTCTGTTACGCTTCTAACCTCATCTAGCGTTGTATCCTGAAACTGCTGTTTCCATTGTGTCTTCAGTAAATTAATCTTTTTATTTCTCTTTTCTACTTTTTCCTTTAGTTTTTCATTTTCTTTATCCAATTTTAATGCCATATGTACCACTTCATTTTTCACTTCCTCCAATATTTCATGCTCATTTAGCCCATCTAATTCTACTTTTGTCATTTCCTCTCTTATCAACCTCAGTGCCACTTGGCGTGCTTCATTTGTCTGTGCCTTTTTCTGTGCCAGTGATAGCTCCTGGGGTTGTGTTACTGTTATTTTTGTTGCTGCCTGCGCTGGCTCCTCCCCACGCGCTTCTGTTCTACTTATTCTCCCTGTTAGGAGGTCTTCAATGAGTGGGTCTTCAACCTCCTCCTCTGTCATTCCCTTTCCCTTTCTTCCTGTGGTTGTGCATTTGCCACAGGAACACATGGGAATGTACCCAACACCTCCATTCTTTTCTCTCTCCACTTTTCACTTTTTTCACTCCTCTTACTCTTCTCACATCCCTCATTCTTCCATTCCAACATTGTTTTATGTACTTTATTTTTCACATCGCTGGCCAACCGTAATTCTTTTAAATAGGAGGTCCATGCGAAAAAAGAGTCCCATTCTAAACCCCTAATCTTGCGTCCCTTGAGAGTCAACATCTTTCTCAGGTATGTTATTTTATTCATGTCATAGGTGCCAGTAATGGGAAACTGCAAGTCTGGTCTTTTAGCTGTCAATTTATGCAATTTTTCTAAGAACAATAGTGCATGTAAGCCTTCTTTAGTAGCTACTTGATATGCTGGACTGTCCTTAGGGGGGCTCGGCTGCTGCGTGTCCAGTTTGTCTTTACTGAGAGGGTTCCCCATGACTGTCTTACCCTAGCCTTTTGTTACATAACACGAAGACAATTACAATCGCTCCAGGAAACAGTAGGATGTCGGTGCGTTCTTTACACCGCTCATACCCAGTGACACAGAAGGGACAACAATGGGTGCATTCACACACGGAGCCGATCTCTGCCAACACAATCAGTTATTAGTAAAAGCAGGAAGCCGGTCTGCATTCATGCCACAATTTCAGCCAGCCATGTCCACCTTAGCTCACACAAAGTTTGAAATCAGACAGTACCCAAGGTGCTAGTGACGGCGTCCACACTGGCATCCTTTGGGGCGAATCAAGAGATGACAGAATAGTCAGGAGGGAAAGATAAAATATATCACACCCTTGCTTTCCTGCCCTGGGGCAGGGTGCGGCTGTATGATATTGGAAACTGGACCAGATCCTTGGCCAGTGACACACAGATAATGCAATAGCGGTGAACAAGTCAGGCAACCACATGTGACGGCAGAACCATAGACAAGGGTCACAGTACAACTAGCCTTGTGGGGTGATCCTACTCCCACCCCTTGTATCAAATATGTAGTGAGTGCAGGGCGGTGTTTGTACTGTGTGATGTTTGCAGATTAAATCAGTCAATTGTCATAAAAATCTGTATTATGTCGCCCAGGAGTCCACCCACCTAGTCTTAAATTTTCTAAAAAATTCTTATCCTGAATCGCAAATGCATGCAGTCAAAATAAATCACAGTACACCACCTTGTGGTGAACCCTTCCTTCATGAATCAAAAACCACTTTCGCACACACACGTATTTATAGCTCAAAAACCACTTTCACACACACATGTATTTATAGCTCAAAACCCACTTTCACACACACACGTATTTATAGCTCAAAAACCACTTTCACACACACACGTAATCAAACCAGCATCTATAGTTTACACCATTTCACATGAGTAGCCGATAGTTCAATATGCCATAAGCATTGTTCAAAGAGCTGCAATATCACAGGATAACATAACAATTGTTTAACACGACAAACAGAGCCTGCCTGCTCCACTGGAATGAACAACTATCATCCAGTTACTGGAATGAACCACTATCACTCCTATACACACAAGGACGCTGACAACACCTGCCAGTTCCTCTTAAATGGACACATAGACCCTGGAACGGACTACTACCATTCCATTCCACATCTGGGCAACGCCCTTTTAACCTGGGGTTGGCTTGGCGCCTACAACACCCTCTCTGGCCAGAGTTATCCGCCCCAGGCCCTCCGGCTGGGGACTGCAAACAGCGACTCGCGCTGTGTTCTGAAGCAACACCGCTAGTTGCCTCTATTTCTCGGACTTCGTTTTTAACAGTAACAAGCTACATGAAATACAGGAAGCTAATCTAAGTTTCCACTGCAGCGCAGGGAGGAAGGAAATGGTGTAATACAATGGAAGGACCAAATTAACACAGAATGCTAGCAGCCGGCGGACGGCTATAGTTAACTATCTGAATGTTTTCACAAGGTGTATTAGAGGAGCCCGCAATAGAGGAAGAAATGCCCTTGGCATGCCACTGGAGACAGAGAACAAATGCAATAAGAAAAAAAAGCAGACTAAGAGGTAAGGTATATATATATATATATATATATATTAACCATAAATCCATCACCAACACTACACTATGCAAGAAACACATTAACGAAACAACTCAGTTACCTTCCCGTCTCGTGATATTTACACTTAATACAAGAAATCAAACAGCGAGAGCAGGATCACGCGGCAGCAATAGATACTCACGACAGCCCAAGCCTGCGTCACAGGAGGGGCCTTGTCCAATTGATTGTTCAGTAGTAGGCCCGACCGAAACAGGAGCTGGGCTGCAGGGAGTCATCCGCTGAACGAGACTGCATTCTTCACCAAATGTAGAAGCCTAATTATTCAACACCCATCCAGATACAAACGACCGTTAGCCAGCTCTTCTAGATAAACATAAAGAATTTATTAGAGATAGAAATAGAAAGACATGTACATGGAGGATGCTCTGTACTTGTGTACACGAACAGCCCAATACAAGGAAGTAATACATGATCTTTTATAGTATTAAACCACAAACATAATTCAACGTATTATTGGTTCTTTGGCTTTGAGGTATGATTGACGTATGGCTATTTCTCCATTATGTCTGAAGGTAGTTTTTCCTATCATACCATATATAGTAACAATAAGCATAGAAAAGGATTTTACACAAGGTGGCCTACGTGCCTAATATCACATGGTCCATCTTGTGACAGAACTTGAGAACATTACGTACTCAGACTGGTACTTTCCAGGAGGGAGATTGCTTCAGCTAGCATGCAATGACGATGATATTTCATGATGGCTGTTCAGAGAGCAAGCCTTGCAACATAATGCGTTCCTAGCAGTAGCGAATTACATTTGTAGGCCTCTTTATTTAATGATAGGCCTGTGCAGAGATTGTCATTGTGTATCACAGGGGCCACCAGGCATAGCATACCTAAGAACTGTAAAATGGGATTCCACAGTGCGTTTGTGTTTTCCCGGTGTTTGTCTTTCCCCCTCCCTTCTCTCCGTGTTACCTTTTTCCCCGTTCCCCCCCTCTCGCTCCGCTCCTTTATCTCTTTTACTCATTCAGGGACTTAATCCCACGCACCAGAATGGCCACACTTCTCCTGAAGCGTGGCAGGATGCTGCGTTTCGTCCTCCCGGTCGCCTGGAACAGGGTCGTCTTTCAATCTTCTTCCGCTTTCTCCTCCGATACCCGGACCGTACCGCTGGCGCTGGTTCTCAGGTGGGCTCCGCTCCTCGTCTTCCTCCGCTGGCTGGTTCTCGGCTGTTGGTTTGTCACTCGCTCTCTCCTTCCAACCTCTGAATGCTGCAAGTGCTGACAGCTGCACATTTGACCTTCTGGCGTCTCTCCACTGCGGCTCTACCAACCAATCACGGGCAGAGTGACCAGGAAGCTTTGGAGTAACAGGGGCAGAGCCAGCACAAGTGAGAGCCATGTGCGGGCAAACTGGTTCCAGCCCATCACACAAGGCTTGTTTGTGGTCTTTCTACGTGGAAACAACTCTGCATCCTCCAGCACACCGTGGGACATCTTCTTAACAAAGGAGAAGTTCCTGGCACCTTTCGTTGTTTCAGAATCTTTGGTTTATTCCACCCAGAGGTAGCCCTTTTGCACCTTCATCCGGGGTTTAGTGGGCTCCTGCCCCCCCTGGACACTTGCGTGACTCTTGGACTTGGCCCCCTTCCTTTGCAAGTCCTCAGGTCCAGGAATCCGTCTTCAGTGCTTTGCAGTCAGTTGTAGTCTTTGCAGAATCCCCTATCTCCACTTTACTGTCTTTCTGGGGTAGTAGGGTAACTTTACTCCTACTTTTCAGGGTCTTGGCGTGGGGTATCTTGGACACCCTTAGTGTTTTCTTACACTCCCAGCGACCCTCTACACACTACACTAGGCCGGGGGTCCATTTGTGGTTCGCATTCCACTTTTGGAGTATATGGTTTGTGTTGCCCCTAGGCCTATTGTCTACCATTGCATTCTATTGTGTTCTACAGTGTTGCAGTACTTTTCTAACTGTTTACTTACCTGATTTTGGTTTCTGTGTATATTTTGTGTTGTTTACTTACCATCCAAGGGAGTATATCCTCTGAGATACTTTTGGCATATTGTCACTAAAATAAAGTACCTTTATGTTTAGTAAATCTGAGTATTTTGTTTTCTTATGATATAGTGCTATATGATATAAGTGGTATAGTAGCAGCTTTGCATGTCTCCTAGTTCAGCCTAAGCTGCTCTGCTATAGCTACCTCTATCAGCCTAAGCTGCTAAAACACCTCTAATATACTAATAAGGGATAACTGGACCTTTCACAAGGTGTAAGTACCACAAGGTACTCACTATAAGCCAGGTCAGCCTCCTACACAGCAGCACTGCACGCCTGATCACAATGACCCACCACAGAGCCTCCACCCTCAGGAAACACCAGCCAACGGGCCCATGCCCAGGACACATCAATCAGCAATGTATCCACCACTACAGAGACCCCAGGCAAACCACAAACACATGACGATCAGGGACCTGGGGTCAGTGTCAGTGGGCACACGGTTCAGGGGACAGAGGCACAGGACAACAGGGAAATTGAGAGGACTGCTGTGTGACAGGGGGAGGACAGGCTCAGGAACCCACTCCCCTCACCAACAGCCTGGGAGCATACCACCATTCCCAGGAGACCTTTGGCCAGATACTGTACAAGTTGCAGGATATCATGCGGCTTCAGGAGGGACAGTATCTGGAGATCAGGGATGACATCAAAAACAACTACACCATCCTGGTTACCATTGCAGGGGTGCTGGGTGACATGGCAAACACCATGAGGGTGGCAGTGGCACATCAACGGGCCCCTGACACTAGCCAAACAGATCAACAGCCTTCCACCTCCGCCGGCGCTAGTGGGCAGGAGGCAGTGCCACAGGACCAACAGGCCACCAGCACCCCACAGCCTGCTGAAGGAGAACCACCCCAACAAACAGTCCCTGCCATCCAGGCAGAAGCTAGAGAACATTGTCAAGTCCCCCGCCAGGAAATAAGACCCTCCTGATTGTCACCCTTCTGTCCCACTCTGTCACCCTGTCCACCTTGACCTGCCATTCCTCCCCTTCCTATGCCCCTTGGACAATGCACCTGTGAGATCAAATAGACTGGACTCTACCCTGGATTTTCCTCCACCATCACCCCAGCCCATTGCACATCCCCCTCTACTTATGAGCACGTAAATAAACACCCTTGGAACAAATACTAATCTGGAGTCTGTCAAATGATTCAAATATGTATTACTTCTACATAATCAAAGCATTGCATGTCAATTGTACAGTCATATATACTTTGAAATGACCTTTTATGGGTAGCAGTACACATAGCAGGAGCCAGAGTGGGCCACAGAGATCTGAAAATAGAGATGCCAAATGGTACAGTAAGTGGCCATAGACATAGGGAAATCAGGCTGCCATGCACAATGTCCAACAGATAACTGATAAGTTAAGTTACGATACAGTGTCTTACCTCTGTGTCACTGGAAGTACTGCAGTATTATGTTTCTTCTGTTGTCAACATCTTCTTCCTCTGCCTCCTCTTCCTCACTGTCCACAGGCTCCACTGCTGTCACGCGACCATCTCCAGCCTCATACTCCTGCAGAAGAGGCGCCTGGCATCTCAATGCCAGGTTGTGCAACATGCTACATTGAACGATGATCTGGCACATCATCTTGGGTGAGTAGTACAGGGATCCACCTGTCAGATGGAGGCACCAGAACCTGGCCTTTAGGAGGCTGAAGGTCCTTTCAATAATCCTCCTTGTACTTCCATGTGCCTCATTGTAACCTTCCTTTGCCCTTGTCCTGGCATAACTCACTGGGGGCAGTAGCCATGAGAGGTTGGGGTAACCAGAGTCACCTGCAAATGTTGAGGGACAAGTGTTAGACACATACTAACCCTTAGGGACAACCCCATACCGAGACATCAACTTATATTGTGTGGGGACCTTGGGCTCACCTATTAGCCACACCCGGTGCCTCTAGAGTTGTGCCATTACATATGGGATGCTGCTATTCCTCAAGATAAAGGCGTCATGCACAGAGCCAGGGTATTTGGCATTCACATGGGAGATGTACTGGTCGGCCAAACACACCATATGCACATTCATAGAGTGATAGATTTTTCTATTCCAGAACACTTGTTTATTTCTCCGGGGGGGGGGGGGGATAAATGCCACATGTGTACCATCAATGGCACCAATGATGTTGGGGATATGTCCCAAGGTATAAAAGTCAGCTTTCACTGTGGCTAAAATCCTCCACCTGGGGAATACGATGTAGCTTTGCATATGTTTCAGCAGAGCAGACAACACTCTGGTCAACACGTTGGAGAACATTGGCTGAGACATCCCTGATGCCATTGCCACTGTTGTTTGAAAGGAAACAGTTGCCAGCAAATGGAGCACTGACAGGACCTGCACTAGAGGGGGGATACCTGTGGGCTGGCGGATAGCTGACATCAGGTCTGGCTCCAATTGGGCACACAGTTCTTGGATTGTGGCACGATCAAGTCTGTATGTTATGATAATGTTTCTGCCCTCCATTGTCGCAAGTCCACCAGGGATCTGTACACCGGAGGATGCCGCCGTCTCATATTCAGCCTCAGCGGTTGAACCCTATGGAAGAAAATGGTGAGCACAGGGTCATATTCACACATCTATTGCACTAATGATGAATTTCTTCCTTTACAGATCCAGTATGTGAATTCGACAATCAGTTTCTGTGCCAATGTCTGCTGTGACGCAGTTAGGTGCCATGGCCTGTGCCCCCCTGAAATGGCGGCTGCCTGACCTGTGAGGAGGGACAAGTGGAAATGAGGTAATTCCTCTGGTGTTGTGTGTCGTTGCGGTAGGCGGTCGATGACTGCCGCGCAACTTCGCTTTGGTTATCATTGGGCCCTATGGGTTCCAGGATCCAATGGCGATGTATGCTGGTGGTGACGGTATGCACCGCCACGTACGTCACTGCCATTTCCTCTCTGTTCACTCACTTGCTACCTGACCTTCAACAGGAGAGGACCTACACTGCAAGTGCTGCTGGGACCTGGGCCTGTAAGCGACAATGGCTCATGTGTCTAGGTAAAGGGCCCCTGCCTTCACTGCGGACGAGTTGGAGAAACTGATGGATGGGGTCCTACCTCAGTACACATTAATCTACGGTCCTCCAGACAAACAGGTGGGTACACTGTGAGCATGATGCTTGGGCCATGAATGTATGGATTGCTGTGTGTGTAAACCACTTGTTGGGGAGGGGCAGAGGCGCCCTGGCCAGAGTGCAGCATGTAAGGTGGTCAATGTATGTGCGTCAGGGGATGGGAGGGATCTAGAGGGCCATGAGTCTGACGGTCCAGACGGTTGACTAATTCCCTTTTCTGCTGTCTTTTCCATGCAGGTCAGTGCCCATCAGAAAAAGTATTTGGTGTGCCATCGCCAAGGAGGTGCTGACCCTGGGGGTCTTTGACAGGTGGAGCACCCACTGCCGCAAAAAGTGGGAGGACCTGCATCACTTGGCAAAGAAGACGGCAGAAGCCCAGCTGGGGTTGGCCTCCCAGTGAGGAAGCGGTGCCAGTCGCACCATGAGCCCCCTGATGTTCCGCATCCTGGCGGTGGCCTATCCGGAGTTGGATGGTCGCTTGAGGACATCACAGCAGCCACAAGGGGGTGAGTACAGATTCTGAATCCAGACTTTGCACGAGTTAAGAGTTACCTGGGTGGGGGATGTGGGCTATGGGTGCCCCTAGGCCAGGGCGAAGATGGCAGGGTAGGTCCCTTGTTGGGCAGGCTCTGAAGCACTCCTACCCCAATAGTGTTAGTGGGCATCTACTACTGGGCAGGGTCCTGTGGGTTTCAGGTGTGCAGCTAATGGCATCAGGCATTGTATCCCATGAGCTGGTGACTATCTTAGCAACTGGTAGTGCATGGCCTAGTGCATAGGGCTGCTCCCTGTGTGTTGAGTACATGATCAGTGGTGTTGTTGCTGGCATTGACCATGTGTATCCTCTGTACCTCCCCCCCTTTTTGTTTTGTCACCCTGTCCTTGTGTGCATTAGCATCATCTGGCGGAGGAGCTGAGGCACCGGCGATGGAGGGAGCTGCATCCCACATGGGCCTGGAGGGCGAATCCCCCGAGGGTGAGGGCACCAGTGGGACGGAGAGTGAGTGGAGCATCACGACGGGGACAGGAGGGGAGACCACAGACAGTGACTTCTCCTCCGATGGAAGCTCCCTGGCAGTGGTGGACACTTCTGTGGCCACCCCAACAACAGGTACAGCCACCATCCCTGTACCAGCACCGCCTTCCCAGCAACCCTTCAGCGTGTTTCCTGTGCCCACTCACGTAGGAGGGTGGGCATCTCCTTCGCCCCAGGCACCTCAGGCCCTGCCCCAGTCAGCCCTGCTGCCCTCAGTGAGGAGGCTATTGACCTCCTGAGATCCCTCACTGTTGGGCAGTCAACCATACTGAATGCCATCCAGGGTATCAAGAGGTATTTGCAATAAACAAATGCATACCTGGAGGGCATTCACTCTGGCATGGGAGCCCAACAGAGAGCATTTCAGGCTCTGGCCTCCGCACTGATGGCAGCCCTTGTCCCTGTGTCTAGCCTCCCCCTCCAACTTCCTCTACCCAGACCCAATCCCCTCAAGCCCAGCCTATCCCAAGTACACCTTCAGACCAGCATGCACCCAAATCACCACACAAAAGTGGCTCAGGCAAACATAAGAACCACACTTCATCTCACAGGCACTCACACAAGCACCATACCCATGTAGACACACCAGCATCCACTGCCTCCACTGTGTCCCCCTCCTCCTCTTCATCCACCTCCCTCCCAGTAATGTCTCCACTCACACCTGCATGCACTACATCTTCATCCACTACCTCCATCACCAGCACAACCGCCACAACACGCCCCTGACGAGCAGTCACCCCCCACAACCATGCACACGTCCCATGTGTCCTCTCCCAGTGTGTCTGTGACCCCGCCTCCCAAAGTACACAAACGCTAGCACCCACCCACCCAACAGCCATCCACCTGCCAACAGAATCCAGCCCATGCACCTGCACCCAAAGTCAGCAGACACCTCCTGCAACCACTCCCTCTTCCTCCACTCCCAAACCCTATCCCTCTTCCCTCCCCAGTGTGTTTTGTGAGATGGGTTGGACACTATGGGCCTCATTATGAACTGGGCAGGATGCCCCGCCGCCAACCGCACCGGCAGTCTATGGAAGACCGCCAGTGGCGGTGGCCGGCATCCCGCCACATCAGACCACACACCTCTACGCCTATAATGAAGCAGTTATAGGCTTGGCGGTGCATTGAGAGGTGGTGATGGCAGCGGACCAGCATCCAGGGAGCCAGTTCCCTCCTGGAGCAGTGCAATGGAAGAGGTAAGTGCTGTCCGAGAGAGAAGGGGGGGTGTGTGAGTGCATGGGGGTGTGCGTGAGTGTATGTGTGGGGGTGTGTATGTCTGAGTGCATGTATGGATGTGTGCATGTACGTGAATGGAGGGGTGGGGGATGTTGAGGGTCGAGTTGGGGGGACCTACATGGGGTTTTGGGGGTGGAAGGTTGGGGAGTCTGTTTTCGGGGCACGTGGGTGAGGGCTGTTCTAGGGGCTTGGGGGGTGGGTAGGTGTAGTGGAAAGGGGGGAGGGGCCTGGCATGTCACATAGAGGTGACAGGAATGATTATTCCTGTCACCCGTATGCTTTCCACAAGGGATTACCTGGCGGGGTATGTCGCCAGGAAATCCCTGGTGGAAATGGGATCATAATCCCACCGCTGGTCCGGCCTCCACCACCGGGTCAAATGTGCCCATAGTCAGCCCGGTTGTTGAAACAGGCCTGGCGGTAAGTGGCAGTAAACTGGCTGCTTTGCAGCCAGTTCACTACTGTGTGCAGAATATGACCGCCGGCGTGGTGGTCCAGACCGCCATGTTCATAATGACCACCTATGTCTATCTATCATACATAACTAAAGATGCAGTGCACAACATGAGATGCTGGTATGAGGTCTGACTGGGCTTTGCTACAGTAGGAAATAATGAGCCTGGTGAGTGGGCTGTTGCAGCAGCTTGTTTTGTGGGTGTCTACTTGTTTGGAAGGTTGGAGTTCCAACTCTATGGTCATCATGCAGATGTGATTGGGTGAGGCACCTGGTGAGCATTTTGAACTATTAAATATATAGTCCTAAATATGGACTGATAGAAAGAATTGATTTTCAAAAATGTCTTTATAAATTTTCCCAGATTTCCCGGTTGCTGCACAAGAAAGGCACTTGCACAAGTTAAAATGAAACTTCAACAGATATAGATACAATTAGATTATTCCATGCAAGAGTATACATGTTGGAGAATCAACTGCAGTGGTAAGATATGCATCTGTAATTATACAAATCCCAACCTTCTTAACAGTATGAAGGTCCCCAGACCCGACTTCAAATGGAGAAGACTAGGCTGCAAGAGAGAACCTGTTGACAGGGAGTGCTGAAAGAGAAGACCATGAACAATGGAAGCATTTTAATTTTTTTAATAAAGTATGCATTGTTCTTTTGCTGCTGCTCTCCAGGTGGCACTGGAATATCGTACTACAATGTATTTTATTTATTCACTGGAACTGCTTTGAAATGTTGTGAGATGAAACCTGATGCTGGGCCCTTAAGAGCAGCACTTTCAGGTGCAGTATGATATAACAGGGTAAAGTGGATATCATAGCCGGAATCCACTTGAAGGAGGATGAAAGGCTTACCATTACCTACTGCCCCCTGCAGGCAGCAATATTTCTTGAAAGCATGTCTGGGCTTACTGCAGAAGATAGACTGTGAATATTGTGCTGGGTGGCGATTCAGAAACATGTGTCTACACTGAGTTGGCAATGACACAGCAACATGATTTGCTGTTGACCAGAGCATATGAGATTCAAGTGACTGAGAGGCTTGAATAGTGTGAGGAAAACTAGAAATGTTGTTGCTTATTTGAGCTAGTATGAGGTTACCATGGCCCTGTTGTAGGAAACTAATCTTGCCCCAAAAGCAAGATGGTTGCTAGGGAATGGGTATCACCCAAATATTTTGCATTATATGAAACACATCCACAAAGTGTTGCAATTGTGGCACACAAAAGGCTGAAAGTTAGCCACCTGTAAACATTGTCTGATTGCAAGCCTGCTACAAAATATTGTATAGAATGGTCAGGAATAAGCATATTATGTTTCCCAATACATAATTGTCTAACATAGATGCCACAGAATTCTATGAAATAGTGATAAATGTTTAGGTTTTGGATCACACACCAGACTGTGACTTTTAATATCCTTCGAGACCTTGCAAAATATGGAACGTAAAGGATGTTGTGTACACTGCTGTTGACATTTTGAGCAACTTCTCAGAAAATAAATGTTGTGATAGGTAGTATATAATCCAAACCACAGTTCACAATGCTAGATCTTGGATCACTTCCAACTGGTGACTCTGGATATCTGCATCTGGATGTTGTAGGCTACCGTGTGGGTAGTAGGTAATGGTGATTTCAATCAAAACCCACTTAGTATAGATTATTCAGAGTTGAAGTGGTTCAAGCTATTGCGTAAGTCTTCCTATTTGATGTCAGAGCTGTCCAGTGCTTAGTTGTAGCCAGTGGTTTCCAGTGCTCAGTACCAGCACTAATTTGTCATCACTGGCACTTAAGCCAGCTACCACATTTTGGAGCTGTTGTGTAATTTAGAGATAAGCAAAATAACAGTTTATTAATTCAATGTACATTAACAACAACTCATACCTGCTGTACAAGCAATTTGTATAGTTTTGGGAGCCTGGTACAGTCTGAATTGTCACAATTGTAGGGGTGTGATGGTTAGCAGTTGTGTTGGTACTGTCATTGGTAGTTGGATTTGCATGCTAAGGAGGCCACGAGGGCCCTGGCACTTATTTTTTGTACAGATTAAGCACTGGAGATATCCCTCGATCTAGTACACTCTGGGAGGCCCTTGACGCACATGTTTGGGACTTATTAATTTTCAAACATGCTGTGCCCTCAAGTCAGTGCTAATAAAACGGGCCTCCTACAGAGATAACTCAACTTTCCCTTGTCTATGGCTGACAGGATAGTCCATGACAATATGGTGGTCTTACCTCCTAGACTTTTTCTACCTGTTTGTAATTGTTCTGATTCCACTGACTAATATTTTCTAAGATTGTATGTATACTATTTATTAATATTTATCTGGATGAGGAAGCAATCCATGTTGAACTAGAAGACATTGACCCACCCCTCTTTGACCCAGGATGATTTCCATCAAAAGAATGGTAGTACAGCGTAGGGCAGGCACACCTTGTATAACATTGATACCAGCAGAGGACTGCAAAGTGGATTCACCCAGCCTTCTGGGGATGGTCCTGAACTGCCCATCTACATGATGAGCAACAGAGATTGTTCTAGAGACAAACAAAATAAAGTATCATGCAAAACAAACACCAGGTTTTACACTATTCATCGCTCCACAGGTTTTATTATATCCCTGCTAAATTAAAATCATGTGATTATGATATAGATGTCAGTTGTGGTAGATGTAAGCATCCATTGGCCGATTTACTGCATCTAGCATATACTTTCCCTATGCATGTTGTGTATTGGATGGGTCTTTTCAACATACTGTCAGAGATGGTGGTGAAGGAGATAGTGCTGTCACCGCTGATAACACTGCTAAGTTTAGTAAAGGACCTGGTGGGGACAACGTGAACATATGCAGCATTGTCACTGCTGCTAGCCAAAAAAAGTGTGAATTTGGATATACTATACTGAATCCAGTTTATTTATTTATTATTCCCACTTCAAACAACACAATAGTATTGAAACTGTTGGACTTCAGAGGGGTTAGATTTCCAATTCCCGCTCCAAACCGCACATTAAGAAAGTGTTTGACTTGGGAAAGGTTAGTTGTACTATTCATACTCCAGGCAATTCAACAGCAGGGATAATGTTGGATTTTGGTGGGGCGATATTTACTATTTCCCCTGCATTCTGTGCAACAGCAGGTAGTGTGTTAGACTTCAGAGGTGTTGAATTTACCATTCTCACTCCAGTCTAAGCAACAGTAGAGAAAGTGTTAGACTTCAAAGTGGTCAGATTTACTATTTTCACTCTGAACAATGCAATAGTAGGGAAAGTGTTGGACTGCCAAAGGGTAAGATTTACAGTTCCTGTTCCAGTCTGTGCAACAGTAGGAAAAGCATGAAAGTTTGAAGGGTTTTAATTGACTGGTCCCACTCCGGTCTAAACAACAGTAGGGAAAGTACATCCCTTCAAACACATTACATATTTGAAGAACCCTCTTACCTTCATTTTTAACATACAAATATGTGTATTTATAGATATACATATATGTATTTATAAAATAAACAACAATTAAACAATTTACACAATAAATAAATAAAGAACTATCAATTATGCAAAGTTATTTAATTAGTACTTAACTTTCCACCCTATACCCCTACAAATCTCGAAGCCTGCAACTAAAATATAACTAAAATAAATAAGGATAGCACAATTTACATAATTTATAATCAATTAATGCATTTATTAAAAATTAATTGTTAAGTAATGATTGCTTAAACATAACTAACATATATAATTATTATACAATTTACATAATTACATATGTAATAATAAATTAATAATTGATTGTTAACTATTACTGAATTAGCTTCCCACTCTATACCCCTACAAACCTAGTGATCTGCACCTAAAATCTCATTAAAATAAATAAGTACAGCACAATTTACATAATTGATAACTGATTAAATAAGTACCAATTCATTATTAATTAGCTACAGCTTAATACACTTCCCACCCTATCCCCCTACAAAGTTAGAAGCCCACACCTAAAAAAATAACAAAAATATATCATTATTACACAGTTAACATAATTGAAAATCAATTACATAATTACCAAGAAAATTAATTGTTATTTATTACTTAACTTCCCACCGTATGCCCCTTTCATCCTAGCAACCCACAGTAAAATATAAATAAAATAAATCAGTATTAAATAGGTGACATAATTAATATTGATCACACAATTTAATTACAAGTTCATAATTAATGAATAATTCATTTTTGTCTAATTAACTTCCAACCCCTTCTCCCTACAAACCCAAAAACTTGCTATGACACTATAAATTGTTATCAACAAATCTATTAAACAATCTGAATCTTTTAAAGTTACAAACTGTACTTGAAAAAAGTATTAAGAATTACACAAACAATAATACAACATAAAACTAATATATGATCTGAAACACATTTGAAATAATTTAAAAAATATTTTTTGCAATTATAATATTGAAAACAATACTCCTAAAAATGATATTACAAAATACAATATACTTGACAATGATATTTTCTACATCACAATTTTTTTTTTGATATCTAGGTCTTCCAATATTTTTTTCAAACACCTGGAATAGTGGATGCAAATCTAGGGGATCGTTTGCTTCCTCCTCCAGCCATTGAAAAGAAAGACAGTGGATGGAGGAATCGTGGTCCTATGTCCTGTATTTACCTATGGCCACCCTGTATTGCTGGGCCAGGCTATAGTAATTACAGGACAGAGGTCCCTGATTTGTTCCTTCTGAAATGCACCCACAGAGAAACATAAGATACAGTCTCTAGTCCCAATGGCGGCAGCAGCTAATTAAAACGTAGTTCCAAACCCTCTGACTTACCTACCACCCACAGTATTTTATTAACATATATCTTCCTTGGAGCTGAGAAATGTCGGTGTAGGGAGTTATTTGACATTAAGGGCCTTGTTATGAGTTTGGCGTTCCCACCACAGGACTGCCAAATTCACCATGGCAATGATGTTCCCCCCAAGTGTATTACAATGTTTCTCACAGGCTGACTGGCGGGAACGTTGTAATACGTGTTCCTGCCGGGCTTCACAGCACGAGCAGTGTTAGGACATTGGCCTTGGCTCCTTAAGGAAGCTGAGGCGAATATACTAATGCACCAGCACCCTTGGAATGCGCGCTGTCTGAAGTGCAGACAGTGCGCATTCCTATGGTGCTAGGGAGGGGGGGGCTGAACTGCCCATGCAGTAGGCATGGGCAGAGCAGGGGCCCACCTGTGGCCCCAGGCACGGGCTTTCCACCAGCCTTTTTAGAACAGTTTGCCCACCATGAAAGGCTGGCAGAAAGAGAGCTTGTAATCAGTCAGGTAGCACTGAGTTCAGCAACGCCATGGCTGGTTACCAACCCAACTGTCATCATCTTGTAAGGATCTATGATCCTGGTGGGGATGGTGGTTGTTAGGCAGGTCCACCCGCTAAACTACTAATGTAGTAGTTGTACTGCCACAGATGTGGTGGTCCGAACGCCACCACGGGGCTGGCAGTCCTAGGACTGCCAGCCTCGAAATCACCCCCTAAGTTCTGTGTATCACTACCCAAGAAGCATAGGGCAAGATTTATTATGTTTGAACGTAACATAACAACCAAATTTGATGCTCTTCTTTGTGTGGAGAAAACACTACAGAGCATAGGATTTGTAATGGAAGCATAACCTTCTGCACATATTTATATGATAAGACAAATTTAGAATGATCCCACAAACTGAATACATGTTGCTTTTTTAAAAACAAAGTAACACATTTATTCTGACTTACAGGAGCATTTTATTCAATCTCTATGGCCTAAAGCTTTGTTAAAGCATCTTTCCTATGGCATTGTGTGTGTCGAAGCCAACTGGACTTACTGGAGGAGTACTGATCACTGACGAAATGGATGAGGAGTTCAGCGGCTTAGCCTTAATAGGACAGGACTAGATCCTTATTCTAGTGTATGCACCTTTTGGAAACAAACCATTAGTTTTTGTTTGTTTTTTAACTGGCTATCGGGAGTCTCTAGCCTGAAAAGGTCCCAGACCTTCCCCCACAGAGTGGGCAAAATGTATAAGTTGGCTTATGTCTCTTTTGTTCCTAAAATGCAATAATATGATGGATATTTAAAATTGGTAATTCTCGTAACTGTAATAATTATAAGTAGTAAACTGCACTGATTTTACTTGTATAGTACTACTATATATTGTTTCCCAATCCCTGTTCAATATTCCACATTGCACCTCAACCTCCCAAGGATGAGGTCAGCAAACACATTCTAATACCAAATTAAATTTCAGAAGGTGCACAGTTCACTGGTACATATGGGAATTGCTTTATGCAACTGATATATACTGTGGTACCAAAACAGTTGTGCACCCAATACAAGGAAATGCATAAACATGCTCTTTTTAATGTTGAGTTTGACAGCACAGCTTTTGTCAGACCACATGTGATCTGGTAGGGAACAGGAAGGGGCACTGCTACCGCTGGCAGTGCCCCACCAGCAGGACACCTCCAGGCCGTATTATTGGTCATATTACATCTTTCAGTGTCCTTTTAGTGGGGCGGTGCAGGTGGTAGCACTGCCCAGGCACCTCCGACGCCAACAAGAATACTGCCGAATATCCAACCACATTGTGACAGAAATCCGGCAGTACCCATGTTATGGTGTGCAGAAGACCGCCAGCTTGAACACAACCACTCAAAAGCACAATTGAGGTTTATGATCTTGAAAGTGGTGAAGCTCAATCAAGAGGTGAACAACCATATAAAACTTGCACAACATGAAACCTTTTGGATAAAATATTTGGATAGTCTTTTGCCTCAAGGTCTTAATGACAAATTAGAAATGGTTTGTTCATATATAGGGAGGCCATACTAAAAAGTATGACCAGGCCATTAACTGGGCCATTCTTCAAAGACACTTCTCTGTGCAGGGGGATATCATCAAGTATGTTTTGTAATGTTCCAACTTTCACAATTACTTGGCGGGTTGAATGTTACTGTATTTAAAGTGATTAGTTTTGATTAGTCAAATATATTTGGTACATCGCATTTTGTAAGGGCCACACTATGTGATAATGGGAAACATATTTTTAGGGGATATAGGGGGTCATTCTGACCTCGGCGGTAAAAAGCGCTTACCGACGGTCAGAAGCCCGCCATAACACCTCCGCGGTCGTGGTAAACCGCCACGGTCATTCTGACCCGCAACTGGCAAACCGCCAAAAACCCGACATCAACAAAAGGCCGCCACACCAAAGGTCAGCGGGAAACTGGCGATGACCAAACCTCCACCGTCACGCCAACAGAAATACGTCCATACCATTCCGACCCACAAATCCCCGCAGCGGTCTTTCAACCGCGGTATTCCATTGGCGGTACACACCGCCGCGGTCAAAATACACACACCTTTACAAAACACTACCACATTCGATAATTCAAAATACACACACCTGATACACATACACACACCACTCCCACACACCCAATTAAATATAAAACACACACCCACATCACCCACAAACCCTTACGACCACAATTGCGACTGAAGGACAGAGAGAGAGAGCACAGCATAGAGTAGACCATCACACAGAGGCAAATCACAACATCACCCACACAATTTCCACGCACAAAACACCATACACCACCACACTCACCACACTCTACAACACATACACCACCCCTCACCTCATCCACACCACCCCATGGCACCCCAAAGACACCCCAGGTTCTCTGACGCAGAACTCAGGGTCATGGTGGAGGAAATAGTTTGTGTAGAGCCCCAGCTCTTCGGGGCACAGGTGCAGCACACCACCATTGCCAGGAAGATGGAGCTATGGCAAAGAATAGTGGACAGGGTCAACGCTGTGGGACAGCATCCACGCAATCGGGACGACATCAGGAAGCGGTGGAACGACCTACGGGGGAAGGTGCGTTCCATGATATCAAGGCACAACATCGCGGTGCAGAAGACTGGCGGCGGACCCCCACCTACTCCCCCAGAATTCACAGCATGGGAGGAGGAAGTCTTGCACATCCTGCATCCTGCATCCTGAGGGCCTCGCAGGAGTAGGCGGAGGAATGGACTCTGGTAAGTCTAATCTTCACTACTTCATTCCCCCCACCCCACCAGCATGCCAAATCATACCCCCACCCTCACCCCCACCCCCATCACACCAACTCCTTGCAAATGGCTCACCATCACATCCCACCCATCCCAAAACCTAGCCCTGCATGCGTCCCCAAAGCATGGACACCCATCCCCAAAGCATACCCACTGCACACACCAATCACCCCCACAAGCCACCGTCACAAAAGCCCCCACAAGGGAATGCCAGCACTGGGGTACACGGCCACCCACCCATTACACGAAATGCCACACACAGAAGCAATAACCATACTCTTATACCCCTGCAGGACCCGAACGCCACCACACTGCCACGGAGGGTCCAGAGATGTCCATCCCACCCCCAGAAGAGGCCCCCAGTGATGACAGCAGCTCTGTCTCACTGGACCCAGATGACCAGCCCGGCCCATCAGGGAGCCTCGGGACAGTCGGTTCCCCACAGACAGCCACAGGCTACACCAGACCTAACCCCCTCTGGGAACACCAGCACAGCTCCCACCCAGCGGGCCCATGCCTCTGTCTCCAGGACACGTCAATCAGCGGTGTGTCCACCACTACAGGGCACCCAGGTTGACCCACCACCCCAACAACAACAGGGACCTGGGGGCAATGGTAGTGGGCACACCGTCCAGGGGACAGAGGCCCAGGGAAACAGGGGAACTGGGAGGGCTGCTGTGCGACAGGGGGGGGACAGGCCCAGGGAACCGACTCTCCAAGAGGCCCTCTCCTCCATCATGGGAGCATACCACCACTCCCAGGAGACAATGGCTACGGTACTGGCCAGGTTCCAGGAGATCCAGGTACTGCAGGAGGAACAGTATATGGGGTTCAGAGAGGAACTGAGGAACATTAGTTCCGCAATGGGGATCATTGTCGTGGCCCTTAACCAGATAGTCACCACATTGCGGACCATGTGGCACCACAAAGGGCCCCTGTCACTAGCCTGGACCAGGAACAGCCTACCACCTCCGCCGGCGATAGTGGACAGGAGGCCCCCACACAACGACAGGCCACCAGAACCCCACCTCCTGCAGAAGAAGAACCACCCCGCAAGCGGAACCTGAGATCTCACAAGAAGACAGAGTAGGATGCCAAGACCCCCGCCAGCAAACGATACCCCCTGATGTCATCCCACTGTCCCACATTGTCACCCTGTCCAACCTTGAACTGCCCCTGCTCCATCCTTCCACAGGCATATGGACAATGCACCTGTGAGACTGAGAACTGGACTCTGGCATTGACATTACTCCACCACCACCCATTACCGTTTTACAATCATGTTCCTAAATGTAGCACTTTAATTAAATCACTTATTGCACTTAAAAAATCTGGAGTCTGCTTGTATTTTGAACAAATGTATTAGACATAACGGTGCAAAAATGTTCAGTTACATTGTGATGACAACATACCACTGTCACACAGCTGTAGTCCATAGGCAAACAAAGCAAAGGTCACGCAGTGGGGCCCACAGCTCTGAAAACGGAAGGGAAAGTCACAACTCAGTTAACAGGAACTGGGGGGGAACTCAGACAGTAGAGAGGCAGGAGACTTTAAGTAAATGTAAAATGGCGTGGTTGATTCGTACCTGTGTGCTACTGAAAATACTGTTGTATCACTGTGTCCCTGTTGTCTGTGTCGTCCCCGTCGTCTTCCTCCTCTTCACTCTCCACAGGCTCCACAGCTGCTACAACACCACCATCTGGACCATCCTCCTGCAGGAAAGGCACCTGGCGTCGCAAAGCCAGGTTGTGAAGCATACAGCAGGCCACGATGATATGGCACACCTTCTTTGGTGAGTACATTAGGCATCCACCTGTCATATGCAGGCACCTAAACCTGGCCTTCAGGAGGCCGAAGGTTCTTTCTATAATCCTCCTAGTTCGCCCATGGGCCTCATTGTAGCGTTCCTCTGCCCTTGTCCTGGGATTCCTCACTGGGGTAAGTAGCCACGACAGGTTGGGGTAACCAGAGTCATCTATTAGCCACACACAGTGTCTCTGTAGCTGTTCCATCACATAAGGGATGCTGCTATTTCGCATGATGTACGCGTCATGCACTGACCCAGGGAACTTGGCATTTACATGGGAGATGTACTGGTCAGCCCAACAGACCACCTGGACATTCATCGAATGATAACTTTTTCTGTTCCTGTACACCTGCTCACTTCCACTGGGGGGAACCAAAGCCACATGGGTCCCATCAATGGCACCAATGATGTTGGGAATATGTCCAAGGGTATAGAAATCACCCTTCACTGTAGCCAAATCGCCCACCTCAGGGAAAACAATGTTGCTCTGCATGTATTTCATCAGGGCAGACAACACTCTGGACAAAACCTTAGAAAACATAGGCTGAGACATCCCTGATGATATGGCCACTGTTGTTTGGAATGATCCACTTGCCAAAAAATGGAGTACTGACAGAACCTGCACCAGAGGGGGAATCCCTGTGGGTTGGCGAATGGGGGACATCAGGTCTGGCTCCAGCTGGGCACACAGTTCCTGTATAGTGGCTCGGTCAAGTCTGTATGTCAGTATGACATGTCTTTCTTCCATTGTCGACAGGTCC
Organism: Pleurodeles waltl; assembly: GCF_031143425.1. Lineage (NCBI taxonomy): Eukaryota > Metazoa > Chordata > Amphibia > Caudata > Salamandridae > Pleurodeles > Pleurodeles waltl. Next base: position 764,554,998 of record NC_090450.1, read on the forward strand.
ACCAGTGGTCTGTACACTGGAGGATTCCTCCATCTCCTCGCAAGTCCCAGCGGACGGTGCCTAGGAAGGACAACATGGAGCACAGAGTCAAGCAACCCACAGGTACGTAACCACAGCTTGCACAGTACACGATTCGCTATGCATTGAATGGCTTGTATGAGTGGCAATGCAAGGCCTAGGCCTGTGTGACGCAGTAGAAATTAAGCCATGTGGGCCCTTGGAATGGCGGCTGCCTGACCTTTGAAGTGTGACAATGGGATGTGAGGTCAATGCGCTGGCGTGGCACACCGTGGCGGTAGGCGGTCGAAGTCCGCGGCGCAAAGCAGCATTGGTTAACATTGAACCCTATGGGTCTCAGGAGCCAATGACGATGTGCACCGGCGGTCGCAGTACGCACCGCCGCGGTACGCACTGCCGTGGGCGTGACCGCCATTTTCTAACTGCTTAATCACTCGAGACCTGATCATCCACAGGAGAGGACCTATACTGCAAGTGCTGCTGTGAACTCGGTCTGGAAGAGACAATGGCTGCTGCGACTGGGGAAAGGGCCCCTGCCTTCACATCTGAGGAATTGGAGAAACTTGTTGATGGGGTCCTCCCCCAGTATGCACTACTCTACGGTCCTCCAGACCAACAGGTAAGAACACAGGGAGCACGTAGTATGGGCTATGCCTGTGTTGAGTGGGGTGGATGTAAGATGGTGGGGAGGGGAGCGAATGAGGAGTGCAACGCACGACAGATGAGAGCATGTGCCACATGGCAAGGTTGGGGAGGGGGGGCCACTCACATCGACCATGCAGAAAAGTGATGATATTTCTTTTTCTACCCTGTACATGTCACATAGGTCAGCGCCCATCAGAAGATCGACATTTGGCGTGCCATCGCCAAGGACGTCCGGGCCCTGGGGGTCCACAAACAGACGGGGCACCCACTGCCGCAAGAGGTGGGAGGACATCCGCCGCGGGAGCAGAAAGACCGCCGAGGCTCTGCTGGGGATGGCCTCCCGAAGGCGCGCCTAAGGCAAGCCCGTCTGCGCCCGTCCGCGCCTGGACCGCGCCCAGCGCCCGAACCCCTGGCCCCCGCGCCCCCCGCCTGACCTACGACTCCGCCTTCCTCGCCAACCTCAACCCCGACCGCACGCCGGGCTGCTACCGCGCCACGCCGAAACGTACCCTCGGACCCTTCACCTGCAGCAACTGCCGCCTCACCTGCCTCCGGACCCACTCCGCTCCCGCCAAGAACTACTCCCCCAGAAACAACCTCCACTGCATCCTGGTCAACACCCGATCCATCCACAGGCACGCCATCGAACTGTGGAACCTCATCAACTCTACGAACCCGGACATCGCCTTCCTCACCGAGACCTGGATGAACCCCACCTCGGCACCCGACATCGCCATAGCCATCCCCGACGGCTACAAAATCATCCGGAAAGACCGCACCAACCGCATCGGAGGAGGCATCGCCATCGCACACAAAAACACCATCCGCATCTCGACCGACACCGACAACTCACTCCCCGACGCCGAACACCTCCACTTCACGATCCACAGCGACCCCAAAATCACCCTCAGAGGCACCCTCATGTACAGACCACCAGGACCTCGCACCAAGTTCAGCGAAGACATCGCAGACTTCGTCAACCCTCACGCACTCTCATCCACCGACTACATCCTCCTAGGAGACCTCAACTTTCACCTGGAGAACCTCACCGACAACAACACCACCGCCTTACTGGACAACCTCGCCAACCTGGGACTGAATCAGCTAGTCAACACCCCCACCCACTACGCCGGACACACGCTCGACCCCATCTTCTCCTCCAGCAAACACATCACCTTCAGCCACACCACCGAACTCACCTGGTCGGACCACAGCTGCGTCCACTTCATCTTCAAGAAGACCACCGTGCTCCACCACACCCAGCAACCACCAAGAAGACACTGGAATCGTATCACCACGGAACAGCTCGCATCAACCCTCTCCCAGAACCAATCCACCAGCACCACCGACCCCAACGTAGCCACCAACAACCTCACAAACTGGATCTCCGACTGCGCCAACCTCCTGGCCCCCCTGAAGACTCAAGCCAGCACCAACAACCACAAGAAAATCTCCTGGTTCACCCCCGACCTCAAGAACTCCAAGAAAGAATGCCGCGCCCGCGAGAAGACGTGGCGCCTTAACCAGACCGAAGAGAACATGTCAGCTCTCAAGGACGCCACCCGCCAACACCACCAACACCTCCGCGCCGCATGAAAAACAGCCTACCGGAGCAGACTTGACAACAACGCCCACAACAGCAAGGAACTATTTGGCATCGTCAAAGAGCTCTCCAACCCGGAAGCAGAAAACAACTCCATCCCTCCCTCACAGGACCTCTGCGACTCCCTCGCAACCTTCTTCCACCACAAGATCACCGACATATACAACAGCTTCCCGACCGCCGACACGAGCCCCCCCCCCGGAACTCTCCACCGACACCACCACCATCCTCACCTGGAACCCTACCACCACCGAGGAGACCACCCGCGTAATGAACTCGATCCACTCCGGATCCCCATCGGACCCCTGCCCGCACCACATCTACAACAAGGCCGACAACATCATCGCACCGCACCTCCGAGACGTCATCAACGCCTCCCTCACCGCCGCCACCTTCCCGGAAAGCTGGAAACACGCAGAGCTCAACGCCCTCTTAAAGAAACCTACAGCAGACCCCACCGAACTCAAGAGCTTCCGGCCCATCTCTCTCCTGCCGTTCCCCGCCAAAGTGATTGAGAAAATCGTCAACGCTCAACTCACCAACGCCCTGGAAACCAACGACTCCCTCGACCCCACACAGTTCGGTTTCAGGGCCAACCACAGCACCTAAACCGCCCTCATCGCAGCCACAGACGACATCAGAGCCCTGACCGACAAGGGAGGTCTGCCACCGCACCCTGATACGCCGCCTCAGCAACGCCGGCATCAGAGGCAAGCCCTGGAATGGATCGTCTCCTTCCTCTCCGGAAGGACTCAGAGAGTCCGCCTGCCCCCCTTCAGATCCACAGCCACGGAGATCATCTGCGGCGTACCTCAAGGATCCTCCCTCAGCCCCACTCTCTTCAACGTCTACATGACCCCACTGGCGAACATCGCACGCAAACACGGACTCGACCTTATATCATACGCCGACGACACCCAGCTCATCTTATCCCTCACTAACAACCCCACATCAGCCAGGACCAAACTACATAAAGGAATGAAGGAAGTGGCGAACTGGATGACAGACAGCCGTCTGAAACTGAACACAGACAAGACGGAGGTCCTCATCCTCGGCCCCACTCCCACCACATGGGACGACTCCTGGTGGCCCCCCGCCCTAGGCAGCACTCCCCAACCCACCGACCACGCGCGCAACCTCGGCTTCATCCTGGACTCTTCCCTCACCATGACCAGACAGGTGAACTCAGTGACCTCGGCATGCTTCAACACCCTCCGCATGCTCCGCAAGATCTTCCGCTGGATCCCCACTGACACCAGGAAAACCGTCACCCACGCCCTCGTCACCAGCCGCTTGGACTACGGGAACACCCTGTACGCCGGCATCGCCACCAAGCTGCAGAGGAAACTCCAACGGATCCAGAACGCTGCCGCAAGACTCATCCTGGATATCCCTCGCCACCACCACATCTCCGGACACCTGAAAAAACTCCATTGGCTCCCGTCAACAAGCGGATCACCTTCCGACTACTCACCCACGCACACAAAGCCCTTCACAACCTTGGACCCAAACTCATCAACAACCGCGTCTCCTTCTACACCCCTCCGCGCACTCTGCGCTCCACCGGACAGGCCCTGGCAGCCATATCCCGCATCCGCAAAGCCACCGCCAGAGGAAGATCCTTCTCTTTCCTGGCAGCGAAGACCTGGAGCTCTCTGCCCAGCCACCTTCGCGCCATACCTGACCACCTCTCCTTCAGAAGGCAGCTCAAGACCTGGCTCTTCGAGCACTGACCCCCCCCCCCCAGGGCCTTGAGACCCTTGATGGGTGAGTAGCGCGCTTTATAAATGCGATTGATTGATTGATTGATTGAACGTAGGAGGGGTGCCAGTCGTTAATTGACCCCCCTGATGTCCCGGATCCTGGCGGTGGCCTACCCCGATATGGATGGGCGCGTGAGGACATCACAGCAGACACAAGGGGGTGAGTATCAGCACATTCTGCTATATTAGCGCACAGTGGAGGTGTCTGGGTGGGGGAGGAGGGCTGTGGCTATCTCTAGGCCAGGGCGGTTTCTGTAGGCTAGGCCCCTCCGTTAGGCATGGGCCTGTGCCCCCGCCCCCCACCTCTGTAGGGTGCTAAGTACAGCTATCCATGGCCCGGGCTCACCTATGTGTGAATTTGTCGTCCATAGACTTGTAGGCCAAGTCACAATAATTGAGTAGTGTACCCCGAGTGCGCGGCGTAGTGCAGTGGGCTTCTGTCTCTGTCCTCTCCGCCAACGGTGCCGCCAATGCATGCACTCAACATGTCTTTCTTTCTTCTCCCCCCCCTTTTCTTTGGTTTTCCTGTTCATGTGTGCATTAGCATCATCAGGCGGAGGAGAAGTGGCATTGGCGCACGAGGGAGCTGCATCTCAAATGGCCCCGGAGGGCCCTGCAACCGACTCGGAGTTAACCAGTGAGACGGAGGGCGAGGGGAGCTCCACAACGGGGACCCGTGGAGACGTCAGCGACACCGACACGTCCTCGGAAGGGAGCTCCCTTGTGGTGGCGGCAACATCCGTGCCCACCGCCACAACAGGTACAGCCGCCACCCAGCGCACCAGCTCCGCCCTCCCAGCAGCCCCTCAGCTTTCGCCCCGTGCCCGCTCGGCCAGGAAGCCGGCCATCTCCTTCGCCCCTGGCACCTCAGGTCCTGCCCCAGTTACCCCTGCTGCCCTCAGTGCGGAGATCATTGACCTCCTCCAGACGCTCATTGTTGGGCAGTCTACCCTTTTGAATGCCATCCAGGGGGTAGAAAGGGAGGTGCATCGGAGCAATGCATACCTGGAGGGCATTCATTCGGGTCAGGCTGCCCATCAGCGATCGTTCAACGCTCTGGCCTCAGCACTGACGGCAGCAATTGTCCCTGTGTCTAGCCTCCCCCCTTCAACTTCCTCAACCCAGTCCCACTCCCCTGTTCCTCTGCCTATCCCAGCCACACCTACAGACCAGCCTGCACACACCTCAACACCCAAGGGCAGCTCATCCAGACATAAGCACCACAGATCACACAAGCATTCACCCAAGCAACATCCACATGCAGACATGCCAACAGCCACTGCCTCCTCTGTGTCCCCCTCCTCCTCGTCTCCCTCCTCCCTCCCTGTGACGTCTCCACTCACACCTGCAAGCACACCACCATCAGCCAGTACGTCCATCACCACCACACCCACCAGAACAGTCCGCACACGTGCAGTCACCACCCCCACTGCCATTTACACGTCCCCTGTGTCCTCTCCCAGTGTGTCTGTCACCCCCTCTTCCAAACCACACAAACGCAGGCAGCCACCCACCCAACAGCCATCCACCCCGCCTCCAGCACAAGCACCTGCACCCAAAGACACCACACTTCACTCTCCTACAACCACATCCTCTTCCTCCACTCCCATACCCACTACAACTACCCGTCCCTGTCTTTCTAAATTGATTTTCCTTTCCAACCTTGACCTCTTTCCAACAACTGACCCACCCCCTCCATCTCATAAGACTCCAATCAGCACCTCAGCCACCACAAGCCCTGCACCTACTAGGACCATCGTTCAGGGCTATTGGAGTCCACCAGCTCCTAGGGCAGGAACATCGGCCAGCAGCAAGGGGACAGCCAGCCCACCCCCTGGGAAAAGAACCAAAAAAGGGAAGGGCCGGCGCGACAGGCCTGAGACGGCTGCCCCCAAGGACACCACCCTTGCACCGTCACCTGGCCCATCCACAAAGGGAGGCAAGGGCCCCAGAGATTCTGCCAAGGGGGGCAAGGGCAGCAGGGCGGACAAGTCCGGCAGCAGGCGAGCTGCCCAGGAGGACCCCACCAGCCCCATTGGGGGTGTGACGGAGGACACCCACGGGCCCAGGACTCCAGCACAGGAGGGCCCCGCAAGCGAAAGGTCGGATGGCGACTGAGCGGGAATTATTGGCGAGATCTGGTTCCCTAGGAACACAAGACAAGCACCGCTGAACAGGGCCCCGCCGTGAGAAGCACTGCTGAACAGGGCCCGCTGTGAGATGCACTGCTGAACAGGGCCCCGCCGTGAGAAGCACCGCTGAACAGGGCCCTGCCGTGAGATGCACCGCAATCAGCCAGATGGTGCTGAGTTTACTGCCGCCATGGATAGTTATAAGCCCGACTGCTGTCACCCCATCATGATCTGATCCTGGTGGGGACGGCGGTCTTTAGGCAAGTCCACCCACCAAAGTTGTAATTTGGTGGTGAACAATCTAGGCAAAAACATCATGTTTAGTCTCCCTAATAAGGAATGTTACAACATGCAAAAAGGGCATCTATTAATGGTGGCCTGTAGCATTCATAGAAGTTTTTAATAGATTTGTTAGCTGAACGCCCAGATTTTTTAGAGACATCCCTTTCCAAGTCAATCCTAATTTGTTTAGTGCTAACCTGTGCCTATAAATTGGGTCAGCCACTCCCATACCCATTGATTTTTCATAATTAATATGGAATCCTGAAACCTTTTCAAACTGCTTAAGTTAGTCTAGTAGAGGCAGTAGTGTGGTATTTAAGCTTGTTTGAACACACAACACATCTCCTGCAAAAAGGGCCAGTTTATACTGTTCTCCATCTACATCAACCCTGTAAATATCTGGGCTATTCTCAATTCTGTGGATCAACGGGTTCATTGTTAGTGCGAACACACGGGGGACAACAGACAGCCTATGAATAGAGACACACCCATGTTGTGTCTCTATTCATATGGAAATTGTCAGAGAGCACTCACCTTTGACCTTGATTCACATGGCTGGGCACATATAAGTCTCCAGAAAATATGTGTGCTTGTGGGTGCCTAAGCCTGTTCTAGATAGAACTAGTTTAAGATAATGCCTGTCATCTTTATCAAATGTATTTGCTGCAACAAGTGAGAGCAGGACAGTTTGAATGTAATTTCACTAAATCAATCAGATTAATGGCTAGACATTTTTAGCCTTGTGCCTGTATATTATGCACAAATACAGCCTAACAGTTTGAGACTAGTAGTGGCTATATCGTACTAAGACCTGATACTAGTATTGATGTAAAAATCTTTACATTAACATTTAACAAGGCTATTGGGGTCATTCTAACTCTGGCGGGCGGCGGAGGCCGCCCGCCAGAGTTCCCCCCTCCAGAATACCGCACCGCGGTCAGGAGACCGCAGCGGTTATTCTGTGTTTCCCGCTCGGCTGGCAGGCGACCGCCAGGAGGCCGCCCGCCAGCCCAGCGGGAAACCCCTTCCCACGAGGAAGCCGGCTCCGAATGGAGCCGGCGGAGTGGGAAGGTGCGACGTGTGCAGTTGCACCTGTCGCGAATTTCAGTGTCTGCACAGCAGACACTGAAATTCATTGTGGGGCCCTCTTCCCGGGGCCCCTGCAGTGCCCATGCCATTGGCATGGGCACTGCAGGGGCCCCCAGGGGCCCCACGACACCCCATACCGCCATCCTGTTCCTGGCGGGCGAACCGCCAGGAACAGGATGGCGGGATGGGGTGTCTGAATCCCCATGGCGGCGCAGCAAGCTGCGCCGCCATGGAGGATTCAGCAGGGCAGTGGAAAACCGGCGGGAGACCGCCGGTTTTCCTCTTCTGACCGCGGCCAAACCGCCACGGTCAGAATGCCCTGCGGGGCACCGCCAGCCTGTTGGCAGTGCTCCTGCCGACCCTGGCCCGCGGGGGTCAGAATGACCCCCAATATGCCTATAAGAAGCACAATTTGTCCGATCCATATCAGGTGTCACTAAAAGGATGGCCACTGATTCCAGGATTGAAGGTGTGACTGACTTTGTGAGTAGGAAAGAATTAAGGGGCAAATTTACTAACAATTGCATCATGGATGCACCACTTTTTTGGTGCAGCCACACAAAATATTATTGTTATTTATTATTTACAAAGGCATGCAAATCAGACATGTGTGGCTTTTCATGGGATTTTTCTCAAAAAGTAACAAAAGACAGCACAGCTTTTTGGAGGTGTGAATATTCCCAGATTCACTAAAGCTAGAAAGCCTGTGAATGTGTGAAAAAGCTAATCCTCCCTGAAGCAGGCGCTGCAAGGGGAAATATCTTTATTTGTCACTGCTATGTTCTCTTCCCATGTCTGATGCATTGTGAAGCTCACAGAGGCATAGGAAAAAGTTGTTTCGTATTCAAGGTTTCTCTTCCTGCACAAACAAATCCTGTCCATAATGCGTAGAACTCTTACACTACGGTTCAAGGGGTCCTTCATTGGTAATAGGCAGCACAAAGTACACCGGTTCTAGGAAACTGAAGAAATGCTCCAGCTCTTTTTTGGTATGGCTCATTTTTGCTGTTTCCCTTTCATGCAATGTGTAGCAGCAACTTTGCTTGCTGCCCTGTTTTGCATGAAATGTAAGAGAATATGCCCCCAAAATACCTTTGTCAAGGGTTCCAATAGTATGTTACAACCTGATCTATAAAAGGAGACAGCAAATCTATTTGGACCTCAGTTCCTATTCCAACAGAGAATAGTAGCCAACACCTCTCCTCATGTAGGAGGTCCTCCAACTTCAACAATGAGGGATCCATGTGAAGGAAAGGGAATCCCTGCAAATAGGATTCCTGTTGTTCCCAAGGTAGAGCTTGTGCCTGATAGAGAATGGAGCAAAACATCAGTAAAGAATTCTAAAATATCAGTCATATTTGTATAATCTACATCTTTTTTACTTTTTATCTCATGAATATGATATCTGGTCTGCCATTGTTTAACTTTATATGCAAGTAGCCGGTTGAATTCAACAATTTGTTTTGCAGTATTTTTTAATTTTAATAACATATATTGATTTACTGGTTGCATTTGTCATGTACAGTTGTTCCAGTTTACCCTTAAACTTACCAATTTCTTTACTTGATTTTTGTGAACCGGTGCTTTTATGCCAAACTTCTAATTTTGTCAAAGAACCTTCTAGATCCCACTTTTTCTCTTTTGCCAATCTAGTGGTGTGCGAGATTAGTTCATCTTGCTAGGTGGCTTTTGTCATGTCCCATATTGTGTTTGTATTAAGTCTATTAAGCCCTGGTCCCTAAATAACGCTTCTATTTGTACCATCTATAGGAGGATGACTGAGGGTAAGCACTCAAATCTTACAGAAGTGTAAACAGGGAGTGGTCAGATAACCCTTGTGAATCTTGAATAGCCTGTAGAGTTGTAGACACCAGGGATCTAGCTATTAGAAAAAAGTAAATTCATACGTGCCTTCTCTGTGCATTTGAGTAGGATGTGTAATCATTTCACGCCCATTCGACTCTCTCCAAATATTGACCAAGTTCATATTAACCAGTCATTGGGTTTGTGAAGGGGGAATAGGGAGTAATTATTGGAATAACAGGTGTTGACACACACAATGATGCATTCGTATGCACAAAGTCGCATCACCATTATTAGATACCCCCGTTGTGAATTCTACGTCACCCCTGGAATGGAGGTACGTGGTCAGGCAGGTCCTGAGACCTACACCTGAGGATGCTGACTGACAGGTCAGAGGTGGGGAAACACGTAGCCAAAAGGAAAATGTACAAAGAGGAAACTTAGCTCAGATTCCCAGATCTGCACAAACACACCACAACGGTCCCAGGAGGTTGGCCCCAATAAAATCCACATGGCCAGAGGGATGCATGCACAGCTGGCCCAAAATGTATCCACACAAGGTCGAGGTCCACCTGTATTAGTTATCAGGACCCCATTTACAACTCCATGACAACTGTTCACATTCTTAACTAAAAATTTGATTTTTTTAATCACTTTTGGTACTCAGAGAAATGTATAAATGTCACTCAAAACTGATGTACACTGAGAGACAGTCCTCCTATCCTGATTCTGTAACTGCTCTCTTGGCAGCATTTGCAGCAAACACCTCTTGTCTTCCGTTTTTTAAGTTAAATTCTCATTCAAGCAACATTTTGGTGAGCCAGTCAGGAGCTGATTGGTTCCTTGGACCTGACTGCGACCGAAGGGAGTGGACCCTGCCCAGATGGATTCACATTTGCACAACAAGAAAGGTGAGCAGACGCAGCAACTGAATGGAAGTTCTGTGGAATCTGCGGGGTGGAGGTCTGCCCTGAAGCCGCTGTCAGAACGGTCAGAGCCTTTGTCCTTGCATTTGACATGTGGCAAACTAAGAAAAAGCATAACCTAGGGAAACCATCTTTATTTAATTGTCAGCATTAGGAAAGGTGAATAATGTTTGTATTTTTTTTGTTTTGAGTTTCTATTCACTTGGTCTGCTGAGCGTGACACAGATTGGTATGCATAAGGCTCTGGGTGTAATGTAGGGCCAGCACCTCTGTTTTAAAGGGTGACTTTCACTTGGACTGCTGGGTGTGACACAGATGGTACGCATAGGCATTGTGTTATATAGTGCCCATCTCAATCTTACTAGGCTAAAGGCGTTTTCTCTGTGCTACCGGTTTCTTAACGCTGCCAGTATCTGAAAGGAGGGAGAGGTGTGTTTGCTTGGGCCACTGGAAGTGACACAGATGGTATGCAGGACACCTGGTTGTGACATAAGGTGTAATTTGGACATTAGGGACCTAGAACTATTTGGATCCAGGAGATTAGGCATAGCTTGTGTTTGGCCAAGAAGGGGCTATGGTTGTTGAAGTTATTCCTTCTTTTTCTGCATAAATTGTTTTTATGTTTACACAGAGCTGTTATCAACAAGATATCAGGATCACTTAGTCCCAAACTCTGTGTGTGGTGTTGTTTTGAAATTGTGACGTTGGTAAATTAATGTGACAGTGTTTGTCTTAAATGTTGTGTTTTGTCAGTGATTTAATGTGAGATGAAGGCATTGCTGATTCTCACAAATCGCTATTTGATATTAAACTAAGGCTTGCTATTTTGATGCCAAATTTCAAGTTGTATGAGTTAATAATTGCATTTTTTCCTAGGTTGTGGTCCTTTATATGCATTGATATTTGTGTTTCTTAAATGCTTATTTTGATGCATCTGTGAATAACGTTTAGCTCATTAAATCTAGTAATCCTTGTGTATATTTCTCCACTACCCCAGTTGAACTAGTAATCCATGTGTACATATTTCCCCATTACCAGAGAAAAACTCAAAATTCTATAAAACTGAAAAGTTAGAATATGTATAACTCAAGGCCCGCTAAAAGCCTAAAAGCTAAAAAGAGTAACTATCCCCTAAAAGACTACCCAAATTTATTATGAAATCACCTCTAAGACATATGCAAAAAGGGTTCCCCACACAGGCAAAAAAGCCTGATGAGTATTGTCATGAATGGCATGCACACACCAAGGCACAGGCATTCCCCTGGCCGAAAGAGGGAACCCTCAAAAACCACATAATAGAACTCACAAGACCACACATGCAAACTAAATACACAGAGCAAAACAAAGACAAAAGAGAAGCATTACTAGAATTATGGGCCATCTTTGAGGAGGCCCAGGTTGATAACACTCACCTGGAAACAGCAAGCAAGGAATTCGCACCTTTCCCCCCATACCCAGGAATCGACATGCTCCCCCCATGCCTGCATTCCTGCATAAGAATACACCAATCCACCAGCCAAGGGAGCCCAAGTAGCCCCTAACCAACAACAAACAGTTATGTCTAGACATGACGAGGTAACAGGCAAATAATTCCCAGGCACTCCCAGCACCACCCCAGTCCAGTGCTAGAGCTTGCCCAAAGTTTGCTCCCCCGTCCCGTCTTTCATGCTCAGGCTGCTGAACCTCAGCAAGCATTAAGAACACACACTCTGACTGGTTCCGGGGAACGCACTAGAGTGACAGGAAGATTCATAGCAGTTCTGGACAATGAGACAATAGCGGGGGTAGGAAAATAGGTCACAGTCCTCCGTGATCCGATAGCAAGGAGGGAACCACAGGGTCAGGTAGCTGAAGAAACAACAGAGAGCGAGGTTAAGGGCAGGTCCCGACTAAGAAGAATAGCACATAGCTCAGAACGAAAGAGGCAATCTAGGTGGGATTTAGAAGAAAGACATGAATTAAGAAGAGAGAGAAAGAGAGAGAGAGAGAGGGAGATAGAGACAGATAGCTTACACCCTGGAAGCCCAACAAGACAGTAGAGCAGTACGCCCTCCATCTGAGGAGAGCAGGGGTAGGTACAGAGCCCGGGTTGAGGTAGAATCCAAGGTAGAATTAGGGGAGAAGCTTTTGACTGGGGTCAGAGTCTCACTCGAGGGCCAACAAAGGAGAGAGGCTGACCAGGGAATCAGGGATCAAGATAGCCTAGTGCAAACTCATCTTAGACACAGGAGAGACAAGATGGCACAAGGATAGCAGTGACAGAAATGTCTGCTGCTCCTTCTGAACACGCAGGACAAATGAAGAAACACCAAGGGACATAGAAGCTCAGGAGGAAGGTGAGATCTTTGCAGGACCATTCTGCCACCTGCTAGCCTGCTGGACTTGAGGAAATGACCAGTATGATTGACCCTGGCAGATTGGGATCCTTCAAACCAGAGGACATAACTGTTGCAGAAGACTGCATCGGGCATGAAGGGGGAAATCCCAAGTGGAACTTACCTTACCTGCAGGATTGTATTAGGAAATGGGAACTCTATGTTGAGGGAAAACACTGGAGCTACCCAAAATAAAATATTTTCCTGCTACTATAGAAGGGCACATCAGGGACCATCTATGTGCCAAGGGCTCAGAAGGATAAGGAAGAGCTAAGAGCCAAACTACTGCCCTTGTTGGATGGGGCAGGGAAATGGATTTAATGCTTTTTGAAGAACAATGCAGGAATAGCCCTAGTGCCAGGCAATGTTAAGAGTCTGCTAAGTAGCATTATCAGTGAGAAGGCTATCACTGTGTTTGCCCTTATTTGCATCCCAGCAATTACCCTGAGGGAAGTGTTCCCTGACTGCCTAGATGTAGGAAGATTGATGACAGAAACCAGGAAACCTAGGGAGCTCTTTCCAAATGTTCTAGATGGAATGAGAGAACGGTGGGGACAGAAGACAGAACAGCCATGAACGGATACAGGCCCTCAGGTCATCTTCTTTTATAATAGCCTCAAAAAGGGGTTGGCCACTGAAATACAAAGTAGACTGGTCAGCGTAGTAGGGCTAGACACCAAACCCTGGAGGGAGATAAAAGCACACATATTGCATTTTCACAAAAGAAAACAGTAAAAGGATAGGGAAAAACAGAAGCAGGCCCAGAAGGACACTACTAAGTTGGTCCAACATAAACTGTAGAAGACCGCCCTCGAGGGGGCCACATTGTCTGCAAGTGTGCAAATGGCACCGGTTTTGAAGAGAGCTCCACTGCAAGGCCACAGCGTGTTTAGGTATAGGTACCAAATAGAAACCAGGAAGGTTGGCAGCACCTAAGCCCCATACAATGATACTATTGCCCCAGAATGGGCCAAATTGAAAACAGATGCACCTAAAGGGACACTACAAGCACAAGTCAATAAGCTGGGGAGAGAACATGCAAAATTTCCATCCGCAAAACCAAGCTCAGGGAAACCTGAGTCCATCTTGTATTGAGCAGCAGAAAAGTTAGTCCTCTGCCGCACCACTGCAACAGGGCTCAGGTAGGTGGAACAATACATGCCATTAGCAACCACAGACAGGGAACCCAGCCCAACAAGGACTGGGACCACAGCCATGACAGTGAGGGGTAACTGTTTGGGAAGTAATGCCTTCACACAGACACAGAACCCAAATGCACAATAAACTTAATACTTCCAATGTAAAGCATACATTTCACGCACATCTCAAAATTCACTGTACCTAAAACACAAAAGTAGAACCAATGAGACACAATTGGAGATTTAAACCTTTTGTGCATTCCAGAAGCTCAAGGTTGCTATGCAGCTGTCAATCGGGTATCCTCACCAGAATCCGCCATTCAGGTATGCTGTGCATCTGTACATTGGGGTTTTGCCATTCAGGGTTGCTGTGCAGCTGTCAATGGGGTATCCTCAATAGAATCTGCCATTTGGTGTACCTGTGGAAGCCTAAGCCCCACTCTGCTGCTGATTCCCCAGGGCAGGGTCGGTTCGCCACACCCCAGGGGGAGGGCTGGACAGCTCCCTGACCACTGCTTAAAAAGCTACCTCCCCCCCGGGTCCTCGCACCCACAAGCCAAATTGGGGAGAGTTCCAATGACCATGTCAAAAGGTCCCCATTCTCAGGTACCCAGCCAGGACCAAGAGTTCTTTTTGGTTTGTACTCCCAGCAGCAATAGAGCCCAGCTAGTACTGGAAGCCTTTGTTGCATAGTCTCAGTAGCAAAAGAGCCCACATAAATTTAACACCCTCCAGCCAAATGGAGGCCCCCTTTCAGTTCCTAAACAAAACTCTCCTCCAGTGTCAGGAGTCAGGCTTCCTGCACGGTTGGAATAATGAAGACCCCATAACCTCCACAGTACACAGACAAGTTCTGGCAGATTGTGAAGCACCACATGGCATTGAGTTAGTAGAGGAGATCCACGAGAAAATCCCGCCATCCCAGTCCATTCCCATATTGCAGGCAAACCATGATGAGATCTTGGCCTTGCTCTAGGCTCTCCATGTGGTGATATTTTTGCCTCCTCCTTTCCCTCAAAATTTTCCAAGTAGTAGCCAGGATTAGCAGGTCCAAATAAGATATTGTCTAAGGGAGAAGGGGTGCTAGGGAAAGGGAGACTGACAGATTCATCATAGCTCTGTGCAGAATAGAGCATAGAAGTATGCTCTTCTGCATCATGCCTTGAAACCAGCTAACACGCAATATCTCACACAAACTGACTGAAGGGATAAACAATCCCAATTTTGAACACTGCATATCAGAGGCACACTGGGGCTGCTGCACAACTCTCAGACCTCCAGTTCATGACAATTAAAACAACAGATGATATGAAGACCTAGAGAAACGCTCCAAGACCAATAAAAAGAAACCCAACGCTAGCCCAAAAGGAAGCATCTAGAAAAGGGCATAGTCAAGACACCTGTCGCTAATTGGGAGGGTCACGTTGTACTGCACATATCTGGGCTAGAGGGGAACACATGTGACTTCAAGGCATGTTGTGATCACCGACAAGCATTCTAAGCAACACGGCTCCTCTTTATATATCTCTGTGCACATGTAGGTCGTAAACACCACCAACACGGATGGTACCTCTATGCACATACTAGGGGACTGGAGGGCTGCTGATGCCAACAAAGCACCAGTTAGTAATTAAAATTATCCACATGCTCATGAGTGTCACCCCGAAAAACATACTCACAGATGCACACTAAGTCAGACATTGAGAGGGGGGAGGACCAACAACCCATAAAAATTAAAAAAGTTCATAAACTATAAACCATTTTTTTCCAAACTAGGTATATCGAGTGGGGCCACCTTCTGGTGCCTTACTAAATCACAGAAAATGCAGGAATTCCTAAAAAACAGTTGGTGACATGCAAGGATTTATTGTGTTTTTCCTTTTATAACAACCAAACAGTTCTGCAGTCGAGCCGCTAAGTGCAGCACCTCTACAGTGAACTATCACCTTCTCAGCATCTGCACCAGTACCCCAACAGGATCAAGTGCCACAAGTTGCTCCAAGAACTTTCCAAACCACTACCACCAACAGGACCAAAAGTTACAACCTGTTCCAAGAACTTCCCACATCAATACTCCAAATGGGATCCCAAAATACATCTTATTCCAAATACTTTTTTCAAACTATTTGCACCCAAGAAACTCCCATCATCAGAGGAATATGTACATCTCCACCAGAATAATCTCAAGACCTACAATGTTTTACAAGTTAAGTGTGTTTTTATGCACTTATCCATCCTCTGTTTGCTAGGGGTGCTACCACATCTATGCCTTTCCAAAACGTGGCCCTGTCTAATGGAGTTTATTCTGCAATCCCCATAGTGCTTGTGTAGGGACCTCTCCTATGTCACCTATAATTAGACCACACCCAACACTAGCATTTAACACATACTACACAGCACGCTTTTACAAAACATGTGATATCAACACATGACCACTGTGGGTTCAAAAGCATCAGCGGGTCATGTTATGCCTGATCACTGGTAACACAAGCAGTATGCACAGATAGGCTTTACTTGTCCCAAGAGGCAGCTCCTGAAAAAAGCAAAATGCGTTCTCCATCTATACCTGTGTAGGATTAGAGATAAAATACAACCTAACAGAGTGGAGCCCCATAGTGTAGTAATAACTCTGACCCACTACAAGACCAATCCCACAGCATTGTACCTTATCACCAAGCCTAGCAATATCCAAACTGAGCTAACTAGGATGTGCAGGAATGGCATCCTAGTGGAGGATACTGTTTGGCCCCAAAGCTTTCCAGAAAAGAGATTCTTGGAGGTAGCAAAGCCACCTAAAAAGTGCATAAACACATTTGCTCCTACTTCCATCTGTGGTCTCAGGGTGGCCCTTAGCATATCTGGGGGCGTCTTCATTAACAACAAGTGGACTGCAGACATGGCGTGTCAGTGCAATGCCATCCATCTCAATGACAGGAAGGGAAATGGGTCTCATAGGGGAGGATTAAATACCAGCATAGATACCCCATGTCAGGAAATCTGGCACACAGAAATAGATAGTTACATGTGGATAGAAGGGAAGGGGTGAGCCTTAATTGTACAGCAACTCATTCTGTATTCCTTATGATTAGGAGGTACAGGAACCATTCCGCTAGGCACAAATGAAAACTGTGGCACAATCCTGTACATTCCAGACATGCAATGGGGAACCTCCACACTGATGGACACTTACTGGTAACACAGTGAGTTTGCTTCCATCCAGCTCGTCCTTTGGATGGCAGGGCCTCTCTTCCGTCATCACCATACATACATGACACTGGTCATTTCTGAAGAAGATCTGTCAGAACTGTACCAAAACCCGCTACGGCAGAAGACTACTCTGTTGCATCAAGCTCGAGAGAAAAGACATGTTGGAATTTGTGAGAAACGGGGTCACTAGTTGGCAGTCAGTTTACACCATGTCCAAGTAGGGACCCTCACTCTAGTCAGGGTATGAGAGATACACAGCTCAAAGACCCCCTGCTCACCCACTTGGTAGCTTGGCACAAGCCGTCTGGCTTATCACTGAAGCAATGTGTAAGGTATTTGTATAAACATACACAGCAACACAGTGAAAGCACCACAAATGGACTTCACACCAGTTCAGAAAAATAACAAATACTTATCTAAATCAAACAAGACCAAAACAACAAAAATCCAACATACACATGAAAAGATATTCATTTTTAAAGTAAAAAGAGTCTTAATCCCTAGAAATCAATGGATGCTTTGTTATAGCACAAAGTACCTGGTATGCGTCAAAAATAAAGCCGCATCGATTCCTTACTTGCAAGTGAAGCCGTGCATCGATTCTTTCTCTGCCGGGTAGGCGATGTGTCAATTATTTTCTTGCAGGGAATGGATGCGTCATTTTTTGGACAAGCAGCCTTGGGTCCGTGCAGTGATGTTGAAGATTTTGACGCTCAGGAAAATGCGTGGAAAATCCGGATGTATTGCACCAATTAATCCAACCTGAACTGGTGTTGCGTTGATCTCACCAGTGCTGTGTCGATTTTTCAGCTGAGGTGCAGGCGCTGCATCAATTTTTCTGCTAATGGGCTCCAGTTTCTGGATTTTCACCTTGAGTTCACCAGCTTCTCCTTTCAAGGGCCAAGGGACTGGATGTGGCACCACCCGGCATGGTAGGGGTCTCAGCAAGAGAGTCCAGGTGCTGGCAGATTATATTTTTGATGGCCCTGAGACTTCAGAACAGGGGGCAAGCTTAGTTCAATCCCTTAGAGAAACTTCACAAGCAGGATTTCAGAAAGCAAAGTCCAGTCCTTTCCCTCTTTAATCAGAAGCTACAGCAGAGCAAAGCAACAGGCAGGATGGCAGGTCCTCTTCAACCATCAAGCTTGTCTCCTTGGTAGATGTTCTTCTTAATCAGGAAGTAATCTAAAGTTGTGGGGTCAGCAGTCCAATACTAATACTCATTTCTGCCTTTGAAGTATGCAAACTTCAAAGGAAAGTCTTTGTAGTGCACAAGACTCTGCCTTTTTTGCCCTAACCCCAGAAACACTCTAAGGGGGTTGGAGAATGCATTGTGTGTGGTCAAGCACAGCCTTTTCACGTGCAGGTGTCATCTCCTCCCTCCCTACTCTAGCCTGGGTGATTCATCAGGATATGCAGGACACTCCTTAGCTCCCTGTCACTCCCTTAGCTCCCTCTGTCACTGTCTAGAGGGAATTCACAAAAAGCCCAACTGTCAATCTGACTCAGAGGTGGACTCCACAGACAGGCAGAGGTACAGAATGGTGAGGCAAGAAAATACTGACTTCCTAAAAGTGGCATTTTCAAACAGACAATCTAAAAAACAACTATACCAAAAAGATGCATTTTTAAGTTGTGAGTTCAGAGACGCCAAACTCCGGATCTCTATCTGCTCCCAATGGGAAATTGCACTTAAAAGATGTTTCAAGGCAATCCCCAAGTTTACCTATGGGAGAGATAAGCCTTACAATAGTGAAAAACAAATTTTACAGAATGTCACTATCACGACATGTAAAACACACCAGTACATGTCCTACTTTTTAAATGCACTGTACCCAGCCCATGGGGCTACCTTGGGCCTAACTTAAGGGTGACTTACTTCTACTAATAAGTTTGGGCCTGGAAAGTGTTGAGACTTGTCAGGTTAAACTGGTAGTCAAAAACTGTACCCATAGACACTGCAGTGACAGGTCTGAGACATGTTTACAGAATTACTCATGTGGGGGGCACAACCAGTGCTGCAGGATCATTAGTAGCATTTGATTTATAGGCCCTGGGCACATCTAGTGCACTTTATTAGGGACTTATTAGTAAATTAAATATGCCAATCACAATACCATTTACTGAATTACCAATACAATTTAGATGGAGAGCACTTGCCCTTTAGAACTGGCCAGCAGTGGTAAAGTGCCCGGAGTATCAAAACCAGCAAAAGCGAATTTCAGCACCGGATCTAAAAACTGGAGGTCAGAAGCAAAAAGCACAGGGAAATCACGCCAAGACCTGCCAGGTCTAACAGACTTGATGACTGAAATGGAGGGTGAGGTATGTGTGAGGGTCAGAGCATATTCCTGTACTTTTATATCTAGCAATGACATGGAGAATGGAACTCTGACTCTTGCCATTCTAGCATTGCACTGACTACGGAAAGACATGCGTGATGAAGGAGGTGCCCCTGAACAGGAATGGTTCACCAACTGGTTCTCCTGGCTCCCCCTCTGGCTAACTGGTCTATGTACATCATTGTTGCCCATTTTCATTGTGTTGCTGTTTTTGTGAGAATTCCTGCAAGTGGAGGTTTCCTGCTGCAAACACTCAACAATGTGACTTTAATGACCTGTGGGTTTGATGGTGTAGTTAAAAATTCAGCTGGAATAACCAATGTAAATGCACACAACAATGTACTCATATACACAAATAAAGTTGCATCACCATTATTAGATTCCCTTCTTGTGAACTCTCCGTCAACCCTGGCACGGAGGGACATGGTCAGGCAGGCACTCAGACCTAGGCCGCAGGATGCTGCCTGACAGGTCAGAGGTGGGGTAACACGCAACCGTCAGGCAAACACGAAAACAGTAAACTTAGATCTGATGCTACAGATAGGTGCAGCAACACCACAACGGACCTTGGCGATAGGCCCTAATAACACCCATATAGCCAGAGAGGTGTGTGCACTCCCCAAAACACCATAAAGTTAGATGCCACATGTAGTTAGGAACACTTAACCAATCAGAACATGGAGCAACCACGCGCCCCTGAGGCCAGACATCTGGCCACGTTCCGACTGGCCTACATTGTGTCCATGCAAGGTCGAGGCCCACCTGCATTTGTTATCAGGACGTTACTTTTTGTTACTTTATGGTACTCAGAGAAATGTATAAAAATTGCTCCAAACTGATGTACACCGAGAGACAGTCCTCAGACCTTGCTCTGTAACTGATCTCCTAGACTTAATGTTGCCAAACACCTCCTGTCTTCTGTTTTTGAGTTAAATTATTTTTCAAACAACAAGGGCAAGGAACAAGGTATTGGTTTATCTATCTATTGTAGGATTCAGTATAGTGTCAAAGTCACACGCTTTAAGGTCCCCTCTAGTAAAGTCCACCAACACTGGGAGAAGTGCACCATGGATTGTTTCTTTGTCACAGATTAGGCCATAAATGGAAAACAATGTAAACATATGTTAGACTACTTTACCTCCCTACCCAATAACCCTTCAATCTTTGACAGGATATATTTGATCTATAATCAGAGAGAGGCATGCCTGGTTAAAATTTCCACACCCTTTGTTTTGTTGTGACTAGAAGAACTCAATTGTAACAGTGCCAATAGGACTGTAGTCTCACTCTTTCAGTGTTCTTTTGGTTGGTAATCCTCTTTGAGCAAAGGAATATCTACCTCCTTGGTCTGCAAACATTCTCATAATGCATATTTATTTCTCTGCCAAGTTCAATCCTTACCTGCTTATTTGTTAATATGAATGTCAAGCAAAGCCGGAAGCCCCAAATGTAGGGGACGCTCTCTTTACTTAGGAAGGTTGTCACTTCTCTGAAAGCTTGTCTTTTGGCAAGTGAGAACACAGAGATGTCCTGATAGAGAGTCTACTTTCAAATCTACTGTTTCCATCTTCCTGGCAGTGGTAGGATTTCGTCTTTGACTTGGAAGTAAGGAATTGTCACCAACACATCTGATGTTTGTCTGTTACACTGTTGATTTTCTGAAAAAGACAGGGTGAGTATTATTCAAGACAATTACTTTTGGTACACGATTGTCCAGAATACGATAAAACGAAGATTAAACATAATTCTCCAGGTTTGCATTGCCCACAGTAGCGTGTATGCCTCTAATGAGTATGTTATTTCTTTGAGAAAAAGGCTTGTCGTTAGTTCTCCATAGTTGAGACATCTTTTGGTGGGTTTCAAGGATTGTGATATGGTGGTCATTCTCCCTCTTTATTTTATCTTATCTAATCAAGTTTCTGTTTCTGGAATAGCATGGTCAAGATCAGCAATTGCTTTTGTAAAATCAATGAGAAGCAGTGTAAGATCCATCTTATAGTCTTATATCACGTGGTTTATGGTGCCCTTTGTAGATGAAGAGCCATATCTAAAGTGTATTCATCGATGGTGGCACCCTCTGTGGTTCCATCTGAGACTTTAGCTGATTTTCCAGAAAACAGTATGTCATTAATAGAAAACATTTGTGTTTTTTTACCCTATGGAATCAGGACACCCAGCACTAATTGCCCGATATCAATGTGGATATCAAAATAGAGATACTAATGGAAAGGACTGTTATGCTATGACCGCCGAGCGGCCTATACTTCTGCACATTCTAAATATATTGCAGCACTCCTGGATTGCTGGCCTCTGATTCCCAGGCCTTGCTCTTTAAATTTTACAGATTCGTGAATAGTGTGGGGTGGGGGGTGCTAATGAAAAACAACTTATTTTAAGGTCCTTTTGCAGGTCAGGTGGCCGGATTCAGGCCTGTTGGCCTAGGTGCTTGGTACCCAGGTGGAGAATGCAGAACGATAGAATGATTTGTCTTCGAGACTGACAGCTAATTTCCACGCCTTCAGGACCCTCAGTAAGAGTTGTTGTTTCCCAAATCCCTTCAGCTTTCCTCCGATTAGTTCAATTGTATTGCGGGCACTATCCTGGCACACATGGTGTGCTGGTCCTGTTACCTTCAGGCCCTCCTCCTCAACTGGCTATTGTGTTGTGTCCTACCGTTACCAAGGATTTACATATATGAATCTGATCCCACATGGGGAGTTGAGGGGTAACGGGGGTTCTCAGGATTTAGGAGGTCTCAGGCCAGTGTGCTGCATTGAAGCAAACCCCCACCCGGACGCTTCAGGGGTCCCCACACCAAGTGGGCTGCAGGGGACTTTCTCACGCCACTGTTCTGCTGAGTCGAGCACCCCAGCTACTTTCCGATTTTTTAGCCTGTGTAGCTGGGAAGGGTATTCACGGAGGACCCGGCTCCTAGGCTTATGCGCCATGTGGGTAGTCGCCCAGGCCTCACCCCCCAAATAATGATTGTTTTAATGTGCAGGCATTAGTCCAAAGGATTAATGATTGCTCCCTTGTAACAAACATCGGAGTGTATTCTTTTCAATGAATCCAACCTATCTTGATGGCTATTCTGTCTCGACTGCAATATTACTAGGTTAAATCATTGTATAACAACTGAAAGCCACCCTCCTATATCCCCATATTCACTCTCTACACTACCTCCTTTCACTATATTATATTGTTAGATCCCTATCACGGTTGCTGTCCTTAAAAATGAACGTCTGATTTTCTGCCTGAAGTACTAACGGGTAGTCATAGAACAGTGTGCTGCTTTCACCTCAGTTGGTGTGGAGAAATACATGCTTTTATTTATCATGAGCGTTTTTATTAACGAAACACAAATATTTCAAGTGTATAATCACACTTTATCTCGCAAGGTCAGAGCTATCTTGCTGGAAAGCGCGATAGTGGGTGAAAGTAAAATGCATATGAATAGTTTCATGTTTAAGCTTGTTTAAAAAAAAAAAAAATCCATATTGTTTTAGGGTAACATACTTTTTCCATAGTAAGTTGTTAGGAATGTGATGAATGGATACTGAAAAAAAAATTGAATTAATAGCCTTTATTGAAAAACAGCCCGGAAGATTAGCATTTCAAAGGACAGCAGTGGTGCTCAAAGACTATTAATCCACATTAGACAGCATGTGGAAAAGGTACCTTAATTCTAATTATTGTGTAAAATAATTGTAATATATAGCTGAAATTATTCAATCGCTTGATCACTCATGACCAGTTAGCATCACCTACTTAAGGCAGCTTACTCAGTCCACGTAATATGTAACTTATTAAGTGTATACAAATGTTTTTTCAGGGATAGCTGCGGCTTACTCCAATACCCTTTCTGAGACTGTGACATACTATTTGTTATATTTTTTTAGTTTAAGAACCGTTTTCTTCTATTTTGGGTTTCTTGGTAAATGTTTGAATTTGGGTCTCTAGTTAGCAGAGGTATGTACCCTGTTCAAGTAAGGACCACAGTCCTAGTCAGGGTAAGTCACAACACAAAATAAAGTATTCTGTGCTCACACTGTGGTAGCTTGGCACAGAGCAGGCAGGCTTTTCTTAGAAGGAAATGTGTAAAGTATTTGTGCAATAACTCATACAGTAACACAGTTAAAACACCACGAAAAGACTCGGCATCAGGTTAGAAAAATTGAAAATATTTATCCTTCTAAAACAAGATCAAAATGACAAAATCCATCCAGTGGAAGTGGAGATATGAACTTTTAAAGATTAATTGTGAAAATAGTGCTTAGATGTCACTAGCAGGTCAAAAGGTTACTTGAGGTCACGAGGGACAGGTGCAAATACAAAATACAGGCTGACCGCAATGGCACGTAGGCCGGCTACAAAACCCATGCAGGGTTCACTGAAACAATATCTTTGGTCTTTGGTATAGCGATGCGGCAACGTTGAGTGCACATTGCGTCAATCTTTTTCATGCAGTCTAGCACTGCGTCATCTGCCGGCTCCATTGAGGTGCATGCAGTGCGTCATCGTTGGGCCACACAGAGTGTCGCCGGCTAGCCACACAGGCTGTAAATCTGCTGCCATCGGGCAGCCATTGTGTCATCGTCGGAAAGTGGTGAGCAGATTTTTCTCCCACACTGGAGGCGATACGTCACTGTTTGAAGAACATAGTTGCAGATCCCTCTCCTGAGGCCCAGAACTTGGAGGAGGCACCTTAGGCAATGGTGAGACTCACAGAGACTAGAGTCAAACAGCACTAGGAGAGTTATAAGCAGTCTTTAAAGTCCCTGAGATGGCAGGAGAACAGGGGGCAAGCCCGCAAGCACTTGAAGATCGCTCTGATGGGAAGACAGAGTCCTTCCAGCAGGGTCAGAGAGCAGCATACAGAAGGGCAACAAGCAGAAAAGCAGTCCATTTGAGTCATTTGAGCAGTACAGCAGTTCTTCGGACGGAGGTTCAGTTCCTGGTCCAGAAGTGTCTGATTTGATGGGGTCAAAGGACCCAGTGCTCATACCCATTTGTGTCTGTGAAGTGGGGGAGACTTCAAAGAGTGGTTTTGAAGTGCATCAGTTCCCCTTTCAGCTCAGTCCTGTCTGCCAGGATATCTGTGGGGAGTGGGGGGTGGAGGGTGTAATCGGTCCTTTGTGTGGGGTCAGGCCACTACCCTTCAAGTGTAAGTGAGAGCCCCTCCACCCTTCTTACCCAGGAAGATCCATCAGTATGCAGATGAATGCAGATGCAGTTGAGTGTCCTGTGTTTGTGGTTGTATAGATGGAATGCACAACTGTAGCCATCACCGTGGCCAGACTTGTGTTGGAGACAGGCTGTGAGGCATATAGAGCAATAAGAGCAGAGAAATTCCTACTTTGTAAAAGTGGTATTTCTAAAATAGTAATGATAAACCTGACTTTACCAGTAAAGGGAATTTATCATTACCATTCCAAAGATATGAAAAATGATGTAGCTACTCCTTTCTGACAGGAGTTACAGCTTAAAACTAGATGAAGTAATTACCAGTGCTGACCTATGAGTAGAGCAGGCTTCCCCATAGTGAAAAACAACTTTGGGAGTTTTTCACTACCATGACATGTAAAACTTAAAAGTACATCTCCTGTCTTTTAAATACATTGCACCCTGCACTGTGGGTTACCTAGTGCCTACCTTAGGGGTGACGTATATGTAACAAAAAGGGGAGTTTAAGGCTTGGCAAAGGGTTCTAATGGCCAAGTCGAGTTGGCAGAAAAATGCACACACAGGCCTTGCAATGGCAGGCTTCAGACATGGTTAATGGGATACTAATGTGGGTAGCACAATCAGTGCTGCAAGCCCGCTAGTAGTATCTAGGCCCATATTTATACTTATTTAGCATCGCATTTGGGCCACTTTTTGATGCAAAAGTGGTGCAAACTTACAAAATACAATTGTATTTTGTAAGTTTGCACTGCTTTTGCATCACAAAAATGACGCAAATGTGGCGCTAGAAAAGTATATGGGCCATAGTTTATAGGTACATATAGCACATTTTACTAGGGACTTATAAGTAAATTAAAAATGCCAATTGAGTAGTAACCAATGTTACCATGTTTAGGGGAGAGAGGAAAAGCACTTTAGCACTGGTCAGCAGTGGTAAAGGGTGTAGAGTCCTAAAACCAGCAGTAGCAAGATCGGAAAAATGGAGGGAGGTAGGCAAAATGTTGGTGGAAGACCAAAAGCCAGCGAACGCTAACCTCACGTCCTGCTGCAGGTGTTGCTGCCTGACTCGTTCACATAGAACTGGCTGGCTGATACTTATTTGCTTAACCGATATACAAACTGTCAAATGAAAAAAGTGCATTCTTCTAACATTTGGGATTGTATCACTTGAAGCACTTTAGATTGCATCACTGCACTCAGTGGTCTTTATTATAGCTGGCAGTGTTTAAACATTAAACAAAAAACATGATAAGCCATCTTATTTCTGCTCTTATTAGTGAATCAAAAGGCAAGTCAGTTTTCTAATCCCTCCTACCAAAAAAAGGGAAGTGGAGGTGAACAGGGACAGAAGGTTCTTTGGGACAGACCTGGCAACTAGCTTTTGTCCTTGATCCCACAAAAGTTTCTGATTGGCCTGCTGTTGATAGATAGAGCAATACATCCTCTGTCTCAAATGCCACCTGAACAACATAGAATACTCATGATATGAAATAATATACCTTACACCAGTTTTGTAGCTTAAAACCAAACTTTAGCACAGATCACAGGATGTCATCATTCACATTTAAACTTAAAAATGCTAATTAGTTCTAGTTTCCAAAGTCATTTTGAAATATTATGCTTTTACGGCTACAGAGAATACAGCTTTCAATTACAAAGATTAGGGGTTGCAAAACTGAAGTATGATATATATTAACCTCTTTTTCATATCATTGGTAGGTGCAGCTCCATCTCCTTCCACCCCATTGAACGTTGCTTTTTGTGGCTAAACGGTATCAAGGTACTTTTTTAAGGTAAATCGCACTTCAGCTAAACAGCATTTGATGTACAATGCAGATAAATTACAATACTTCAGTTTACATGAGATAACAAAAATGGATAGATAACAAATATGTTAGGATGAAAACTTTTCACCTAAATTAATGCTCAGAATGTTCCTTTGAAGTCAGATATATAAGTGTAAATGAATAAAATCAACTGAGGTCAGAGCCTTCAGTTACTGTCTAGATCAGATAACTAGCCGTCCAAATGTATCCTTTTTAGCAGAGACCATCTATCCACATGGCCTTAGTATCTGTCCAAGATTAACTAGCAGTTTGAAGACTTCTAACTAAATGATTTGAATTTTCGAAAGCACAATATTATTTTGAAAAGCTTTCTTTTCCCACAGCCAATGAGAATTAAGTCATTTATGCTATTTCTATTTTATTTTATTTTTTATTGCGGCTCTTCATAGAAGCTTTAATTTTTGGAGACTTACAATTTTATGACCACCTTTCATTCTTTCAGACTAGTTTTTATTCCCAGCGGCCTCCCTGAGTTCCTGCTTTGAAGCTTTTTGACATTCTTAATAAGAATATTTTTTTGGGTCACAGATGTTCTGCCAAACTTTTGAATCCTCGATATATGGCATCATATACCTATCCCTAATACATTTCCTTCAGGGACGTCAGGTGTCAACTGTTACAATACTGAGGCCATTAGATTAAGGCACTGTAGATTTTTGGTTGCTAATTTACTAGAAACTGGTTTTGTGGTCCTTGAGGGAGGGACACATCCATTTCACCTGAAGATGTTGATTTAGACTTGAGGGCCTCAAATGGAGGATTTTGAGGTACTCACTTTGACCTAGGAGTGGGTACAACGTACTTAGCAGTGCTGCTTCAATCCATTGCTCTATGTAAGCATTGTTTCACTTCATCAGGTTGTGTCAGTGGTCAATTGTTAATGGTGGTCTTATGGATGTTTAATAGATTTCTAAGAACAAGCATATATCCACTCTTTATTAATGTGGTATTGTCTGGATCTTCTTCTGAAACTTCAGCCTACCTACTCCCTCATTCCTCTTCACAAAAACTGAAGGCTTAGCATCTTCAGTGTAAGTTGGGCATATGGGGTCTATGTTAGTGAAAGCTCTAAACTTAAGGGAGGAACTTCATGAGTAACTCCATTCAAGGGCTGCAAGGACAGCATCTTCTTTCCTCATTATAATACCTACTGTTGACCAGGATTGCCTGGATTCCCCAATATTTTAGATGATTTCAATAGGAAAACCAGGACACTGGGTAACTCCTTTGGCATTCTCCTTGCATGAACAGGCTATTTCAATATGGTTGTCATGGATTGTTTGAAGATAAATCATATTGCTACCTTATGAATTAATTGCAATGATCTAATCTGCCCCTTTGAAAGAGTGGGATAACAGATATTTGCATAGTCCAGTTGGGATTGAATTAAAGACATGATAACTTGCTTATCAAAATCAGCTGGAATAAAAGGTAAAATCTTTTTAGCAAGTTTATATGACAAAAGTAAATGAAGAAAATG
The DNA here is from genome assembly GCF_031143425.1 of Pleurodeles waltl. Lineage (NCBI taxonomy): Eukaryota > Metazoa > Chordata > Amphibia > Caudata > Salamandridae > Pleurodeles > Pleurodeles waltl. Next base: position 764,582,833 of record NC_090450.1, read on the forward strand.
TATACATCTATGGTTCAGTTCATACCTCCCACATACAATCACTATTATGATGTCACTCTTTTTGCATCATCAGGCCAGGTTTCCATTCTGAATGGGGCAAGAGGCAGAGTTGGACTTGCATAAGAGGAAAACATCCCTTGTACTAGGAATTGACTCTCTTTCACTAAGTCATTGATCCAAGGGCCTATGCACACATGATGCCTGCTGAAATTCATGGAGTCTCAGAATAAAGGGATGGGCCAGGAGTCAAAAGGCAAGGTTTTAGTTTTACCTTAGACCTGGATAAAAATGTTTTAGAACCCCTCCCACAGAATCCCTCCATGGCATATGGATCCTTCGAAAATGGGATTTTCATATGGTCATTTTCACCCCATTTCCCTAAATTACATTTATTCTGAGCTTAGATGTGTTACTAAGACCACAGTCGTCATTGCTGATAAAGGGATAACAACTCAGAATCTTTCACATGAATAAAATAATAATCTTATTTCGTATCTGGAGTTGATATCAAAGATCAATTAACCTCTGGTTATTGAGTTTATATGCACAACAGTCGATAAACAATGATTTAATTCAGGCAGAAAACAAAAACAAAATCACAAGAGGGTTAACCTGGAAGCATCATCCTCTACAGTTCTATGTGTTACTCAAAGACAGCAAGAGTTTTTTATGAATGTGGGGCAATAATTTCACCAACACACCACATAACCAAGCTACAACTATGAGAAGAGATGTACTGCTTACAACAGTTCGCTCACAACTTACTTGACCTCTCCTAGTATCAGCCTAACAACCTGCAGTAGTGTTTGTCCAGTCCCTTGTTAAATGGAACTGCACCAGGAGAGAAGAGCTCACCACTTTAGCAGGACTCATGCTTGGTCAGATAGCCTCAGACCATAGAAGATGCCAAAGAAGCAACATGGAAACAAAAGACCCGGAGAAACATCATGGGAAATGGAATTTATAATAGGCTTTATCTCTTTTTGTAGGGATGTGAAAGAAAATAATCAACCATGTGTTTGCGGAGGTTCCAGTGTTACCTCTTGCAGTTAGAACTGAATTGTAAGTGATGAGAATACCATGAAGTCATGGTAATTCTACACAGAGGACGCAATCTCAGTATCTTGGTCTTTGCATTCTTGCAGAATCTTATTTTACATGCCTGACGTATGTTATCACATCATAAATCAACTTGTGGTTGCCTGTATAAAGGTATTGCTATTTATATTCTGGTGTAAAACGACCAGTAAAAATATATATCTTGTCTGTTAACCTTAAATGTGTTATGGAATATGAAATACATTCTTTCTCAGCCATCCTGATATACATATGAAAAAGCATACACATTTCTGCCTTAGACCACACCTCATTCACACCAAAGTTGTTGTAGCCTAACACTCAATGCCATTGATTTTTACAGAGGAAGGCAATAGGAACTGAACACACATTTTTGCTTGTATGGTACACTGCTACAACATTCCCATTCATAGATCTGGTTCTTCTAGATTTATTGGAACCTGGACTTGAATATGTCTTCTGCAGAGAGTTAGCTCTTAAGGGAACGTTTCTTTTATACTGCTATAGGCTAAAAACGGAAGGGCCACTGATGGAGACAGAGTACAGGGGCAGTTTTACATAGCTGTGGCATAGACACATCATTTTGACTTGATGGTGGATATGTGCCAAAGCTTTGTTGTCACAATGCACGCTATCGCAGGAGGACATGTAATACTTTAAGGCAAACCTTAGTGTGATTGTCTTTGCATTTTCTCTTGTTATGACCTCACCACAAATAAATGACTGGGTTCTGTTTTAAAATATCCTGCTTCACTCATTCCAATTAGAGTCTATCTGGATATTGAAAGGAAAGAAGCCTTCCCATTTAGCAGAGAACAATTCCTTCACCAGCTCTGTCTTCAACATATAACTCTGTTCTGCATTACCTGGGACAGTCTTTTCTCACCTAGAGAGTTAAATGGTGACAAGGTCTTGCACAAAAAATATTGCTTGTCTAAATGTGAATGGTGCCAAAGCTTCCATGACTGAGGCAGATGCCACCTCAGTGAAGAAAACTCAATAAACCAATTAAACTGTTTTTCCTGTGGGAAGGGCAGAGGGCAAAGGATCCTGAAAATTCTAGTGGCTACTTGTAAAATCAGTGGAGCTTTTAAAGCTGACCAATTTCTTGAGAACATCAAAGAAGATGTAGGGATCTTTTTGAAAGGTAGACACTGGGGTGAGGAGTTAATCCTGAGCATTTGAAGACTTTTTGTAAGCAGCAGTGGTACCCAAACTCATTCATAATGCTTGAGCTTCCAACCCTGGAAAATCAAAAGAACCTCACATACCTACCTGAAAAAGATGCAGCATCAGATTCATCATCACCCCATATTTTTCACAGGAAGTTTAAAGCTACTGCTAGATTACTGAAACAACATTTCTAACTTTGTGGAGCTCTTTCTAGCTACAGCTCCAAGGGCTAAGCCTCTGAATATTTATTACATATGGTAACGCTTCTACAGCTGAAGGAAAAAACTTCAGTTTATCTGGACCGCCCACCACATCTGCACAGGACTGGGCACTTTCATGGTCAAAAAGGGTGCCTATGACCCTACCAACTATCAGGAAAAAACAATTTTTTTCTCACATTTCTGCATTTGCCATATAATAACATAGAACACTGCTTTTGCTGTGCTTTCATACTGGGTGAAATGTGTTTCATTTAAAAATATTTCTTCATTTTCCTTCTTAGATAGTGTTTTTTAAGTAACATATTTGTTCATTACCTGCATTTAAGTTTGGCTAGCTTTTGCACACATTAAACATACCTTTTCAGTGAGGAAGACCATGTTTCTTGTGCCAAGATACTAGGGGTCAATCTTGCAGGATTTCAGGTTCAGATCATGTGATGACAGTGATCTCTACCCCACCACTCCAAACTGTTACACATGAACTACACATTATTATTTCCTACAGTGTAAGTTGATGTGCTGCTATAAATATTCAGTTTTTCATTCTAGTTAAATGCATATCTACATTGTGCGCATTTAGATTGGAATTTAGCTGCCCTACTTTGACTTGCTAATTTAGAGGGAAAAATGTCTGGGATGTGAATCTGCCACTGACAGGTTCTTTAAACTAAACCAGTGTAGAATAGACTGTAAAATACAGGATTGGGATCCTTTGCAAAGTAAACATTGTAACGATGACTGAGGTACCAGATTTAACTGTTTGTTGTACCAATGTGTACATGCATTCTATCACGCACAAAATCACTTTATGTTGCATACATGTGTGTTTACATCAATCACCTGGGATCTTGTACTAATGTGGGTTGTCTCTGTCTTAAAGTGAAATTGTATCCTAATTTCCATTCTCAAAGATTACTTTTTATCCTTAATGTAGTATTTTGATAGTTAAATGGTAATTAAACAATGAGTATATATGTTCATAAAATGTGTACAACAATTACTTGTTTTTTAGATTGTAACAGAGTAAACAGGCATATCTTCTGAATGAAAATACAAAACTGTAAGATTCCCCCGCAACTATTACTGTACATTGTAGAATTAAATATAGAGACAATGATTCAGGTAAAGGTCAGTGACAGCTTTAGGATATGTGGCAAAATGTATACATCACAAGCCTATTGTTCAATTCCTATTGCTCAGTTCATACACTGATGATTTAGGCAGTCATTGAGGAAATGAGTACGTTTCTGCTAAAACTCAGGACCCAACACAACACCACTGGGGTCTTCAAAGGCTATAACTGCTTCAGGATTATACAATGAAGAGAATATCCTTTTCAAGTTAAAATACAACAAAAAACTAAGGGCCAGATGTATCATCACGGCCCTTTGCGATTCGGAAATAGCGATTTTGAAGAAATCGCTATTTCTGACTTGCAAAGTGCCATGTATCACATTTGCGATTCGGTAATAGCGATTTCTTAAAAATCGCAAATGCTATTACCGAATCGCAAATTGCGATACCGGCCCCATTCGCAGCTATGGGCCTGTTGGCCCATATCTGCAAATTTCTTGCATTTCCAAAATTGTGATTTCGGAACCAGAAATCCCAATTTTGGAAATGCAAAACCCCAGGGTGCTGGGGGCCTAAGGCCCCCTCTGCCGCACCCCAATTTTTTTTGGGGGGACCTGTAAAGTGCACACATGCCAAAAGGGCATGTGTGCTTTACATGTACAATTTAAAAATGCATTTTAAATGCATTTTTAAATTTTGCACATGGTTACCACCAAGTTCAACTTGGTGGTAATTTAGCGATTCCTTAAAATTGCACTGCGAATGCCTTTCTTACATTCAGAAAGGTGATTTTGCACTCGCAAACGGACGAATTTTGCAATTCGCACCGTTTGCAAATGCAAAATTCTTTGATACATCTGGCCCTAAGTCTATTTAATATTTTGTGTCCAGTTTACTTGGACAACAAGCAAATACAAATGAGAAAAGATAGTTATAAGCATTTCACTGTTATACAGGCAATCACAGTTAGCTGCCACATCAAAATTATATAACTGCTAAAGAGTCAAAGAAAGAACATGCTCTCCAGGTGTGATATATCAGAATGTATCATCTCACTGTAATACCAGCTCTCACAGTTCTTAAATCAAAACTAGATTCAGCTCTACTATATGGAATCTTGACACTCAAAAATAAATTAAGTCCTTAGAGTCATTGTTAGACTTTTCATCCTTGGCATGGTCTCCCTTAACTTTTTGCTTCTGTTCCCAAGGTTGTGGATGTGTGCTAGACTCTGATTTTGATGTTTTTGTTACTCTGTGCACTTTACCACTGCTAACCAGTGCTAATGTGCAAGTGCTCCTTTACAAAATGTGTATATAATTGGCTTATCCATGATTGGCATATTTGATTTACTAGTAAGTCCCTAGTAAAGTGCACTAGAGGTGCCAGGGCCTGTAAATCAAATGCTACTAGTGGGCCTGCAGCACTGGTTGTGCCACCCACATAAGTAGCTCTGTAATCATGTCTCAGACCTGCCACTGCAGTTTATGTGTGTGCAGTTTTAAATTTAAATTCGACTAGGCAAGTGTACCCACTTGCCAGGTCTAAACCTTCCATTTTCTTACATGTCAGACACCCCTAAGGTAGGCCCTAGGTAGCCCAAAGGGCAGGGTGCAGGGTATGGTTAAGGTAGAATATATAGTAATGTGTTTTATGTGTCCTGACAGTGAAATATTGCTCAATTCATTTTTCACTGTTGCAAGGCCTGTCCCTATCATAGGTGAACATGGGGGCTACCTTTAAATCTGATTAAAGTGTAGATTCCCCTTGGGAGCGGATGGACATGTGGAGTTTGGGGTCCCTGAGCTCACAATTTAAAAATACATCTTTTAGTAAAGTTGATTTTAAGATTGTGTGTTTGAAAATGCCACTTTTAGAAAGTCTTTTCTTGCTTATACCATTTCTGTGATTCTGCCTGTTTGTGAATTCCCTGTCTGGGTCAGTTTGACAGTTGGGCTGGTTGCACCTCAGACTAGACAGTGACACAAAGGGAGCTGGAGTATAGCCTGCATATCCTGATGAGCCATCTATGCTAGGAGGGAGGGGAGGAGTGGTCACTCACACCTAAAAGGGCTGTGCCTGCCCTCACACAATGCAGCCTCCAAACCCTTGGTGAGTGTCTGGGGCCTGGCCTGGGCAAGGCAGGATTTCACATTCAAAAGAGACTTTACTTTGAAGTAGGCATACTTCAAAGGAGAAATTAGGTATAAGAAGGGCACCCAAAACCACAGACTTTAGAACACTTCTGGAAACCAAGAGGAACCTCTGCCTGGAGAAGAGCTGAAGAGCTGAGGAAGAAGAGCTGCCCTGCCTGTGCTTTGTGGAGCTAACCTTCAGTTGCTGCTTCTGCCAGAGTAAAAGGGCAAAGACTGGATTTTGTGTGCCTTCCATCTTGAGAAGAACTCTCCAAGGGCTTGATTTAGAGGTTGCCTCCTGTTGTTTGAAGTCTCAGGGACAGCAAAGACTTCTTTCTGCCAGGACCTGGAGAGAGTCCTACTCTGCCCTGTGGTGCCCATCCAGTTCCTGGGTCCCTGAAAGGAGAAGCTGTCAGCCTGGAGGAAATCCACGCCCAGAGCGCCATGCAGTGAAAAGATTGACGCAACTCCGATCTGTGGCTGAAGGAACAACACGCCGCCGTATCCGCTGCTGAAAATCGATGCTCGCCGGAAATGCAACCGAAGAATCAATGCATGGAGCTGGAGAAATGACGTGCAGCAGCGCTGATGGAGGCTGGGAGATCGCAACCCGTGCTGCGTGGCTCTTGGATCATCGTGCGGCTGGATTTCTGATGCATACACCGCTGGGAGTGTAAAAACAACGCAAGGCCTGCCCGAACCCGTGAGTGCTGAACGGATTGACTCATTGCTCTCCTGCAGGGAGTACAAACGATGCACCCGACCCGATGAAAGGAGAAACGACGCAAGGTCACGTTTGTGAGGGAAAGCAACACATCGCAAACCCTTTTTGACGCACACTCGCTCGTGCAGGGTTATTTTTTACGCACCTAAGGTACATTTTCACACTAACAGCGTTAGTGTGTGTTTAAAACTACATGAAGACTCTTTTTGCATTTTAATTGATAACTTGACTTGTGTATTGTGGAGTTTTGTCATTTTGGTCTTGTTTTGTTTAGATACATATTTCCCATTTTTCTAAACATGTGCTGTGTCATTTTGTAGTGTCATAATTAAGTTACTGTGTGTGTTGGTATAAATACTTTACACCTAGCAATCTGAAGTTAAGCTTACTGCTCTGCCAAGCTACCAAGGGTGTAAGCAGGGGTTAGCTGAGGGTGATTCGCTTTTACCCTGACTAGAGTGAGGATCATTGCTTGAACAGGGGGTAACCTGACTGTCAACCAAATACCCCATTTCTAACATTGGTGATCAGCGGTTGGGATTTGTATTTGTACTTGAAATGCAGTGAATACGTGTACACTACTGTTTGAGTGCAGACCACTACGTGACCACATACTACTTGTCTTGTGATTCTTGTTTTTCTCTGTGGGACTGTTTTTGTTCTACTTCCATTTTTTTGCTGATTCCTTGATTAACTTTATTTGAAACTTAATTTGGGAACTTGTTTTTCTGCCTTTGGAACTTTGCACTTGCTTTTGAATCTTCAGTATGTCCCAAGCTGGAGATGCATCAGTTGGAGCTGACTTTGACCTTGAGAAATTGGAGCGTTATACCAAGGCTCAGTTGAAGCAGTTCTGTAAAAGTTTTGACTGTCCCATTAAGAGCTTATCAAGGAAGGAGGAGCTGCAAAAGGCGCTGAAGGCCTGGGTGACAGCCAAGAGCACTGAAGGGCACACAGAGGATGAGGGAGATGAGGAGGAGGAGGAAGAGTTTTCCATACACAATGGTATTGTGGATGGGCCTGTTATGTCCAGGGAGAAGGTCTCTAGGGCAGGTAGCAGTGTCTCATTTAAGGGTCTGACACCTGAGGAGTTACAGGACAGACAGGCAGAAAGGGAGTACCAATTGAGGCAGAGAAGGCTGGCCATTGAGGAGAGGAAGTTAATGATGGCTCATGAGCTTAGTTTGAGAGAGATGGATCATAGAAGCCAGTCCAGTAGAGATTGTGGCAGCAATCCGACAGTGCAGTCTGAGAGGAGGGTGCACATTCCTAAAGACCTTGTGAAGAATTACAAGAAGAAGGATGACATATATTTGTGGTTCAAGGGGTATGAGTCTGCTCTCCACATGAATCTGGTCCCTGAAACTCATTGGGGGGCAGCTCTGTGGAAGCATTCTGAGGTAGAGGGGAGGGATACACTGACAGCTTTAGGGGATGCTGAGAGTCTCACCTACACTATCATGAAAGATGCCCTACTCTCAAGGTATGGTCTCACTCCTGAGCAGTATAAGGAAAAGTTTAGATCCCCTAACAAGAAGGAATCCCAAACATGGTTGGAATGTGTTGATTCTTATTGCAGGTCACTGGATTGTTGGGTAAAGGGCAGTAAGGTAACTACATATGAGGAGCTTTACAATCTGATTTCTTAAGATCTTTTGTACAGTTTATGTTTTCCAGAGCTGTGCCAGCACCTGATTGACAGTAAGTTGACTGACCTCAGGAAGCTTGCGCAGGAAGCGGACCGCTGTGAGATAACCAGGGTCCAGAAGAGGTATGGGGGAGAGCATGCCAAGGGTGGGCAGGGTCCCTCTCAGAAGAAAGGGGGGAGGGTAAACAGGGGGAGTTCTCTAAAGGGCCCCAAACTGATTACCAGGTTAAGGATTCCCAACCCCCGAGTGAAAAGAAGCCATGGTTCTCTAAAGGGAAGCCAGTGGCAGGTGGTTCCCCATATACGTGCTATGCATGTGACCAGGTGGGTCATGTGAGGGGGACCCCAAATGCCCCAAAAGTACACCGACACCCACTGGTGCACAATCCCAGGGTTTGGGCAGTGTAGCGCTTGGGGAGGAGTTGGTTTCAGGTGGGTGGGAACTAGCTGAGATGACCCTTGTCTTACTAGGGGACAGTGAGATGATCCAGAGAACCCTGGTGCCTGAAAATACTAAGAAGTACAGGCAGTGGTTGACCATCAATGGACAGAGAGTGGAGGCTCTGAGAGACACAGGAGCCAGTGTGACTACAGTGAGGAGTCAGCTAGTATCTGGAGAGCAGATTGATCCCCGAGTACTTCACCAAGTAGTTGTAGTGGACAAATCAGAGCACCTGTGGAGAGTGGCGCAAGTTCCCTTTGAATCGGGGGGGCCTCAGGTTCCTTGAAGGTAGCTGTGAGTCCAACCATGCCTGTTGATTGTTTGCTAGGCAATAACCTGAAGGATTCCCCTTGCAGGGAGGTGGAACACAGGTCTCACTTGGAGATGTTGGGTCTGCCTGGGTGGGTATGCATGTCCACCTGGTCAATGGCAGCCCGTCAGGGTAATCTAGAGCCCCTGGAGCCTACAACAGTGGACCAGGGGACTGCAAAGAAGAAGAAGGGCATGGGGCATGGGAAACCGGCCCCAGAAGTTCCCATGGTCTGGGAGGAGGCAGAGCCTGAGAGTGATGCCCCGGAGCCTACAGGGGAACAGGTGACTGAACTGGGGGAAGTCCCTGAGCTGACGCAGTGGCAACAGGAAGGGTGGCCCACCAGGGAAGCATTTGGGTGCAGCACAGAAGACATGCCCTACTTTGGAGGGTTTGCGGTAGCAGGAGGCAGACCAGGTGGCTGGCAAGGAGCCAGGATCACACCTGATTTATTGGGAGGATGACCTCCTGTATAGTGACCCTAGGGTTCCTGAGTCTGTGTCAGCCCATTTGCTGGTGGTACCCCAGTGCTTCAGGGCCTTCCTACTGGGGCTGGCTCATGATGTGCCTTTAGCTGGACATTTGTGGCAGGACAAGACCTTTGAGAGGCTTGTCACCCACTTTTACTGGCCCCTAAAGCGCAGGCACTCAGATGCACATTGCAGGTCATTTCAGACTTGCCAGGCAAGTGGCAAGAGTGGGAGGAAATGTAAGGCTCCCCTCCAACCTTTGTCTGTTGTCAGTACTCCCTTTGAGAGGGAAGGCATTGACATTGTGGGGCCTCTGGATCCCAAGTCAGCCATGGGCAACAGGTTTAGCCTATACTTAGTGGACCATGCCACCCTGTACTCAGAAGCCATTTATTTGAGATCAATAACTTTCCCTCTGGTGTGTTGTGCTTTGATGGGGTTTTTACCATCATGGGGTTCCCCAGGGAAGTGGTAACTGATAGGGGTACCAACTTCATATCCACATATATGACGTCTCAGTGGAAGGAGTGTGGGGTAACCTACAAGTTCACCACCCCTTACCACCCCCAAAGTAATGGGATGGTTGAGAGATTCAACCGCACCTTAAAAGGCATGATCATGGGCCTGGCAGAGCCATTGAGGCAGAAGTGGGATGTCCTCTTGCCATACCTTCTGTTCGCCTACAGGGAGGTGCCCCAAAAGGGACTTGGGTTTAGTCCCTTTGAGCTGATTTATGGCCACCCTATGAGGGGACCTTTGAGTCTAGTTAAGGAAGCTTTGGAGAAAGCTCCTAGTAAACCCCCCCAGGATGTACTCAGTTACATGCTGGCTCTGAGAAACCAGACTGCCCGCTTCAGGAGTCTCACTCGAACTTCTAAGCCACTCTTTGAAGTCTCCCCCACTTCAAAGGCACATTTGGGTATAAAACAGGGCCTCTGCCCTACCACCTCAGACACTTGCTGAAGAAGAAACCTGAACCAGAACCTGCATCCTGCCAAGAAGAACTGCCTGGCTGCTCAAAGGACTCACCTGACTGCTTTCTACAAACTGCTGCTGCCTTGCTGTTAGCCTGCTGCCTTGCTGAACTCTTGTCTTGCTGCAGAAGGGCTCTCCAAGGGCTTGGATAGAGCTTGCCTCCTGTTCCCTGAAGTCTCAGGACCAAAAAGACTTATTTCTTTCAACTGGACTCCTTGTGCGCCCAAAAATTAGATGCACAGCTTGCTCCGCAGTGAAAAATTCACTGCACGCCGGTCCAGAAAGACGTTGCTCGACCCCGCAAGGAAAAGATCGACGCGACGCCTGCGGTGCAACTGGAACTTCGACGCACGGCCCGTCTGGACAACGCCGCCCGACTTCCAGAAAGGAAATCGACGCAATGACTGCCATGAGGGAGAAAATTCCACGCACAGCCCACCGGAACGACGCGCAGCCAGACAACAAGCCCAGGATTCCACGCACAGACCCCCGGACATCTGGTAATCCTGCGAACCACAGAGGAGACCTGTACGCGTGCCGGAAAACAAAGCACGTCTTCCCCGCGTGAAAAATAATGACGCAAGTCCATGTGTGAAGGGGCGAAACCGACGCACACACCATTTTTCCACGCATCTCCTCCTCTGCGGCCCTTTACTGAGATTTGCCACTCCAAACCAGGTACTTTGTGCTTGAAAGAGACTTTGCTTTTTAAAGACTTAAGACACTTTTATATCAATTTTCAGTGATATCTCTACAAATTCATATTGCATCTTTTATCGTTTTGACCTACAAATATCAAGATAAATATTATATATTTTTCTAAACACTGTGTGTTGTATTTTTTTGGTGCTATATTGTGTTATTGTATGATTTATTGCACAAATACTTTATACATTGCCTTCTAAGTTAAGCCTGACTGCTCAGTGCCAAGCTACAAGAGGGTGGGCACAGGATAATTTAGATTGTGTGTGACTTACCCTGACTAGAGTGAGGGTCCTTGCTTGGACAGGGGGTAACCTGACTGCCAACCAAAGACCCCATTTCTAACATTGGTGATCAGTGGTGAGGATAGGACTTGTATTTGTGCAGTGACATATAGTAGCTAAGTATTTCACTACCTACCCACAGTTGAAGGTCAACTTGATTTTTATCTCTTTTTGCAAATTTGTTTTTCCTGACAATTTTCAAAAACTAAATCCTCACTCAACATGTCTCTGGCTGGGTCTCAAGCACGAGATTTGGACCTAGCCCTGCTGAAGACATATATTGTCAAACAGCTAAAAGGGTTCTGCAGGGTGATGAGAGTACCCACCCAAGGGGCCTCCAGAAAGGAGGACTTTCAAGTGGCCCTGAGGGCCTGGGCAGGAGCCCATTTAGAGGAGGATGATGAGGAAGAGGAGCCAGAAAATGGCCCCTCAGAGGATTTGTTGCCATCAGTGGGTGATGTTACGACTGCAATTGTGCCCCCTTCCAGACCAGGGAGCAGTGTCTCTGAGCAAAGCCTGACCGCAGAGGAAAGGAGAGAAGAAAGTGAGTTCCAATTGCAAATGGCAAAACTGAAAATTGTGGCTCAACAGGAGGAAAGGAGGGCAGAGAGAGAAGCCAAGCGAGCTGAAGCTGAAAGAGCAGCCAAACAAATGGAAGCTGAAAGAGCTGAAGCTGCAGCTGCGAGAGCTTTGGCTGAAAATAAACTATTGTTGGCTCATGAACTGAGTCTCAAGGAGCTGGAGATCAAGGCAAGACAGTCTGAATCCAGCAGTAATGGTGGCAGCATACAGACAAGACCTGCTGGAGAAAAGAAGGTTTGTATACCCAAAAATGTGGTGCTCAGTTTTGTGGTGGGAGATGACATAGATAAATGGTTAGCTGCTTCTGAAGTTGCACTAAGGGCTCATGAGGTTCCTGAAGGGCAATGGGGTACAGCTATATGGGGTTATGTGCCACCATTGGGGAGGGACACACTTCTGACATTGGATAAACCAGATCAAAACACATACCCACTTCAGAAAGCCATTTTACTTACCAAGTTTGGGCTGACCCCTGAGAGATACCGTCAGAGGTTCAGGGACAGCACCAAACAATCCACGCAAACATGGATAGATTTCTTTGACTTTTCCAGTAAGGCACTGAATGGATGGGTGCATGGCAACAAAGTAGATGATTACAAAGGGTTATATGACTTGATTCTGAGAGAGCATATGCTCAAATACTACTTTTACAGAGTTGCGCCAGCACTTGGTAGATAGTAAGCTGACTGATCCCAGGAAGCTTGCTGAGGAGGCGGACCTCTGGGTTAGCACCAGAGTGTCCAGAAAGGTATCTGGGGGAGACACCCACAAAGGTGGTCAGGGTTCCCAACAGAAGAAAGAGGGGGGAGATAAACTTACAGATAAGGAACTCTCAAAAAGGCCCCCAAAAGAATTCCCAGGGAGGGGGTGGCAACTATTCCTCTTCCAGATTTGGGAAAAAGCCAGGGACTTATGATAAATCATCAGGGAAATTCACCTCCAAATGCTTAGAGTGCTACCAGTATGGTCACTCTAAGGGCGACTCCCAGTGTTCCAAGAGAGCATCGTCCACTACCGGATAGACACCTGGGTTGACTAGTGTAGCGCGAAGGGGGAGATGGACCCAGATAGCTTTGGGGAGCAGGCAGAGGTTTCCCTAGTGTCCCTGGGAGAAAAAGAAACGGTGCCCAAAGCCCACATGCCCCAAAATACTTCCAAGTACAGGCAGTGGGTCACCATTGATGGGCAAAAGGTGGAGGCTCTGCTTGACACAGGAGTCAGTATGACTCTGTCAAGAGTCAGCTGGTTTCAACAGAGCAGATAGTCCCTAGTGCCTGAGTGGGTCTGCATGACCACACGGTCCATGGCTGCCCGGGAAGGGAGTCAAGGGCGTCTGGAGCCTGGAACAATGGCCCAGACAGCTGCAAAGAGGAAGGGCAAGAGGCACGGGAAACCCGCCTCAAATGCTCCCACGGTGGTGGAGGGGGCCCCTGAGGAGGAGGAGGCCCCTAATCCAACTAGGGAGGACATAGCTGACGTGGGTAACCTACCTGAACTTGCTGGCTGGCAAGGGTGGGTCGACAAGGACAGAATTCTGCAAGGCGCAGAAGGAATGCCCCACCCTTGAAGGTCTGAGGCAACAGGCCACAGCCCAAGCAGCAGGTGACGCCTCTGGCAATCACCATATTTACTGGGAGAACAATCTCCTTTACAGTGAGCTTAAGGTTCCAGGTCCTGGGGCAGCCCATGTGCTGGTGGTCCCCCAGTGTTACCTGACATTCCTACCGGGTCTGGCTCACGACCGCCCCCTGGCAGGACACTTGGGCCAAGACAAGACCTTTAACCGGCTTGTCACCCACTTTAATTGGCCCAGAATGAGGACAGCCTCAGGTAACTTCTGCAGAGCTTGCCCCACCTGCCAGGCTAGTGAGAAGACAGGGAAACAGCTTAAGGCTCACCTGCTCCCACTCCCGGTCATTGGCACCCCCTTTGAAAGAGTGGGCATCGACATTGTTGGTCCCTTGGACCCCAAAACTGCCTTGGGCAACAGGTTTATCCTGGTTTTGGTGGACCATGCCACCAGCAATCCAGAGGCAATTCCTCTGATAACAGTGACTGCACCAGTGGTGACCAGAGCCCTGTTGGGAAAATTTACCCGTGTGGGGTTCCCTAAGGAGGTTGTGTATGACAGGGGCACAAACTTCATGTCTGCATACATGAAGTCCATGTGGGATGAGTGTGGGGTGACGTACAGGTTTACCACCCCTTATCATCCTCAATCCAATGGGCTTGTTGAGTGATTCAACAAGACCCTGAAAGGCATGATTAGTGGCCTGACCGATGCCATGAGGCTTAAGTGGGACGTCCTCTTACCATGCCTGTTGTTTGCTTATAGAGATGTGCCCCAGAAAGGGGTGGGGTTCAGCCCCTTTGAGCTTCTCTATGGTCACCCTGTCAGGGGAGCCCTAGGCATCGTTAAAGAAGGCTGGGAGAAAGCTCCCAAGTCACCTCCCCAGGATGTGGTCAGCTACATGCTGGCCCTCCGCAACCAAACCCAATGCTTCTGGAAGCAGGCCAAGAGTAACCTCGCTGCCAGTCAAGAGTAACCTCGAGGCCAGTCAAGAGGTGATGAAGGAGTGGTATGACCGGAAGACGACTCTGGTTGAGTTCTCACCTGGAGACAAAGGCCCTCATTCTGATTTTGGCGGGCGGAGGTCGCCGCCCGCCAAAATCTGGCCGCCGTAAGACCGCTCCGCGGTCAAAAGACCGCAGCGGCCATTCCTACTTTCCCGCTGGGCCGGCGGGCTCCCTCCAAAAGAGCGCCCGCCGGCCCAGCGGGAAAGCCCCTGCAACATTGAAGCCGGCTCCGAATGGAGCCGGCGGTGTTGCAGGGGTGCGACGGGTGCAGTCGCACCCGTCGCAATTTTCACTGTCTGCAAAGCAGACAGTGAAAATCCTGCTGGGGCCCTGTTAGGGGGCCCCTGCACTGCCCATGCCAATAGCATGGGCAGTGCAGGGGCCCCCAGGGCCTCACGACACCCGTTCCCGCCATCCTGTTTCTGGCAGTGAAAACCGCCAGAAACAGGCTGGCGGGAAGGGGGTCGGAATCCCCATGGCAGTGCTGCAAGCAGCGCCGCCATGGAGGATTCCCCCAGCCGGGGGAAATCCGGTGGGAAACCGCCGGACCCGGCTGGGAGACCGCGGCAGAATGCCATGTGAAGCACCGCCAGCCTGTTGGCGGTGCTTCCGGCATCCTCCACCCTGGCGGTCATAGACCGCCAGGGTTGGAATGAGGGCCAAAGTTTGGGTGATGGAGCCAGTAGGGCTCTCCAGGACTGCTGGACTGGCCCCTTTGAGATAAAGGAGCATAAACGGGAGGCCACTTACCTAGTGGACCTCAAGACCCCTAGGCACCCCCTAAGGGTCCTCCATCACAACCGACTCAAACCTCACTTTGAGAGTCCGGAGGTCAGTATGCTCCTGGTCACAGATGAGGGCATGGAAGAGGAGAATGAACCTCTCCCCGACCTCCTCTCTGTCAAAGAAGGGGATGGGTCAGTGGAGGGCGTCATTCTCGCTGACTCCCTGACTCTAACCCAGAGAGGAGACTGCTATGAGCTGTTAGAGCAGTTCTCCCCCCTGTTCTCCCTTACTCCTGGACTGACCCATCTCTGTGTTCATGACATGGACACAGGTGACAGTCCCCCTGTGAAAACAAATTTTACAGTTTATCGGATAAGGTGAAGGCCAGCATCAAGGAGGAGGTCTCCAAGATGTTGACTTAAGGGGTTATTGAGAAATCCAGTAGTCCCTGGGCCAGCCCTGTGGTATTGGTTCCTAAGGCTACTGCCCCAGGTGCGAAGCCAGAACTCAAGTTCTGTGTGGACTACCGGGGTCTCAACTCAGTCACCCGGACTGATGCTCACCCCATCCCCCAAGCTGATGAGCTCGTTGACAGACTAGGTGCTGCCAAGTTCCTGAGTACGTTTTATTTTACTTCAGGATACTGGCAGATCGGCCTGACTGAGGGGGCTAAAGAGAGATCAGCATTTTCCACCCCTGATGGCCATTACCAATTCCGGGTGATGCCATTTGGGTTGAAAAATGCCCCGCTTCCTTCCAACGGTTGGTTAACGGGGTCCTAGCTGGTAAAGATGCCTACTGTGCAGCTTACCTGGACGACATAGCTGTCTACAGTTCCAGCTGGGAGGAACACCTGCTCCACCTCAAGGAGGTGCTTCAGGCTCTGCAACAGGCAGGCCTGACCATCAAGACTAGTAAGTGCCAGATTGGGCAGGGTTCCGTGGTGTACTTGGGACGCCTAGTAGGTGGTGGCAAGTTGCAGCCACTCCAGGCCTAGATTGAAACTATCAAGGCCTGGCAACCACCTAGAACACAGACTGAAGTGAGAGCCTTTTTAGGCCTCACTGGATACTACCGCAGATTTGTCAAGGGCTAAGGTACCATTGTGTCACCCTTGACAGAACTCACTTCCAAGAAACAACCTAGGTTGGTGAATTGGACAGAGGCTTGTCAGAAAGCCTTTGATTCTCTGAAGGAAGCCATGTGCACGGCCCCTGTGCTCAAGACCCCTGACTACTCCCAGGAATTTATTGTGAAGACAGACGCTTCAGAGCATGGCATAGGGGCTGTTCTAGCACAGCTAAATGAGGAGGGCTCAGACCAACTAGTAGTCTTTATTAGCAGAAGACTATTACCACGGGAACAGAGATGGAGTGCTATTGAGAGAGAAGCATTTGCTCTGCTCTGGGCACTGAAGAAGCTAAGACCCTACCTGTTTGGGACTCACTTCCGGGTTCAGACAGACCACAGGCCCCTCAGATGGCTCATGCAGATGAAGGGTGAGAATCCAAAACTCTTGAGGTAGTCCATTTCCCTACAGGGGATGGACTTTACGGTGAAGCATCGCCCAGGGGTTGACCACGCCAATGCTGATGGTCTCTCCAGATACTTCCGCCTTAGCGATGAGAGCTCCCAGGAGGTCGGGTAGCTCTCCCACTTTCAGCTGGGGGGACACATGTTAGACCTGACATGTCTTAGGGTGGTGACCCCTAACTTTTTGCCTGCCACCCTCCACTTTTTGGACACTATTTTTGCTGGCTTTTAGACTCTGCGCACTTTACCACTGCTAACCTGTGCTAAAGTTCATATGCTCTCTCCCTTTAAACATGGTAACTTTGGATTATTACCAATTGGACTCTTTAAGCTACTTATAAGTCCCTAGTAATGTGCATTATATGTGCCCAGGGCCTGTAGATTAAATGCTACTAGTGGACCTGCAGCATTGGTTGTGCCACCCACTAAAGAAGCCCCTTTTCCTTGTCTCAGGCCTGCCATTGAAAGGCCTGTGTGTGCAGTTTCACTGTCACCTCAACTTGGCATTTAAAAGTACTTGCCAAGCCTAAACCTCCCCTTTTTCTACATATAATTCACCTCTAATGGGTGCCCTAGGTAACCCCTAGGGCAGAGTGCTGTGTGGGTGAAAGGCAGGACATGTACCTGTGTAGTTTACATGTGCTGGTAGTGTAAAACTCCTAAATTTGTTTTTACACTACTGTGAGGCCTGCTCCCTTCATAGGCTAACATTGAGGCGGCCCTCATACATTGTTGAAGTGGTAGCTGCTGATCTGAAGGGAGTAGGACGGTCATATTAAGTATGGCCAGAATGGTAATACAGAATCCTGCTGACTGGTGAACTTGGATTTAAAATTACTAATTTAGAAATGCCACTTTTAGAAAGTGAACATTTCTCTGCACTTAAATCTTTCTGTGCCTTACAATCCACGTCTGGCTAGGTTTAGTTGGCAGCTCCTTGTGCATTCACTCAGACACATCCCAAACACAGGGTACTCAGCCTCACTTGCATACATCTGCATTTTGAATGGGTCTTCCTGGGATGGGAGGGTGGAGGGCCTGCTCTGACACAAAGGACTGCCACTCCCCCTACTGGGACCCTGGCAGACAGGATTGAACTGAAAGGGGACCTGGTGCACTTCTGAGCCACTCTTTGAAGTCTCCCCCACTTCAAAGGCACATTTGGGTATAAAACAGGGCCTCTGCCCTACCACCTCAGACACTTGCTGTAGAAGAAACCTGAACCAGAACCTGCATCCTGCCAAGAAGAACTGCCTGGCTGCTCAAAGGACTCACCTGACTGCTTTCTACAAAGTACTGCTGCCGTGCTGTTGGCCTGCTGCCTTGCTGAACTCTTGTCTTGCTGCAGAAGTGTTCTCCAAGGGCTTGGATAGAGCTTGCCTCCTGTCCCCTGAAGTCTCAGGACCAAAAAGACTTATTTCTTTCAACTGGACTCCTTGTACGCCGAAAAATTGGACGCACAGCTTGCTCTGCAGTGAAAAATTCACCGCACGCCGATCCGGAAAGACGCCACTCGACCCGCAAGGAAAAGATCGACGCGACGCCTGCGGTGCGACCGTAACCTCGCCGCACGGCCCGCCTGGACAACGCAGCCTGACTTCCAGAGAGGAAATCGACACGACGCCTGCCGTGAGGGAGAAAATTCCACGCACAGCCCATCGGAACGACGCGCAGCCTGACAACAAGTCCAGGATTCCACGCACAGACCCTGGGACATCTGGTAATCCTGCGACCCACAGAGGAGACCTGTCCGCGCGCCGGAAAATGAAGCACGTCTTCCCTGCATGAAAAATAACGACACAAGTCCGTGTGTGAAGGGGTGAAACCGATGTACACACCATTTTTCCACCCATCTCCTCCTCTGCGGCCCTTTACGGAGATTTTCCACTCCAAACCAGGTACTTTGTGCTTGAAAGAGACTTTGTTTGCTTTTTAAAGACTTAAGACACTTTTATATCACTTTTCAGTGGTATCTCTACAAATTCATATTGCATCTTTTATCGTTTTGACCTACAAATATCCAGATAAATATTATATATTTTTCTAAACACTGTGTGGTGTATTTTTGTGGTGCTATGTTGTGTTATTGCATGATTTATTGCACAAATACTTTACACATTGCCTTCTAAATTATGCCTGACTGCTCAGTGCCAAGCTATCAGAGGGTGGGCACAGGATAATTTGGATTGTGTGTGACTTACCCTGACTAGAATGTGGGGCCTTGCTTGGAAAGGGGGTAACCTAACTGCCAACCAAAGACCCCATTTCTAACAGTCTGCAAGTACTGAGATTGTTGCTGTCCACTGAGGGCTTCTTCCACAGGGGTTTAACTTGTGTGTGCTTCCAGTCCTTGGGAAAGTAGCTGAATACAATGATGTGTTGAGCAGAGTTGTGAGTTTGCAACCAATCGTGGATGCTCCTAGGTTGAAGATGTGATGAGAGCATGGTCAGATTGAGCCCATGAGTTTATAGATTTCATGATGGTGATGGTGTCCTGAGTAGTGGGGTGGTTCCATGTTGTTAGGTGTTGGGAACAGTAGTGGATGTGGAGTTCTGGTCATTGAAGAAGTCTTTAGGTTTGAGGTGCAGATTGAAGTTTCTATAGTTTTCAGCAATTTTGTCATGGAAGAAGGTTGTGAGACTGTTGAATGTGTCCTGAAAAGGGGCTGACATTGCTTGTTACTGCTTTGAAATGGATTAATTCTTTGACTATGCTGAAGAGCTCATTACTATAGTTGGGTGGCCTTCAATGCGTCAAACCAGGGCCTTTTTCTTGACCTCACGCAGTTGGCAGTGGTAGAAGTTGAGTGTGGCTTTGTTGGTGCACCTTCTTCTCTTGAAGTGTTTGCAGAGGCATTTGGTTGTCCTGCATGCATCAGTGTACCAGCTGACTACTTTGGTGAATCTACTGTTTTTCTTGATCTTCATGAGGGTGATGCTGTTGGTGCAGTCTGTGATTCAGGCATTGAATCTTCTGATGTTATTTAAGGGTTTTGAGTGGGTTGAGTGTGAGGGTGTCAGTCCATATGATTTCTGAGGCCTTGTTCCAGGTGTCATTGGTTGTGTTGGGTTAGGCTGGCTTGGGGGGTTGGGGTTGGAATGTTGAAGTGGAAAATGGTCCATGTACGTTTGATGGTGTAGTTGTATTTGATGCAGTCCCTGGTAGTGAATATCAGGTAAAGTGTGTGTTGTGCGATATGCACAGTGTTGTTGATGGGTTGGGAGGGGCCGTTGTTGTTCAGGATGTTGAGGAGGTTCGCGGAGTTGGGGTTGGTTTCATCATCAAAGTGGAAGTTGCAGAGCAACATGTAATCTTTGGAGTCTATGGCAAGGGGGGCTATGAAGTTGGTAATGAGGTTGCAGAAGGTGGTTTGGTGTCCAGGAGGGGGATAGATGAGAGATCCCTTTATTGTGGTTTTCTCATCCATATTGATAATAAAGTTGAGGTGTTCCATTTCTGGTATTGCATCATTTGTGCATGATGGCGATACTTCTGCCTGGCTTATTGTTGCGGTCATGATTGGTGATTCTGTAGCCTGTCTGTATGGCAGCAGCAATGTTGGGGGCTGGTGTGGGGTTGAGCTAGGTGTCAGTGTGGAAGAAGATATCAGGTGTGAGGCTGTTGAGGAAGTCCCAGACCTCAGAGTTTGCTGAGTGAACAAGTGTTGAGAAGGATGCAAGTGAGCTGGTGGTGCATGGTAGGAGTGGCATGAGGGGTGGGCTGGATGTTGCTGGAAGCGGTAGGGTGTACATGTTGAGGCAGGTGACTTGGCAGTGGGTGAAGGTGAATGGACCTATCATTGTCTGTGGTGTAGTGCAGAGGCAGTATTTTTGGAGGTGCACAGGGTCAAGGGTGTGGAGTGCAGATGAAGAATAGCTGTGGATGGCAGTTGGATCAAGGTTACTGGCATTAGGCGAGGTACAGGTGCAGACAATTGCACACAGGCTTCCCTTTGGTGCACCTTCAGCATACCAGCGCCATGCCAGCGGTACATATCTGCTCTACCCCTGCCATTAAGTAGGTCCTGTGAGGTGAGCGGGGTGCTAGCAGGTGGTGGGATGGAAAAAAGGAGGGAAGGTGAAGCAAGAGCAGGTATGGAGAGGGGGAGTAGAGGTAGTAGGAGAGTAAAGGTGGAGGGAGGAGTAGGAAAAAGGTGGTGAATGCAGGGAGGGAGCAGCAACAAAAGCAGAAAGAAGAGCCGAAGAGGGCAAAAAGGAGAAAAAGAGTATCAAGAATGGGGAAAGAAGTGAAAACATCAGGCAGTAAAAAACAAAAACAGAAACAAAGGGCATAAAGTGGTCGGGGAGGAAAGGGCAAACCCGGGCAGGAGTGGCAGCCGGAAGCAAAATGCCAAAAAGAGGGCCAAAAAGGAGAACAAGAGTACAAAGAATTAGGTAAGAATTGAAAAAAGACAATGGCCCTCATTATGAACATGGCAGTCGAAACCGCTGTGTTCATGCTGGCGATCAAACCACTGGCCGCCAGCATTCCCGGATCCCCGCCGGCCATATAATGTACATTCCTGTGGGCCATTTCCGCCCTCCAGCCCACAGGTGTTCATTATGTGGCGGTATGGCCCGCCATGTTCTTAATGACCACCAATAAAAGGATGAAATGAAGGGCATAAAAGTCGTGAGAGAGAGAAAGCGGGTGAAACTGGAGAGGCAGGGAAAAGGGAGGAGGGAAAGGGAACCGAGGAGAGCACAGGAAGAGAATAAAGGTGTGGAAATATAAGCAAGGAAGGAGGAAGAGTGAAGTGCAGAGGATGCAGCAGAAGGAGGACAGAATAGAGAGGACTGAGGAGCCAGATCCTGGAGCTTGGTGGGGTGAACAGAGGCCAATCAACAGAAATTAGTATTTTTCTCTCCTGATCTCCTAAATGTGTAGTGATTTCATGAAGTAGTTATTTTTTCTGATTGTAAATTAAATAAGCATGGTGGTGGAATCCACTGATGTGGCAAAAGGGGGTTCGTTCATTATTGAGATCCTCCACAAATCGTGCAAAAAATAAAATCCAATAGGTCACCTCTGAATCAAGTTTTCATTACTTCATTGCAGCACGCTCCCTCAGATGGGATAGCCTCATCACAATGAGCTTAATTGTGCTATGAGCTACATCACACCTCTGTAGAGATGTAGAGCCAGCTGCAACCAATGAAAGTGGAGCCAGAGTGAGTGGAGCTGAGCCCTGGAGCAGGCACCGAGTAGTGAAGCTACTGCCCATTGAGTAGCCAAGAGTCGTAATCCACCAGAAGTGGGGGTCACTGTCACCATTACTACCACTCCCACCACTCGTATCACTTCCACCAGCCTCTGCCATCAAATGCTACCCCCCCAGCCCCAAGCGTTAAAACTCCACCAAATGCATTAAACTTGCTGAAGTGGCTGGTAGGAGCTGGACAGCTGCTCTGGTGTCAAGTTGGGTGGTTACTGCAGTTGCTTTAATGTGCCTTGCCACACCCTACTATGCGAAGAAGGAGAAAAAAAGGAGAAGTGGGCCGAGGCTGTGGAAGAGGCTGTTTTGCAGGTCATGGACCAGATAACAGACAAGGTGACTCATGGCAAACGGTGGGCACAGCAGGAGGAGCCTTATTGGTATTATACGCCATTGTCTCAAGTAGAGCCCTGAGGCCATGGAAGCAGCCTAAACAGGATCAGGTGCAGCGTGTGACTTCTTGATGCCCCCCCACACTGTGTTGCTCTCAGAGTGACTTTGCACAAAGTGTGTCACTGTATGTACTTTTCCATGCCCCCCACCATCCTGAAGACGGCACCGCCCATGGGGATTGACACGGCACCGGACAAGGATCTCATCTGGAGTAGATACCTATAGAAGCAACAGGCTCCTTCACCATGCTCCAACAGCATGGACATTGCATAGTCATAGCAGTCCTGGTAAGTGTGAGGCACTTTAAAATTCAAAAACCTTAAAACGTATTAGCTCACAAGCATTTTCCATTGCTGCCCTTCTATTTTTTTTAAAAAAAGCTGTCAGGCCAAGTCTGAATGAGGGCAGGGAGAATCAGGGAGGGGGGCGATACCTTCGAGCCCAACCGGAAGAAATATCGATTTGTCCAACTACCCAAGCAACACAACAATCCACTACCAATTTGAGTCTCCTGTTCCTCACCGATATGGAGCTAATAGACCACTTAGGGTGCTAAACAATAGAGCCCAAAGAGAAGCCTATGATTGTAAAGGCATCCACAAAATGTAGCTTTCTGTAAGATGACAGATCTGTTCTTTACTCCAGTATTAAAGGGCTGTTGGACATGGACCTCTCTGCAGGGTCATCCCCAGACCTTTTGCATTTTCACTTCACTTTTTGCTGAATTCATTGTTGCTGGCTTTAGGAATCTGAGCCCTTTACTACTGCTAAACAGTGCTAAAGCGCAGGTGTTCTGAACTCTAACATGGTGACACTGGCTTATTCACAATTGGCATACTTAATTTACTTGTAAGTCCCTAGTAAAGTACACTATATGTGCCCACTGATTGTGACACCCACTTAAGTAGCACTTTAAACATACCTCAGGCCTGCCACTGCAGAACCTGTGTGTGCAGTTTAAAGCTGCCATTTTGACCTGGCAATGTATCCCACTTGCCAGGCCCAAACCTTCATTTTTAATATACATAAATCACCCCTAAGGTAGGCACTAGATATCCCCAAGGGCTGGGTGCAGTGTATGTAAAAAGCTGGACATGCAGGTTTAATGTTCTACTGCAAGACCTATCTCTCCCAAAGACTAGCTATAGATTACCTTCTCACTATTTATAAGTGTGATTTTCAATAGGGAAAATATAGAAATTTGGAGTTTGATGTCTCTGGGCCTACAATTTAGAATTACAACTTATTGTGAAGTCTGATTTTAAACTGTACATCTGAAAATGACACTTACTTCAACCACTCTGTGCTTCTGCTTATCTCTGAATACATATCTGGGGTAGTTGATAGCTGAACTTTGTGCACTCCTTCTAGACAGTCACACACAGATAGAGCTTGGGTATAACATTCACATTCTGATGGCCCATCACAAAGCTGGTTGGCCTTTCTCAGTTAGAGTGGGAGGGAGGAGCTGACACTTCCACCTGAACAGGGCTGTGCTTGTCCTCACACAAAGGGCTGCAACCCCTCTGTAGTGAGTCTGGAGCCAGGGCAGAAAATCCAGGATCCTTTTGTACTTCAAAGGTCTCTTTGATTTCTCCCCCACTTCAAAGAATACCTTGGTATAAGTACCGACCCTTGACACCACCAAATCAGTGCACTTCTGGATCTGAGGACATTCTGCCATGAAGAAGGAATGCTTTGCTGCCAAGAGGGACTACCACACTTCAGAACTGATTTCTGTGTTGGCCTGCGGCCTGTGGTCTTTTGCCTGGGACTGAGAAAGGCTGGATCTGCATCTCTATTTCTTCCAAGAACTTAAGTAACATCAAGGGCTTACTGGCTTGGCTCCTGTTTTGAAGTCTCAGGGTCATCAAAGACTTCCTTCAGCTCTGCTTCAACTGTTGGTTTCTCCAACTCTACGCGCTGCCCTGCCGAAAGGTTCCAATCCAGTTCTGGGACTTGAAAGTGAGTTTTGCAGCTGTTTCTACTTTGCACTGATCAGAACTGACACAGTGTCCTTTGACACTGAGGCAACACTGCTTTGAAAATATCTTTGTGCGGCTCAATGATGATGTGGGGCCCGACTATGAGGCATGATGACATGCAGCACCTGCACCATAAGGGGTTTGATGCCAACATAACACCACTTTAGGAACATCCCTGAGCAGTTCCACAATGACCAGGACCCAATTGTGAGGATCGAAAGCAATGCATTGAGTTGCAGACACAGCATCTCTTCGAGGACATTCCTGTGCGGCTCAATGGCAATGTTAGGTCCAAGTGTGATGATCGGAACCAACGCATCGAGTTGCTTGCTCCATCCAGGGTACTTTTTGAGAGGGCGCTGTGTGGGTCCTGCAAAAAACCTGCCCTCCATTGTGGTCACACTGAACTTTGGATTTACCCCAGTCCAGCCCAACCTCAAGTAATCGCTAAGCGTTTTTTGCTCTCAAGCACTATATTGCAGTTTATTCTTTCAAAATTCATATCTAAAGTTCTACTTCTTGGGTTTTTGTCATTTTGGTCTTGTTTTACTCATAAAATTATTCTTTATTTTTCTAAACTGGTGTGGAGTCTTTTGTGGTGTTATCACTGTGTTACTGTAATTCAAGTGTTGGACAAATACTTTACATGTTAGCACAGGGTAATTTAAGTTGTGTATCTGGCTTTACCTGACTAGTATAGTGGTCCCTACTTGGGCCAGAGATCTAATTTCTAACAGGGGCTAACTGGACTGCTGACATAATTGCACCATGAGGCTGTTGCCCCCTCTCTCAATGTGCCCCTAGGTGTCCAGCTGCTTTGAGCTCTCCTGATGCTCTAACATCAGGTCTGTGAGGTGGGGCCTGCTGATAGTGGTGGGACCCTTTCCTGTTATAGAGTCTTAAGAAAGCAGTAGTCTCCCTCTCCTAAGGAGGAGGGAAACATCAAAGCAAGTGTTGAAGGAACCATTGACCCAGGTCCCAAGAGGCCTTTCAGTACTAGCAGTCTTGACTAGCTGTGTCTTCTCCTAGTGACAGGAAGCACCCCCAAGACCACCTTTGATCCTTCTCAGGGTTTTGAAGGAGAAGCAACTATGGCCCACAAGATCTTCCCAGTGATGGCAAGGTTTTAACACTTGAAACACGAAGCTTAATTCCCAGAGTATGCCAACCAACTGAGAAAATGTGTCAAGATATAAACAATTGTGCATCTTGATCCCTAACATACATGGAGCACAAATCAGTCAGGATACTAGTATCTGTAGAGTGCATCTAGGGCAGAAAGACCAGGCTGAGGTCCAGGGAGCATTTAACAACACCACCTACCTTACAACTTAGGAATGAGAAGAGGTGCTAGCTTTGTACACTCAGGTCCCACCTTATGGAGTTAGCCTGCAAAGCACGGAAACTAAACAGGGCCAGAGATAAATTATATATGCAAAGTGTGTGAATTCTCTTCTAAACAACATGCAGCTGTCTGTGGAAGCCTTGCAATACATCTGTCCAGCAAAATGGATATTCAGTTATCATTACTTGATACCTTAGCGGTCTTCGTTCCTGACATTCGTGAAAACCTTGGCAACTCTAAGATGCTCATTAGGTGAGCCCAAGCGATTCTCTGCTGCTACAAGAGAGCTGTTCTTGTACTCCATTTCTTGGCAAGCTATCTTCACTGCCTACTATGTTAGTAAATCCTCTTACTGCTCTAAAACAGCCCACCTAGTACACAACTAGAGTAGAATTACAGCTCTTAGTTCCCAACTTGGAGGCTCGAGGCTCACTACAAATTATGTGCGAACTCCCCTGCAAAGGATGGTCATAATCGGCCCATCAATGACTTATCTAAGAGTCTCAGAGTTGTTTATCAACTTTGCAGGAGGCAGCCTTAGAAAAGTCGGAACACGCCTCAGCAAACACAGTGACAGCTTCGGGACAGCAGAACAATGCTCAAGCTAAAAGGGAGCAAAAAAGGAAAGGCCTAAATAAAAAGTTTTAAAAATGCTACCACCAACTCTATTTTTAGAATAGCAATTAGTTCTGAGGGGAGCAAACATCCTCATACCTCATGCCAGCTACAAGGGACATCTGCAGCGAGTATCCCACCCAGGAATGAAGCTGGAGCCGGCAGCTTCAAATGCCATACTGGAGACACTACTGACACTGTGCGGAACAACCAGGCAGCGCTACAGTGGAAATAAGAAACTCTTTGAAATAAGACAGGTGCACAACAAGAAGGCCAGTCTCTGGTCATAGAGACAGGGGTGAATGCCCCAAATAAGGCATCGCTGACCTCTGCCCTTAGAGCTGGCTCAATAGGGATCCTCTTCCCAGTCACATGGGCTATTATGACACCAGGAGGGTACAGTATTGAGTACGAAGCTCAGGCAGTAGATCCCAATCTAAGTGCTCCAAATTAAGTTTACCTCTTCTCAATAGCCATCAGGTCAGTCCCTCCTGAAGCTCCTTCATCAAGAATACATCTTAGTGAAATCAGTTGTGACCCTCAAGTAATGCCGGATGATCAGTAAGACACAAAGACCACAATCTTCTTGCCAGAATACAAATCTAAAGGTGATTGTGACATCCTAAATAGGAGCAACATTTTACGGTTATTAGCCCTTGTCCCCAACTTGGAACATTTAAGGGCAATCTACCTTACCTCAATCAAATTTGTTCATGCTGAAAGTCTAGCAGAGAATGAAGCAAAAAAAGCCAATTGGACGTCAACCGAAATAGCCCGGAAAGTGCTGATGGAGTGGTAAACTTTCAAAGAATGCGGTATAAAGTTGTGACCATATTATGACCCAGGCTATTCTATACCCTTGTTACTTCTGGATCAGACAAGAGGTGATGTTCAGCCACGCAAGCCTACATATTCAGTGCTTAGGGTTCCTTTCGGGAAATCATAATCACTGACAGCAGGATCCAAGGAACAACACAGGTTAAATTCAAACTCAGCGGGGTTTTGGAACTAGGATTCAAGGTGGGTCTCATGAATTTTAAATTACATATTCTGGAGCCTATGACAATACCTGGCTAATCAGGTGTCCTCCAAGGAATGGTTAGACGTTTTTTGACTCTGCTATTGGAATAATAATGGCTTGGCCAGTAAATCATCAGACCCAGTAATCCTAACGTAGCTGCAATCTTTTGAGATCATCATTTCCCTGGAGAATTGACTTGAAGATCCCTTTCACATACAGGCCTTCATGGCTTTCTCAGTGCCAGCAAGTAAAGCAGTAAAATATGGCTTTTGAAGGGTGGTCTGGCAATCTACATGTCTGCAGTGAGTGTAGGATCAGAAAGCGTAATGCCCTCTAAGTCACTAGCAATAAATGCAATCAGGACAATGTTTCTTTGCTATAATGCATAAATTGAAGTTATCAATATTTACATACACCCTAAAAATAGGTCAGAGACCTCAATATTTTGGGTAGAGGAAATCGTAAGGTACTTCGCGAAAGAACAAACTTGTGTGCTAATGTGTTTCAACTTATATCTCCTAAGGCCCTCCTTCTCTGAAGAGCTCAGATCAGCACAATCCTTATACTGGGACCTACCACTCAGGGCAGTAATGAAAATGTCAAGTTAAACAAAACCTTCAGGAAACATTTAGGTGATTTAGAGCACTTAAACCTTCTGTGTTCCTAATGGCCATTTCTTTGGAGATAATCCACTGTCAGCCACTTTTCACTCAAACCCAACTAACTCCACCTCAGAATTTACTTTTGTCACTCTCTCATTGTTTCATAATGTTTACTCATATCAACTTGGGGAGAAGGAGGATAGCAATCATCTCCCACAAGAAATGATTTTCCAGACAGCCCTTGCTGTATTTCTCCACTCAGCTTGGTGTGTACCATCAATTATAAAAGAATCAAATTTTCTCCCTCCAATACAAGTGATCTGCTTGAATATGTGAAGACCTTGCTACAAGAATTACAAGCAATGTCCAATGGCACTATAACCATCTGGGAGAGCCTCACTGATAACTTTGCCACCCCAATAAGAACAAGATCTCAGATCAAGTGTCTTGCATGATTTAGAACGGAACATTTCTGGCTCCCAGCAGACTCTGTATCAGTGTGACTTAATTACTAGAGTAGAATGTGATGAAAGCTTGGATGTGGGAGTACACAGGTACATGCAGAGAAATCAAGACCTATGATTTACAGTTCAGTGTGTGTCCTAACAATTAGCAGGTCCCAGGCTGGGAAAGAAGTTACATCTGGCAACAAGGATGGGATACATATCCCGAAGAAGAAAGTACTCTCCTGGAGAGTTTGCTGTGGTCCAAGCAAACTGCTCATGTGTGCCTTCAGCATAGTGCTGAGTCGACGATTGGTGTAGGAAGAGTTAAAGCGCAACTCCTACTGATGTGAAGCATGTGAATAAGAAAAAACTTCAATAAGAAGTCTAAACATTGTTTGTCAAGAAGTTAAGAGCAGTATCATCCAAAAAGGTACTGTGCTGCCAGGTAAAACAAAGTTATACATTCTACAGAGTGTTAACACTGAAGACGTATTCAACCATGTTTACAAAGCTCAATGAAAGACAATTATCAGATTGCCAAATAACACTGCATAGCAGATATCAACTAGTTGTTGAAAAAGGAATGAATGAGAATAAGATCAATCAAAAACTCATCACAGCATAGTTAACGGTGGCCCAAGAGAAGTGCTTGGAGTTGTGTTTAGGAGCGGTCCAAAAATTCAGCAGAATTCCATTCTGCCGATGGAGCCCATCTAGAACAACCCCAAGGCCAGCCACTTGCAGGGCCAGGGCAGATGCACGAATGGAACTGATCCTGCTTTCTGGCCGAGGGGGCAGTGAGAGCTCTAATCCCGATATCAGTAAGTTTTGCACTGATCTACAATACTGATGCTTTCCTGAGACCACCACCATCTTTCTTTCCTGCCAAAAAGCAAAATATTGGAGATATATGGACTGCCTGGATAGAGACTTTTGAAGATTTCCCTGAGCCACTTGAAGAGACTAATAACAGAAGGATTATCAAATATCTAAAAAAAACTTGCTGGTGATAGCATGAAAGCACTCAAAAAGAAAATTCTGAGAACCGATCAAGAAGTTACATTCTGTCAGATTAAAAATGTGTTAAATGTCAAATTGAACCCAGTACTAAATGTTGATTGTTTCAGTCTAGAATGTCAAAGAGTTGGTAAAACAATCAATGAATTTGTGGAAAGACTCAAATGCTGTAACTACAATGAATTTTACAATGAAGAACCTTTGCAGCTTAGAGTTAATTATGGATGCTTGAGCGATTCATTCAGACGACGAATACTGAGAGAAACTCTTACTCTGGAGTGAGTGTTAATGGCTACCAGAGCTAAGGTACAGGCTGAGAAACAAGCTGCTGAAATGGATGCGGGAGGTGCGCAGAATGAGTCAGTCATGAGTATGAAAAGTAGTTTGAAACAAAAAACAGGACACAAAGTGATGTCTACATGTAAAAAGAAGTTGTGTTTCAGATATGGATTTTCATTTCCACTATAAGGAAAGTGTCCTGCCATTGGACAGGTATACACAGGCTATGGTAAAGATCACTATTTTGTGACAATGTATAAAGCAAAGAAAAAAGTACGTGCATCACAGCGCAAAGAAAAAATAGCTATTAGAACATTCCAGGAGCAACGTTCAAAACATGCCCACAAGGCCAAACAGTGACATCAGTTGAGGTGAATAGGTACTAAACAATGTTGATCATCATCTAAATCATCATCAAATAGTTCTTCTGCCTCAAAAATAAGTACAATTGAAAAAAAGTGATTGTGCCATGTTGTTGTGTACCTCAGAAAAATTTGCACATTTTGGACTGGTAGCATGTGAAGAAAAATGTCAGTCAAAGAAAAGTTGACATGCCAATACAAGAAAATCACACAAGCACTGTCCAATAATTACACTGAGAAAAAATGGATGTTTTATCTATAGTGGTGCTCCAATAAATATGATACCTGAATAGAAATACAACTGTTTCCATTACAGTAACTCATGCCATCAAAAATCGAATTGCACACTTGGGCTGCATCAACTCCCAGAAAGAGTCAGGGCTCCTTTGTAGCAACAGTGAAACATGAAAAACCAAAGGTACTAGCACTGATCCATGTGCTTCAAGGTACTTCAATAAGTGATTGTTTGCTCAGCTTCAACACGGCTACTGTAATGGGACTGATTTCTGTGAATTACAACATGAATTCTCATCATGAATTAGTAAGTCAATTTCCTTTGTTGATTGATTGTTTAGGAAAGTTAAAGACTTTGAAAACAAAGCTGTATATTACTAAGGATGTCCGTCTTATTGCTCAGAGACACAGACAAGTTGCTTTGCCTTTACAAGAAGCTGTTGAAAAATGATTTTACCTAAGCATGATATTATTGACTGTTCCACTGTTTCAACACCATGGGTTTCTCCCATAGTAATAGTGACCAAAAAGGATAGTGAAGGAACTGTGTGCATATGCATTGACATGCGTTGGGCAAATAAAGCTATTGAATGAGAACAACATCCAGGGCTGTCCATTGCTGACATGTTGACACAATTGATTGGTGCCAAGGTCTCCCCTCAACTTAATTTGAATAAAGTTTACCATCAGTTGGAACCTGAAGAAAGCTACAGATACATTACAACATTTTCTACACATGTTGGTTTGTTTAGATACAAGAAACTTAAGGCCTGATTTAGATCTTTTATGGAATCACTCCTGCCATTGATTTACCGTTGGATTTCCCATCCACTGCCTTGGCAGTCTGGCTGCTCTATTTAGATGTTGGTGGTCACCTAGACAAAACAACGGCAGTGTGCAGCCATCACCACAAGGATTCTTCACCCGCGTCGATTTTGCTATAAGCAAAAGTGGCTGGCAGCAGGACTTCAGGCCCTTTTGCCTCTGAGCCAATCATGATGTACATTTCTGCCGATGTAAAACAGTGGTGGCTAACCTGCCACATCTGAGTTGGCAGATTAAGAGGGATGAAAGCACAAAACTTAACTTATTACTACTTTTCTCATTTCCTGCCAGTATGAATCCAATTGTACAAGTCCTACCTTTGCTGTTACTAATAGATGAAGGTAAAAATACACTGCATCGCTGCCAGGACTGAAAGTAAGTTATTGTTTTTCCTGTCAGCCTTGGAATTGCTTATGCACATTAGGACTGGACTCATGCATGTTTAGAAAATATGTCCAGGCAACAGTGCAATGATGTGCACTGCATTTATGTGTAATGTGGTAGTTACAAAAATGTAAAATAAAAAGCTTCAGCTTATCATTCTCACTCACCAATCTGGATCCAACTGCCTGTATACCAATGGACACCCACCCAAAAGGCACAACAATCTCTAAATGGGAATGTGTACATACAGGTGTATGTTATCATTTAACACAACCTGACATTTCATATACATAAACAGTACACATCACTATAAATGCATACAGACATTGTTATGTAGTATTTGCATTACACAATGAAATAAGTGGGTTTACATAAAATGTACAAACAATTAGGGGTGGGCAGTGAGTTATTGGCACTCTGCACTCTGCACTCTGCACTCTACACTCTGCTTGTAGCATACAGTTCTGCCAAAAACTCCACTAGCCCTGGCAGCAGGACAGAGCTCACCACATGCTGGCTGCATCTCAGTCAAGGGCCACACAGCGCAAGCACAGACAGTCTGAGCTTGGACTATAGGCCTCATAACTGGGCTGCAGTGTGCACTCAGCCCAAAGATGTTGGTAGCCGGGTGTGGCACTGCTACAGTCTGCTGATGAAGGGCTGCACCAGCACCAGGCCTCCCTCCTTTCGCTCTCCTCAGCAGCCCGGGAACAGGGGGCAGAGAGAGGCAGAGAGCCAGGCCACTGGCAAGTGGCAACAGGGGTCCTGGAGTCCTGGACCCAGGTAAGACCATCGTTTCAATTTCTTTTCTATGTGTACACAGGGAGACAGCACTGGGCATGGACAGTATTTGCATCTGAGGAAGGTGGAGGGGTCTGTGCTTAGAAAAAAGGAAACGTGCAGCCAGAGCACCACTTGAAAATAACCTGTCTCTCCAGAGCCTCTAGGAAGGAGGTTGTCCAATGGGGTACACTGCTGAGGCCAACAGGGAGAGCTGGAGACCGGGGTACCATCAGCTGTTGAGTGGTAGTCCAGCAGCCCCCATCAGATAGAGATGTGTGTGGCCTGAGAGAGTGCCTTTGAGCCCAGTGGCAAGCAAGGCTAGGCACTTTACCAGTTTGCTGGTGGTGAGCTGGTTTGCTGCTGCTAGTGCTGGGCCCTAAAGAAAGGGTGGTCTGAGGCTGTGTGTATTAAGTGCAGATGAAGCAATTGCACTGCTGGTGCAAGACAGGGGGTGTGCTTAGCTCTCTGAAGCAAGTTTGTGAAGGAGGGAAGATGGTTAAGGGAAGTGTGCAGGTGTGGTTGAGAGCAGTAGGTTCGAGGCCAGTGGGCTGTGTCAGCACAAGAGGCCTGAAACAGCAGCTTTTGCTGGTGTTTCGGCATACCCGGGCTTGAATATGCCCAATCTCAGAAGCACTAAGCAGAGTCAGGGCTTGTTAGTACTACTAACAAGGCCCGACCCTGCTCAGAGCTTCTGAGATCGGGCACATTCAGTGGCAGGGTGGTAGGGCAGGCTGCACTCCGCGGCATGCAGACCTCTGTGGAATTCCTCTACGTTTTTATCCAACTCTATGGAATTCTGTGGATTAGAACTCTGTGAGCTCCACCCACCACTACAATCATTGTAACCTCTAAGCTTCATTGATGTCAGAGATGCATTAATATCACATGTCTTTTTGGTATGTACAATTTCTGTTACATCTTAGATGTCATTTCTTTGTTTAATATATATGTGTATATCATCAGCACATGATGTGCAAATAAACACACATGCATTCTCAAGTCACAAAAACTGAAACATGTATACTTTTGGTGTAACTATCCAGTAACATGATGAATGCTTGAACCAAAATCAACATATCTGTCACAAAAGTACAGCACTAATGTGTGCACTATGAAAATATGTAAAAAATTTAACTAGTGCATGTCACTGACAGAAATGAGAATAAGTGCATGTCACAGACATTTACATAGATAACGTTATCAGAAAATGATTACTAATAGTATATATTTAATGCCAAGACAAAGGAATTTTTAATGAAATACTTTTTAAAGTCATACCGTGATGCTTTCCCCAGTGAACAAGCTTTTTAATAACATGAGCCAATGTTCACAATG
Organism: Pleurodeles waltl; assembly: GCF_031143425.1. Lineage (NCBI taxonomy): Eukaryota > Metazoa > Chordata > Amphibia > Caudata > Salamandridae > Pleurodeles > Pleurodeles waltl. The sequence goes on from NC_090450.1 coordinate 764,616,328, forward strand.
TCTACAACTGGAGACGTGGGCTTCAGGCCCTGATGTTTCTTCCGAATTGCACTGTTAAGTACAATCTCCCCAGGAAGAGACATCTATTAGGCACAGGGCAGACACCTCAGTTATCTTACTTGGGAGGGGGACTTGGGTTTGGGAAGTGTGATTTGGGGTTTAGGAGGAGTGGATTTGATTGTGGGAGGGGTGGGCTTGGTGTGTAAGGGGTGGTTGTGGGGTTGAGAAGGGTAGGTTTACATTTGGAAGGGGTGGTTTGAGATGTGGAAGGGGTCAGGGCAGGAGCAAATAAAAGGTGTTCATTAGAAAAGTAGGTAAGATGGTTGGCAGGGAGTTGGGGTGAGAGGTAGAGGGAGCGGCAGTGTCTAACAAATATGTGTGTGTCTCTCAAGGATGCAGTTTCCTGTGGGTTAGGTGTATGTGGTCTATGTTTGAGTGTGTGTTTTATGATAGGTCTTTGTTGTTTGGGTGAGTGTGGGCATTTGTATCCTCTGGGTGTGGTTTCTGCAGGTGTGCTGGTGGTAGTGGTACATGTGAGTGTGGTGTCTGCTGGTGTGGTGATGGTGGTGGCAGTTGTGGTGGTGGGTGTGATGTCTGAATGTTTATGTGTGCCTGTGTTTTTTACTGTGTCTATGGTTATGTGTGGATGTGCTGCTTGAGTGTGTTGGAGTGGGTGCATGCAAAGGTATGAGTGTGCTTTGACAGGGCTGGGAGAGGAAATTGGGATGGGGAAGGGGCAGGTTTAGGGCATGACGGTGGGAAGGTTGGGAGGCTGCGGTCAGTGAGGAGGCCAAACCATGGAATGACCTCTGCGGGCCAGATGTTGCACTATGAATGACTTTCAGGTAAAACAACATTTGTGGCATCTGGCAACCTAAGCCCCTGGATGGCTTTCAGGAGTGCAGACTGGCCCGCAGAGATAGTTCGCAAGAGGTCAATAGTCCCCTCATTCAGCGCAGCTGGGGGGGGGCAAGTGGAGGTATCTGTAGCAAAGAAGATGCCATCCTTTTTAGGGAGGTGGGTTTGGCCTACTGGTGGAGCAAAAAGGAGAGTGGGGATGGGAATGTGAGAGGTAGACAAGGAAATAGATGGTAAAATCACAGTATGGTGTGCCACCACTAGGGTCTGATCTTCTGTGGAGACATTCAAAGATGATCCAGGTGAACGTGTGGCCTCCATGCCAGTCCCCTCACTCCCCATGCACTGGGTGCCTTGGTGTCAGTAGTGTCAGAACCAGAACCACAGTGGACAGCTACTTCCCCTGCTGGCGTGGTCAATGTCTTCTCCCCTGTCCCTGATGATGCTGAAAAGACAGATACAACAGTTTGAGTGTATCTGTGTAAACACAATTGAACATGAACTTTGCTCACAAAATATTTGCCAAGTCTACACATTTAACCCGCTTGAAGGCTCCCAGCCTTGACTTCTTTATAATCAGTACCTCTTGCTTAGCCACTTATTAATCTGTGTAAACTGATTCATGCCTATGATTGCTCGGGGTTTGTTATTTAGTAGACTGTGCTTATGCCCCTAAAATTTACTGTAACCAGAAATACATTTGTGCAGTGTATTTACATGTAAAATAATCTGCATCATTTACATTCACCAAATGTAATATATTAATCAATGTGTGTCCACAAATACTGCAATTTTGCACAAATATATCTATAAAATGAAAGCCTTTTTCCTTTGTTTGGCAATTCACAGTGCCAACACTTACTCCAAGCAACTAAAGTATATTTCAAAAGTACTATATATCATGTGGAGCCTGTATTGAATTACCTTAGCAATCTATTATGCACTATGTACATACCTATTGTAGGAGGCTGGCCTGGCTTATAGTGGGTACCTGATGGTACTTACACCTTGTGCCAGGTCCAGTTATCCCTTATTAGTAGGGTTCTAGCAGCTTATGCTGATAGAGGTAGCTATAGCAGAGCAGCTTAGGCTGAACTATGAGACACGCAAAGCTCCTACTATACTACTTATATCATATAGGTACTATATCATAAGAAACACAATACTCAGAGTTACTAAAAATAAAGGTACTTTATTTTAGTGACAATGTGCCAAAAATATCTCAGAGGATATACTCCCTTAGGAGGTAAGTAAAATACACAAAATATATACACAAACCAAAATCAGGTAAGTAAACAGTTAGAACAGTAGTGCAAACACTCTAGAATAGAATAGGATGCAATAGACCTAGGGCAAACACAAACCATATACTCTGAAAGTGGAATGCAAACCACCAATGGACCCCTAGGCTAGTGTAGTGTGTAGAGGGTCACTGGGAGTGTAAGAAAACACTAAGGGTGTCCAAGATACCCCACCCCAAGACCCTGAAAAGTAGGAGTAAAGTGATACTACTTCCCTAGTAACACACTAAACTTGTGATAGAGGATTCTGCAAAGATCACAACAGACTGCAAAGCACTGAAGATGGATTCCTGGACTTGAGGACCTGCAAAGGAAAGGGACCAAGACCAAGAGTCCTGAAAGTGTCCAGGGGGGCAGGAGCTGAAGATTCTGCAACAACGAAAGGTGATAGGAACTTCTCCTTTGTGCAGAAGATGTCCCACGGAGTGCTGGAGGATGCAGAGTTGTTTCTTTGGAAAAAGACGGCAAACAAGACTTTCTAGCTGCAAAGGTCACAGTTGAAGAAAAAGGGTGCTGCTTGGGCTCAGGAAGGACCAGGATGTCGCCACGTGGGAGAAGGGACAGAGGGGGCCCTCAGCAATACAGAGAGCCCATGCACAAGAAGGTAGCACCCGCAGACGTCCTTGAACATGGGTTCAAGAAGACTGAGCATGGTAGTCATCTCAACACTACAAAAGAGGGTCACACAAAGCCGGTGGTCAACTCAGTGAATTGAGAAATGCAGGACGGAGTGCTGGGGACCTTGGCTAGGATGTGCACAAAGGATTCCTTGCAAAAGTGCACATAAGCCCTAACAGCTGCAATTCACACATGCAAAGGATTACTGTCTGACGAGGGGAGGAAAGGACTTACCTCCTCCAAATTTGGACAGTTGGACTACTGGACAGTCTGGGGCAATTGGGTCCACCACCTGTGTTCCAGGGGCCACGCTCATCAGGATGAGAGGGGTCCCAGAGTATGGGTGGCGCTGAAGTTCGGCACCTGATGGAGCAGGGGGAAGATTCCGTCAACCCACGGGAGACTTCTTCGTGGCTTCCAGTGCAGGGTGAAGACAGACAGCCCTCAGAGCATGCACCACCAGGAAAGAGTCGAGAAAGCCGGCAGAATTCGGCCCTAAAATGTCGCTGGTAGTCTTCTGGCAACTTTGTTGAAGTTTTGCAGGCAGTAAGCGGTCGATCCTTGGCAGAAGTCGAAGAGGGAGTTACAGAGGAACTCTGGTGAATTCTTGCAAGATGTTATCTGAGGAAAAGCCCACAGGAGAGACCCTAAATAGCCCTCAGAGGAGGATTGGCCACCTAGTGTGGTAAGCACCTATCAGGAGAGGTCTCTGACGTCACCTGCAGGCACTGGCCACTCAGAGGCCTCCATTGTGCCCTCACACCTCTAGATTCAAGAAGGCAGAGGTCTGGGATACACTGGAGGAGCTCTGAGCACCACCCCTGGGGTGGTGATAGACAGGGGAGTGGTCACTACATTTCCTTTGTCCAGTTTCGTGCCAGAGTAGGGACTGGGGGTTCCCTGAACCGGTGTAGGCTGGCTTATGCATTTCCAGAGGCTGGGAGAGGCTACTCCTCCCCAGCCCTTAACACCTCTTTCCATGGAGAGAGGGGGTAACACCCTCTCTCAGAGGAAATCCTTTGTTCTGCCCTCCTGGGACTGGGCTGCCCAGATCTCAGGAGGGCAGAACCCTGTCTGTGGGGTGGCAGCAGTGGTAGCTGCAGAGAAAACCCCAGAGTGCTGGTTTGGCTATCTTGCTTTTCTATGTGTGGGGACACTCTGGAGGGCTCTGACTGGCTAGTGCCAGCAGGTGACGTCAGAGACTCCTCCTTATAAGTCCGTACCTGATAAGGTGGCCAATCCCCCTCTCAGTGCTATTTAGAGTCTCTCGTGTGGGTTCTCTTCAGGTTCTGCTTGCAAGTTTCCTTCAGGAATCCTCTGCAACAACTTCAGACTCTTTTGACCTCAGATCAACCACAGCCTGCTCCAAGAACACTGTAACTGCAACAAAGTGTCTACAAGAGACACTTTTCTTCAGCAACCTCAGCTCCAAGTCAGCAACTGCAACAGTTTCCTTGGTGTGCATGCTCTGGGGAATCCTTGTCTTCATCCTGCGCCAGAAGGACCGAAGAAATCTCCTGGGTGTCACTCCCATGCTACAAGCAGGCACCTTCCAAGACAGCGACCAGTACACTGGGATTCCTCTCACAGTGACCAGCATGCTCCTAAGGACACAGAGGGTGGACATCATCATCATAGACTGTCCTGAGGTCCTCCTGACGCAATTTGGAGGAGATAAGACCTTGCCTTCCCGAGAGCGATTGTAGCCCTGTGTCCTGAGGTCTCTGTGCACTCTTTGCAAAATTCCTTCATGCACAGCCTGGCCCAGGTCCCTAGCACTTAATCGTGTGATGCACAACTCACTGAGTTGTTCTCCAGCATCATGGGACCTTCTTTTGTTGAGTTGCATTAACCGCATTTTGCACCTCCTTTGAACCTGGATCCTGCAACTCCTGGGGATGATGGCTGGCATTCTGAGGGTTCTCTAAAGTGCTGAGAGCTCCCTCTTCCTCCTCACACAGAGTTGAGGCCCCCAGATCCCTTCTGGGTCCATCAGTGCCATTTTGATGCAAAACACACTTTTGTCATAGCCAAGGCTTGTTGGTGCCTTCCAACACGAAATCTCATCTGTAACAATCTTCACACTGTGGGACATATTTTGCATCATGCAGGAACCCGCTGGTATCTTCCTAGTGTGAATTTCTGCAGTCTTAGACTAACCGGGTACTCTTCATTTGCACCCTCTTCTGGGTTGGCAGGGGCTCCTGTCCTTCCTGGAACTTCTTTTGCAGGTCCTCAGGTCAAATAATCCAGCAGTTGATCTTTGCAGGCTTGGTTGGCTGCTGCAAAAACCCCAAAACGAGGTATAGTGTGTCCCAAGGAAACTTGCAGTACTTTACTCCTGCTTTTCTGCGCTCTGGGGTGCGGTAATTTACTTACCTTTACTGTATTCTTACTCTCCCAGTGATTGTGCATACACTACACTTGTCTAGGGGGGAATTTGTGATTCACATTCCACATTTGTAGTATATGGTTTGTGTTGCCCCTAGACCTATTTTCTCCCATTGCATTCTATAGGATTTCCTACTGTTTGCATTGTTCTATGACTATTTACTTGTCTAATTTTGGTGTCTAGTGTACATATTGTGTATAATACTTACCTCCAGAAGGAGTATTGTCTATAAGATATGTTTGGTACTGTGTCACCCCAATAAATACCTTTAATTTTGGTAACACTGAGTATTGTCTTTACTTGTGTAACTATGGGCCACATGTAGCAAGCTTTTTGCACGTCGCAAACATCGAATTTCGCTGTTTGCAATGTGCAAAAAGCACTTCACAATGCACAAAACCCATTTTGCAATTCGGTAACCTGGTTACCGAGTCGCAAAACGGGTTGCGACTCTCAATTAGGAAGGGGTGTTCCCTTCCTAATTGTGAGTCGCAGTGCAATGTAGGATTGGTTTGAGACCGCGAACACGGTCGCAGACCAATCGCATTTTGCACCCATTTCAAATGTGTGGTGACCCATTCGCAAAAGGGAAGGGGTCCCCATGGGACCCCTTCCCCGTTGTGAATGTCACTGTAAACATTTTTTCAGAGAAGGCAGTGGTCCTACCGAGGAAAATGGGGTGCTTTACAAAAAAAAATTGCTTTATTGAAAAGCAGTCACAGACATGGTGGTCTGCTGTCCGCAGCAGGCCACCATCCCTTTGAGGGCCACCATTTGCAAGGGGGTCGCAAATTGCGACCCACCTCATGATTATTCATGAGGTGGGCATTTGCGACCCCCTTGCGAATCGCAGATGGTGTCAGGGACATCATCTAACATTCAGATTTGCGACTTGGTCGCTCTGACTTGCAATTTGCAGGTCTCAAATCTGAAAGTTGCTACATGTGGCCGTATAAGTGGTATTGCATGAGCTTTGCATGTCTCCTAGTTCAGCCTAAGATGCTCTGCTATAGCTACCTCTATCAGCCTAAGCTGCTAGACCACTACTATTTCACTAATACCCACTACAAACCAGGCCAGCCTCCTACATGTCGTGACACCAAATTCAGGCAGCTGCCACTTTAGGATGTGAAGCAGTGCATTTTTAATGTGTGTGTGATTTTTTTGTGCGTCACCACCACTCAAAATGGTAGCTAGTTTGTTTACCAATGTCAGATATATACAACACTGTTTTTGTAAATATATGACACATTAAAAAATGAACCGTTACTGTGTTGAACATCAATAGTAGATGTTATACTTCAGTTGACGGTAACTTAAATAAATGCACATATAATACATTTCAAATGTATTATTCACACATTATTTTTCAAAAATCTCAGACATATTAAAAGTTGAGATTTCAAGTTGCAACATTCTGCAAACGATATTTGTACATATATGACACAATAAGATTACTGATTGCACTAAGAGATCAATGAGTTGTGATTATCAATGTTTGTGAACATTTTAAGTTATGGTCTGTTTTTCTTAAATGCGGAAATATAAATTCAGGTAGGGTTAGAAGACCTCGGGGCATATTTATACTCTGTTTGCACCGAATTAGTGTCATTATTTTTTACTCTAATTCGGTGCAAAACTAACTCCATATTTATACTTTGGTGCTAGACCCCTCTAGCACCAAATTTATGGAGTTAAAGTCATTTTTTGAAAGTGGAAACCTACTTTGCCTTAATGAGATGCAAGGTAGGCGTTCCCGTGGAAAAAATGACTCTATGGACTTAATGTCATATTTAGGGGCATATTTATACTCTGCGGCATATTTATACTCTGTTTGCACCGAATTAGTGTCATTTTTTTTTACTCTAATTCGGTGCAAAACTAACACCATATTTATACTTTGGTGCTAGACCTATCTAGCACCAAGGCCCTGATTTAAACTTTTTTTGCACCGCATTAACGTCATTTTATGATGCAAAAGTGGCGCAAACTTACAAAATATTGGCCCTTATTTATACTTTTTGCTGCAAAACTGCACTAACTCAGTTTTTCACCAAAAAGTTTAGCACCGGCTTGCACCATTTATGTGCACCAGCCGGGCACCATATTTATGGAATGGTGCAAGCCGGTGCAAAGCGTAGGCTAGAGTTTAAAAAAATGACTTTAGTCGGGTGGGGCTGGCAGTATAGAAGAAGAGGGTTTAGCATCAAAAAATGGCTTTAGGCAGGTTAGAGTAAAAAAAAATGACTCTAACCAGTTTAGCGTCATTTTATGGTGCTAAACCTACCATGCCACATGACTCCTGCCTTAGAAAAGGCAGGAGTCATGACCACCACCCCAGTGGCCAGCACAGAGGACAGGGGTCCCCTGGGCATGGCCATTGCACCCTGTGCCATGTATGGGGGCCCATTTCAGGGCCCCCTATGGCACTTTCAAAAATAAAATGCACTTACCTGTACTTACCTGGGATGGGGTCCCCCATCCTCGCAGTCCCTCTAGTGTGGGTGGGGGTGCCCCTACGGCCTAGGGAGGGCACCTCTGGGCTTATTCCATGGTGTCCCACCATGGAAATAGGGCCACAGGTCCCCTAACGCCTGCCCTGACCCAGGTCTTAAAAAATGGGGCAAAGCAAGCTTTGCCCCATTTTTTGGCCCCTCCTCCCTACCTTGCACCATTTTTACATGGGAGTATAAATATGGTGTTAAGGCCATAGAGTCATTTTTTTGCACGGGAACGCCTACCTTGCATCTCATTAAGGCAAGGTAGGTTTCCACTTCCAAAAAATGACTTTAACTCCATAAATTTGGCGCTAGACGGGTCTAGCACCAAAGTATAAATATGGAGTTCGTTTTGCACTGAATTAGAGTAAAACAAAATGACGCTAATTCAGTGCAAACAGAGTATACATATGCCCCTTAGCGTAAATAAATGATGCTAATCTGGTCAGAATCATTTATTTTGACTCAAAACTGCCTAACGTCATTTTTTTTAAGCTAGTCTACCCTTTGCACCGGCTTGCACCATTCCATAAATATGGTGCCCAGCTGGTGCTAAAAAATGGTGCAAGCCGGTGCAAAACTTTTTGAGGCAAAACTGCCTTAGTGCAGTTTTGCACCAAAAAGTATAAATAAGGCCCCTCATGTCTTCAGAACGTTTCCAGATCTTGCTATCATATAGGAAAAAGACATCATAAAGAAATTCACATTAAATAGACAAACTATACTGGATTGATGTCACTAACTAGAGCCTGATATCCTGCCTCACAATAGGAATCCAACAACAACACTAATAGTGAAACTCACGGCAGTACATCATTTTGTGGCCAGGGGATCTTTCTAATACACTGAGGCAGTATCTGAAGGCACTTTCAGTGGTGTGCTACAAGAAGTCCTTGCTTCAATGATGAGACAATTTAACAGCTTCATCCAGTTTCTAAAACATTAGGATTTGGCCAATGTGAAGAAAGGTTTTTGTGCTGTTGGTGGGCTACCACATGTAGTTGGAGCCATTGAATGCACACATTTTGCCTTGGTGCCACCACATGCCATTCCATCAATGTGTAAGTTGTCTGCCTACCTGATATGCACATCTCAAGTGTGTGTATGCTTACCAGGGTCAAAGCATGATTCCTTTGTACTACTCAACAGCACCATACCACTGAAAATGTCACAATTTAAACCTGAGAAGGCCTGACTTGTTGATAAGTACATTATGACTTGAGGATTGTTTTAAACCTAGTTTAAGAATGCACAATGGCTTGACATAATTTTAATCAATTTATTCATTGCTTTCATTAAGGAGACTCAGCTTATCTCAACTGCCCATGGTTATTATCACCTTTGAGGAATCCAACAACACCTGGGGAAGTCTACTTCAGTGATGCCCATGGAAGAACACAGAGGTCAGTGGAGTGGACATTTGGGCTCTCGAAGGCCAGATTTTGTTGTCTGGACAAGACCGGTGGAGCCCTCCTCTACTCACCAAATAAGGTATAAAAAATCTCAGTTCCCAGCTGCATGTTGCACATCTCCCTGAAACAGAACATCCCAATCACCGCAGAGGATAGAGACCATGTAGAGCCACCGGATGATGATGTTGAAATGCCCAATGAAGATGACAGTGGTGAAAAGGAAGGAATTGACATATGTTAAGATGTTATTGACCACTTCTTTGCCTGAGTATAAGTTTACCTTTACCTATTGTCAAATGTCAGAGCAACTTGTGACATACTGAACATTTCAGTCTGTGATAGTAGTTTAGTAGGAATGGGCAGTGCAGGAAAGTCCAAGGCAAATATGTTTGTTGATCAAAGTTTCCCTACATTGACTACTGTGTTTATATTAAGTTTACTTAGAGTATATTTGCTTGTGCTAAATATATGTGTCCTCCTAACTTATCATTTGAGTCAAATTGTTTAATGTGAAATCATAACTGTCTCCTTTTTGTCTGTTTTAGGATCCTTCACTGTGTCATCTTCATTTATACATTTCAAAGTTGTGACATTTGCAGTAATGTTGCTGTTGGAACCTACAAAGGGAGCATGAGTTGATCCTGGGACAGACCATTTGTATGTACAGATCTTGTACAGAAACAACTTGCACAGTGATTGAATGGATGTTTTTGAGATAGTATCTGACCTGTTTTCTGTTGGTTGTTGCCACCAAGGCAATATGTGCTGCTGAACTTGCAGTAACCACATGTATATGTCAAACCATAGCATACTGATCTCCCTTCACATTGGCTAAATCTTCAAATTTGTTCAGTGTATGAAGCTGTTGATGTCTCTCAACATATTTGAAATGCCTTGTAGCTACCACTGAAAGACAAGTGTGACATTCCACCAAATACTGCAACAGTGTACTGAAATGATCATGTGGCCTTATATTGTCTTACTGCAATGATGTAGAATATTGATGTTATTGATGTAGAATTCTTATTGTGAGACAGGATGCCTGGCTCCAGCTGAGGTCATGAATGAATAATAGCTTGCATATTTTATTAGGTTTCATCACATTTTCCCTTTCTTCCATAGCGTCAAGCTCCAATACATTGAGATTTCATGGTTTCATTTTCCATTTTCTGTTTTTTAATGGAAAACACGTGACCAAGTTATTATCTCTTAGTTGTTTTTTAATCCTATTACTTGACAGGTTTAAAACTGATAGCATAGGGACGACATATAAAAGGAAATACCACAATAAATACTACACCAGTCTTTGACTTTCTGTTATGTGCATTTATTTTTATAACAAAAATGAGTAAAATGTTTTTGGAATCAGAATACAAAGAACAAGAAAACAATAACCAAAGTCTATCATAAAGGATGAAACTATATTTGTTGAGCAAAAATTGTTTTGAGTCTAATGTAAAAAATGCAACTCTCCCTAAAAAAGGTAAATGTTTCCATGAAATATTCCAGAGTGAATGGTGGACACACATTGGAGGAAGTTAGGTTTGGTGTCCCTTGCAGGTGGTGGTGGAGGTCTTGCCATACTCTTCTTGTGGTCTAGAGGAATGTCCTCTTGGGAGGACCACAGTTGCAGGGACTGGAGCAGATGGATCAGTGACCTATTGTGGCTGGGCCTCCCTGTCTGCGGCGGGTGTAGTTTGTCCTGATGTTTAAGGACCACAGACAGGGGTAGATTGTAAGGGAAAAGCCCTGTACATCTGGCAGTAAATATTATACATCAGCCCAGTCAGGGAGCTCAAATTAGAGTTGAGATTTAAATTGTGCTCTGTCTGAACCTGTTTCACCTCCTGGATCTTTGTTAAGGCCTGGCCCATCGTGTCTTGGGACTGCTGAAGTGCTCCTAAGACTCAGTCAATGGTGGTCTAGGTGACAGTTATCCCAATGGCCTCGGTTTGCTGGCTCAAACATTCCCTCCTACAATCCTCACTATCCTGTGTCTTTAAGGCAGTGTGGCCTATTTCAATGGGTCCTGGCACAACTGGATGTAGTGGTGGTGGTTGCTCAACGATTGCCAGGACTGGGGGCACAAGATGGATGTTATATTCCTTTGAACACAGGAATTGGAGGTATCCTGAGGCCGAGGTGTTGTATCAGCAGAAGTGGTAGGTGTTAGACAAGTGTAACTCACTGGAGCTGTCTGCCCAGCTAGAACGTATGGACAAGACATGTTCACATCCTCTGGACTTGCAGGAGAAGTGTCTTCACTGAAGACTTGATCCTGGTATGGAATGGAGGTATTTTCTGTTGCAGATGGTATTCCACTAGCCCTGGGTATTGGATCTAATATGAATTTCAAATGAAATATTAAGGGTCTGTATTGTACCTCAGATATGTCTTCAGCTACAAATGAAGCAACCTAAAAAAGTTACAAATTATGATTAATAGAATGATTAGGGCATTGTGTGATTTTATGGCTTTTAGACATGCTGGTTAATTTACACAGATGCAAACTTCACTATCAATAATGGAGAGGTATCCTGAAATATAAAATGTTATTTAGAAAGTGTACATTACATGTACCAAACATGCAACTCAACACAGTAGAGGGGAGACTTCAGAGCTGAACCATTTCAAGGCCCAGCAGTCTGAAAAACAAAGTATGATACATCTTAATCTTTGTAATGGCATTGGTCATTAAATGAAAACTGCAAAGTAAATTGTGTATCAATGCTGCTGTTATTCAGCATGCCATAGAACATGATTGGAAACATCTGAATCAGCAAATTATGATTTATGCAAGTAAGTAGATCAATTCAATGGAGTAACAAGAAGCTAAAAATATACTGGATCAACACAGCAGATGAAATGTTTGTACATGACATGAAATGGTAAATAATAAATGCATAAAATATTGACATTTGTGCCTATATGGAAGAAAAGAGAGGTTTAGCAACATCACATTGAACTATTGTTTTCCAGATAAAGGAAAAGGGCATCATGGTAATTGTAGTCATTGAACATCATTGACGATTCCTGTTAAAACGTGTGTTACACATACCTATTTAAATTGCTTAAGTGAAAATTAACACACGTTTGCAATATGTACACACTTCCTTTTTGTGAACAGGTGAAAATACCATTTACAAGCATTTATACTTTCATGTGCAAATAGTTGGAGTTTGCAACCTGTTTTCTGGAGTACAACCACTTATATTGAGAAAAAGTAGGGGAGTAAGCAAATGCAAGGGATGATCCATGGAGAACAACACACAATCTGATGCAGCCATGATGCTAGTAATCTGGATGAAACAAGCTATTTTGTAGACTCAAGTTTAGATACATATGATTTGATAGGAGTCTTAAAACATTCTGAACAGCTGACATAAGGGCAAAAACTCAATTTGTGAATAGTAAAACATTGCAGAGTTCAATTTACCAGCCTCCACTCCACCAGGGATTCCTGTCAAGCCTTCACGATGTAGGATCTGCAAGACCTTCTCCTCCTAGGGAAAGAGTTGCAAGTGGAGACTGGGAGAACCACCACTAATCCTCTGGTCTCCAGGTGATGCTTGGAGGCCAGTGATCACACTCTCCCCAGGCCATTACACTTCTTCCTAATTTCCTCCTGATTGTGCACATAGTTAGTAACAGCATTCACTCTGTTCACTATTCTGGTCCACATTTCCCTTGTCTGAGATATGGTTGTTTTTTGTACTTGTGCTCCAAATGATTGTGGCTCTACTCTAATAATTTCATCCAGCATGTGTGGGCTGTTAGCATCAATCCAGTAGCCACAGCAATTGTAGAATGCTGAACAGGTCCTGCAACGGACTCCTGCCATCATAGTACCGCCACTGGTACACCACCAGCACAACTGTGTTATCTAAATGTGGTCAGCACTATGCTGCCGACCCGATAGCAAAAGAGTAATAATCACCAGCACTGGAGTCTGCTTCTTTAGCTGGTGGACACAGCTAGTGGAACAGAGTACACTCTGTCCTCATGACAGCGATTGAACTGCCATGTATCTAAATATGGCAGTCATAACTCTGTCAGATTGACAGAGTACTTGGGTCCCCTGCTGCAGTGGGACGATGGTATTACCGTCAAGATTTCAATCAGGCCCCTAGTTTTGGGGTGTCATCTGCTGCAGAACGTTTTCAAGATGTCATTCAACATGTCATACAACCTGTTGTGAATGCACTCAATTAAATGTGATTTCAATAAGACAAACCTGAAATTCTTGGCCATATGTTTTCCGATGGGGGCATGACACCTGCTCCTGCAAAAGTACAAGTTTTGACAAATGCTGAACCCCCAAAAGATGTTTCAATGGTACGTTCTTTTCTTGGAATGGCCAGTTACTGCTCAAGATACATTTAAGATTTTGCCACTGTGAGTGCTTCATTACAAGAGATCACAAATAAAAAAAAATTGTTTCAATGGTCAATATAATGTGAAAACAGTTTCAAGACAATCAAATATGCCATTGAAAACGCTACAGAAGTATAGTACTTGAATCGAAATCTTTATACAGAGATTGTGGCCGTCGGGTTAGGCACTATGCTTTTGTAGCATTGTGGATTCCCAAATGCCCAATGGCATATTGACATCTATGCTAGCAGAAGTGTGTCTAAAACAGAACTTGCTTAGTAACAGCCTGAGAATGAAAGTTTGGATATAGAATGGGCTTGTGAACATTTTCAGGTGTTCTTGTACGGAAAGCCATTTACACTGTTAACCGATATCATCTTTGCTGACCATCTTTGGCAATCTCAATGCCAAGATGCCTCCTCAAATTGAACAATGGGGATTAGGATTGCAAAAGTACAACTATTCAATTGTGCATCATCCAGGAAAGGATCAGAATGCTGCTATCTACTTTCAGTGAATGCCTATATAAGGTCAGGGTAGTCCATCTAAGACAACTGAGGCCTACATCAATTTCACTGTCAAGTCAAATACACCAGATGTTGTGTTATCAGCCCAGAATGTCACTGCCATAAGCCATGATAGTGACCTGCTGAATTTAAAAGTCATAATTACACCTCAGTCATGAAACAAACCCATTTGACCTCTCAGTAATGGTGGTGGATATCAGAAGTACAAAAATGGCAAGGATGAATTGTCCATAATGCAAGAAGAAGTTATATTGGGAGAGTCAAGGATCCTGACTCTGAAGACTCTGCGACAAAGAGTGATTGAAGTGGCTCATCAAAGACATTGTGGTGTTATTGCCACAAAGACAGCTCTCCGAGACCAAGTTTGGTTCCAATACTTAGGTGAAAGAGTTAAAATGGAACTGAAGGCCTGGGACATTTGCAGTTGCCTACCCACCAAATGTATTCAACATACTCTGAACATGTCAGAACTCCCTAAATATGTCTGGGAGAGAATAGCCACTGACTCTGTTGGTCCACTGGATAATGGATATCATCTATTGGTGACTGGAGAAGAATATTCAAGTTTTCCTTTGGTTGAAGATCTCTCATTCACAACTCATGAAGGAGTATTCGAAAAACTTGATGACCTTTTTGCAACATGGGGCATACCAGCCATTGTAAAGTGTGTCAGTGTTTCTACCTTCAACAGTAAAGAATTTAAATAATTTCTGGAGCATCTGAACATAAAGCATCAAAGAAATCACACCTTAATGGCCACAGACCAATGGAAGTCTTGAGTGTTTTATCAGTACACTAAAGAAAGCAGTGCAGTGTGCAACTCTTGAGAAGCTCAATTTGAAAACAGTATTGAGTTCTAATCTACGAGCTTATGGTAAAACACCCCAATCGCCTACCGATGAAAGTCCTGTGATGTTGATTTTTAGGAGAAAAATCACAAGCAAGTTCCCCCAGACAGCCACCAAAAGAGATAAAAATGTAAACATGATTCATACAAGGGACTTGTTTAACAAACAGAAAATGAAAGTTTATGCAGATGAGAGGCAACATGCAAGGACTTCAGAAAAGATTTGGTGATTGCTTGACAGATAGACAAAATAAAATGTGATGCTCCTTACAATGCTGAACCTTTTCAAGTGGTGTTTAGCAATGGACACATGGTGACTGCCCAACACTTTGGGAAGACTATTATAAGAGACTCTTCTCACTTTAAGCCTGTGTGTCATCTGTCATCAATTCAAAATGGTGAAACAAAGACTGACTCTGAAAACTCAGTGACTGTTGCTGATCCTGTACCATCTTTAACAATCTCTGAACCCAAAGATGACAGACTACAGCTTCGAGTAACCAGATCGTGTTGGATGATGAAAGCACCAAGAAGACAGATTGAATAGATATCATTGTTTATGTTTCTCTAAATATGTGTATGTCTAATGATTTTCGAAAAAATTTAAAAATGTAATTGAACAGAGGAGGAGGTGTAGTACATTGCATGATTTATAACAGAATCTTTCTGGCTCCTATCAGACCCCATATCAGTGTGACATAATCACTAGAATAGAATGTTTTGAAAGCTTGGTGTGGAATATGGGAGTTCACAGGTACACGCAGAGGAATAAATGCATGTGAGTTACTCCTCTGTGTGTGACCTAGTTATTGGCTGGTACCTAGGCTGGAGAAGACGCTACACCAAAGACTTAGCACGGGCCAACAAGAAGCTTTCCTTCAAGCACAAATTAAACAACTAGAGAAGCTCAAATGGTCCATATATAATCCATTACGGAAGCTCCATCTCAGGCCAGGGGAGTCCAGTCTACAACTGGTATTGAGATAACACAGACCTTGGATTAGGAAATTGAAAAAGGTAGCAGGGTAATATATTTTGCTTCTTTCTGACATAAGGAACAATGACAGCACACAGTTTTGGAAAATGGCTAATAAGCTACTACAGCTAGCATAAGGAGGAATTAGTTCACATCTGTCAGAGGAAACCTGGGCAAAATTCCTATTCAACCATTTCAACCAGCTGTCTGCTGGAGGAGCCACCAATCAGGCCCCTGAAGGTCACTTGCCATCAGCTTCTAACAGCGATGACCTGAAAGCAGTTTGTCAACCATCTGACCCTTTCCAGGTTGCACCACCCCAACCTAATCAAACAATACTGGTTAATATGGGGGCAATTACATGGCAAAAGGCAAAGTAGAAATGGAATCCCTTCTGCCTTATTTAAGCATGATGCAGGATTTTGGGTGGAGGTACGTGAACCCTTCTTTCTCCAAATTGAGGAAACGATTCCAACCTCATGAAGAGGATTGTAATCTTCCCTATCCTTATGAGTGGAGATAAAATATCTGCAAAACATTATCGCCTCATAGCATTTATCACTAATTAATTTAAATATTTTACTGGGACACTACTCAAGGAACTAACAATTTGGCCTCGGACAACACCATAATTCTGCCAAATCAAACGGGTTTCTCCAAATTGACAGAAACATCCAACATCCTGCCCTCTCGCTCTTGAATGACGCAGCAAAGGCTCTAAGATTTCTTTACACTTCTGTTTCATTGACTACAGGTCAGCTTTTGATCATGTTGATCGTGGCTAACTTTGGCCCAAACTGACATACTGGAACATCCTTCAGGCCTTACTCAAAATGCTTATACTGCTGCATACGGATAAGTAGGTGTAGGTTAAGGTGGGTATCGGGGCACACCTCTCCTGACAGATCCCAAAAAACCAAAGGACTGAAGCAGGGGTGTGTCCTTCCACCCACCCTCTTCAATCTTTTTCAGGCAACTTTGGAACGTTGCAATTGTTATGCTCCAAAACTTGGAGGCACTACACTTACCACTCTTTTATACGATGATGGCTTGGTCCTAATAAGCCACACTGAGCTGGGAAAGCAGCCCCTGCTCAACATCACACAGGATTATTCATTTGAAAAAGGCCTGGCTATCAATTTAGTAAAAAACTAAAACCATGTCAATTATCAAAGGAAGGATAAGACCAGCAACCTGATACTGGGCCAGGATGAGGATTGACCCAGTTGATTAATATAAATATCTGGGTGTCATTATAGTCAAAAAGGGTTCTTTGCTCCTCAGAAAAAGGCAATGAAGATGATAGGGAATGCACTGGTCATAGCATTTACAAATCTTAATAAAAAGCTAACAGGTCCAATGATGATACCATTTCTTCAAATCATTCAATCCAAGCTGCTACCTACAACTGGGTATGGAAGTCAACTTCTGATGTGGAGAGACTGTCCCATCCTGAATCAGACCATGACAAGAACATACTGAATAATCTTTAACCTTCCTAATTACACATCCCTGTTGCAGATTTGGCTGGAATTCAGCCTTCAAAAGCAGATTCTGCCTAGAAAGGGGAGGTTCATATAAATTGTTGGAACAAAATCAGGAAGGCAACCCCCTATACCCTGAATTTCCATCTGTGGCAAGAGCTGCAGAACAGGGACATCTCTATCTGCTAATCCATCTTTGGGAAACTCCTACCAGTCATCTGTGCTTTGAAAAAATGGCCAGTAGAGCCATACAATCCCTCTCAAGGATTGAAGACAAGGCAGACTTAGCACACAGAACCCATGCTTAGTTTGCTCTTAACAACTATGGTGTAGCTGTTCCTCAGCAATTGTTTCATTCTAGGTATGCACACAATATCAAGGAGAAGTTCTTGAAGAACGCTTAGGCTTGCTTCCATCGCTGGTGCTTCTAACTCCCTGGTATCAAAGCCCAGCTCAGAACAGCTGCTGCTAATGTGTCTACGGCAAAGAAGATCTGCTACGTCTAATATGCTCTTGCAAGGAGCTAATGACTGAGCAGAGACTGATGGTCAGGACATGCTTTAATCAAAAAGGAGTTTGTACACGAAGCAGGTTGTGTTAGCCCACTTTGCCCCAAGAGACCACAGCTGAATTGCCACCTAGTGAAGTTCCTAAAAACGATGGAAGGGAAAATGGCAGCACAGGGAAGACAGTTGGGGCCTGCTTAACTCCCTTGATCTCCATCACACCTTTTTTCTTTTTTCCCTTGGGAGCTTCCATGGGCAAGATTTTCTAATGTGTCTGGAATGCACATTTGGTAGTACTGCTTGTATCAAGCCATACTACAAACCCTTCCCTGTCTCCTGATGAATGCATGCTGAGATGCTGCTTTCCTTAACTCTTAGTATACTCCACCTAGTCTCTCAATGCACATTTTGTTAAATGTGTGCTGAAATAGAAGGGTGGATACGTTCCCCCACATCATCATTGTCTAAATGGGCACACTTTCCCGACCAGGCAGCACTCTCCAACCACATGATTCTTCATGTTTTCTATTTTGAACAAAATCTGTAAGGTAGTAACTAACATGAACGTTAGCTGTGACTGGTAAGTTGCAGGCTTGTGGGAGGTTTTGGTTATTCCAGAAGGCTGTTCTATAATGATATGTCTCTGTTGCTGTACTGGGTGGGAATGAACGGTTGATCTGCCTAGCACAAATTCTGACATCTTACAAGCAATTAATCGGTCGACTCATATGTTATCACATTTTACGCAGATTTGCTGCAGCTGATATTGTAAATTGATGCAGGGTGCCCTTCAACTTATCCCAGCGTGTAGTTACATACAGCTACATCTCTGTTGCTGTAGAGGGCAGGTAAGAAAAGCAGGCCTGCCTAGTCTGCACTTTATGGACTCTTATGTCCTTTATTTCCATCATACTTCACCCAGATTTGTTGCAACTAATGCTGTAAACTGATGCTGTGGGCCATTTGGCACCGGATTCGTTTGTATTTTAAACTGTGTTTTTGATTGTTTTAACCTTTGGAATAGGTTTAAGTAAGAAATCAAAGAAATAAATAAACTTGAAACTCAAAACTCCTTGCAACATGCTCCTGTTTTTAAAACAGGTGTGTGTTTATCTGGGAGAATGCCTGAACTAACTGGGCAGTGTGTTGGGTTATGATTCAAGATGATAGAGTGAATTTTTTTTACATTTCATACGATGACTACATAACCATTGCGTTTTGAGCTTTATCATATTTCTAGTCATACTTTATGTTAGAGCAAGATACATGTTATATAAAGTGCTACACTGATGCAACACTCGTTTGTACACCGGGAGCACTTTGATATTACAGATGGAGTCACAGTTGCTTGTGTGTGACCTCTTTCATAATGCGGATGGCATTGACAAAAACTCTGAGCTGCTGCAGAAATAAAAGAGAGATGGTTAATTTGCATGGTGGCATGGCCCCATGCAAATGAGGAAACCTTTTGTCTATGTACCCGCTCCAAATTACTTATGAGGGAGAAGAGGCAGAAAAGCTGTAGCAAGGTGCACTGGTGGTATGCCAGATATGAGAAGGTGCACAGTGCCAAGGACTGTCACCTGCAGTTAGTGGGTGACTGGTGGCTTGAAATAGCTAGTCTGCATTTCTTTAATGAGCTGTTCCCAGTACAGGCATGGGTTCTCTCACTGTCACAATATGTCTATACCTAGTTAAAGGTGCATTGCAGCACACCAGAGTCTTAACACCTGATCTGTGACTTATTCATGGTTGCAGCATTCTGCATCATAATTTAATGCAAACTTTAAGTGTGTGTGTCACTCAAAATAGGTTTATGGCTGTCTAAATTTGCTAAAGGTGCACACTACCTGGCTCAATGTTATTTGCACAACCCTTTTCTCTGTGTGGAAAAAAGTCACTGTGTAAAACTTATTTTGCCACCCAGGGCAAAGTATAGTGATACTCTTCTCTTCTGATACACTTAAAATATAACACTATAGGAAATAATGCTACATTAAATTAATTTATTTAGGCTTTTTTTAAGGTATAAATAAATAATTTTATGTTAAATTTAAATTTTACTGTAATAAATAGTTTATGATAAAATATTGTGATAACTGTTATTATTATCTTGTAAACATAAATGTAATTCATTTAAATGAATTTCATTAATTTAAATGAAGTCTGTACATAACGTTCTATGTTTATTGATAAATAATGAGTCAATATAAACATTTTGCTGTATGTTACATTATTTTCAATTACTCCATAAAATAATTGTAATTTAATTTAATACATTTAAATTGATTAAATATTTCATTTGATATTAGATGATTTTTTTTTTTTATAAATTCCTGTATACTTTACACCAGTTGTAGTTATCTACCCTCCAGTAAACTATAGGGAAACTAAAAAGTTTTATTATACTTAAAAAAAAATGAAAACATTTATTTTGTTGAGTATTAATGTAAGTTAATTGTATTTATCTATTTTGAATGTTTAACAAAATAAAACATGCTACAGCTTTGCTAATTTATTTTAAATTTAAAATAGAATTATTTTGAATAGATTAAATTAACTTACATTTGTTTTTCTGAAGTTTAAAAAACCCTAAATCTAAAAAATATTTTTGTTATGCATTAATAGTTATAAACATTTTGTATACAATTGGATAAGAGTATTTTAATTATATTTTAATAAACATTATTATTATTATTATGTTAATGTTCAAATTCTGAAAGGGTATTAAAATATTAAAAAATACCATTGTAAATATGTTTTACATTTGGAGAAAATATATCAAGTACATTTATTGGTTTTTGACTAATTTTCAACTAATTTAATTTGACATTATTTTCTATGGGGTTTTATTTAAGTCCCTACCTCAGTTATTTTCTATGAGAGGGTATAGCAGCACCAGCAATTGGCCATGTGTGGTGCTAGACTTACTTCAGCTCTGCAATGAAATACAATTACTTCTGTTTTGGATCCTTTTTTGCTGTAGTAACTTTAGAAGTGCAGTTTGTGATTAGGAATGAGATTACTCTTTTGGTGATGGGTGCACATCCCTCCCTATACACCTCCTTACTCCTCCCTAAGTCCCTCCCACTCAGTTGTAAGTATGCCACCTTTTTCAGCATTCACCTGTCCCCCAAGTTTACTACTAATTAGTAAACTTAGATATGTGAGACTCTCCCATTGACAACATAGGAGAGGTGATGGAAATTTACACTTTTAGGTGTTTGTACTGAAATTTGTACTTAGTGAAGTACTAGTAATGTAGTACTAGATTACTTGTTACAAAATACAGTTTGTGAATTTGGCCAAAACGGCTTTTTGTGGCAGAAATGAATGTGTCATATACCTGATACACCTCTGCAGATCCCAAAAAGTAAAAAAAAAAAAAAAAAACGGAAACCACAGTCTAGGGGGTTCTCTCACAATACTTGTTGAGAAAAACTCTCAACCAACTATTTTTCTTGTGAGTACTGCTCGAAACCACACACTGTTTGAGCCATTCAGTAGGAAATGTCGCGTTTTTACGAGGGGTAGAATTATTTGCAAATGCTAACCTCTTTTAAGTTATGAGCATATCTGACCTTGAAAACAATGGAATCTCAGTATCAGAGTGCAAGGGGAATTCAATAATGTCCACTATATAAATTGCTCAAACTAATCATTGGGCGGTCCCTCATTTGTCCATTATTCTAGGTCATTAAAAAAAGAATGTATTCAGTTATTCGAAGACAAACCGTTGATCTGAAGGATAACATATTTATTACCTACATTTTCAGACAAAGACAATTTACATGCATTAACAGCATCAAAGACAAAGTGTGTGTTCTATAAAACACTCGCCCTTGCCCTTCGTTTGTCTTTGCAGGGGAAAATATCGATAATCTCATATCTTCCTTTCTGTTTTGTTTAAAAGACGCAAACCATGTGGTCTACCTTGTTTGAGAAGCGTATCTCTAGCAGCTGATATGTGCTTTGCACGTAGTTTAAGTAAATCTCTCTGTAAGAATACGCTTAGTTTCTCTTGCCTTTGCTATATGAATTTAACTGTGTGTATTAAATGTCCTAAAATTGTTGTAATTCATTTCTTTATGTGTATAGCTGGGAGACAAGCCCATGAAAGGTTTGCAGTAAAAATGCTTAATTGCCGCATATATTCTGTTATAGTCATGGCAAAAATGAATTTTCGTCAAGAGAAGTATGGGGCATAGGGGGATGAAAACCAATAAATCAAGGGTGAGATTACATTTTTCAGTGTTGTGCTCTGTTTGTAGAATGACTAAGGTGCACCTTCCCTTTTATTGTTGCTATAGGTTCCAAGGCCATATGTTTCAGTGGGGGAATAATTATCATTCTGAATATCATTTTGGAGTAATGCCAAAGGCAGGAAGAAATTATGATGCAACCCTGTCATCTTTATAGACCATGCTTCTTACAAATGGGATTATTTGTCTAACAAATCGTATAATTAAGTAAAAACAGGTCAGAGAACTTTCCCTGGCAAGGGAAATGCTGAGCAGACATTATGTGTGAATATGCCAACATCTCGGTTTGTCCTGTTTGCTACTGCAATAAGCTATCTGTGTTCGGAATATGATCGATCAAAATTTTGTTAACATTTATCTTAATGTGGGATTGATTATAAACCTAAAATTGTTACATCTCTACCTCTGCCGAGAGACCGGGTGACTACGTTTCTCTTATGGGGTTTTGATACAATTAGATCTATGGCACGGTTCATTCAAAAACAGTTACAAACATAATAATGTGTGAATATATATCAGTAATATTTAAAACAAGCATTTGCAATGCAAAGTGTCTGGCGTTTGCTTAAGTTAGTGTTTTGCGTTTCAAACTCCTAACCAGACTTTTCTTGCCAAATAAACTGAAAAGTAAAACAGTTTCACATAAGCAAGTGTGCGGCCACCATGAAGCGTAACGGAGACACACAAAAGGAAACAGAAGTTTGCTCGCAGTGAAACATATTGGCAAAAGTGCAATTAACCATGTAACAAGGTCGATGTCATGCAAAGCGCTCAACTACTGCCCAGCGAGATCGTGCTGCCTGTGAAATAAAGAAAAAAAGTAGTCCAGAAACCATACAGAAAACATGGAGCCTCGTACCTATGACGTATGCATGCCTTTCACTAATGAAATTAAGCAAATTGTAAAAGGCAAGCCCACAAATCAACCAAACTCATGGGCATGGTTGAAATCCAATAGAGAGATTACACCAGGGAAAATGTCCTGCGCTGGAGATGAATAGCTGATTTTACTTTCACATGTTTCTATTTTTCATTGCTAATACATTTTAATATTATTTTTGACCCATAAGTGTATACATACGAAAGTGGTTATTGATAATGAGTATAACACAAAAACTGGTAAGAGATGTACAATAAAAACACCCAATCATTGGTACTTAAAAGTCAAATGGCCCACTCCTGTTCATTTGCAATCTATTTAATATAAGAGGATCTGTCGGTATCAATACATCAACATTCGTGGACGGTTATCAGATGAGGTCATGAACACTTTGGGAGTCAGGGTTAAGGAATGGTCACAATTGTAGATTTGAAAATAACTGGCAACATCAAAAGGACCAAATATTAAAATCTATTTACATTGTTTATGTAGAATTGCTCCCAAGTTATTAATACAGCATTGTGATTATAGTGCAAAAAGCAATTCAGTTTCAAGGCAAATGTAAGCAGTACATATCTGGCATTTAAACCAGAAACTGTGTCGAGATAGCAGGTTGTTGGTTTATGGTACAGAAAAGCCACCAATAAAATAAAATGGAAGGTTCTATTAGAATGTAAATGGTTCTATCAGTGACAGAAACTTGGCTTAGAAGGAATAATATAAGTGGAAACAAAAAGTCTAAACTTCACTATCACTTCATCATTTATATGACAGAAAATCGAGCAAAATCATATTCTATTACTATAATAGGGTAGCCAGGACATCATTACCCAAATATTGTAAAGTAAATGATTGGATGGATGAAATGGAAAGGTTTAAGTTGTGTGTTCTTTATGTCAATAAGTTATTGTTTTGAGTATTATTTTGAAGGAGGAACTCAAATGAAAGGGTTCAGTCAAAACGTTTGTTGACAACTTTTAAATTGGCTACAGCTGTCAGCCACACACAAAGATGAAAATGTACAAATTGCCTCCAGGATGTTTGTACTTAGGCCCTTAATATGACATTGGTGTTTTTTTCCCAAGAACGCCGTGCAGACGGCCGCCAAAAGACTGCAGTAGCAGCGGCAATCTGCCCGCCCAATTACAACACATAAAAACAAAATTGCCAGAACACAGCCACAAAACTGACACCGTCAGGTTGACCAACGGCAGCAGAGATGTGGAGCAAGCACCCACACCGCCATGGCAGAACAAGACCGCAAATCAGCTGAATGGACATAGCTCAGCGGTAATCCATTAGCGTTTGGGACCACGGCAGTCAAGATGGAACCTCCACTGCAACACATAGGTCAATTCAAATACCCCACACCTGAAACACATACACACACCACATCCTGCCATATAAAACCCACACAACCCACAACCGCTTGCCACAACAAACAACTGGCAAACATTGCATATCCACGCTGAAGATTGCACTGCACACAGACATCACAGGCACCTGCACATCTCTCACGCATCACACTTCACTTACATATTTAACACTCACACACACATCACACTCACCATGTCCTGACAAAAGAACTCCCATTTCACCGATGATGAATTAAGGATCATGGTGGACGAAATCATAAGGGTAGAGCCACAGCTCTTCGGGGCACGAGTCCAGCAAATGTCCATGCCAAAGAAGATGGAGTTATGGCGGAAGATCATCGACAAGGTGAACTTAGTGGGAAGCCACCCATGACCAAAGGATGACATATGCAAGAGGTGTAATGACCTGAGGGAGACTGTCCACTCCATGGCATCCATACACCAAATCGCCCTCATGAAGACTGGCAGAGGGCACCCACCACTTCCCCTGGAGCTCACATCATGGTTGGAGAAGGTCTAGGTGATCCTGCACCTTGAGGCTCTCGGTGGAATCCCTGGAGAAATGGAAACTGGTAAGTCACCTATACCCTTGTATGAAGTATACCTATAATGCATGCATCCCAATCCCCTGCATGCCCACCGTACCCCACTAACACCAATCCCAAAGTCCACACTCCCAAATGCACCCAATGCATGCACAGCATGAAGCACTGCAACTCCCACAATGCATCAGCCTGTAGCCACCTAACAATGCACATTCCCCTCACACAAATACACCTGGGTCCTGAAGCATGACACATAGCACTGACCTTGCAGCCCCTGTTAAGTACATCAGGCAGATGCAAATAACAATCCCTGTCATCCACAGGTGCCACTGAGAATGTAGTCAAACAACCGGTGCCACTTACAGCCAGTCCCCGACCTGATGAAGACTCCAGTGGATACAGCGACACAGGATGTCTCGAACTGGAAGACTTACCCGGCCCATCTGGGCTTTCTGGGCAGTCCACCTCCATCAGCCTCACCCAGGACACCATGAAACCCCCCACAACCTCGCCCACCACAACACCTGTCGTCCAACATCCCCACACCAGTGTCTGAAGGCCACATCAATCCACAGTGTGCCCACCTGTACAGGGACCTGAGTCAGCATCCACCGCACAAGACGATGAAGGTCCTGGTGTAAGTCGGAGTGGGCACACAATGCCGGAGGCACAGGGGCAAGGGCCAGTGAGAGTGCACCTAGGGGTCACAGGGTGGGCCAACCCAGAGACCCACCTGCCCATGACGCTATTGCACAAGTCCTGGGGTCATGTAACCAACCCTAGGACAAGATGGGCCAGTTATTAGAACTGTTGGGGAAAAACCTGAGGCAGCAAAGGGAGTACCACCAGGAGGCCATGCAGGAGTGGCATGCCCTCAATGCCACCATGTCCTCCATGAAAGGCTTGATGCAGGAGCTCATCATAGTCCTGCAGGAGTCCTCTACCCACCACCAGGTCCCTTCCACTAGCCAACCTTCTAACCAGCCCTCTACATCTGCTGCAGCTAGTGGGATGATGGTCATGCCTGAGGACTCACAAGCCACCACTGAGCCACCCCCTTTTGCAGAGGAACCCCCACACAAATGTGGTAGCAGACCCAGACATCTTGCAGGGACAGAAGCCAAGACCAACCCAACTGCCAGTATATTAAGTCTCTCAAGAACTGTCTCCCTTGTGTGTCACTGAGACACCTTGTTGACGTCCTACTGCTATAGCCCCTTTTCCAAATGTCACATGGATACAGGACCTGTGCTACCAACTGCTGGCCGTTGCAGACTGATGGAAGCGATCACCATGGTCCCACTGCTTTGCACCCTATCTACCCTTTGATATACACAATAATACACTGACACACAGATTTTGGTGTTATGAGTTTGCTCATTAGAAAAGTGAAACAAATGTGTGACATGTCACAGGAATTGAGTCCTAAAATATATTGAAGATGTGTATGCATCATGCTGTTATCTAGCTTCCTGCAGCAAAGTCAGTGTCCACACAACCCTGGGTCCTCAGGTAGCAGACTGGGAAGAGTGGTGGAACATCATCCATAGTACATCTGCAATTGATAGCACAGAATGTTCAACACACAATATGTTCTCTTTTGCCAACAGGATGTACCTGTACATCATGATGGTTAGACAATTCACACTGTGGGTCCACACACTGATAGACAACCCAATGCTATTGTACACATGACCACAACCCTGTTCATGTAAAATAAAACAAGTTAATAGTTGAATCTATTAGCAATGACCTGAGTAATAGACACTCATTGTAGTTGTACAACACAGCTCACAGCCTTTGGATGCCACGTATTGACAGCACTTGAAGTCACAAGAACCTGCAAACTATGCCAATAAAATGTGATTCCAGAATGGAGAAGTCACAAATGTGTTAAGAAGTAGATAGGATGCCAGAACTATTTGTAACCCAGACAGATGGACTAGCTAACATCACAGTGGCACTGTAGACCTACTTGTCAGGCCACTCCTGTATACACTGATCTAAAACCCAAATGGGGTCAATACCTACTGATATCAGGGATGGAAAATGAAGTACACCCAATCTGTACACCAACATGTGAAATGTCAAGCATAGAGAAGTACCTACCAGAAGCTTAGCTAAGTAGTGCTGGATGAGATCTATCCTTGTGCCTACATGTTCCTTATCCCCATCTTCTTCACTCATGTTTCCTCCCTCCTCTGCCACCGGATTGTCCCCTACTCCTACCTCCTCCAGCAATGGGAAGTTCCCCCTTAGTGCCAGAATGTACAGCATGCAGCAGGCCACCACAATCTTGCACACCTTCTGTGGTGAGTACTGCAGGTAAGCACCAGAGATGTGCAGACATCTGAACCTTGCCTTCAAGAGACCAAATGTCCATTTGACAGCCCTCTTATCCTCTTATGAGCCTCATTGTACTGTTTCTCAGCCCTGATCCTCGGATTCCTCACCAGTGTCAGTAGCCAGGAGAGATTGGAATAAGCTAAATCACCTGTGGATAGGGAAAACTAACATTTACATTCCACAATGTCACATACAGACCGAGTAGTAATGCCGGGGTAACAGTGATGACATATACACTCATCGTACTCACTGATGAGGGAGGCCCTCACTCTCTGTTAAGGCATCATCAACCATGGGACACTGCTATTCCTGAGGATGTACAAATCATGGACAGACCCTGGAAACCTTGCAGTCACCTGGGAGATGTACTGGTCAGCTAAGCAGACCATCTGCTCATTCATGGAGTGAAAGCCCTTACAGTTCCTTTACACTTGCTCATCAGCCTGTGGTGGTATAAATGCAATGTGTGTGCCATCTTTGGCCCCAATCACATGAGGGATATGCCCCAATGCATAGAAATCAGCTTTCACACTGTGCAAAGCCACAGGTTTTGGAAACTGAATGTAGCTGTCCATATGTTTAACTAAGGCGGACAAGACTTTCTTCAACACGTTGCTGAACATAGATTGAGAAATGTCTGTTACCATTCCCACTGTGCCCTGGATTGAGCCAGTGGCCAAGAAACGGAGGACGGAGACCACCTGTACAGTTGGAGGAATGGCTGTAGGTTGTCAAATGGCTGGCTGGAGATCAGACTACAACTGGGTACACAACTCCCTGATTGTCGCACGGTTCAGTCGATAGTGGGAAATAATGTGGTCAGCATCTACACATGGGATACAGCATGAGTATACCAACGATTACTATCCATGCAACCGACTGCAGGGTGAAAATGGTGAATCAGCATCAAATATGCTGCTACTTGCTGCATGTTAAGCAAACTTCAATGTGCTGAGGCGTTGTAATTCCCATGTCAGTTGCACCTACATTGCGATTTACAATGGATGACAATAGTGAGATGCTTGTCTGTCACTGCTAGTCTACAGTCACCATCAATATGTAAGATCATACCCAAAATGTCATGTTGTCATTACCAGAATAAGTTCATGCTGCCTAATTGTACTTCACACAGTCCCAGGGCGTAACTCATCACATGTCCATGTTGGAAATGAGAAGTTACTTTGTTAATCACTGTATTTGTTACAGTTGTAGTGCAAAATTGCTGCTGCCTGTCCTGCATGCAGGGGACAGATGTCAGTGAGCTCATTCCTCTGACGTACGCCGTCATGGCAGGAGGTGGTCAGAACCACCATGCAACTCCTCTTTGGTTAACATTGATGTCTATGGCAGACAGGGACCAACGACGACTTCCGCCAGCGGTGACGGTTCATTGCTAAGTGGCAGTGACTGCCATTTTCTACAGTGTATCTCACTTGACTCCTGACTCTCCAGCCATTAAGACCTCCACTGAGTGTGCTGCTGTGTCGTGTTCCTAGGAGCCACACTGGAGCATGTTACAGTGGATAGGGCCCCTGCTTTTGCCTCTGAAGAACTGGAGAAACTTGTGGATGCGGTCCTACCCCTGTACACAAAGCTGTATGGGGCTCCAGAACAGGAGGTAGGTCACATAATGGTTATGTATGTTGCTACATGGGTATGCAAGTGTGTAATACTATGTGTATGCAGGATGTTACATTGGAGGGTGTACCAACGGATAGGACTGCTAGGAATGTTGTGGAAGTATGAAGCCATGTACAATGCTGATTTGTCTACTGTTGGTAGGCCTATGAATGTTGTAGGTTGTTGTGCCTACATTAATGTGCCTTTCTTTCTGTGTCTCCCATGCAGGACAGCACCCATCAGAAGAAGGGTTTGTGAAAGGCCATCGCCAAGTAAGTGTGGACCTTGGGGGTCCATATCCAGCAGAGCACCCACTGCAGGAAGCATTGGGAGGACCTGAGACATTGGGCCCGAAAGACCGTAGAGACCCAGTTGGGGACGGCCTCCCAACGAGAAAGGAGTGCCCGTCAGACCCTGACCCTCCTGATGGCCTGCATACTGGCAGTGGCCTACCTTGTGTTGGATAGGCGTTTGAGGGCAACACAGCAGCCACAAGGGGGTGAGTGACATAGTACGTGTCCTGTACAGTTTGCAATGGACTGGAGGGGTGTGTTAGCCATGGGATCAAGGATGTGAACAGAAGTAGCTGTGATATTTGAGCATCTGAACAGGTTTTCATGGCATTTTTACAGTGCCAAATTGTTGGACTTCACATGGACATACAGGATCTTCACTTGGTATATATACCTATCTATACATATCCATACTGGGTGACATGGGTAGGTATGACAATGTACAAATGTCACTCAATGACAGGTTTCTCACAGTAATGGTAATGTACAAAAGCCCTAACAGTGTAGAGTAGTACCTGAGTGTAATTCTAGTGGTATCATAATCGTGCATGCACATCAGAATGTATGCACAGTGGGTGTATGGAGATCTCCATTGATGTTGTAGAGAGTGTATCCAGGAATGTACATAGGCATGTTATTGTAATGTACATATGCGCAATGGGGATTGGTATTGACCCTAAGCTCCCATCTGTTTCACCCCCTCCCCTCCTTCTTGTACAATCCTATCCTTGTGTGCATTAGTATCAGCAGGTGAAGTAGTTGGGACACTTGTGAGTGGGGAGGCTGCAGGCCACGGACCCAAGAGGAAGAGACCCCCAAAGCAGAGGGGACCAGTGGGAGGGAGGGCCAGGGGTGCACCATGGGGGAGACTGGAGCTGATACCACTGATACCGATTCCTCCTCTGATGGAACCTCCCTGGCGGCACCTTCTGGGACCAACCCAGCACCATCCCCATCAGCCACCCCTCTTACTAGTGCCACCCTCCCACTAACTCCCCACCCAGTTGCCCGTGCCCGCTCACCCAGGAAGGTGGGCATCTACTTAGCCGTAGGCACCTCTGCCCCAGTTAGCACTCCTGCCCTCAATGCTGAAGCTATTGACCTCCTGAGGTCCATCTCTGTGGGGCAGTCAACCTTTGTTAATTCTATCCAGGACCTAGAATCCCAGATGCAGCCGACTAATGCCTACCTGGAGGGCATTCACTGCACCTTGACTGGCCTACAGAGATCATTTTAGGCTCTGGCCTCTTCATTGATGGCAGTTACTGTCCCTAGTACTTCTGTCCGCCCTCCTGCTGCCTGTGCCCCATCCCAAACCCCTCTCCCAGCCAAGCCACACGTACAGACAAGCACTCACCCAAGTCAACAGATAAGGTACAGAAAGACAAACACAGGCACCACAAATCACATCAAAAGCATTCACACACTCAACACACAAAAGCAGACATGACATCAGGCATTACCTCCCCTGTCTCACCCGCACCTCCTCCCTTTCTGTCACACTACTCACACCTGCCAGCACTGCATCCTCACTCCCAGTCCCTGTCACCACTTTGCCTTTAGTAACCACAACAGAAGACATTCATACATGCACCCCATGCGCCACATCTGCACTCACCACAACCACCATCACTCACGCATGCCGCACACCCACCTTATATGCACACACCACCCCAACATTCATCCACATGACTTGTCTTTCCACTCCTTCCCGCTCTTCCCCCTCCTTCAAGGACACATAAATGCCCACACTCAAACACTCAACATTCCTCCACCACACACATACATCTGCATCCATATCCAGCACACCTACACATCCTGCGTTCACTCCCTCTACCTCCACTCCCAAACCTGTTTCCCAATCCATCCCCCTTGCTCCTAAGAAGTTTTTCCTTACCCGTCTTGACCTGTTCCCTGTCCCTGTCCCACCCCATGTTGCCCCTTGCCCTCATTGTTCTCTCTCCAAGCCAAGTCCCTCCACCTCCAAGTCCTCAGATGACCCCCTTCATTCTCTGCTTCCCCTCCATCTGCGAAGAAGCCGTCTCCTTCCCCAAGAAGAAAGCTGCCCCAAAATATGGCTTAAAGGCCCCTGTCCATCTGTCAAGAGCAAGGGTGAAACTCCGAGCCCCTCCCAAGCCAAAGCCCAAGGACCCCCCCTCCCAAACGCAAGCCCCATCCTCAGACCCTTGAGGTGCCTGCCTGCCCTATTGATGCCCCTACCTTGTGAAGACCATTAGGCTGTCAGGAGTCAAGTTGGGGCCTTTGACAAGCACAGTTGTGCCCATTGGACTTTAGACTGGCCTATAGGCCTTGATGCTTTATGACCTAGCTCACCTGCATTTGCCATTTATTGTCTGTTGCTTTACTTCACAAACAGTTGTTGAGTATTTTTGGAAAATCAGAAGAGTGACACAAGAGACAAACCACAAAGATAGTTTAAACTTGACAAACAACCTCATGAGTTTGTCAGTCCTAACATGGGACCACCAAACTCTCAGGGAGGACGCCTCTACCATGGCGGTAGTGTCCCACCCATGCTTATTACAATGTTCCTGCCGAGCTGACCAATGGGAACATTGATATACACATTCCCGTGGGTCAGTCCGATGGGAACAGTGCTACGAGAGAACACTTGGCTCCCTTAAAGGAGCAGAGTGTAATTTCGCATCACAGAGAAGGCCGACCAGCATCCTCAGAATGCACACTGCCTGCAATGCAGACAGTGCACATTCTGATGATGCTGGGCAGTGCAGGGACCCACTGTGGCCCCCTGGACTTGTCCTTTGCCAGTCTTTTCATGGTGGGCCACTGCCATGAAAAGGTTGGGGGGGGGAACAAGGTTGTAATCAGCCAGACAGTGCCGAGTTCAGTGCCGCCCTGGCTGACTACAACCAAGACCACCGTCAGCCAGTCGGGAACAATGTTCCTGGTGGGGACGGTGGTCCCCTGGTGGTTCTGCCCACTAGGGTCCTAATTGGGCAGTCAAACCATCCGGAGAGCAGAGGGTCCATACTGGTGAGAAATCGGGTAAATGTTCTGAGTGCAACATAGCGTTAATTATAAACTAAGCATTGAAAGCTTGTAAGATAACCCATACCATTCGGAAGCTATGTGAGTGTACTCGATGTTGCTGTGCTTTCTCTACAAAGTCCTATCTATCAATACACCGTTAATGCCACAAAGGGCTAAAATAATTTAAATGTACTGAATACAACACAGCTTTCAGAACCAGCAGCTACTTAAAGATACACAAGAATATCCACACTTGTGAGGTTAGAGAGAGAAGATAGATGGATCTTCTGGTCTTTTGTATGATTTCTTGCAGTACCAGTGTTGTATTGCTTTTGTATAAAACTGTTTCATTGGAATCTGCATTGATTTAACAGTGCAGCAAAGTACTGTAGCACTCAGATCAGCTCATGAGCTGTCAAGAAGTAGCACATGTTCATGAAGTCAAGTCCTATATGTCATGGAGAGGACATGGAGCTGCTGTAGGGGATACCATTTGTGGCATCATGGTGGCAGTCTTGGGCATAATCATACCCCCTGTCACAATAGTGTACTATCCCCTATTATTTTAAGCTTACATGGTTTAATCATGGCTCCTCCAGTGTAATGAATGGCATCCTTGACTTACACAGAGCATGCTTGGCTTAATTATAGCACTTATCGAGATAACTGGTTATGGTGGTTAAAGTAGTGGAGAACCTTAATTTTCTTACATCTCTGTTGTGGTGTTAGGCCATAACGAGTGATGTTAGTCTGGCTCAGCTGCTATAAACTAGCATCTAAAAACTGGAAAAAAGATTACCTGAAAAGTTCTGGCTGCATGTACTTGGATTTTATGATCTCAGCTTGCTTTGGCACTAAGGTTCTGTCCCCTTGCTGCATATGTACAAAAACATGCCTAACATTGAGACATACGGCAGGTGGCAAGATATTAATAGCAAATTATAAATAGATTGATAAGTTAGAAAATCTATACCACTCAAAGAAGTTGTCCACTCTAGGTCTCACTGGGGGTTAGCTGTCAAGATGGGAAAGCAGGATGTCTGCAGGGGCGATGGTATGCCCCCTGACCTCCTAGAAACACCTCTCAGCACTTCCTGGTGGACACAGAAACAACGGCAAGTGTCCCAAAAGTAAATGGGGAGTGGAAGAGAAAGAGACAAAACACTGCCACATTTGCTGGTTCAACCAGGCACCCTGTATCTTCGGGGGGGGGCAGGTCATTGTTGACAGAGTGATAGTTAGTGCACTCAACTTCCTTGAAACTGAATCTCTCAATCTGATATGGGCACAGGAGCAGTAGTAGCACCCCGGGATGCTCCAACACTTTTCTTGGATAATAACTGTTGGCACAATTACTAACACTGCATTACCAAAAACCCAAACTGAGTACCATAACAATAAGTACTGCAACACTAGGGCTGGGTTCACAGAGATTCACTGTTGCACACTACAATTAGAACTGTGGTTGCACTTATCATGCACAAGAAAGACAAACAAGGGCATTAATTATATCACGTATACCTTTCCTGCATGCATAGTATTAAACTAAAAGGAACAAAAACAATCCAAGAAATACAAATGTCCACTCTGGGTTTAAACATTTAGGGTGGCACAGTTTGGTTTGGTTTCACTGTGTGTGTGAAAAAACCCTTCAAAAGCAAATTCCTCAAACCTGAAACACAGGCATGAATGACACAATTTAAATCCAAGAGTTATACTATTAGAGGAAGAAAAGTCACATAAATGCTCTTCTAAAATTGCACAGTCACTTTATGTAGTACTTGAACGCAAGCAGATTTCCTGAAGCACATTTAGGCAAGTAACTACAATAATAATGTAGAATGTTCAGAAATGCATTTGTCTCTTCAAGATAAGCACTCTGCCAAAATACGAGGTCTGAAATACACCAGCTATTCTAGGAAAGCGCAGCGCTAAAAGAACAAACTCCGAGGAGAATACTAGTCACTTAGTTGCAGTCTTATCTGGAGTGCTGGAGGAATGCCTGGTGTCAGCTGGTACAGGAACAACAACAAAAAAAAAGATTTGCCTCAAAAGTCCTGAATACGAGGATGATAGCAGGGGCTGGACTACCAAATCAGATGCTGAGATCAGGAAGCAAAACAAAGCCAAGCAGGGAGACATGCTTCGCTCTGCTATTTATAGCCAATCAGGAAAGCAGTTGAGTTTCCACATGTGGATGAGTCACCACACCAATTAGAAGCACATGTCTACACCACACCCAATTAGAAGCACATGTCTACACCTGCTCACATTAGCAAACAAGCATTGGTAAAACAAGCAGTGATAAAACCAATTGTGTAACACAGCACATTATGTTTACTTAGAAACATGAAGATTTAACCAAGAACAGAGATATGATGTAACCCTAATCCCTGGGGATGCTGACAGATAATGCAAGAGGCACCTTGGGGTTTCCTGACATTAGCTTGAAAAAGTGGATCAATGCCAAGCCTTCAGAAATTGTTTCAATTTTTTCCTTCTGTTGGCCTAAACTCTATTGATTGCCTCATAACAGCATCCATAGTCTGGAACGGTAAACTGGACACAGAATGCTAAAGCGTAGTATGTTCTATTTTGACTGTAGAATTAGACTATCTTCTCTTCTCCTTCCTTTAGCATTGCAGTAGTCATTTTCATTTGATCAATTTCAGTATCATTCTTCTAGTGGTACAGTTTGTGATTAATACTTCAAAAGGCGTTTTTCTTGCAGTGTTCATTCATGTTTAAAAAACATAGACACAAATAATGCAGCAGGTTCCCATTATCACATGCTTGTAAAAATGTACTAAATTCAAATCCTGTGTTAACCAATGTTTTGCACTGATTGGGATAATTTAACATCCTAACATTAAATATATGGTAGCTTTAGGATAGCCATATCTAGATATCTACATTTACATCTGTTACATGCTTGCATAGAGAAATAAAAATTGACCATAGGGGGAAGCTGAGATTTGAATCCCGCTTTTCTTGTTTCACATTGTGCTGGTAACCCCCTGGATAGCTCCTTTTCTGTCCTTTTACCACCAAAGAACAATGTATTATGTTCAAGTATTTTTTAACCATTAGGACTTTGTGTTCAGTATATTCAGTAAATAAAACTATCACTTTAATTAGGAAAAAAAGAGACCTGGATAACCTTCAATTTGAATTTCTGTGAAAAGGATGCAGTGGAGAGATGAGTCGTTTTTCCTAGATCCCTGTGACTTGAGATGCCTCTGTTTCCAAGTCAACCCTAACCCAACCAACTCCTTGAGAGCACTCTAAGTGCACCATTCTCTGCCATTTGTGACATTGTAATTCTGTGATGATCTCCACAGGCAGGCTGAAGTGGATGTTGAGTACTCCTGCTATTCTCTGTGAATGAGGCAGCACACCAGATAAATCTTTCAAGCATAGATCTTCAATCCCTGGTGAAAAGAGGTCTGGTGAAAATGCGAGCACTAATTTGCAACGTATTCCCTCCTCTTGCCCTCTTCAAAAACTAGGACAGTATTTACAGTACAAAAAGGGATCAGGACCCAGGACCTTTCCTTGAAAAAACAAGTACTATATGTGGAAATCTGGAACATCTGGTCACCCTACAATATGTTTCAGTTTTACAATTTGTAACAGAATAATTCACTTCTGAGAACTTTTCAGCAATAAGTGTACTGTGGGAAAAGTGCCCACAAAAAAGTACACTCAATGAGGTGAAAAATATACAAAAATAAGTGTGCACACTTCAGTTACAGTAGTTATTCCCGAGTCCTCAGCGAAATATACTGAATACAACTTTATTCAACTGTACTCTATGATGAAGAGGCCTGGTCATCTTCTTTGGAATGAATGTCAATATACACCAAGATAACTCCGACCCCTCTGGCCATATTGGTGTCTATTTGGCATAACCATCTTTTGTGGGATGAGCTAAGCTATAAACCTAAATAATAGTGAATGAGTGACATTCATGCAACATTTGAGAGACCTGGGACATCTGAAGCCAATACCAGCTGCATTAGTGTTAAGTTTAAACTGGTGAACATTAACCCTCCATCAGTGATAAAGTAATCTTCGAGTCCTTTGGTAGATAAAATCGTAATGAAAACATTTGGTTACAACCCTTGACAGATATAATAAAAACACAGTTGGTATGAAGAGTTATATTCTGGATAATAAAAGATTACTGATGGTCAGGAAATATCTGACATGGTTGCTGAATTAGAAACAAGTATTGCATTGCACAAGAAACAGAAAGAAGAGAATAAAAATAGAAACTGGTGAAATAACTATAGCCTGTATGGACTTCCGAAGGGGAACCTTTGACCATCCTTTATTTCCTCTTCAGAGGATCTTTCATTAACTTTCACATTTAGCTTTCAGAAAGCCTCATAATTATGAAAAGAGAATATTTCAAGCAATAAGCTTGACAAACCTGGATATGTTAAACATTAAGCCTGGGTAAAAAACTCTGCTCCACTGTGGGAGTTTGTGGAATTCAGCAACTGCGTGTTGGTGGTGGGTGGGCTACATTTGTGGCCTACTTATATTTTTACTTGAAATTTTTGTTCTACAAAGAAAAATGTTTACCAGTGCACTACCTTTACTCCATGTTTTGTTTTGTAAATTTTCAATATTCATTCAATTGAACGTAAATTTTAAGTGGCGTAGCCTGCTAATGTAATAGGTCTTCCAGCTGTAGGCCCAGTACTAGTCATGGGTGCATGATGTAAAACAACAATTTGTGGTGTCTGTGGAACTGAAACACCATGGATGGCACTGGATTAAAGATAACAAAATGTTGTTTGGCTATATTTCACATTTTACTTTCTGCATGGGGGGTATATAGTACTTGATGCCTTTGTATGATGTGTGTTGTTGTTGTAAAATTGTTTAGCCCCTTTCATTTTAGTTTTTGGAATTACTAATATTGACTTAATGCTGTTTTTTCTCCTGTACCAATGCTGTATTTGTCTGGTCAGTGTGTGAGAGTGTTTGTCATAGACAACCATTTGTCTTTGTTCCCCATGCTTTGTGGCTTTTTGTATAGTGTTAGATATGGGGTATTTGGTTGGCAGTCTGGTTACCCCCTGTCCAAGCATGGACCCTCACTCTAATGAGGGTAAACGAGAATCACCCTCAGTTAACCCCCGCTCACCTCTTAGTAGCTTAGCACAAGCAGGCTCTAGGTGTAAAGTATTTGTAACAACACACAGAGTAACTCAGTGAAAACACTACAACATGACACAACACAAGATTAGCAAAATAGGAACGGTTTATCTAAACAAAATAAGACCAGAACAACAAAAATCCAACATACTCAAGTCAAGTTATTAATTTTAGAAGCAGAAGAGTCTTAAACCTTTAGTAAACAGTAAAAACACTGTTAGCATTGAAAAGTGACTGGATAGTGTCAAAATAACTCACCCGCAAGTGAGACAATGCATCGTTTCTACTTCTCCGGTCAGGTCAGTGTGCGTCATTTTTCCTCTCTGCAGGCAAGCACTCGGGTCTGGGCAGGCGTTGTGATGTTTTCCCGTGCCCAGCAAGATTTGCGTCCAAAATCCGGCCACACGGTATCAGCAAAACTACGCAATGTGGGTTGCGACATTATCAGCCTCTGTCAGCAGGTGTTACAACTCGTTTCTCCAGCTGCGTGCGTCGATCTTCCAGCCGCTATGCCGGTGGAGCATTGATTTCTGCCACAAAGCCGGAGGCACCTCATTTTTCAGCTGGGTCTTGGAAGGTGCGTCAATATTTTCCGTGCACATCGGTCTGTGTGTGGATTTTCAGTCTTGATATGCCAGATTCACCTTCCGAGGCCCAAGGAACTGGATAGGGCACCACTTGGCAGGGCAGAAGTCTCAGTAGAGAGTCCAGGTGCTGGCAGGAGAAGTATTTGATGGCCCAGAGACTTCAACAACAGGAGGCAAGCTCAGGACAAGCCCTTGGAGATTTCTTCACAAGCAGGAATGGCAACAAAGTCCAGTCTTTGTCCCCCTGCACAGGCAGAAGCAGCAACTGCAGGATAGCTCTACTAAGTACAGTCACAGGCAGGGCAGCACTTCTCCTCAGCTCTTCAGCTCTTCTCCAAGCCGAGGTTCCTCTTGATGTCCAGAAGTGATCTAAAGTCTGTGGTTTTGGGTGCCCTTCTTAAACACATTTTGGACTTAGAAGTAGGCTTACTTCTAAGGAAAGTCTCTTGTTTGTGAAATACTGCCTTGCGCAGGCCAGGCCCCAGACACACACCAGGGGGTTGGAGACTGCATTGTGTGAGGGCAGGCACAGCCCTTTCAGGTGTAAGTGACCACTCCTCCCATCCCTCCTAGCCCACCCCAGCTCCCTTTGTGTCACTGTCTAGGGAGAGGTGCAAACAGCCCAACTGTCAAACTGACCCAGACAGGGAATCCACAAACAGGCAGAGTCACAGAATGGTTTAAGCAAGAAAACGTCCACTGTCTAAAAGTGGCATTTTCAAACACACAATATTAAAACTAACTTTACTAAAAGATGTATTTTTAAATTATGAGGCCAGAGACCACAAACTCCTGATGTCTATCTGCTCCCAAAGGGAATCTATGCTTTAATGATTTTTAAAGGCAGCCCCATGTTAACCTATGAGAGAGCTAGGCCTTGCAGCAGTAATAACGAATTTGGCAGTATTTCACTGTCAGGACATATAAAATACATTTGTATATGTCCTACTTTAAACATACACTGCACCCCCCCCCATGGGGCTACCTAGCGCGTACCTTAGAGGTGTCTTACATGCAAGAAAAGGGAAGGTTTATGCCTGGCAAGTGGATACACTTGCCAAGTCGAATTGGCAGTTAAAATCAGCACACGCAGACACTGCAGTGGCAGGTCTGAGCCATGTTTACAGTGCTACTAATGTGGGTGGTACAACCAGTGCTGCAGGCCTACTAGTAGAATTTGATTTACAGACCCTGGGCACCTCTAGTGCACTGTACGAGGGACTTACCAGTAAATCAAATATACCAATCATGGAAAGACAATTACACACACAGGAACACTTGCACTTTAGCACAGAATAGCAGTGGTAAAGTGCCCAGAGTAACAAAAACAGCAAAAACAGAATCCAGCACACATCAACAACCTGGGAATCAGAGGCAAAATGTTAGTGGAGACCACTCCAAGGATGAAAAGTTTAGCCAATAGTCAAAATGATAGTCCTATACCTATATGTGTTTTTTGTTTTTTATTCATCCTGCTTGTTGTTTGATATGGCTGGTTGCCATTTTGGTTAGGCAGCCAGTATTCCTGCATGTGTTCTTCTTTGTGGTGGTGGCCATGCCTCCTTGCTGGTTGTTTTTCAACCATGTGGCTGACAGTCATTTTGTGTGTTGATTCAGGCATAGTACGTAAATAATGCATATTACTAAATGTACTGTATGAGCAGTGTTTTTAATGTTTTATTATGTATAGTTTTGCATTTTTCACCTCCACCACTCCTTGCCTCCGAATTTCTTGTGTTTTTTTTATGCTAGTCCCCTTCCCCTAGTACATCAGCGATTATAATCTATTTAAAAAAAAATGTTATCCTTTTCTTCTAACCTTTTTCACAACCTTTATTTTAGGTAATTCTATAGTGTCAGTCTAATAATAATAATACTAATAATTTTTTATTTTTTGAAAACTGTTTTTCTTGCTTTTAATTTATTTAACATAAATTACATTTTTTTTCTCAATTTTACCCAGTAGCCACATGTCTGCCATAGGGGTACAGTTGCACTACATTACATAACATTACATCATTCAAGAATTATTATTACTCCATTTGTCCCCAGCACCTCTCTGTATGCCACATGCCAACTTGATGCAGACAGATAAAGCTAACAATTACATTCTGTATATTGTAGTTGTTGTTCTTTCTTATCTTTCATGACTGTACATGGTAATGAAAGTTAATGTTGGTGTGTTGGTTTTATGAATGATAACACTGTATT
Source organism: Pleurodeles waltl (assembly GCF_031143425.1). Taxonomy (NCBI): domain Eukaryota; kingdom Metazoa; phylum Chordata; class Amphibia; order Caudata; family Salamandridae; genus Pleurodeles; species Pleurodeles waltl. The sequence continues at coordinate 764,656,422 of NC_090450.1, forward strand.
TCAAAATTATTTATAGGCTTATTTAAGTAACCATTCTAAGATATTGTTTGTTTCTACTACTAATGCAACTGCAACAACAATGCCACATTTTGCTTATCCTTCTTGCATGTTTGCTTTTAGGTGCATGAAGAGAAAGTGACATCACCCACTGTACTGCCAGACAGAAGGCCTGTGCTTGGCGTAACGCTTGACCACACTCAAGACCACACAGACATCTCTTCAGCCGCTGAATGTAAGTGCTACTGCCAACTGACAGCTTCAAGATGACCCCAAAGAAAGCTGCTACTAAGATAGCGGCCAATGATAAGAACGAGCTTCCCACCACTGGTATGTCGACCCATTTTAGGGGAAAGACATGTGCCTGCTGCACCAGCCTCTGGGGAGCAAGCTGGGAACACCACTCCCACATCAGCGGACCCGTTTTAAATCCCATGACCAAGTCTGGCACAGAGGCAGCCTCTCTCTAATCACAGGAATGCCCACAAGCAGTGACATTGAATTGGACTGATATATTTCTCAAAGTAGTACCCAATTGTTGCCAGAAACTCAGGCCAGTGAACAACAACAGTAGCAGCCAGCAGTAGCAGTTCCTCCAGAAGTAGGAGCACATCAGGATGTTGAGCTTCATGCAGAGGAAGCCGAAGAATCCTCTTGTTCACAAGATCCACTCTCCTCCAGATCTCTACCATTGTATTCGTGAAGCCTACCACCAACTTCTAAGTTGCCTGTATCAGTGGCACCACTAAAGAAAAAAATCCAGGCTACTATTACTGCCATGTTTAGGCAGGAGGGGCAGTGTGAAAGCAACCACTCAACAGCACTTTTGTGCAACGGGAAGTTAGCTTAAATGTTTGGATTGGACCTCCTCCCTTTTTCTTTTGTGAAAATGGTGGGTTTTCTAGAATTTGTGGCAGTTATCTGCCCAAAATGGAAGGTTCCAAGCCGGACCTATTTCGCCAGAGTTGCTGTTTCAGCACTACATCACGATGTGCTGGAATTGGTTGGACAAGCCTTACAGCAGAGTGCTGCCCTTACAATCCACTCGATGACAGAAATGTGGATCAGTTGCCAAGCTACTGATTACATGTGCATCACTGCACACTGGATCTCTTCTTTGGGGTTAGAGAAATTATATCTGCAGGTGTTGACACAACTGGCATTTTTTAATGGTGCTCAGCAGGAGTAGCTATGTTCGCCAGGGAGAAATCCCATACAGCTTCAAACATCTTTGATGACTTTTACAAAGAGATCTTTGAATGGCTGAGCCCCGGAGGGCTTAACATTGGGTTTGTTGCCATGGACAATGGCAATAATGTAGTTAAGGCTATGTCAGATGGTGCCTATTTCAGGGTCCTGTGTTTGGTGCACTGCATAACCATCATTATACAGGGCTTACAAAAAAAAAACCTTGAGTCAGAAACCTACTGTCCACATGCAGAAGAATCTCCACTAATTTAAGCCATTCTTTTAAAGCCCACAGCTGTTGATGATTATCCAGCGTGATAATAGAATGCCAGTTAAAGCCCTTATACAGGAGGTATACTTATTGCATGTTACAATGTTTGTTTGAGCAGTACAGTCCGATAAATGAATATTTCATGCAAAAAGGGGATGCAACTGTGAAAAGGCATCAAAATTAGGATGGACCAATAAGGCCTGGTCAAATGCCTGATGGAGATGCCGCTTCCCTTTGACATTTTTACACAGGAAGTCAGCAAGGAGGTCTGCTCCATGGGTCAAGCTATCCCTTTTGAGCATAGGCTGCAGAAACAGCTGTAGGAGATGTCTGAAATGTACTCCGGTGTGGATGAAAAAATAGAGGCTCATGAGTAGGTGGAGAGTTTAATCCTTCGCTTATCTGTTAATGCAAGCCTTCCAAGAGACAGTGTTCGATCAAACCATTACATCTGTGCCACAATTCTTGACCCACGGTACAAACTATTACTGGCCACTTTCATTAATTTTTCAGATTGGGATGTTTCAGCCTACAAAACATGAAATGCTGAGCAAGCCAGAGATCTAGAAAAAAGAACACCTGGAAATTAGAGGCCCACCTATGGGCAGATGTTCTGGGGTGCAGCCTACAGCTTCCATAGAGCCTGTGGATAGTGCTGTTGGCTCACAGCAGCCAAAATGCCAAAATCAACACCAGCAACAAGAACTGGAACAGGAGCAGCAGCCCCAAAATCTGCATTTGACGGGTTTCTAAAGGCAGAGTCCACTGCGGAGGTGAAGGCAACAGAGCTCCAGCAAGGTGGAGCACCAATTAATATTGAGCGGATGGTCCAGGCCTACCTGGATGGCCCAACTGAGTTCTATCTGGATCAAAACCATTAGTGTGTTGGTATGGGAAGAGGCGCCAATTGACAGTGCTAAGCAGACTGGCAATAAAGTATCTGGCTTGCCCTGTAGCCACTATATCTGCTGAATGTGTGTTCAGTGCAGCTGGTTCAATTGTGACAGTGAGAAGGCAGCTGGTTCAATTGTGACAGTGAGATGCCCCAAAATGTAGAGAGATTGACCATGATAAAAATGAATCAGCATTTTATACCACCAAATTACAGCATACCTGAAGTATAACACGAGGTGGATGAGGGTGATGATTGATCGGACTCAGGTCATGGTAGTGTGTTAGCTGACTAATCTCTGGATGAACCACCTGAGTTTGAGGATGAACTCTATTTCCCTGACTATACCTGTGGCCCCATAGAGCTTTCTACTTTCTACTAAGAACATCTTTGAGGAAAAAAAATAGCTAGCTGTGGGAACCTTAGCATTGTATATTGTTTGTTTCTGTCTAAATGTCTAATGAACGGCAACTGTTTTAGGCACATGTATGGCCGACTTGTAGTTGGACCAGTGTGCATTGAGAAGCCCCCAAGCCCACCAAAATCACTTCAAGGAGATTTGAGAGACAATGCCTACCTCCATTACGTGCCTATCTTTTCCTTTTGTCCCCTAGCAGGACTTCCCTAGATATTCGATTTACAACTTACTAGTCAATGTATGTTTCTTATCCTGAATCGAAGAGAATCAGCAATGTGCCACTATGCTTGATTGGAACAGGTAAGTAATGCTATATATGCCTCAGTGATTGATATGAGGGATACATGTTTCAATGTTGAGAATTGAGATGGTTGGTGTGACTTATCATGTCTAGTGGTTTCAGATAGTCAGAGTGAGTGTTTATATTGTTTAAATATATTAGGCTGGTTTGTGTTTGTGTTTGTGTTGCGATTGATTTACAATGTTGGTGGCATTAACATACTAATTGGTGATAAGTTTTTCCTGAAGGTGATTTTATCCCCTTCCCCTTTCACACTTACTGAAATTTGTTTGCTGACGTTTGTACGCTGCTTTGTTTTTGGTGCTCTGTCAAAGTCAATTTAGCTAACATAAAAAAATCTAGTCTAGAAAATAAAAAATACTCACTTCATCCCTTGTTGTTAAACAGATACAGGTCACTGTCTCTCAATTGGGTCATGAGACTGTGACTCTTGGAAGCAGTTGGTATGGTGTTGGGCATAATAATCTTTAATCAGAGTCTGAACTGGAGTATAATGGTAGAAATCAGAGTGTGATTTGACAGCTTAAACAAGGAAGGAAGAAGGACGTTGTCAACTTCATAAAAATCAACAGGGGTGATGTGAGGATGAGTCTAAGAGGAGTACTCCAAACTGTGGACTGGTGGTGAGAGGTGCATCAATTACTTGATTTGGGAACTGCAATGCTGCTGTTTGTGCCTGCTGGCTGGCTCAAACTTGAACATATGTGGTTGGGTGAGGGGCATGTTGTAGGAAATTAGAGGAGGCAGACATTTGAAGGGTGATAATGTCACACTATGCAGTCCTTCAAGCTAAATGTTATGGTAAACATGACAGTTGCGAGTTAAATCATCCTGATACATGCTGGCACTTGTTTGTGATTGTTGGTGGATGATCACAAAGGTGTCTTAGCTATTGCTTTGCCACCTTTGAAACTTCTTTGTACACTACTCCTCATGAAGTTTACCTTCCATTCCATACTTCTTTATTGGACAATACTTTGATGATAATCATTTCTGTTTTACAATCCACAGGTCTTCTCTTCTCCTGCACCATAACACTCATGCTTACTTTATTGGACTGCTTCAGTCAGGCACCCAAGAAGATTGACCGGGTAATCACAGAAGATTGCAGATATACCACCCAGTTTGGCAATACAGACTAGTATAATTTTTCTTTCAATATTCCTTTTTTTAGACCAGTGTGTGTTATCACCCCAGGATTAATTATTATATGTACTATTTTGCAAACTTAGAAGGCAACATCGTTGATATATACAACTTGGGTCTCACTAGCGCTGGCAGAATCTTAAATTATCTGTGTCATACATATTCATGTTTTTCTATTCCTCCCACAACAGGCTGCTTTCCGAGGTGAATATTGTATTTGTGTTGTGTTTGTCTTTTGGTCCCACCTTTCCCAAAATCCCTTTCCCATCCATTCTTCAAATCCCTAACCCTTTTCCCCAGTCTGTGTGATTGATTGCGGTGTTACTTCATAATTTACACCTTTCATTATTCTCACACTTGGCGGGATGGATGTGGTAGAAGCAACCTCAACTCAGTGTGCAAGGTCTTCACTTCAGTTTACCTGGGGAGATTTGTAAAACATGCTGCACTAAAAAGAGTACACTATCAGTAGATTTTGGAAACACACTGCGTAAAGGCAGCAGGGTGAAGTAAAACACCCCCAAAAAATATTTGAGGCACAGAGAACTGTAAATAACTATATATTTAACCCCATGCCTAACAAAAATAATAAATAAATACCCTCCCTTTGTAGGAAAGTACCATCTTGCCTGGCATGTTACCCCCATTTTTACTGTATGTATGTTTGTTTTTGCCTGTGTCACTGGGATCCTGCTAGCCAGGACCCCAGTGCTCATAAAGTATGCCCTGTATGTGATCCGTGTGCTGCCTAACTGTATCACTGAGGCTCTGCTAATTAGCACCTCAGTGTTTATGCTCTCTTTGATTTTAAAAGTGTCACTGCAGGCTAGTGACTAATTTTACCAATTCTCATTGGCACAATGGAACACCCTTATAATTCCATAGTATATGGCACCTTGGCACCCAGGGTATTGGGGTTCCAGGAGATCCCTATGGGCTGCAGCATTTCTTTTGCCATCTATAGGGAGCTCAGACAATTCTTACACAGGACTGCCACTGCAGCCTGAGTGAAATAACATCCATGTTATTTCACAGCTATTTTACACTGCACTTAAGTAACTTATAATTCACCTATATGTCTAACCCTCACTTAGTGAAGGTCAGGTACAAAGTTACTTAGTGTGTGGGCACCCTGACACTAGCCAAGGTGCCCCCACATTGTTCAGGGCAAATTCCCCGGACTTTGTGAGTGCGGTGACACCATTACACTCGTGCACTACATATAGGTCAACACCTATATGTAGCGTCACAATGGTAACTCCGAACATGGCCATGTAACATGTCTAGGATCATGGAATTGTCACCCCAATGCCATTCTGGTACTGGGGGACAATTCCATGCATCCCTGGGTCTCCAGCATAGAGCCTGTGTACTACCAACCTAACTTTCCGGGGTCTCCACTGCAGCTGCTGCCAACCCCTCAGACAGGTTTCTGCCCCCATGGGGCCTGGGCAGCCTTGTCCCAGGAAGGCAGAACAAAGGATTTCCTCTGAGAGAGGGTGTTGCACCCTCTCCCTTTGGAAATAGGTGTGAAGGGCCTGGGAGGAGTAGCCTCTCCTGGCCTCTGGAAATGCTTTGAAGGGCACAGATGGTGCCCTCCTTGCATAAGCCAGTCTACACCAGTTCAGGGATCCTCAGCTCCTGCTCTGGTATGAAACTGGACAAAGGAAAGGGGAGTGACCACTCCCCTGACAATCACCTCCCAGGGGAGGTGCCCAGAGCTCCTCCAGTATGTCCCAGACCTCTGCCCTCTTGGATGCAGAGGTGTGAGGGCACAATGGACACCTCTCAGTGGCCAGTGCCAGCAGGTGACATCAGAGACCCCTCCTGATAGGTGCTTACCTTTATCTGTACCAATCCTCCTCTGAGGGCTATTTAGGGTCTCTCCTGTGGGGTTCTCACCAGATAACGAATTCAAGAGCTCACCAGAGTTCCTCTGCACTTCCCTCTTTGACTTCTGCCAAGGATCGACCGCTGACTGCTCCAGGACACCTGCATAACGGCAACAAAGTAGTAAGAAGACTACTAGCAACATCGTAGCACCTCACACTGACGGCTTTCTCGTCTGTTTCCTGGTGGTGCATGCTCTGAGGGCTGACTGCCTTCACCCTGCACTGGAAGCCAAGAAGTAATCTCCCGTGGGTCGACGGAATCTTCCCCCTGCCAACGCAGGCACCAAACTTCTGCATCACCTGTCCTCTGGGTCCCCTCTCATGTTGACGAGCATGGTCCCTGGAACAAAGAAGCTGGATCCAAGTGTCTTTGACAGTCCAGTGGCCCTTCTGTCCAAATTTGGTGGAAGTAAGTCCTTGCCTCCCCACGCCAGACAGTAATCCTGTGTACTGCGTGAACTGCAGCTGCTAGGTCTTCTGTGCACTCTTGCAAGACTTCCTTTGTGCACAGCTTAGCCCAGGTCCCCAGCACTCCGTCCTGCATTGCCCAACTCGCTGAGTTGGACTCCGACTTCCTGGGACTCCCTTTTGTTGTGCTGAGTTCACTGCAATCCTCAGATCTTCTAAGCACCTGTTTAGGTGCTTCTGCGGGTGCTGCCTGCTTCTGCATGGGCTCTCCGTATTGCTGAGCACTCCCTCTGTCTCCTCCTCTAAGGGGCGACTGTCTGGTCCTTCTTGGGCCCTGGCAGCACCCAAAATCCTCAAACGCGACTCTTGCAGCTAGCAAGGCTTATTTGCAGTCTTTCTGCATTGAAAGAACTCTGCATCCTCCACCACTCCGTGGGACATCTTCTGACCAAAGGAGAAGTTCCTGTCACCTTTCGTTGTTGCAGAATCTTTGGTTTCTTCCACTAAGAGGCAGCCCTTTTGCACCTTTCCTGCCCCCCCGGACACTTGCGTGACTCTTGGACTTGGTCCCCCTCCTTTACAGGTCCTCAGGTCCAGGAATTCGTCTTCAGTGTTTTGCAGTCAGTTGTTGTTCTTGCAGAATCCCCTATCTCGACTTTACTGTCTTTCTGGGGTAGTAAGGTAACTTTACTCCTACTTTTCAGGGTTTTGGGGTGGGATATCTTGGACACCCTTAGTGTTTTCAGACACTCCCAGCGACCCTCTACACACTACACTAGGCCTTGGGTCCATTTGTGGTTCGCATTCCACTTTTGGAATATATGGTTTGTGTTGTCCCTAGGCCAATTTCTCCCTAATGCATTCTATTGTGTTCTACAGTGCTTGCACTACTTTTCTAACTGTTTACTTAACTGATTTGGTTTGTGTGTGTATATTTTGTGTGTATTACTTACCTCCTAAGGGAGTATATCCTCTGAGATACTTTTGGCATGTTGTCACTAAGATAAAGTACCTTTATTTTTGGTAACTCTGAGTATTGTGTTTTCTTGTGATATAGTGCTAAGTGATATAAGTGGTATAGTAGGAGCTTTGCATGTCTCCTAGTTCAGCCTAAGTTGCTCTGCTATAGCTACCTCTATCAGCCTAAGCTGCTAGAACACCTCTAATCTACTAATAAGGGATAACTGGACCTGGCACAATGTGTAAGTACCACAAGGTACCCACTATAAGCCATGCCAGCCTCCTACACCCTTCCACCCCATCCCGAAACAAATGTCCCTTTCACCAAACAATATTCAAAACAGAAAATGTCCAATCATCCAATGTTCCAGAAAATAAAATGAATAGTCCTTCACAAACCCATTCCCCCCTCTCCACCCACAACAAGTCCCAACTACCAAAATAAAAGGTTAAAAAAGGGGGAAGAGGAGGGCACTAAAGGAGGGCCAGGATTCTCCTGAGGAGCCCCTCTACACATGCCTGATGGGCCTCTAACTGCACCAGCCTCTGCAGGAGATGGCCCTTGAGAGGGGAATGGCAGGCAGTTGCCCTGGCACTGCAGTGTAGGTGTTGCTGAGCTGAAGGCACTGAAGCTTGGCTGAGGCCCTGCTGCTGCCACCTCCTTCTCCTATTCCTCGAGGACCACCAGCCACTGGTACTCAGCCCGTATGGCCTCCAGTTTCATCCACTGCAGCTGGGATACTATTTCATGCTGTGATGGTTGAACAGCAGTAATAGCTACATCAAGAAAGAAAAAAGAGAAATTGTAAACAATGCTCTGAGCAAAATATTTGTTGAAGTGTAGTATGCAGTGTAGTAGTACAGTAGCAAGGGAAACGTCTGGAACAATGACGCCAAAACCACAAAAACATTGTTAACGCAAGCGGAACCACGCTTGCGTTAACAACAACTTTTTTTTTCTTCTCTGCCTTAACCATGCATGTGCTTAACAACACACATGTGTGGTTAAGGCAGAAAAAAAGGGAGTTAGCATTGGGAGAGGACGCGGTCAGGCAAATGGGGCTGGAGAAGTAGTTTTTAGGATAGTTTTGTTTTTAGGGTGGGGTGGGGATTGGGGTGATTTTGTTTTTAGGGGCAGAGGAGGGGGTCAGGGTTCGGGGTAATTTTCTTTTTAGGGTAGTTAGGGGCGGGTTTTTAGGGGCAAGTGGTAGGACTGTGGTAATTTTGTCTTTAGGGTGGGTGGGGTGTCGGGTTTTCAGGAGTCAGGGTAGGGCGCAGTCAAGTAACTGGGGCTGGGGGATTGGGGTAGTTTTTAGGGGTGAGGTGGTGGGGCTATTTTTTAAGGGGTAGGATGGGGTAGTTTAGTTTTTAGGGTGGAGGTGGGAGGTTGGTGTACTATGGTTTTTAGGGCAGGGTGGAGAGGATGGGGTAATTTTATATTTAGGTGCAAGTGGTTGGGGTAATTTTGTACTTTGGGGGTGGGGGTGGGGGTGGGTTTTTAGGGGCAGGGGTGGGTGGTCGGGGTAATTTTGTATTTAGGTTGGGTTGGGGGTTGGGTTTTTAAGGACAGGGTGGGGGGTCATGGTAATTTTGGTTTTGGGGGTGGGGTAGTTTTATTTTTGGGGTGGGGTAGGTTGTTTTTAGGGTGGCTGGGGGTTAGGTTAGGTTTTAGGGCTCATGGTGAGTGTGGGATATCAGGCAGTGTTTAGGGGTGTTTTATTTTTGGGTGGTGGGGGGTCGGGGTAGTTTTATTTTTAGGGTGAGATTGGGGAATCGGTGTAATTTAGTGGCGGGTGGTTTTATTTTTGGGGTAGTGGTTGGTTGTTTTTAGAGCAGGTAGGGGTCGGGGTAGGTTTTAGGGCTCAGGGTGGGTGGGGAGTATCGGGGTAGTGTTTGGCGCGTTTGGGGGGATCACAGTGGTTTTATTTTTAGGGCGGGTGGGGTTTGGATACTGTTATTTTTAGGGCAGGTGGTGGGGTCGTGGTAGTTTTATTTTTAGGGTGGGTGTTGGGGGGTCGGGATAGTTGTGTATATAGGGCAAGTGGGGTGGCATGTGAAAACCATGCAACCGTTCCACACATGCCTTTAGTAGGCATGCCTTTATATTGAAAAATCATTGTAAAGGCATGCGTGGTAAAGGTATTCGTGGAAACAACGCGGTCGTTGTTCTGACTGCATTGTTTAGGCATTCGTGGTTGGCGCATGCGTTGTTCCATCATACATCCCAGTAGCAGTACATTTGGTCGGTCACCTCAGGCCATTCAATTTTAAGGTGATAACTATCACAGCGTTATTAAAAATTATTGAATACAAACATTCTCCTCTCTACTGTTGTGCTAAATTAATGGTGACATTGTTAGCTCAGCTGGTGTCATAGATGTACTCAGTACTGTCGGCAGCTGGGGCATCTGTATTAGAAAATTATTTTACTCCAATGGCCCTGTTCTTTTTTGCACCTAGACTACAAGGCCAATGAATACCAAGAATAAAACATACCACACAATATAATCTATCATGCAGACATCCTGTCTGCCATAAGTAGGAGGTGGTAGAAGTGATGTGCTGCAGTACAGGGAAGAATTAAGGAATCAGATTTAAATTGTGTGTGGTACATTTGCATCATCACAGGCTGTCACATTCAGGAAAATCAAGGCACTTACTTATGAACCACTTTTCTCACTGTCCTCATGCCCCTCCCCCACCACATTTTGTAAGAACTACTTTTTTCCAAACCATACATTTGCTTTGCAGTATGGAATGGGATCTTTTAACATACCCAACTGCAGGGTAAGGTAGAGTGGATTAGGATGGGTAGGTAGAGTACACACTTTAAAGATCAATCAATTCCTCCTCCTCATCATCATCATGTGTAGTAGTGTGACTCACCGTGGCTGGAAAATGTTAAAAGGGAAAAACAGAAGTTAATCCATTACGGAAGCCATGATGAATTATACTTATCACTTGGCTTGAAAAATGTGGCACAACCAAAGATTGCATTTTTCAAGTTATTCAGATGTCTGGGACATAACTTAAGAAAGATTAATGGAGTGAAGTACTAGAAAGTGACTGACAACATTGGCACTGGGAGGACACCTTTTTTAGCATTGCCATGCATTTAAAAAGTGTTTGACACATTATCTTTACATAAGCTGACAGACGCACATTGCACAGCCAACATTGCAGTGCGAATTCTGACGAACTGAACCATGCAACTGTTAGGTCATCATGGGTGTGTTCTGCCTTCCTACTTATCTCGTATCAGAGCTTACAGAACCTCTCTGGAATGCACTTCTGAGTTCAAAGAAGACCTTTATTGTTGTTAATTCTTCCCCACCCACAAGATCTTGAGAGACGAATTAATAGACTTCAAGCACCCGTTCAAAAGAATAAAAGTAATCGCAGCAATGAAAACAAAATATATCACAGTACTTGTCAGTTGCAATGTACACAGCATAAAGATGATATATTCAAAGCAAAGCATAAAAATTAAATTCATCACCGTTTGAGCAAGGCGGCAGGGCCTAACTCAGCTTCATCTTTCTGGGGTCTGCAAGTTGATGACTCCAGTCAACTGCGAGAAAGAGATTATTTACCCAAACGAGAGACTGGCAACTGGCGCCTAGTTCCAGCCTGAAGTCAAGCAGATTCAAATCTAATTCACTGTAGACCCGAGTCATCCTTACAAAAGCGTGCCCCCTCCTCTCAGACTCGGGAAAACTACGCAAGCCTTTGGAGACTGGCCAGATCTCCTAGACTTCTCCTCTTCCCAAGCATGAGCAGAAAGGAAAATACCAAATGTACTCTCTCTTATCAGGTCCAGTCTGGTGTGAAGAAAACAGCTTGGTTCATCTTGTGGAAAAACATAGCTTGGAAAAATACAGCTTGGATTCTCAACTGCAATGTCTAACTCCACGTTAAAGGCAATAGACAGCTAACCTAAATATCAAATGTAATGTCTAATGTCATGTCAAAGCCAATAGGCAGCTGAGCTGAATACAAAATGTGATGTCTAATATCATGTCGAAGTCAATAGGCCGCTGAGCTGAATACAAAATGTAATGTCTAATATCATGTCAAAGGCAATAGGCAGGTAAACTGAATACAGAGTGTAATGTCTAATATCATGTCAAAGCCAATAGGCAGCTAAACTGAATACAGCATGTTAAAGCCAAGAGGCAGAATACAGAATGTAATGGCTAATGCAATGTCAAAGCCAATAGGCGGCTAAACTGAACAAAACATATAATGTGCTACTGGTGAACATTGAGCAACTAATATGCGCAGTGGTGAAACACAAAGTCATTGGTCAAGCACAATTAATAGCCTCACAGGGTGGCACTTGTGAAAGGCCATAGCAAGGGAGGGAGGTGATGGTTAATAAATGCTAGTATACATATTACCTGCCTCGCTTTGAATAATACTGTGAGTCAAGGGAATATTTTGAAATACCATTCAAACCTTTGCATCAAACCTTTGATAAAAAACATTCCAAGCAAGTAAAGTAGGTGAGAAGAATACCCCTATCTAGACGAGCTCCTTGTTTCTTAATTTCCTTACAAGCATTTACCTATTCATCATTGCAAGTGTTTTATTCTAGTACTCTTATTCTTCTTCACCCTTGGCTTTGATACACACCATTTAAGCTAAACTTTACATTATCTCATTCAGTCCTTCACCATTTAATACCATCCAAATTTCAAACATGGCTCTCTAATAACCTTTTGCTAACATACATTTACCCAACAACCACCCATTCATCCTTTCACCCATCCGAGAGATCTAACCCACCCAAGGAGTCAATTCACCCATCCAGGCATGGAATCCTTTCACCCACCTGGGCAGGCAACCTTCACCTGTTAACCCTTTCATCCATCCTTCACCCAGACATGCACCCCATCATCCGCCTCAGCACCCACCTATATGATTATTATTATGCACCCTTTCATCCACACACACATCCTTTCACTCATATTATATTTCACCCATCCATTCTACTTCCATCCTTTTTTCACTTTTCCAAAACACATCAGAGGCAAGTTCATTTTATAAACCTTAGTCTGCTAAACTACAGATAAAGGAGCCCAATACTTACTTAACTATTGCTGCATCTGCAAAAGCAGCATGTTTACGAGTGAGTCAACACTAGTACATCCTTGTAGTGACTATGGGCCAAATGTAGCAAATGTTTGCGAGTCACAAAAGGCTTGCAGCGCTATTTGCGACCCCGCAAGATGCGAAATGGGATGTTCAAATCCCATTACGGAGTACCAAATAGTGATGCGACCCATTACCGACTCGCAAAAATTGCGACCTGATTTTGCGACCTGCAATTAGGAAGTCTCAAATTGCGAGACGCAAACCGTATGCAAAAGCCAGTCGCAAATTGCAACTAGCCTCAAAATGCCCGTTTTGCACACCCATATTACCACTGATTAAGAGCAGGTGGTAACTAGAACCAAAGTATAAAAGGAGACCCAGAAGGCATCTGAGCTACTCAAAATGGCTGCACTCTACGTGATTGCATGGAGGAGGAGAGTCCAGGCTTCCCAGCTGGGGAGGAGGAGGAGGTAGAGACAGGAGAGGATATACCAAGCCAGGCAGACACTATTTCAACAAACTGAGGAGGAGATTTATGATAAATACAGACTGAGCAGCGCTGTTATCTTAGAGATAATTGAACTGCTGAAACCTCAGCTAGAATGCCAAACAATGCACAGCAGTGTCATCCCCACACTTATGCAAGTGCTCTGCTCACTGCACCTCTTGGCCTCGGGTAGCTATACAGCGGGTGATTGCTGTGGCAGGTGGGGTATCCCAAAGTGCACTCTCATGATTCTTCAGACGTTTCCTAGATGCCATACTCGCACACATGTCCAGATATATATACCTTCCCAGAAATGAGGCAGATATGAACAGCACCAAGTTGGACTTCTACAAAATTGCCAACGTCCCCCATGTAATGGGTTGTGTGGACGGGACACATATACCAATTTGCCCACCAGCAAATCTGGAATATGTGTTCCGCAATGGGAAATGTACCCACTCACTAAACATCTAGGTGGTATGTGACGCCCATAATGTCATTACTGACATCGTGGCTAAATATCCAGGGAGTACACATGATGCATACATATTCAGGCACAGTGGGATACACCAACGCCTAGAACGTGGGGAGTTTGGAGAAGGATATTTATTAGGTGCTGGCAAGTACACTCTGAAGTACCAACATGTCACTGTGTAACCCTGTGATGCCCTGCTAAATTTGCCTCTTTTGTCAAACAGGTGACAGTGCATATGCCCTGATACCATGGATACTCAACCCATACCTAACACCTGGCAATCAGAATGAAAGGTGATACAACATTGCACATCGGCAGACCAGAACGGTAATTGAGAGGACGCTTGGCTTGTTGAATTCACGATTCTGATGCCTACACAAAAGTGGAGGAGCACTTCGGTATGCCCCAGAAACAGCATGCAAGATAGTTGCCACCTGTGCCATCCTACACAACATTGCCACCAGACGTGGGCTATATCTCACCCCTGAATACACAGATTCGGAGGATGAGGAGCAAGAGCTACCACACCAACATCCTGGGGATAGAAGCATCGCAATGGAGTGCAGACAGAGACAGAACCACATTGCAACCCACTACTTTGGCAGGTACGTAGCAACCATGACAACACTCACTAATGTAAGACACACATTGCCCAGTTGTGTAGTTAAACAAACTAACCCTTTTATTGCAGGACCATAATGTTGAAATATTTGTTAACTATACCACAGTATGCAAAAAAACAAGTGTTATCTGACACTTTATGTCCATGTGTCTCTGTAACAGTATATGTCAGTAGCTCACAGCCTCCTGCGACTGCGGCCACCATGGCTCACTCCAGCTTGGTCCCCTGAGCCCTGCTGTGCACTGATAGTCCGCAACACATGTGCATCAGTGGCAGACACAATACTCACACTGGAGTCTTCTTTACTGTCCTGCAGGGTATCCCCAATGCCCCCTGCAGCCTGTCTGATCTCCAGCAGATCCACCACATGGCTGATGCGGCCAAGTCCTCGTGCCACATCTCCTGCAAAATGCCCTAGCTCCAATTGCAGGCTGACAGTGCGCCTTGACACGTAGGTTGTATTGGTTGCCATGCGCTCTATGGACACACCTAGCCTGTCTAAACGGGCAGCAGTGTTGCGCTCCCTGCGCCGTGCCTATGCCCTGTCAGACACCAGTTACCTGACCAATTTGTCTATGGAGGTAGTTAGGTTACCCAAGTGAGTGTTCATTGTTGTGAACTGGTTGTCCACATTTGCCAGCCCATGCGTGATAATGGTCTGCAGTCTTGAGAGGTTACGGTTCATTAACCGCATTTGTCTATTTTGCAGGCGCTGACTCTGCAATAAGGATGCCTCAATTCTCAAAAATCCTCATTGGAAACATCCTCCCTATGCACAGACTGCATTGTGCGGTGTCATCTATGCACCACGCCTGATGATCCATGTGTTTAGCTCTCCATAGGCATTGGCCCTGGTGTCCCAATGGCTGCCTCCATACCCAGAGCAGGATCGTCCAAGGTCTCCTGTGCCGAACGGGTGGTGTTGTACTGCACTCCCCTGCGGTGTCTGTGGCTGCCTCCTCCTGTGTGTCTGAGTCATGATCCTCTCCCTGCACAGTGGCGCTGATGGGGGGCCTTGTGGGAGACCTGTGGGACATAGGGGATACACTGTCAGTATCGCACATATGTTTGATGCCTCAAAATAAACATTTGCCTGTATTTGGACTACTGTACTACATTGCCCATAACACACTATTCTGTAGGTTGCAAAATTGTGAATGGAGCTACTCTGGAGGTGCCTGCTGATGTGTACTGTGATTGTGTGCATAGTGCATAGGCTGGTGTAAATACTTTTGTTTTGGTACTTACTTTTTTATGTTCCTGGTGCAGAACTGTCTACGTCTCCAATGCCCAGTACAGCCTCCGGCTCCAGAGTTGTCTCCACCATGCTCTCGATTGCAGTAGGGGGTGGAACAGTAGATGGCCCTCCTCCAGTGCCATGAATCTCCCTCATGCGCTCCGCCACCCTCTCCTTGGTCCTGGAGTGAAGGTCATTCCACTTTTGAGGATTTCAACCAGGGTGCAGTGGCTGACACCAATGGCATTAATTTTGTTCTGGATGTCCTGCCAGATCTTATTTTTTTTGTCAGTCAGGGACACTCATTGCTGCCTTGCCAAATAATTCCTCATGGTGCAGGCAGCACTCCTCAGTGAGCACCTCCAACTCCTTCTCGGAAAACTTAATTTTGCGTTTTCTGCCTCCACTGGGTGTCTCCTTCTCCTGTGTATCCATGGTTGCTGCAGCTGGGTGTGCCTCTGCAGTTTGGGCTGGGTGGGCTCCTCCCTCCTCCCTGTTCCATGTGGTTACTTCCTGGTTCTGTCATTACTCAGAACCAGGAAGTGGGCTTTTCAAAAGTTTAATTCCACCTGCATGCAATTTGCGACACCGGACCACACCCTTCGTGCAAGTTGTTACCTCGCTTTTTGCAAGGTCGCAAATAGCGACCTCGCTAGAAGCGAGGCCGCAAATTGCAGTGCGACTCTGCTGCGATTCGCTACTTGGAATAACGATTTTTACTAGAATATCGTTTTGCGAGTCCGAAATGGCGATTCGCATGGAGTTGCTATTTCCGACTCGCAATTTTTTGCATGCCTACACCTGGCCCTATCTTACTAATTACTGTCAATAAGCAAGCAATAGGACTTACCACCACCTGCCACAGCTGCGCAGACACTCCTCCCGCAGCCATGTCGGTGCTGTCGCTGTCACAGCTGGCCCCAGCACTAGTGGTCAGTGCAGCTAGAAAAAAAATTAGATGCCACATACGCCTGCCCCTCTTGTTCTTTTTCTAATAGTAAAATACAACCGAAAATACATCTCTATATTTTGGGTCCAGATTCTCTTGGATCAAAATATCAGGTGGGCATTTTGTTGTTGGAAATTTGTTTTATTGCCCAGTACTCAAGTAAAAAAAAAAATGTAATGGAGGTGCTGAACTAGCTATTGATGAATCTTTTTTTTTTTTTTAGAGAAATAAAGACGTGCAAGAATTGGTCAATGAAGGACATATGGTCAATGGAGCCATCCTCCCCATACTTCCAATCATGCTGCACGGTCATTTACTGCTAGTATGCTAATAATAGATGCACAACATTGGAGGATACAAATAATTATATGACCATGCTCAAAATCTCCCTTCTTAGTTTTTTTTTTTGTAATGATTGAGCTGGAGCAAGAAAAAGAATGCCTTCTCATGAAACGTGTAGAATACCTTACATGGGCATGCAATCTTCAGTACATGTGTTCTCTGAGCCTTACCTCCACTCCACAGGATAATACATAAGGAGAGGGGGAAATCTCACTGACAAAGCAGAAGAAAGGAAGCCACAGACAGGCTATAATAGCCAGACAGTTTGAAGTAAAGAAAGAAGATTTTACGAAGCAGATAAATTGAAGTGGAGTTAGAATAAAAATAGGAGAAAGGCAGAGTACAAAGGTAGAAAATAATTCTAAGTGCAAAGTGGTAAAAGTTAGGGGAATAAATGTTAATATTAACTACAACATGAGGACTAACTGGGGCCAGCAGACCCATCTGCCCTAGCACTTGTGGAGGGGACACCCTCAGCTGCCTCACCCACCTCAACAACAGCCCTCCTCCTCCCCCTGAAAGCTGGATGATATAAGAAAAAAATAGAAAAGATTAGTTGTACTGTCAACAAATAATCTCTCCTAAAATATCACTTTTCTGAAAGGAATATGCAAATGCAGTAACACTGCTACATCAGAGGTTCAGGGGGACTGTGTAGTAATAGTATTAGTATCAAGGACAATCCTTCTATTTCAAATTTCCTAACACTATTCCAAATTTCCTAAACTACATTTTGGAATTACTTATACCTTGCAATAATGATTTCTACAGTTCTCATCTCATTCTCAATCTCTCAATGCATTAGATTGGATGCCTTCAAAACTACTTCACATAACACATCACTGGAAAATGTTGTGCTAATTGGCACTGTACGAGCTACAAAAAAGAAAGGCACAGAGAAGTGAGAACATCACTAATACAAATATACTAACAATGACTATCTTTTACAGGACACAGGAGGAGTCTCTGCATTACTTCCTAATCAGCCCAAGCAAGCGCCAAAAAAAGTACAATTAGGTAGCGCTGAGCACCTGTCTAGATGACGATCACATAATATTATATCTGCAACATAAAGTTAACTTAGCTGCGTGTGAGCAGCATGCTTGCTATTTGGAAAGAAACTATTAGCACACAGCACAACTAATAATTAATTTATATAAAATATAACCGAGCCCCACAACCTCGATGCCAAGCAGGTCGAGCAGGTCTGTCTCCCAATTGAATATGTCAGCCCACCGGTGCATCAGCTGTTGCTGGGTGCCCTGGACCTCAGAGCTGCAGCCCGCAGCCTGGCGCACCCTTTCCCAGCACTGCTGGCACTTCCGGAGGCCGTACCCAGAACCAGGCCTGTCCCCTGCTGCCCAGGTAGAGGGGAGGTGCCTCTGAACATGGAACACCAAGGCAGCCACCTCTACCTCAGAAACTATGGTGAGAGACTGCACCCGTCATCTGCAATGAAGGCGGCTGACAGATGGGAGCCTGGTGCTGCCACTCTCTTGCTGTGCCTTGGCTCTGGGGACTTGGGAGAGGAAGATAAGGAAGGGAGAGTTAGGAAAAAGGAAGGGAAAAAAAGTAAAGAAGAAGGAAAAAGTTACAAAGTCACAAAAACACAATAAAA
This sequence comes from Pleurodeles waltl, assembly GCF_031143425.1. Lineage (NCBI taxonomy): Eukaryota > Metazoa > Chordata > Amphibia > Caudata > Salamandridae > Pleurodeles > Pleurodeles waltl. Next base: position 764,674,722 of record NC_090450.1, read on the forward strand.
TTAGGTGAAAAGTTAAATTTAAAAAAAGAAAGAGAAAAGGTATTATAATAAAAAAATAGGGGACAAAGTTTTAAAAGTGGGGGATGGGAGAGATATAGAGAATATCGTGCATTATTTGTGAAAGAATTCCAATGCGAGGTACAAGTTTGCATTGCCAGTGACGTTAAACGTCAAGCGAATGGGCAAAAAAAGAAACTCCACCCACTAATGGAAATCCGTGTAGCGCAACAGAATTTTTTCCTGACTCTGGGTAGCTCAGCAGAGCACAGCTATGCAAACTCCACCCAGGCCTATTACACATATGCACATTTCTCAGGGTGCGAAACAAAAAGAACAGTCTATGTTGATCCTTAAATGATCTCTATCTATATCAGGATCTGACCAGGCCTATAGTTGAGTGTAAAAGAGAATTGTTTATGATACAAGATATGCCATTGTACATGAGTGATTTTCATTGTACATCACTGGTGTCTGTGCTTTATATTCTAGTTATTGTTTGTTAGAAATCGGGTTTGTGGTTGGCAGTGGAATGTACCCTGTCCAGGCAGGCACCATAATCCTAGTCAGGGTAAGACAAAAACACACCCCAGGTTAGCTTGTGCTCACCCTCTGGTAGTTTGGTACAGAGCAGTCAGGCTTAACTTAAGAGGCAACACTTCAAACAGTTAAACAGTGAAAACACCCCACAAAAATAATCCAAACCAATTCAGAGAAATAGAGCTTAACGTATTGAACACAACAAGACCACAGCAACAAAAATGTAATAAGTAGATGTTGAGATATTAATTTTTAAAGGTTAAAATGCAATATTGTGCTTAAAAGCATACAACATTAACCCTGGACTCCTGGTCATGCTAGATTGGGTTAAATCCCAAAAATGTAGACTAACTGCAATGGAGCGTGGGTCAGATACAGTCCAACGTAAGTCCTTCTGAAGTTATACCTTCTCAAGAATCGGGCCAAGGGTCCCCTTCATGGGGAAGAAGTTTGCTGTGAGGAAGGACAGCATCACTTGGCCTTGGGCGCAGAGTCAGCTAGGCTAGACGGGAAGGCTGGAGCCTCGTGGGCATGAGCATCTATACTTGTTGTGCAAAGAGATGAGCTTGTGGAGGGTCCCACTGATTCTTCGGGTAAGCTGGGGGGTTCCAAAAGTGAGCTGGCCCATTTGCTGTCATGAAGACTTTAAAATCTTGAATTCAGGAGCCAAAAAACCCTTTCAAGGGCCCAGAACCTGAGAGGAGCCTTTTGTGGGTCAGGAGCTTGCTAAAGAGGGCCCAGGAGTTGTGGGTAACCTGTTATGTCCCTGAGTCTCACATCAGGAGGCAAGCCACTAGCCCTTGGAGTCACTCTGGGGCTCAAGATGGAGGCATCAGGTCCAGTTCTCCTTTCCCAGGGCAGAGGGCAGCAGGGCAGCACAGCAAAACAGTCCATCAGAGTAGCCACTCAGCAGAGAGGCGGGCTTTGTAGCACCACAGCAGTCCTTCCTGGCAGAGTATCCACAGGGCCAGAAAAGTACTCATTTGGTGGTGTCAAATGTTCAGTATATATACCCAGTTGTCTCTTTGAAGTCACAGAGACATCAAAGAAATGTCCTTGAAGTGAACAGCAGTCCAACCTTCCTGCCCTGGCTACAAACTCACTATAGGAGGGTATGCAGCCCTTTGAATAGGGGCAGGACACTGCCCTTTCAGGTGTAAGTGTCAGCCCCTCCCACCCATTCTATCCAGGATAGCCCATTGAGGATCTGGAAGGCCCATCAGTCACACCTAAGCTCCCTTTATGTGAGGCTGTCTAGAGGGAATGCGGGAGCTCAGTTGTCACTTCACTCCAGATCTGTATTGGAGACAAGCAATAGGCACCAAATGTTTAAAGTAAGAGAAATGCCAACTTTCTAAAAGTGGCATTTTCAGAACTGCAATTTAAAATCTGACTACACCATAAGTTGTGATGTTGAATTGTGAGCCGAGAGACACCACACTTGAAAAGTCGACCTCTTGTCACTTGGGAATTATACTTATAAAAGTTAGTAAGGCCAATCCTATGGGAGGGTATGCCTTGCAACAGTGAAAAAGTATTTTAAGAGTGTTTCAGTACTAGATCATGTAAAACTTAAAAGTACATGCCCTGCCTTTTAAATACATTGCACCTTGCATGCGGGTCATACAGCACCTACCTTTGGGGTGACGTATATGTATAAGAAGGGAAGGTTTAGGCCTGGCAAGTGATTTACCTTGCAGGGTCCACTTGGCAACTTAAAACTGCACACACAGGCTTTGCAGTGGCAGGCAGGTTAAGGTGCTACTTAAGTGGGAAGCACAATCAATGCTACAAACCCACTCGTAGCATTTGATTTTCAGGCCCTGGGCACATGTAGTGCACTTTACCAGGGACTTATAAGTGAATTAAATATGCCAATCAAGTATGAGCCAATTTTACCATGTTTAGAGGTGAGAGCACATGCACTTTAGCACTGGTTAGCAGTGGTAATGTGCTCGGAGTTCTCACACCAATAAAAAGGAGGTCAGAAAAGGAGGAGGCGAAAGGCAAAACATTTGGGGTGAACTTTCAGAGAGGGCCATTCTCCAACATTATTGTTTGCTGCCTTAATGGTCTTAGCCTTTCATATGTACTGGTTCCTTGCATATCTCTTCAAATTTGGAATCTTAAATTACATTGTTGTTTTTTTAGTAGTTGTGCTTCATTTTCTTCCTTGATCGTCTTTCCTATTTCAAAACCTTTGAACTAACCTATATGTTTTTTAACTCTTTGTATGTTCTTTATATGTTTGATGATTATCCCTTTCACAACCTTTGTTAACTTCATCATAGTTAATCCATTCTTTTATTCCCACAGCTAGCTATTCTGCATATGTTGTTGTCAGAAAGTGCATCTTTTTACATAGAAACCCCATTTTTGTGGACTGATGGTACTGTTTTGTGAACTCTGCATACAGAGGCACTGCTGGGAAATTGCAAAAACAACGCTATCCCACAGCGTTGGTGTTTTGCTTTGCTTTTGCCGCCCTAAGTGAGCCGGGTATGCCCAGACATGGGTCCCGGGCTCACTGTGCCACTGCATTCAAGCTAGCCTGGCTGATGAGGGGTGAAACCCTGAAACCGGTCCCAGGATGCTTGTTTCCGGTCCAGGGAGAACCTGGCCTGGCAGTTCGGGCTGGACTGTTCCCATGAGGAACAGGGTCAAAACTGATTTGCATATGGCTGGGTTCAAACTGGGGTGGCATGGTGAGCAAAATAATGGATGGATTAAACCCAGATCTGTGACTGGGGGTGAATGTTTGATTGGTTCCGCATTCCGTCCATCCAGTTACGCTATCCCACAGCGTTGATGTTTTGCACTGCTGGGAAATTGCCAGGGTATGTGTTCTGATTGCTAAAAAGTGGTAAAATTGGTAACCTCCTAATTGCCATATTTAACAGTAAGGACATCGTATGTGGTACAGAGAAGACATCAATGGGATAGGGTGGTTAAATTGTCGCATTGACTGCAGCACATGTTGTGTCATCCACTAGACTCACAAAGATGTATATTATTTAAAAGTGGTACATGCAAAAAAAATATTTTTGTATGGACCTGCAGTGACAACTCGCCAAAAACTTTCCACTGTTAAGGGCTGTAGCTGTCAATTGCGAAGAGCTGGTGCCAAGAATAAAATCATATTCCTTCTATCACAAGTTTTGGACAATCTACTGAAATAATTCAAAAACTATTTTTAATGTTCAGTACAAATTTTATTCAGTATTGATGTCAAACTTTTAATAATGTCTAGGAAAAGTGATATTTAAAATGTCACATATTCCCTGACTGATTCTGCAATGAGCTAATGAGCACGAGTTATCTGGTAGGTATCTCTGCCATTGCTTCCCATTAATGAGGATTTAGAAACCTCACTAACTTGAAAGAGACTAGGGTGAGACAGTTAAGTGTAAGGGAAGACCTGAGGAAAGGAATTCCATTGCTCTTTAGGCCCTGTAGTCAGTTTGGCACAAGACCAGTGGGAGTGAAGCTTGTTCTGAGAAGCTGAGAAGGAAGGGATGTTATTTCCCTAAAAATACGCCTGGCTGGCCCACAGGCTCTCTTTTGTTTCAGAAAACATTTGCTGTTTTGCATTAGATGATATTAAATTTCAAAGTATCTTTGAAATAACGCAAACCTAATTATTTGTAGATACTGCAAATAAATGTTTCACTCATTTGATGACAGAAAATGTAAATGCAGATTCACCCTGTATAAAGCTAATAAACGGTGTCAATTCCAGAGCCATATCAGACTCATAGAAAATATTCAATCCTACCACCTAGGAGTATGTTATTGTCAAAATATGTGATTCCTTTTTTATCTCTGAACATGGCATAACTGTTATTCATCAGAATTTTACTGAGGAATGGTACTTGAATACTTAATATTTGGCTTAAATTGTCAATCAATCAATATTAGCTGTATTCAATTACATTAAAAGAAAAACCATAAAAGCATTGAATAGTTTACGGTAGCAGTACAATATAAATAACACTGTTACACAGATAAGTTAAAAAACGAGCAAATAAGAAGATAATTTCATTGTAGATAGTAATCCTCATAACAGTATTGCATAGGATAGAGGAATTCACCTCTACACAATTGATACATTCATATAATCCATTTTTCCCAAGGCAATTCACAGACTACAAATAACAGGATATCATGCAGCAAATCTGTAATGTGGGTCATTGCTGCAAGGACAGTAAATCAGGGTGCCAATGTGTAAATCACGGAAAATGTGTAGTATAAAATGTTTCCATAGAACTTTGTAAAATGTGCACTTATTTGCAAAGAGATTGTCAATAGGATGCCAACCGAAAGGTTGTGTCTAATGCTCCCTATAAATAAATCTTTATTACAAGAATGCTTCTAAATCTTCTGATATATTATCAACATCCACGTTGGTTAATGCAGTGAAATATTGAAATAAGTTGACTACATAAAAGGGTGGGAATATTCTCCTCAGATTGAAGCCCAACAATTATGGTGGCCAATACAAAGCAGGTAAAATATCAATAAGCTATTTGCAAATGAAAAATTAATTAATGTTGTACACTTTATTCCAACAGACATTGCTATTTTTATTTATTTTAACAGGGTGATAAATCACTATATATTGAAAATGTTCAACCCTCACAGAGAAATCTAGGAAATAGTTAAAAATGATTCCTAAACACTAAGGGGGTCATTCTGACCCCGTCCGGCGGCGGTAGCCGCCGGCCTTGCTGGGACCGCCAGAAGACCGTACCGCGGTCGAAAGACCGCGGCGGTCATTCTGGGTTTCCCACTGGGCTGGCGGGCGACCGCCAAAAGGCCGCCCGCCAGCCCAGCGGGAAACACCCTTCCACGATGAAGCCGGCTCCGAATGGAGCCGGCGGAGTGGAAGGTGTGCGACGGGTGCAGTAGCACACGTCGCGAATTTCAGTGTCTGCTGAGCAGACACTGAAATTCAAAGTGGGGCCCTCTTACGGGGGCCCCTGCAGTGCCCATGCCATTGGCATGGACACTGCAGGGGCCCCCAGGGGCCCCACGACACCCCTCACCGCCATCCTGTTCCTGGCGGTCGGAACCGCCAGGAACAGGATGGCGGTGAGGGGGTCAGAATCCCCATGGAGGCGCAGCAAGCTGCGCCGCCATGACGGATTCCCATGGGCAGCGGAAAGTCGGCGGTACACCGCCGACTTTCCGTTTCTGGCCGCGGCTGTACCGCCGCGGTCAGAATGCCCGGCGGAGCACCGCAAGCCTGTTGGCGGTGCTACCGCTGATGGAATGACCCCCTAAGAGGCTTATTACAACATTAGCGGGCGGCGGAGCAGCCTGCCAAAGTCCTGCGTCGGGACGACTGCCTATGTGGCCGTCAATCTCCGGGCCCTATTACGAGTTTGCTGCTGGGCGGGTGGATGGAAACAGCGTAATCAAGCAGGCGGCAATGTTGTGGTGCATCGGGTGCGACAGTACCCGTCAAGCTTTTCACTGCCCAGAATTCAGGCAGTGAAAAGCACGACGGGGCTGTCCATGGGGGCCCCTGCACTGCCCATACCAAGTGCATAGGCATTGCAGGGCCCCCATCTCAGATCCAAACCAATCACGATCTCAGATCCAATCACTCTTTTTAGCACTTGACTCTCAGGTTAATTGTAGGAGGCTGGCCTGGCTTATGGTGCGTACCTGATAGTACTTACACTTTGTGCCAGGTCCAGTTATTCCTTATTAGTAGATTGGTAGTGTTCTAGCAGCTTAGGCTGATAGAGGTTACTATAGCAGAGCAGCTTTGGCTGAACTAGGAGACATGCAAAGCTCCTTCTATACCACTTATATCTTATAGCACTATATCATAAGAATCACAATGCTCAGAGTTACTAAAATTAAAGGTACTTTATTTTAGTGACAATGTGTCAGAAATATCTCAGAGGATATACTCCCTTAGGAGGTAAGTAAAATACACAAAATACACACACAAACCAAAATCAGGTAAGGAGACGGTTAGAAAAGTAGTGCAAACACTGTAGAATACAACAGGATGCAATAGGCCTAGGGGCAACACAAACCACATACTCTAAAAGTGGAATGTAAACCACAAATGGACCCCAGGCCTACTGCAGTGTGTAGAAGGTCGCTGGGAGTGTAAGTAAACTCTAAGGATGTCCAAGATACCCCACTCCAAGACCCTGAAAAGTAGGAGTAAAGTTACCCTATTTCCCAAGAAGCACACTAAAGTCGTGATAGGAGATTCTGCAAAGGCAACAACTGACTGCAGAGCACTGAAGAGGGATCCCTGGACCTGAGGACCTGTAAAGGAAGAGGACCAAGTCCAAGAGTCACAAAAATGTCCGGGGAGCAGGAGCCCACTAAACCCCGGATGAAAATGCAAAAGGGCTGCCTCTGGGTGGAAGAAGCTGAAGATTCTGCAACAACATAAGATGCCAGGAACTTCTCCTTTGCAAAACAGATGGCCAACAGTGTGCTGGAGGAAGCAGAGTTGTTTCCACGCAGAAAGACTGCAAAAAAGCCTTGCTAGCTGCAAAGGTCACGGTTGAAGAAAATGGGTGCTGCCTGGGCCCAGGAAGGACCAGGATGTCGCCCCTTGGAGGAGGAGACAGAGGGGGTGCTCAGCAGTACACAGAGCCCATGCAGAAGCAGGCAGCGATCCACAGAAGCACTTGAACAGACATTCAAGAAATCTGAGCACAGTAGTCATCTCAACACTACAAAAGAGGGTCTCATGAAGCCGGTGGTCAACTCAGCGAGTTGAGCAATGCAGGACGAAGTGCTGGGGACCTGGGCTGTGCTGTGCATGAAGGATTCCTTGCAAAAGTGCACAGAAGCCTAGCAGCTGTAGTTCACGCAGTACACAGGATTACTGTCTGGTGTGGGGAGGCAAGGACTTACCTCCACCAAATTTGGACAGAAGGACCACTGGACTGTCTGGGTCACTTGGATCGAGCTCCTGTGTTCCAGGGACCACGCTCGTCAAGATGAAAGGGGACTCAGAGTACTGGTGATGCAGACGTTTGGTGCCTGCTTTAGCTGGGGGAAGATTCCGTCAACCCACAGTAGATTTCGTCTTGGCTTCCAGTGCAGGTTGAAGGCAGACAGCCCTCAGAGCATGCACCACCATGACACAGTCGAGAAAGCCGGCAGGATTAGGTGCTACAATGTTGCTGGTAGTCGTCTTGCTACTTGGTTGTGGTTTTGCAGGCATCCTGGAGCAGTCAGCGGTCGATCCTTGGCAGAAGTTGAAGACGGAGATGCAGAGGAACTATGGTGAGCTCTTGCATTCGTTATCTGAATAGAAACCCACAGGAGAGACCCTAAATAGCCCTCAGAGGAGGATTGGCCACCTAACCAGATAAGCACCTATCAGGAGGGGTCTCTGACGTTACCTGCTGGTACTGGCCACTCCAAGGCCTCCATTGTGCCCTCACACCTCTGCATTCAAGATGGCAGAGGTCTAGGGCACACTGGAGGAGCTCTGGGCACCACTTCTGGGGTTGTGATGGACAGGGGAGTGGTCACTCCCCTTTCCTTTGTCCAGTTTCACACCAGAGCAGGGGCTGGGGGATCCCTGAACCAGTGTAGACTGGTTTATGCAAGGAGGGCACCATCTGTGCATTTCCAGAGGCTGGGGGAGGCTACACCTCCCCAGCCCTTAACACCTATTTCCAAAGGGAGAGGGTGTAAACCTGTCTGTGGGTTGGCAGCAGTGGTAGCTGCAGTGAAAACCCCAGAAAGCTAGTTTGACAGTCCCCGGGGTCCATGCTGGAGCCCCGGGGATCCATGGGATTGGCACCCCAATACCAGATTTGGCATGGGGGGACAATTCCATGATCTTAGACATGTTAAATGGCCATATTGGGAGTTACCATTGTGAAGCTACATATAGGTATAGGCCGATATGTAGTGCATGCGTGTAATGGTGTCCCTGCACTCACAAAATCCGGGGAAATTGCCCTGAACTATGTGGGGGCACCTTGGCTAGTGTCACAGTGCCCTCACACTTAGTAACTTTGCACCTAACCTTCACTAAGTGAGGGCTATACATATAGGTGCTTATAAGTTACTTAAGTGCAGTGTAAAATGGCTGTGAAATAACGTGGACGTTAATTCTCTCATGCTGCAGTGGCAGTCCTGTGTAAGAATTGTCTGAGCTCCCTATGGGTGGCAAAAGAAATGCTGCAGCCCATAGGGATCGCCTATAACCCCAATACCCTGGGTACCTAGGTACCATATACTATGGAATTATAAGGGTGTTCCACTGTGCCAATCAGAATTGGTAAAAATAGTCACTAGCCTGTAGTGACAATTTTAAAAGCAGAGAGAGCATTAGCACTGAGATTCTGGTTAGCAGTGTCTCAGTGACACAGTTAGGCACCACACAGGGAACACATTTAGGCCACAAACTATGAGCACTGGGGTCCTGGCTAGCAGGATCTCAGTGAGACAGGTAAAAACAAACTGACACACAAGTAAAACTGGGGTAACATGCCAGGCAAGATGGTACTTTCCTACAGTAGTGAGGTACAGAAGATCAAGGTTTAGTAAAGGCAGGTGGTGTGGCCTTCAGATTCAGAGATCAAAATGCAGCAAACAATACTTACAAAATTGCTGTCCAGTAAGAGGATTTTCATTTAATTAGTAAAAGTAGCTTAGTACACATAAACCTAAATACTACAGACAAATAAAAATGACATAAAAACGCTAAAGGTCAAGTAAGCCCTTAATGCACCCTGTATCTCTTATGCAGGAGACTCATTTAAGACCTGTTCACCAAGAAACTCTTATTCATTAAAACACAATAGGCCTCATGAGCCTTACTCATACTGAGGGCTGTTGGACATTAAGAGAAAAGTCAAGACTACTGGTTTTCCCATAGTTTCACTATAATAGTCGAATGCAAACCATAAGCTGGTTCACTGTACTGCATTTCAAGAGGGTGTCAAGACATAGGTGCTAAATGTACTTTAAACGATATCAGAAATAATTGGTGATTTAATTGATAAATATCAATAAAGTGTACATGATAAAAGAGTCAGTGTCAGAGCCGTATTTTCACATCCACTGTGTTCCTTAGCAATCCTGGAGGACCTGGCAACAAAGTTCCATTCTCCCTAGAGCCTCTGGGCAAATACCCCAGCTTAACAAATGCTTACAAACCTATTTCTCAAAATTGTACTAGGCCTTATGCAGCTCCTAGCAACTCCCCACATGATAACTCTAACTTTTCTATTGTGGCCTCACCCTCTGGGTCACCATAAACATGCAAATGGACTTTGGCTCAACCTTATTGGACATGCCTCATGGTGCCTGCTGTGATCTGTTTGATGCAATAGTGGACTATTTTTTTATTTCATTTTTGTTTTGAAAACAAAGCACCCACTTGGGTTTATTTAAAAAAAATGTTTTAGCATGTGCCTGTGTCCCATTTGATGCACCTGACAATAATCCTGGGAAGTACTGCATGGAAGCCAAACACAGTACAGTCAAGTTTTTCTCCCCCCTGCTGGTACACTATTTCTTCATTTAGGAAGTGGGTTGCAGAATCTCATTCTCTCCTACTCCCTGTGCTTCTGAGTCCAGGTGTGGAAAGTAAGGGATAATGCACAGTCAGCACACTTAGGGCCAGGGGAGATCGTCTCATTAAGGGGCTTCTCCAGATAGTGCAACAGTTTGACTTACGACCAAAAGATAATGGGCAGCTTACCCACCTAGAGAATGTAGGAAATGTATAGGTAGCATGACAATGCTTTATTCTCCCTGGTATCACTGAGGAACAGATCCAATGGAGTTTAAGCAACAATTGGGAATCAGGTGGGTAACTTGTTTGTCTCACTCTGGTCCAACTAAATGCAGTATTGATCTGTTTTGCTTTGCTTGGTGGCCTCACTGTCCCACCTTACAGTTGTCTCATTACAAAAAACAAAACATGTTTATTGTGTTTGGCACTTTTAAGATAGGATTTCATCAGGTTTGGTCCTAGCAGTGTGTTCCAGCCATCAAGAGTATCAGATTACAGCTTTCTGGTCTCTAAAGTTTGAACTGTTTTTTTTTTGGGGGGATCTTTATCAGACTCTCTACCCCACCTTGTTGGACCACATCACTGACCAGCTCTCCTTCCCTTCAACTCCTGGTAACCTCCAAGGATAAGATCTCTCAAAAGGGCCTATTGAGAGTGCCCACTTTCAGGGTATCTGTGTGTTTTCCGGGCATCTAGAGTACCCCTTCCCAAGGCACTTCTGGCCAGAACAGGACAAAAAATGTCCAAGGGAACTCTCTTGCCAGAGGCCCCCTGACAAGACAATTCTATACTTTCCCAAGAGGGAGGTCAGTGTCACTTGCCCTGAGAAAGAGTCCACAGAGTACCAGAAAGTACAGGCCTTAAGTCTTCTCTGGGGTAGAAGTTTAGCCACACTGTAGATGTTTGCTTCCTTCTTAGTATTTCCCTCATATATCATAACCTCTTTCTTCTGCAGGGCTTTAGAAGTAGAATTGTGGATTTCTATAAAGTGGGCATTGCTGCCCAATCCAGAGATGCCTCATCACCCTTCTACCCATGACAGACACTCTCTAGGAGTAGCCCTGAGGCTGGTACACTTCCCAAGCATCTGCATTATTTAAAAATAGCAGAAGCAAGCTGATGTCTGCAAGACGTCTCCCTGTGGCTTACCTAGCTTTGAATTACTTGATGGGCAACAGAACAATTTGCTTGGTACAGCAGGGTAGTTTGAAACTTATACCTCACTAGGGCTGAATAAGGGAAATATAGCAAAAAAACAAAAAAGCCAAAGAAGTGCAAAAATTGCCATATAAATATATTTTTGTACTCAAGCTCTTTTTAAACATAGCAAAAAGTCACAACAATCATTTCTCTGAGCAGAACACATTCACTTTAGTTTGCACAGCTTTCACCCCAAGTAAGTACAGTAAAGCACTGAAACTTACATTTTAACAAAAGATAATTTGAGGATTACTTTTGTGATGCCCAATTACATTTTAGGGCCTACAAAGGTCATGGCTAATTAATTTAAGGTCCCATCTTTGACATGCTATCTGTATGCTGAAACTAGGACGATAGTCCTCCTCGTTTGGTCTGCATATATGAGCACACAAATATGTGTGTAACAAATTTAGAGCCTCTTACCCTATATTTGTATTTGCCTTATTTTGCAAGCCATGTTTTAAAAAGGGTGCACTGACAGTTATCAATCAAATACATTTGTGCAGATGCATATTCTGGTTGAGACTCCCTCATGCAAAGATCAGAACACCAGGCTGTCTAAAATAAAACATCATTGGGATTGAGCAGGTCAGATTCCACTATTATTGCCATCTTAAGTTACAATAAGATGTCTAGTATATGTGATGGCTAATGTAAATTTAGTAATTTAGGAAGGAAGAATCCCTACCAAATTAATAAACACACATAGGTCTCAACTCATAGCCTAGTGACATTTCAGGAAGATATGACACAAGCAGCAAGCAACCAAATGAAGGGGTGTGTATAAAATTCAAGCAGTACCACGCATTTCAACGTCAAGGAAACAGAACATTTAAAAGAAGGTTAAAAAAGGGAAACATTAGTAAGAAAAAAATCACAAAAAAGTAATGCACTAGGGTAAAGTCTCTCTTCATGTTTGACTGGAACCAAGGCACAATTTCAGGCTTGTGATGGTAAAGAAAAGGCTGAAGTACTTCAGCCAGAGAAGGTCCAAGGTTGAAGCTTGTGAACAATAAATACATCATCAAGCTCCTGTTGAGGCCATTTCTTTTATCACTAGAAGCTACCAGTTGGACAAGGCTACGGAGTCAGGTTTCCCACTTTGACTGGGTTCCAAAGTTTTAACTTCAGACATAGTCAACTCTTTGGTTCTCAAAATCAAACACTTGGGCACAGCCAGAAGCTTTGTCCCACAAATCTCCACAACAGATACCTTTACCACAATCACTCACAGAACCAGTTTCCCAGCACATGAAAAGCTTGGATTGGAACAAACCTATTTTTCTTGCAGCATTGGTTAAGCAATGCTCAGCACTTATCCCTGACCTCCCAGAGCTGGAACAAATTTATCAAGCCTCACCTTTCTCCAGTAGTTGCATATATTCTTTCTGGGCACATTGAAAGCACAGGTTTTTGGGCACACAAACTCACTTCATCAAAGATTGGTGGGGGTCCAGTTATTAGTTGCCAGTTATACCCTCTTGGAGTCACAAAAGGGATGCAAGATTCTACATCCCTAGACCAAGCAAACAGAAGGTCAGCCACTGAACCTTTGAGACATGAGTCTCTGGGTGATAGTGGGAATCAGAAGACTTTGGGTCTTTTTTCCTCTAGTAGGGTCTTCGTCTTTATATGTCTTGTTGTCAGGTCTACAGTGATTCCTATTAGTTGTGTGTAGCATTGTGTCAGTCCCAATGATCTAGCCAGTGGTTGGAGTTTTTCTGCTCACAGTTTACTTTCTCACCAAATTATTAACTAATTTTGCAACATGTATTCTTTGCTTTTCTGTAAAAATCAAAATTCATAGAAGCCCTAATTCCAAAATAGATAACACCTTCTAAGCAGCACTGGCTCCCTCTGAAATAGATACTACTTAGATGATGTCTCATTCCTGTATCTGGAAGAGACAAGAAGTGTTTTTTCCATACGCTGACACGCAAAAATTAGTTGGACTCTGGAAATGAATGGAGGGAGATCCTGATAGCCCCTTGTAATCTTTAAATATCAAAGGAGGTAGCGTAAAAACTGTCTTTTGTGCCGTCACCTGTGCCTGTCCCCTTCCAAGCCTTTGAGATGGCTTATCCTTATTAAGTGTCCAGTTTTCATTAAAATCTCCTCAATTTTCTGAGGCTAGAGGCCAGGCTATTGTCCTCCGGAGAGCAGAGTTAATACCTCCAGCTACAAATGTGTATTGGCTCTCTGGAGGTGAGTAGCAAACTGTTTCTAGACAGTTTTGCCCCAGAAACTACAAAGTATATCTTTATAAAGTTACTTTGCCATTACCATTATCAAAAATCTATTTTCACCTTAAAATTAGGTGTATGTAATTTAGTTGGAAAAGAACTTCAACACAGTTTGCTAGCATTGTGACAATTGAGATATGTTTAAGATTTTTATTACACCTAGTCCTACACAGTGAAGACAGCCGTTTGTCACAGTGAGGTAACACTATTTAAAATATGCACTGTGCTACATTGTTATATACTAAGCAACCAGTCCTGTGGCTTAGAAGGCACTCTTTGTGACACATTAATATATAAAATAGTTTTATCCTGTATAGGAAAGGCACCTTTCCTTCCTATGTGTTACTGCAATGATATTAAACTGTCAGAGCCCAGTGGTGCCGCTGGTAGCCAAACATATATTTGTTGTTGTATACGTGAGTGGTATAAATGTATACTCCAGCCCAAATACACCATTCAGCTTCTCTGTTATTGTTTACTGTTTGTGCCGTCTAACATGGTCTAATCAGAAAGTTAAGTAGGCAAATTGGGCAATACCAATTTTGACAGAACCACTTGAGCTAGATTACACCCATTGTGGCATAGAATAATAGAGTTACAGTGCACATATATATAATAGCAATAGAAGAGTGTCCACACAAAGGTGAAAACTCTTGGGTGTCTGAATAAAGAAACATTTTTGCTACACAATCACACATACATTAACCTTTGCAAATGGAGCATGCACACAATGACATAGTTAAAACACCAATTTGCATATGTAGATGGGCAATATAACTACAAACATCAATCTACACAGAGACAATATTCCCATAAATGATTTTATATACAGGCATATAGACCTCATTGAGTTGCAAGGGTTGGGTCTACTTCCCAGGGAGTGGGTCTGTCACCTTGAGCGATCAGGTTTTATTCATAGATTACCTCCCTCATACGTAAAGGGTTTGCTTTGTGATTGTGGCAATTCAGAGCATGTTATCATGATTTCTAAGCAGCAGGTAGCAAGCCGTAGAATACCCTTAAGATTAATAAGTGAGGGGTGGCATAACTAAGCTGCCTCAATGGATTATTGAGTGATTGGGTCCAGTTAAAATTTTCTAAGGAAGTGGCAATTACTGAGCAACTGATAAAGTACAGTAGGGTGAATTCCTACTACAAGAGCACTTGTAGACCAAAGTTGTTACACTAGGAAACAGCGATGGAGGCTCAGAAATAACCATCACAAATGATGCACTGGTTGCTATGCTATCAGGGAAGTTATAGTTGAGTCAATTTCCATGGGAGAGATATTTTACTTTTTAATGACTTTGGAGCTGTTCAATGAATTTGTACACTCTTTCAAAAACAAGTCATCCAATTTGGGTCCTTAATGCCATGTTTTATGTAGATCCATCCTATGTGGGCCACAAAAAGAGTGGGGGTGCAAAGGTGTAATGAAAAAATGGTTGCCCACAATATTTCACCTTTATATTTGGTAGTAGAATTTTACTCAAATGTGTGTCTTTGAATGTTGTGGTATAGATCCGTTAAGTGGATTTTGAATATGAATAGGTTAAAGTTTAGAAACATCTAGAACATTAATACAAGAAAGTATTTGTTGGGATGGAAAAGATCTTTGCATGGTGAAAGAGGCGTACCCCCTGCCCTGAGTGCCCAACTGTACTGTTTCCTGGATCACTAATGCTGACTTTTCTGTGACAGTTGAACATGGATTATGCATGTGTGCCATAACATAGGCCTGCCTTACATATTGTGGTCTTGTTGGACTGGAAAGGGCACACAAATCGCTGCCATCATAGTAATAGCCATCAAAGGCAGTAGCCTTTATCAGGAGTTAAATGGCATAAACTCAATGGTGGCAGCATACCATGTAGTGAGCAGTAGTAGTGATCAGGTCATTTTTATGCTGTGTCACTGGAGTGAGGGCTACAGATCCCTGACCTTTTCCACTGCTGTGTGTTTAACTAATGCCTAGCCTACATCAGCTTGATATGGAAGTGCATGTGTGATGAAAACATGTTGAGTGAATGTATGCTCTCAAGGGATATATTACTCCAAGCGTGAAGTATGGTCCAGTGTGCATATGGTAAATGTGTGAGCTGGAAGGGTGTGCTTTTAAATAACATAAACAGGAGCAGTACAGAAAGACTGCAGTACTGAATAGTGTGCACAGACTGAGTGCATGTGCTGCATGTGGGAATACTGGTGATAGCCTTATACATGAGCACAAACATCTTAGGCAGTGGAGTGTGCTGTGAATGTACACTGAGTGTAGGAGTGCCTGCACTAATACATTTTATGAAGGACCTTGGTTTCCTTTTTGGGAAGCCCAAGCCTACCTGCCTGGTGAAATTCTGAGGAGTAGAGGAATCCCATCAGACACAATTGTATATTGCTGTATTCCTGTAAGCTGGATAGAACAAGCAGTCGATGAGAGGAAGTCTGACTAGACCTGTGTGTTTCAAAGGGCTCTTTGATTCACTGACAGATTATAAGGAAGGAGCACTGACACATTTCAGGAAGACGGTGATGGGGCTAATAAAGGAATAATAAAGGGTAGGGCTAAGGGACCAGGATTAACCTTTGATGCACATATCACTGTGACTGACATCCAGGTGTGAACTCTGTCACTCTCACAAACCTTGTTGTGGGTTAATCAGCTTCAGACTCCTGTCAGCTGTGACAGGCATCCTTCACAAAGAAGAAGAAAGGAGAGAAACTTCAAAGAAGCAGAACCTCAACATAAAATGTCAAAGGTTCAGACAATAAATCCATTTGTGTGTCTTGAAAAGAAGTGTCTGCATGGGAGTCTCAGACCCCATACTTTGTCATCTGCAGAGCAGCCAGCTGGGGTGTGTGATGAGGTGAAGCTCTGCAAGACTTCTGCCTGTGACCAGGACTAGGGGCCCAGCCTTGGAAGCCAAGATTACCTGCCTGGAACATGGAGTACCATAGACTGTCTGCTTGCCAAGACCTGTGTGCCTGTGAGGAAGAAGACAGTGATGGAGGGAGCAAAGTCTAGAAGGTAGTCCTGGAGTGAGGACTCCATGTGCAAAGTGTGAGTAATCCAGCCTGCAACGATCACGCATAGCCCGTATACTGGACTTCATCTGTGACCCATATGCCAGGAGGGGCTACCATGCACTGATTTACAGGAATGTGGGGGGATCAACTCCCTGCACCAATCGGCCCATTGCTCGCTTGCCTATGTTGACTTGGCAACCCTGTATGCCAGAAGAGGTGACCATCGTCTGAATCAGAGAGCGTGGTGGGAAAAACCTCTCCCAACATCGAACAGGGTGTTGCCCATCTGCTGAAGTGACATGATTATCATGTATGCCAGGAGGGTCCACTTTACCATCCACATCGGGCTAGCATGACTGAAATCCGAGGTAGTGCAGCTCAGGGAGGAAAGCCAGCACCTACCAGGTGCTGGTACATGTGAGTACGAGTGGCCCACACAGCAAATCCATAAAAGGACTTTGCTGCACCACTGCAGGATACTTGGCTGCTGGAGTTGGTAAGCCAAGAACTGGGGCTTTCTGGACCCTGGGCACATACTGCCATTGGTGCTGCTAATTCAGAGCCTTTAAAAACTGAACTTACTTGTAGAGTCTGCGGGAGGAACTCTTGAATATATCCTCTTAATTTAAATTCCCAGGATGCATCTATGAGTGAGTGGAGAATAACAGTGAACCCGTTGTACTAGAGGTGGGAGGACAGGGAGTGACCTGACAACTTCTAGAGGCCTGACCTCAAGGGAATCATGTTATTGTTTTTTGAATGATGTTTAGCATTGCATGTGTAGAGATAAAATTAAAATACTTCTTTTTATACAAAGAAAGTATTTGGCTGGGCATAGGTTTATTGTCACTCTGCTTGCACATTGAGTTATGAGTCATGTTTACTTATCTGTATCAGAACTTCCTCTGAAGTTGCATTGTCTGCTTGAGCTATACTGCCCAACTGAAAGTCAGGTACAGAAGTGGGTGCTTGACCCAGTTGAACGGGATCCACATTAGGATGGGCCCTAGGACGTCTGGGGTAATGGGCCTCAGACACCTCTATTGGGCCCAGTAACTCCTGCATGTCCCTTGGCCCCCTGAATGAGGTTCTGACAAGATTCAATTGATTTCAATATAGCCACCTTAACCGAACAACTTGGACTGACATTGTGTTGGAAAAAAATCTAAAGAAATAGGGCATAATGGGACAGAGCAAGAGCACCCTGTTCCCATGCCCGTAAATGAGGGGCCACAAAGAGCCCTCAATGAAAATAAAGCATAGCTATAAAAAATATTGGATACATGAATCTCATGCTGGATTCATGAATCTTGGACTCTTCGAGAGACCCTTGCATCCAGAAGAAGGTTGAGAATTCCTGAATGATTTAAAAAAAAAAGGGAATAGACATTTTAGGGGTCATTATGACCACGGCGGCTGGTGTAAATGTGGCAGTAGTCCCTCCAACAGGCTGGCGGTACATACCACCACATTATGACATTGGCAGGTTGGCTGAAGCCAACCCACCAATATACCACACGACCGCCATGGCGGTAGCAGCTTCCAGGCTGGAGATAAAAATCTCCAACCCTGCGCCCGCTACAGTGTTCTGCCGGCCGCATTACAACCCTGCCTACCGCCATGGTTTTTGTGGCGTTCGTAACGCCACAAAAACCATGGTGGTAGGCCCTACCAGTGACAGGGAATTCCTTCCCTACCACGGGTAGGAGGCCCACCCACACCCCTTAGACTCCCCAGATGCCCCCACCCCCCTCCATCCACGCTCCCCACTTCCAATCACCCCATACACACCCACTCGCAGGCACACACCACACTTTCACACACTCACTCACACAGGCATACACACCTTCATACATGCATGCACCCATTCATTCACACACGCATTCATCCTGACACGCAGACATGCATTCACATTTCATTTATAAACACATTCTCACACATGAACACACACACGCAAACAATACTACACACACAGAAGCATTCACGCACACACTCACACATTCATGCACACACCCCCACACACACACAACATCCCCCACCCCCTCCCCTGACAGAAACCTGACTTACCTGCATCCAGGGGATCTTCCGACAGGGTATGGGGTGCTGCTACCTCCAGCACAATACCGCCAGGCCATATTATTCCTCATAATACAGCTGGCAACAGTCTGCTGTCATAGTGCTGCTGGTGGTAGCAGCACCACCTTAACACCATCTGCCAGTATGGCCACAGCCAGATTTCTACTCTTCATGTGGCAGAAATCCAGCTGTGGTCATATCATGGCGGATAGATGTTAGCTGCGGCAACGTTTTTTTGGTGGCCGTCACTGTGGTGGTAGGTGGCACTTACTGCCAATGTTATAATGAGGGCCTATATCCCCTACTGCTGCACTTGGCCAATGGCCATGCATAGTCACTGGCTACACTTAGTGGTTTACAGGCAGGACCTAGCTGCATTCCAGTAACTGCAGCCACATCCCACCTCAAACAGTCAGAGTGTGGCACGAATTGACCACCCAAGTGGTTTGGGTGCAGGCCAGGCTTTAAGGACAAAGAAGCTGTGCAAGGCTGAGCCTGGTATAATGGGGATTGGTCATCCACAGCTGAATTAACGTATGGTATGGACAGAGAACAGGACTTGAGGCCAATAGTGCTGTGCATTTTTGAAGGCCATGAACCGCTTTAGTTGGTCACTTGGTGAAGCTTAGGCAAAGGTCAGCTGTGTGCAGGGTCTGGCTTTAGGCCCGCCTCTGTGGCCACTTTTTGCTGTGCATGGCTTTCAGCCATGCACACTGAGTTTTGGCTGCCCATAATGGTTTGGCTTCATGGGCTGGCATGGCTTTACACAGGAGGCTGATTTCCATGTACAACAGAATTTGATTTCTTGCAGAGGTTTAGATGGAGGCCAGGATTGGCATCCAACTCCTGCTATGCTCAGTCATCCCTTTGAGCATGGTGCCCTCCTAAAGCTGGCCACTGCAATGCAGAATGCCTCTTGTGCGCAGACGGTTGGGTGGAGGGGACACTTAGATTTGGAATATAAACAAACAATACTTAAAAATGACCAGAAAGAAAACCCAATGATTAAAGTGACGTTATGATTGGCTTTGTTACAATATATTATAAAAACATCAGAAATTCACATAAAAACACAGCTAAAATGCATTTATACTTATGAATTAAACCCAAGAAATTCTGGAAAGTTAGGAAGGTGGTTAGGACCACCATCTGTATCTCACACAACAGCCATGAAAACTATGACTTGCACACCAAATGCCATATACTTTAATTACATTTTTAAGTGAATATATACATTCATATATCTATATATTCCATAGAGGTTTGTGTCACTGTTAGTAACAAAAAAGCTGAACAAATGTTAATGAAAATTAGCATCAACATAGATTATGGTATGTAAATGATCCTTCTGAGTAGTACAAGTAAATAGGGTAAGTTTCTACAGAGTATTAAGGCATTTTAACTTAGTAATATCTGGGTCTGTGGTAGTTCCATGAAATTTTGCATATGTAATGTGGTATATTGGGATGACAAGGAATGGTAAGATTGGTTAATGACTCCCTTTACAAAAGTTAAAGGCAGCCATGTTGTTTTAAGTACTCTTTGGCTGTGATCTGGATCAGGGCCTTAGATATAGGTAGGTATTAGGTTTTATATTTTTCCCAACCTTTTACCCCTTTATTCAAATGGTAATATTTAGGGAAAATTATTTGACATAGTACTGCTGTATACTGCGAAGTTACCATGGTGTACCCCTGTACTATATATATATACATATATATATAGATAGATATAGATATATATTTTCAGACTTATAACATTACTCAAACTATTTACACCAACTACTCAAATGTACTATTTACAACTGCATAATCTATACTCTTTTTACAATACATCTGCATCCGTCAACCAACTTTCACTCTATGTCTGTTTAAAGTACTGCACTCCAATGTATGCCACTTGACTCAACTTATTCTACTCTATGCTGCTCCACTCTATGTTACTCCACTAGATGGCACTCCACTCCATGCTAATCCACTTCATGCCACTCCATTCTACTCCACTCTATACCACTTCACTACACGCTTAAACAATCTACTCTGTTCCATTCTATTCACCAGTGTATATCACCCACTGTATACCCTTCTACTCAACCCTAGTTCACACTACAAAACTCTACTCCATGTTGTTCTTCTCTATGCCACTTCAGTCTGTGCCTCTCCCCTGTATGCCACTTTGCTCTCCATTACTCCACTTTACACGATTCCAGTAGTACGGAACTCCAATCTATGACACTTTACTAGTCCACACCACACAACTCCTCTCTATGCCACTGCACTCTACAACACTCCAGTGTACTCTATTCTAATCTACCACACTCCACTGTACAACATTCTACTCTATGCCACTCCACTCTAAATCACCCTACTATACTCTATTCCACTCTATGCCACTCCATTCTACAACACTCCATTCTATTCTATTCTAATCTATGCCATACCACTGTATACCACTCTCCTCTATGTCACTACACTCTATGCCACCCTACTGTACACTATTTCACTCTATGCCACTCCACTATATGCTGCTATTCTATTGTACTTCACTCCACTCTACCACACTGTACTCCGGGACCAATCTACTTACACCACTTTACTGTATGCTATTCTACCCTATGCCACTCCAATGTAAGACCTTCCAGTCTAGGCCACTCCACTGTATGCCACTGTCCTGTGCACCACTACACTCTACACTAGTCCACTGTACTGAACTCCACTCTACACCACTCTACTCCACTCCTTTGTATGTCAATCCACTCTATTCCATTCAACTCTACACTGCTCCACTCTATACCACTCCAGTCTATGCCACTCCTTGGTACACTATTCCACTGGATGCAGGTACACTTTCTACCACTCAAATTGATGCTATACCACTGTCAGTCACTCCACTCTACCCTACTCCACACCACTTTGACTCCACTGTATGAAACTCTAATTTGCACAACTCCACTCTATGCTATTCCACTCTATGTGACTCCACTGTAAGCCACACCACTGTACACCACTCCACTGCATGCTATTCCAATTTACACCCGTCCACAGTATGCCACTCCTCTTTTTACCACTCTTCTCTTCTCTACGCTATTCTATTCTACATTATTTCACTTTTTGCCACTTCACTATATGCCACTCCCATCTATGGTACTACACTATGCACTACATACACCACTCTACACTATTCCACTGTAGGATACTCCAATCTATGATTCTCCATTCTATGCTAGTCCTCTCCATGCCATTCTACTCTATGCTATTCCATTCTATGACTCTCCGCTTCACTCCACTCTATGCTATTCCTCTTTAGCCAGTACAATGTACCTCACTCCACACCACTGCACAGTATGACACTATACTATAAGCTATTCCACTCTACACTACTCCATGCCACTCCACTTTATGCTATTCTACTATATACAACTCCACACTACCACACTTCACTGAACTCCATTCCATTCTACACCACTCCACTGTGCGTTATTCCACTATATGCCACTCCAGTCTACACCACTCCATTGTGTACTACTACACTGTACCTCACACTACTCTAACCCACTCCACTGTATTCCAATCCACTCTACACACTTCCACCCCACTCTACACTATGTTATTCCACTATACACTATTCTACTTCATGCAAGTACACTTTACGCTGCTCAAGTCTATGATATTCCATTTAATCCCACTGCAATCTACCCCATTCCACTCTACACCAGTCCACTGCATGCTATTCTACTATACGATACTCTGCTGTAGACCACTGCACTGTATGTTACTCCACTGAACATCACTCTACTCTATGCCACTCCACTGTACACTATTCCACTTTATGCCACTCCTCTGTATGCCATGCCACTCTATGCCATGCCCCTGGATGCTGGTCCACTGTGCAGTATTCCACTGTACGCCACTCCACTGTTCTCCACTCCACTCTATGCCACTCCACTGTACACTATTCCACTTTATGCCACTCCTCTGTATGCCATGCCACTCTATGCCATGCCCCTGGATACTGGTCCACTGTGCAGTATTCCACTGTACGCCACTCCACTGTTCTCCACTCCACTCTATGCCACTCCACTGCAAACACTTCATTGTATGTTATTCCACTGTATACCACTCCACTGCATTCCAGTCACAATCACTCTGCTTGACTATGTGCTATACTATTCCACTACAGATAACTCCACTATAAGCCACTGAACTCTACACTAGTCCACTCCATGTAACTCCACTCTATGCCATTCCACTCTATGGCACTCCACAGTACACTATTTCACTTAATGACACTCTACTCCATGCCCTTCCAATCTACACCACTCCACTCTATAGCAATCCACTCTTTTCCACTGTATGCTACTCTGCTCTACACAACTCCACTTCACCGCACTCTACAGTACTCTGGTCAACCACACTTTACTCCATTCAATAAGAGTCTATGCCCCTCCACTCACACACCTCCATGCATAGTATGTTGTACTTTGTAGCAAACTATCTATAACTTGCACCTTCTACATGGACTGTTTATACCCTTTCAAATTACAACACTTATACCATCTGAAATCATAGCATTTACAGCAACACTTAGAATTTCTCATATCACATTTTGTGTGAGAACACAGTGCATGGTAGAGTGGTGACTCATACTTGATGTAGTGTGATTGCATATGTGGGGTTATAAACAGTGCATGGTGGGGCCACAAGTTATAGTTAGTGCTTTTTTTTTTTTTTTTTTTTTTTTTTAGTACAAAACATTAACTTTGTCACTAGGAAATTCCCCTAAGTATAACATTTACTTTAACCTTTGTTCATTTCAGTGATTGTCTAAGTTTTTTTTTTTTTTAAACAAAAACAGATATTTTTATTACATCTAACCATAACGTTACTTTGACCTTCGTTTTTTTCATTGAATTTCTAAGGGTTTTTTAAGTAAACAATAGGGTAGTAAATAAAACATAATT
This sequence comes from Pleurodeles waltl, assembly GCF_031143425.1. Taxonomy (NCBI): domain Eukaryota; kingdom Metazoa; phylum Chordata; class Amphibia; order Caudata; family Salamandridae; genus Pleurodeles; species Pleurodeles waltl. The sequence goes on from NC_090450.1 coordinate 764,698,279, forward strand.
CAATATTTTTTTTTTTTTAAGTGATGGCTCTCACAAACCACTCAGAAGATTGCACATTTAGAATTAAATTAATTACAGGGTTTTACTATAATTCTGAATAAAATAGAATGCTTGCTACATGTTACAAAAATGAATTGTGTACTGCTTTGTACTGTATAATATATAAAGGAAGTATTTTTTTTACAGTCTCACGGGATGCCCACAAAACACTCTTGCAGGAAATCCATGAGAGGAGACATATCCTAAGTGAGGATTCTGAGGGGTTCATAGGGAGGTCTTTATAAACAAGAAGGCAATTCCATCCTTTTTGGTTTATTTCACTATTTGACTCTACTCAGAGTAGACATATTTGACTTGCTTTCCTTTCCTGCTTAGCTTTGAAGAAAAAGATGTCTTCATCTGGTTCAGTGAACAGCTAGGGGCTTCTGCCCCAGCTCAGCCACTTCAACCACCCAATGAATCTTTGGTGTGACAATTTTTTTAAATGAGGCCAGATGCCAAGAAGGTTTGTTCAAAGTATGTCACCTATAAACTTTGTAGCAAAGAGTTAAATAAACAATACAGCATGAGTACCGCAGGCATGACACCTGATTTCTATGCATCAGCAAAGGCTCGCACAGGCAGAGTTGTTTCATGCTGCAGACCTAGACAACTCTACAGGGGTGTCAACATCACTTGCTCCAGGAGATACTGCGCCTCCATGAGTTCTAAGTGCACAGGTAGACAATAACCATATATATATTTTTTTTAAATAAAGTTCTATTTTGATTCTTGTGCAAGTAGATCATATTTTCTTCAGAGACAAGCAGGTCTGCCCAGGACATGCTTGTCCAAGAGCACAAGTGCCTAACTAGGGAGTAGCTTTTTTAGCAGATTCTCCTTTTTGTTATTAATACAATACTGTTGGTGTTTGTTTCACATTTCAAGTTGTATGTTTTTGTTCTAACCTTTAAAAAAAATCTTAAAAATACCAAAAAACATTTAAAACATTTGAAAAAACAAAAAAGAATAGTTGTTGAATTGTTAAAAATAGCTCTTTTCAGAGCTGCACTGTAGTTTCATGATCTATGTTGTTTGTACTATGCTCTTTTCTTCCCTTCTCACAAACTCCTTAATGCTTGCTTTTGCCTGTATATTTTGCCACCTCTCAAAAAAAGTTTTGTGAGATTGTCACCTTTTTTTAAAATATGAATTAACCATTTACTCACCACAGTACTTATCTTTTACACATTTTCTCTCAAAAACAAGAACCACAATATCAATCCCCACTAACAGAATGTATTGTGAACTCAACCACTTATGTCTACTATTCACAACCTTGCAAAAGTCCTGTGAGATCATAAAAATTTGTTAAAAACAATATACATTTATAATCTCAACAGAAGTCATCCTTTAGACACCTCGTCTCTAAATCTAGGGATACACCATGCCTTCAACGGCCCCCTTATATAGCTTTTTAACGTAATGTCCACATCGCTTCCAATTTTTCACAGTAAACAACAATGGCTGCCTTTTCATTTATGTCATTCCAACAGCCAGCCAAATAAAGTGCTCCCTCTACTGAGACTCATGGGAGTTTCTCACTCCTGTGAGAGCGTGAAGGCTCATGGGAAAAACGGGCCCCTTGACCAGTCACATGCCTCCATTTTTACATTTGCTCTCTCCTGGGACTACTCCAGGACTCTCGTAAGTCCAACTGTCAACATACACATTTATTTTAATCCTTAACTTCTCAAAATGTAGAAAATGGATTTACACCAAGTCAGAAAAAACACAATCTGTGGACCAAAATCTAGCTTCCTGTTGAACTTTGTGTAATTTTGTTCAGCATTTTATTCTGTAACCATGTGTAAAGAAGTCTATGGAAAATGTATGGGGATTTTACATTTTGGGCCCCCATTTTTTCTTGACCCCCCCACTTGACAGATCACCTCAAAACTTTCCAGGAAAGGGCTGAGCTGGGCAAACTTCTATTTTGAAAAAAGTCATGAAGTTCCATCAAACGGGGTCAAAGTTATTAGCAAATCGCTAGTAGGTAAAATATATATCCCCCGTTTCTTTCTCTTCACCAAAACTGAGGGAAAACGCTCTGAGCGCGCTTTCTTTGGAATTATTAGTAACTTTTAATGAGTCAAAGACAACAAAAAACCCAATGAGTTTTGGTCTGACTACTTTGCTCACAGGAACGTTCTTTGTTCCACGCTCACAAGTTTATATATTTTTTTGTAGGTTGTCCTTTTTCCATTTCATTAAACAGCAACATTTCCTGTCTTTGTGCTCCCAATTTTTGATTTAATATATCTCCCCTGTGTCACTTGCTGTCAATAAAAAAAAACTATTGTATAACAAATCAGATATTGTGTGAGCACTTCAACAATAAATTTCATAGGAGTTAAATTTGAAGTGATGGCTATGTTTACCAAATTAAGAGTGCTCTTCAATTGGGCATTCTAGGTCTCATAGTTTTGATTAGTTTGATTAAATTAATATTTCTTTCACAGTTGCTCTGTACACAGTTTATCAACTATTCAATACTTCCTGTATACTACACACGCCCAATTATTGGAGTTCATAAGGGGCCATCCTAATTGCTCTATTCCATCAGGCATTCCCATCAGATATAATTTGTCTGTAATAGTGCATGCTGGGTCTGGTAGTTTCATTGTTTTTTTATTATGCCTTAATTTCACAATTCCTTGGGAATTTCACTTTCTATTTCCCCTAAATCTGGGTTTGTGCCGGATTTAGGACATATCATGTGATTCTTTTGATTTATGAATATCAGTACTCTGATTCCGTAGTTCTTTTTGGGATTTCACTTTCTGAATAACTGTATGCCCAGCTTGATACTTGATTAATGAACAATTCCCATGTTATGTGAACCCTCAATACTAAGGTTCCCACAGAACCATGCTCGTAAATATTTTGCAATAGAGTGTTCACTTTTCTCAGATATTCCCATCATAAATAATTAATCATTTAAATTGTTTATCGTTCTTGTCGTTTATATGTTAGATTAACTCTCATCCCACAATTTATTTGAGATTTCACTATCTGTGCATCATCACTATTAGTCACAAATGTACATGTAACTCCTCGTCCTGGATCATGCCCCAGGATTTAAGGTTCAGAGTGAGAAGATGTATCTCAACTCTTTCTATCTTAAAATTCTTTCCCTGTCGCCACATCTTACTGACTTCTTCACCTGACCTATAGCATAGTATTTCATTCTCATCCAACCACTTTCATGTTTCTTTCCCATGTGTTTTGTTATATCATTGTTGCAATCTTTGTGAGTGGTTCCCTTTGTATACTCCAAAAATCTTTTTTTGGTTTCACAAATGGTGCTACCCACATACTTCAATGAACATGGACATTCAATTTTATAGATTGTGAATTTGCCTTTACATGTAAGATGTTGCATGATTTTTCTTATTTGGCCATTGGTGGTGTCAAATTCCTGTTTGTTCATTGCTATTATATCGGCTCCTTAATGGTGGCATTTGTAAAACCCAGGTTTCTGACCACCCATTTATATATATATATATATATATATATGAATGAATGCATTTCACTCCCAAGGTAGAATCCTGACGTTGAGGGGGGTAGATAGCTACAATTCTTAATGCATTGCAGTAGAATGTCTTGTTAGACTGTATTAAATGCAGCCAACAGATCCAGTAAAATCAGCACTGCATTCTTATCAGCACTTTAGAGTATTTGCAACTTCCAGTAGAGCTTACTTAGTAAATTCTCTGGAAAGAAAGTCAGACTGACTAGAATGGAGGATATTAGCAGCTTCCAGAAATTGGTTATTTACAGGTTTTTCAATAATTTTGCCTAGGACAAGAAGTAAAGAAATGGGATCTAGGTTTGAGAGGGTGGAGGGGGTCTACTACCAGTTTTTTCTGCAGAGGTTTAACAACTGCAGATTTCCAGTCTAATGAGACCTCAGCTGTGGATAGGGAACTGTTCAGAATCTCATTGATTACCGGATTAATGCTATCCACAACTTCATGATGGATAACTACTGGGCAGGGATCTATAGGTAAATCCGATTTGCAGAACAAAATTGCTGGGAGGGTCTGAGCTAGACACATTTTTTGAAATGTTAATATTAGAGAAGCCTTGGTTGAAGAATTCAGCTTCTCTGAATCACTTTTTTTTATTAAAAGTGTGGAACTGAATTCACATCAAATGCTTTGAATTGTATCCTCAAAGAACAAGGACATTTGATTATATAAAATTTGTGAAGGGAGAATTTCTCAAGTCAATGCTTTATGTTGTAGAAACAAATGAGCAATTGTAATGATTGTTTTTTGATCAAACGTAGGTTCCTAAATCTGTTTAGATAAATAATCCCTTTTGGCAATCTTGATCTGGTCATGATAAAGTTTTAAGGCCCTTCTGAACTGCTGTATATCATCAGGATTGTATCTTTCCACCATTTTCTCTCAAGCTGCTTGCAGCGAAGATGTTGTTCAGCTAAAGTTTGAGAATACAAGGGTGTAGAGGGTTGTGAATTTGGTTTCTGCCTTACCTCTGAAGCATTATTACATTCCAGATGAAAGTTAAAGTCTCCTAGGACAGTGAAGTTAGTAAAACAAAGTACAAAGGGTCCAAGGGCTTCCGCTAAAGAGGCTAGAAACCTAAAGCTTGCATCCAGGGGGCAATAGATAAGACCGCCAGCAAAAGACAGGGACGGGCTAAACTTGAAAGAAAATCCAACATTTTCTGCTGCTCGAGACGGCCTTAGTCAAAGGTTGTGCATTGGAAGGTTATCCTGTAAGTTATATAATATGATGTATTCTGTTGGAAGTTTAGAAGTACAAAGCAGAATTTGTGGTTATGTGGTCATGCCAGACCAGGACAAAGGGGGTCAAACGACCGCGGGAGCACCGCCAACAGGCTGGCGGTGCTCCCATGGGCATTCTGACCGCGGCGGTACAGCCGCGGTCAGAAACGGGAAACCGGCGGTGTCCCGCCAGTTTCCCGCTGGTTTCCCGCTGCCCAAGGGAATCTTCCATGGCGGCGCTGCAAGCAGCGCCGCCATGGGTATTACGACCCACTTACCGCCAGCCTGGTTCTGGTGGTTTTGACCGCCAGAACCTGGCTGGCGGTAACGGGTGTCGTGGGGCCCCTGGGGGGCCCTGCAGTGCCCATGCCAATGGCATGGGCACTGCAGGGGCCCCCTAACAGGGCCCCACCAAGATTTTCAGTGTCTGCCAAGCAGACACTGAAAATCGCGACGGGTGCAACTGCACCCGTCGCACCCCTTCCACTCCGCCGGCTCCATGCGGAGCCGGCATCCTCATGGAAGGGGGTTTCCCGCTGGGCTGGCGGGCAGCCTTCTGGCGGTCGCCCGCCAGCCCAGCGGGAAACTCAGAATTACCACGGCGGTCTTTTGCCGGCGGGACTTTGGCGGGCGGCCTCCGCCGCCCGTCAAAGTCAGAATGACCCCCAAAGTCACAAGTTGAAGCTAACCATAATGGAGTGCCCGCTGGATACAGGAACCTAGATACGTCATCTGAACAAAGTACCTTACATTCTGGTTACAGAGCTTTGCAAGTTCCCGCTTCAAGGATGTGTTGTGTAGCGCAGTTCTGAGGAGGTGAAGGGCTGCAATGCAGAGTCCACTGTCATCGTCAAGGATGATATTGATGGGAGTATTGCGATGCAAGGTTCTATGTCGTAGATGCATCATACACTGGAAGTTCAGAAGAAGCTTGGGGCTGCAATGTAGAGTCCTGAGTCCTTGTCGAGGATGCAGTAGATGAGGAACTTGAGAGGCAAAGGCCTGTGACAAAGATGCATTGTGCAGTGGCCGTTCCAAGGAGACTTTGGGCTGTGACATGATGTCTGGCATCAGGAATCCGATGCGCTGCAGTGGGTCGGAAATGGAGCTGTGAGGTGATGCATCATGCTGCATCGTTTCTGCCCACAGGACTACAGTTGGGCTGGCAGAGTACTTTAAAGCCCACTTCCAAGGGTCCAGGTCTGGGGTGGCACCACTTGGGGGGTGGCAAGACTTACAACAGACATAGTCCTGGTGCAGGGTTCAAGGTGCTTGGAGGCTATTCTGCCCCTAAAGCTCTGATAATGAGGCAAGCCAACTTGCCCTTAGCAGTCACTCTGGTGGTCCTGGGTTTAAGATGCAGCTAGCAGAGCAGCAGAGTAGTAGTCCTTCTTGCAGAGAAGCAGCACTGCAATCCTTCGGAGTCTTCCACAGGTCCAGAAGTGTACTGAAGTGTTTGGTCTTTGGTTCCATGATTTATATATTGTGCCCACTTTGAAGGAGAAGACGATGCTGAAGATTCCATCCCCAGAGGTGATTGATTTTTTTTGCCTCCCTGTCCTGGCCCCAACTTGTCTGGGGTCACAAATGATTAGTATCAAATGCTTTCTGTGTGTGCTCAGGCAAAGGCTTTTTTGTGTTCAAGTGTGGTAGGTGAAAGCTTCTCCCCTCATCAAGTCAGAGATGGCCAATCATGCCAGCAACTATTCCTCCTTTGCCTCACTCTCTAAGAGTAATACAAGAGAATGGCCCAGGATACAGGCATCAGATGCCAAAAGTCTAGGGCACAAAAATAGCAACTTTGAAATGTGACATTTTCAAAATTGTGATTTACAATCCACCTATACTACCAAAGAGAGTTTAAATTACAATTCTTTAGAAAGTAAACTCAAAATCTCTACTTGTTCCCAATTGGAAGTTAGCACTTTTTAAATGTAATAAGGCAACCTAATGTTATCCTATGACAGAGGGAGGCCTAGTCAAAAATTAATTTACCGGCGTTTCAATACCAGGACATGTAAACATTCAAAGTATGTGTCCAACTGTTTAAATACACTGCACCCTGCCTTCTGGGCTCTTTAGAGACCGCCCTAGGGGTTACTTATACGTATCAAAATGGAAGATTTAGGCCTGGAAAAAAATGTATTTTGACTGGTGGAGATTGCAGTCAAAATACATTAAAGGAGGTTGGCAAATAGTAAAATAGCGGGCCTGAGACATGTTTAATATGTTACTTTAATGAGTGGCACAATCATGCTGGCCCACTAGTAACATTTAATTTGTAGGCCATGGGAACACGTAGTACCCCTTTACTAGGGGAGCACAACCAAATTAAATGGGCCAATTGGGTGCAAGCTGATTTCACCATGTTTAAAGTAGAGAGTACAAGCATGTTAGCACTAGCTTGCAGTGGGCAAGTGCGTAGAGACATAAATTGGTTCAGAAAACAGGAATGTGAAGGCAAAAAGTATGGGGATAACCATGCACAAAAGGGTAAGAGCAACTTATTTAAACACACACACACAAGTCCACATACGCACACACACACAAGCACACACACACCAAATCATGATTGGTAAACATCTTTCACAAAAGTGAACAAATAGGTTTTCTATATTGGACGTTGTCTGATTACAAAGAGGCTGCTTGCAGTTATGTTACACTGACTTGTAGTGATAATCTGCAAGCAGTCCTCTCCATAAATGGGATTCCTGGTTATGTTTCATTGAATCTACAACATTCTGGCAGCATTATATTGAATAGGTATGAAACCTTGAGATGCAGCACAAGCAGTTTTCTTTATGGGGAGCTGAAGAACTGTATGCAGAGAAATGAGACTACCTTTTCTGCGGATGTCCTTGTGCTCCAAAATCACAGTGGCTCAGCATGAAAGGTTAAAGTATAGCTTTGTGTTTTAGTAACATAGAAAGGATAGACTGATCCTCTCAGGTCTAATAGCTGCCAGTCATCAAAGGAATACACTGTCATTTTGTCATTTCTGTCATTTCCACTATATAATGTTGGTTGAATGATTGATTTTGACATATAAGGAGGAAACGCCCACCCATTAGGGTATCATGCTCTGAGATTTTATAGAAGGGTGCAAGTTTGTAAGATCTAGTAGGGGAGCTCGGTCATTAGACATAGGAATGACAGAATCTAAATATGTCTGAAATATTTGAATGAAATTCAAGAAGAATGAAAGGAAAAAAGAGTCTGCCTTCAAATAGATACTTTAATAAGAAGGAGATCTGAGAAATGTTTTGCCAAGGATCCTACTTGTTGCTGAGGTTTGTAATGCTCAAACATTTTCTGGAGATTAAAGGGCCAGAATTTTGGAAACCATAAATAGACTATACACATGGCTTTTAATGTGATGCAAGCTCGTATCAGTAGCCAGTGTAGTAGGTTCATTTGATGAAGGACATGGGCATGTTTTGCAACATTGTAAAAAAATCATAGTCTTTGGTGTTTAATTGTATAAAAATGAGTGCTGGTGCCCAGGGTTCTGATCAGTAGCCTGCAGCAGGTAAAACTGAAAGTCAGCACACTGAACACTCAGACTGAGTAGCCCTAAATTCACCTCATTCCTCTTCAATCCCTAGAAGACACTCCCTGCCCATTTATCTCACTCTTGCAGGTTCCTGCTTTCTCCTGTTATGATGGTGTTGCCTTCTTTTTCTTTCTCCATATTTATGTTTTGTGCATGTTTCCATCTCTTGCTATTGGTTATGTCTAATGTGGAAAAATAAGATATTTTCCCCAAGAATGAGTGCCGGCAGCCCCACCGGCAACCGCCAGTTCATATTGAGCACTGGTACTTCTGCATACTAAACAGAAACCAGATGACAGAAGAGGGTTTTTAGAAGACTTAAGAGTGAAATTAATTGATCCAGATGCAATAGGATCACTGCTTGAACTGTAAATTACTGGGGAGTTTGGTCCTGGGAAGGAATGATTTTTTTTCTGAAGTCTTAAGTAAAAGAAGCAGGATGATGAAACTTTGTTGATTTGTGGCACTAAGGAAAACAAGAAATCCTTAGGTTTCATATTAATTTCTACTGAGTTGGAGGGGTAGTCCTAGCTCTTTCGGTACCAGGACAGCAAGTGATTTCTGAACAAGCAATGCCTCTGTCTAGTTGGTTTTGATTTAAAATAATTTTCATTCATCTAATTGACAACTGTGATAAGACAATTTTAAAAAGCGCTCAGCACTGATGATGGTTTTTTCTTCAGTATCATTTGGATTTAGGTATCATTGCCAAAGGTTTTGAAACCAAACCCATTTTACTGCATTCGTCAGATAGGTGGTGAAGTATAATAGAGCTTGGCTAAGGGACAATCCCAGAGGAACGCAGGAAGAAATGTCCTGAAAAGGCAGTAGGCAAACGACCTGTGATAGTGCTCATAAGTAATCCTTGATTGAATTGAGAACTGCACCTCTTATGCCTGCCTTATAGAACTGATCTTTCAGACTCTTGTGAAAAATGGTATCAAATGCTTCTTGACAGCTCAAGTAGGATTAGTACAGATGAGCCATTGTGATTGGTCAGCTTTCGGCCATCATCCCAGATAGCCTGAATAGCTGCTTTCATGGTATGTGAAGATCAAAATCCCACTAAGCAGTGGTCTTATATATTTCACCTTCCTAATATTTTGAAGTAGATATGAGATTGATTTGTCTTGATTGGGAGATTCTCGGTCTGCTGTGTGTTTTTTTTAGTCATAGTTTGACTATAGATTGCATCCAGCATGCTGAGGCTAAGCCTGATGACACTGAGAGATTGAGGATCTTGTTTAAAATCTGACTGAAACCCTTAGCTGCTAAAAGCATAAAATGTGCTAGACAAAGGTCAAACTGAAAGCTTGACTTAAATGAGCACACCCGCTGAATGGTTCATTCTTCAGTGAGCTGGGTGAAATTTACTAAGGTTGAAGATAAAGCATGCTTGGTTTTAGGCGGTAAAAAGACTTGGGGCTGGACTTATCATAGGACTGCTCTGGCCATGTGCCACACAGGGTGAATCAAGGGCAGTACAATCCTTATTTAAATTTACCGAGCTATGCAAGTCCACTAGACAGGGCAAGTCATTGTCTTACTTTACTCTGCACTGGGAAGGCATTACATGGGTGGAGTATGGATTTTCCCATGTATTTTGGTGAATTCCCAGATTTGCCAGGACTGGTAGACCTGGGAATGTATCAAAATGGTATACCTTCCTGACAGAGGTGCAGTGAGAAGAAATACTTTTTCCTCATTGTTTCCCCTTTGTAGGTGTGCTGCATTGTGCAGTACATTTAGGGGGTCATTCTGACCCTGGTGGTCATGGACCGCCAGGGCCAACGACCGCGGGAGCACCGCCAACAGGCTGGCGGTGCTCCCATGGGCATTCTGACCGCGGCGGTAGAGCTGTGGTCAGAAACGGGTAACGGGTGTTGTGGGGCCCCTGGGGGCCCCTGCAGTGCCCATGCCAATGGCATGGACACTGCAGGGGCCCCCTAACAGGGCCCCACCAAGATTTTCAGTGTCTGCCAAGCAGACACTGAAAATCGCGATGGGTGCAACTGTACCCGTCGCACCCCTTCCACTCCGCCGGCTACATTCGGAGCCGGCATCCTTATGGAAGGGGGTTTCCCGCTGGGCTGGCGGGCGGCCTTCTGGCGGTCGCCCGCCAGCCCAGCGGGAAACTCAGAATTACCGCGCCGGTCTTTTGACCGCGCAGCGGTATCCTGCCGGCGGGACTTTGGCGGGCGGCCTCCGCCGCCCGTCAAAGTCAGAATGACCCCCGTAGAAAGTAAAACATTTCTCTAAAGATTGCGTTTGCATAGGGAGGTGTCCCTTCCTGCACATAAACAATCTTGCTTGCAATGCAAGCACCTCTGAATCAAGGCGCAAGGGTACCTGCATTGGTGCTAGGCAGTTCTCAGTGCACCAGGGCAGAGAGAATAGGAATGTGCCATTTCCTTAAAGATATGGGGCATTCTGAGCCTTTGCATTTGACACACAGCAAGTTATCTTGCTGAGTTGTGCTGCATTGAATGATGATAAATGTGCCGCTTGGGGCCTCAAGGCAATAGCAAGAGACATTTTGGCATATTTCTCAATGAAAAAAATATATCTACAGCGCAACCAAATATTAATAAGAGCACCATTAAGAAATTATTTTTATTTTGTTTTTGTACCTTCACTGACCTTGGAAGATGCAATGTGTGAGACGCTTGTTTCTTGGAACATGGACTGCAGTTTGCTTTGTTTTAATCTGTATCCTAAATTGATGTTGACTTTGTTGTGAAGTATCTGAGCTATTATAAAGATAGGAATTCAGTAAAGATAGTTAGCCAGAACTTTCAGCTACAGGTTGGGCCTACTCTATCAAAACTGATGTTAATTTAGGTTCTGGGTTTGAATGGGTACTTAAGGGGGCAGGAGGTTCCGACTAATGGTATTGAACTCATGTCAGACATCCTGTGCCCTAAGATTAATAGCCTTTAGGGTATTTTTTAATTACGTTAAGCAAAGGCTAACCTGTTGATTTGAAGGAAAAGGAGCAGCATGGCAGGCACTGGCTAGCCGGGGTGTGGACAAGTGCAGATAGGCTTGTCTTTGATACACCCACAGCAGCTGTTAAGTTAAAATGCACCTGTACATAGGATAGCCCTTATCAGATGGGCAGGGTGAGCTATATCATTTTGTAACAAGGACTGATGAAAGACTAGACAGAAGAAAATGAAACTTGAGCCCAGCCGCTCCTATCACAATGATATTGAGCCTTCCCCAATACCAACTTGGAATCCAAATGTAATTAAAATAAAGGTAATAAACACATTACAAATGGAGCAATGCTCAAATGAAGCTAGTAAAATAAAAATAATAGGCTAGCTCTGAGATGTATAGTCTCTATGGTTTAGAGGTTTAGTTTAATGGGTTTATAGTGCCACTATTTTCCTATCCTTAGGGCCAGAGACCAGAGGGACATGGATGGACCAGCTAAGATGGTGGTCATGTCATGAACCTCCAAGGCTCCACTTGCCAGCTCACTAGTCGTCTGCCATCTGGGCACGGGCCTCCTTCTTTGGACCACAGAGTGCTCTCATGAGTCACGGCGTACCAGCTTATTTATACTGGGGCCTGACAATGACAATTTGGCTCCCATCAACTGTGCTTGGGATGCATGGCTGAGGCCTCACCAGCCCTGTACCATGCGAGGAGCTTTAGGCCTAGACTATCCAGAGGCTTTTGTGCCCAGTGTCCAGTGGCCCTGCACCTATCGGATCTTGTTGGGGCCAGGATCTCTGCTGAATAATGAGTGAGGCCATAAGCTCCATCATATCAATGCTCTTATGCTCCTGCATTGCTGAGGCCTGCTCTCAGACTCCTTGTCCCCAGACCTTTCTCTCCCTTGTATCAGAGGGACGGTGTAGTGTGAACTATAGACCCTGAAAGCAGCTGATGGTGTCGTATGCTGCCTCTCCAACTCCCCCCCCCCCTAAAATCGGGGCTCTGATTGGGATGCAAAACAGGGGATAATGCACCATCCATGGGGCCTGCCATGAATGCACCTGATGCTTCAGAGTATTACCCCCACCTGCTAAACGGCCCAAAGATGCTATGGGATGCAACTACTGCTCCCATCGTGATAGTTGAGGCACGTATAGGGCTACATCTCCAGCACAGCCAAGAATCACAGGTGAGCCACAGTGTTCACCCCCACACTCCGTCCTTGGCCACAAACAAGTATGTTTACCTGGGGCCTCCTCTCCACTCCCCCACACATTGGTGCTCTCATCGGTGCATGCATGAGGGTTATAATCCACAGAGGATAGTGTTCCTGATGCTGGAGGCACATAAACAAGCCTTGCATCCTGCTGCCTCACAACCCACTACTGTTGGTCTTTCCTACTACATGATAGGGGCTCTCTACAGGACCAGAGAACAACCGCTCCTTCTCCTGATACTGTGCCTGAGATCAGGGTGCCTACAAGCAGTTACCCCCCCACAATTCTTGCTCCCACTGGGACCCACTACAATCTCCTAAGTCTAGCTGGAGCAACCTTCTGCCCCCTCGCTCAGGCACTCTCAATTGCACGCACATGGGTGATGCCTATATTTGGATCTACTGGAGCGTAGGAACCCAGGTTTGCACATGTGTACATTGAGCTATTGCGAAAACTCGGCAGCTACCCACTTCCTTTGTCCTCCCTCCCCTCTTCAGCAATCAGGTCGGGGCGAGCGGGGAGGGACACACCGCTTTGCCCATCTGGGCACACTCCAAAGGTGCCTATTGGGGTCCTGTATACTGGTCACGTTAATGGACAACCCCAGGTCCATCGGTGTTCAAGTTGGGGTGCACAAGGAGGGCCAGTCCAGGTGTGAATGCCTCCCCAACCCAACCTTTCCTAATCGTTTTTATCCATCTTGCGGTACCCTACCAGGTCAGAGTGCCTTGACTCTCTCAGCACAGGTAGGGGGAAGAGGGAGGGCATCTCTCCCCCCTCACCACTCTACTTGATCAGTTAAGAGTCTTCACTGGCCTGACACACAAAGTCACGGGAGACCTTCTATAGACTTGCACAGATTGATCAAGACTCCCCCGTCTCCACCTTCCCAGTGGCCCACCTCATTTCCTGGGCAGGTTCTGCTCGGCCATACGGGCCTCTCCTCCAATGGCGCGCTCGACCATATGCTGTTCCTGACATGCCTCTGGCAGGTACTACCACATTGATGTCCACATCTGACAAGCAAATCACGTGTTGGCCGCCATTAAACTTTCCCACATGTCTGTCGAGACGAGGCTTGGTACGCTGGCTACTGAACATAGCTTCCTCTGTGGAAACCACCGTAAACTATTGGACAATGTCACAGACAGTGGGAAAACTGTAGCCACACTGCAACCCATTATGACAGACAATAAATATGTCATCCGGGACCAACAGGAACAAGTCTGCTGCCTGGAGGAGAAGGTGGAAGATATTGAAGGTTACTCCCGGAGGAGCAACGTGCAGATCTTAGAACTGCCAGGAGGAATGGAAGGCCCAGGATTCAATTTCCAATCTTGAAACCTGGTTAAAATCATTAACTTCTAATTCAGACCTCATCCCCTTCTTCACTTTGAAGAGAGCACAGCGAGGCCTGGCCCTGTATCCCTCCCGGTTATCCCCCACACCTGATGTTAGTGAAACTGCTCCATTTCAAGGATCAGGACGGCATCCTCCGAGCAGCTTACCGTCACAGCCCTCTCTGGGTAGAGGACATAGTAGTCATGCTTTCCATGACTAAACTAGGATGGTGTTGCAACAATAAGCCTCCTTCCTGGAGGTCAAGAAACACCAATGACAACTAGGAGTCCAATACTCACTTCTAATCCCAGCATTGTTTTTGAAGGCACTTCCCATTGCATCACTAATTCCAAAGATGCCTGGGTATGGGCAGAGCAGCAGTATGGCCCCCTGACCACACTATGGAGGTCATTCTGACCCCCGCGGGCGGCGGAAGCCGCCCGCCTGGCGGGAACCTCCAGAAGACCGTTCCGCGGTCGAAAGACCGCGGCGGTCATTCTGAGTTTCCCGCTGGGCTGCCGGGCGACCGCCAGAAGGCCGCCCGCCAGCCCAGCGGGAAACCCCCTTCCACGAGGATGCCGGCTCCGAATGGAGCCGGCGGAGTGGATGGGGTGCGACGGGTGCAGTTGCACCCGTCGCGATTTTCAGTGTCTGCCACGCAGACACTGAAAATGTGAATGGGGCCCTGTTAGGGGGCCCCTGCAGTGCCCATGCCAATGGCTGTGGCCAATGGCATGGGCACTGCAGGGGCCCCCAGGGGCCCCACGACACCCGTTCCCGCCAGCCAGGTTCTGGCGGGAAGGGGGTCGGAATCCCCATGGCGGCGCTGCTTGCAGTGCCGCCGTGGAGGATTCCCAGGGGCAGCGGGAAACCGGCGGGACACCGCCGGTTTCCCGTTTCTGACCGCGGCTGTACCGCCGTGGTCAGAATGCCCATGGGAGCACCGCCAGCCTGTTGGCGGTGCTCCCGCGGTCGTTGGCCCTGGCGGTCCATGACCGCCAGGGTCAGAATGACCCCCTATGTGCAATGAACCTCACAAACCCTGATACCCTCCTTCTCACATTAAACAAGTGGGGTATGCATACAGCACACAAGCTATATATAACAAATGCATACATTAAGCACCGGAAGGCCCAAATTATCCTACTGCAAGTGACACACAAGGCCAGTGAAGAGCTCAAACTCCTCTGTAAGCAGTGGAGGGGCACGATACATGCAGCTACATATTCAGCATATGCACAAGGCAGCTTAATTTGCATTTGGCCAGGCATCCCTTTCTAGATCTTTGATTCTACCATATCTAAAGGAGGTTCGTCTGGATGGCCAACTTCTACTCCTTGGAAACATCTACACCCTGATTTCTGAGCAAGGGAAGATTTTCGGATCCCCTTTCTGCTACCCTTGCCCACAAAACTGCACTCACCTGGATTTTAAGAGGGGATTACATCACTGGTCCTTGCTAAAAGCATGATGATCCCATAATCCCACTACTAAACTGTATTTCTTCTATTCAGCTCCTCACCAACTCCATGTTCACCTGGACCTCTTTCTCTGTTCAGCCGTCCTAATACCCTAGATATGACACATTGATTATTTAGGCTGCATAGTCTTGCACTAGGACAAACACTTCATCGACCTGCGATCGGTGACCCCCTAGGTCTGGGGTCTCCCGCATGACACTCGGGAAGACCCTGACTTCTGTGATGAGCAGGGCATTCACATCCAACACTACTTCACTGACAACCATAATACTGCAGCCACCAGGAAGCTTGAATGGGACGCTTTGAAGGTAGGGATCTAGGGTGACTGTATTCAACATATAGTAGGTGTCTGGGGAATGGCAGGGAGGGAGAACACAACTGTGGAACATTCTGTTACAGAACTGGGGAAAGCAGCCAACAGTGAACACTTCCTAACCACCCAGCTTGCAACTGTAAAAACAGATTATACAGCACTTTTGGAACCCCTTTGCAGCTTTAACTTTGCTCTCCATGCAGCTAAATTCCATAGGGAGGGCAACAAGTCTGGCTGCTTATTGGGATGGCTGATTCTGCAGGACCACTCGATCACACTGATCACCGAGATAATGCCGTATGGCTCGCACAAAGGATAAATCCTTCAATCCTTTTATGGCAGAGTATACAGTGACCCCGCCGACTCTCTGGAGAAGCACTCTTACTATTTCTTACATGGGATTGAGCTACCCTGTATACCTTCCACTACCAGCCATGCCCTAAATGCTAAAATAACCATAGATGACTTGGCCCAGGCAATCTGAGATCTAGCCTGTAACAAGGTGTAAGGTTTGGAGAGCTTTCCTCTGAAATATTACAGCACCTTTTAAGTGCTCCTTGCACCCTGTCTAGCAGCAGCAAGACTGTCTGTGAATTGGGAGATGTTGGCTATATATCCTCTCAAGCCTGCCCAACAGACAAAAATTGTCTATCTGGGAGAAATACCCTACATCTATACCACACTCTGCTTGATATGTATGAGGGTAAACTTTGCGTGGCTTCGCCGGGTATTAGAATGCAGATACAATTCTGGCAGTTGCTCTCCTTGGCACCCATTGAGCATTTAGCCCTGGTGAAAATGGTTCTGGTACGCTGACTCCTCTTCTATTTTGTCAATCTCCCCATTGTACAACCCTGCCCCTTCCTTCAGAAGTTGGATACCTTACTGGGTAACTTAATTTGGGGTTCCACAAGACATTGGGGGCCTCTTTGGAAATTAAGATTAGCAATGGACAAGGGTGGACTCGATAGTCCTTCGCTTGAGGCCTACTATTTAGCAGTTCAACTGCAGTGGTTGTCACGGTGGACTGACAGATTACATATGGGTGAGACTAGCAGCGACACAGGAGTTCTTCTCATATCCACAATTCACTGCATTTTGCGCCTGAAATCTACACCTCCAGTGTTCCAACCACTGCAGGTAGCTGTAGCCCAGACTTGAGTCTCCCGAACACTTTGTCTAGCTAGGGGTGTACAGGCATATGTTGCAGCATTTACACTGGTTGGTCTCCCAAGGTTCCCTGGCACCTTTACACAGCATGACAATTTGCCCTAGACACCCCAATCACTACACACCATAGGGGATCTGTTTGTAGACGGCCACCTCGTCTCCTTCAAACAACTGATGACAGACTATTATCTTCCACCAGGTCAATTCGTTCACCTCAACCCTAGCTCTGAGCCCTAATAAACACCCCAACCCTAGCTCTGAACCCTAATGAACAGCCCCAGCCCTAATAAACACCCCAACCCTAGCTCTGAACCCTAATAAACGGCCCCAGCCCTAATAAACACCCCAACCCTAGCTCTGAACCCTAATAAACACCCCAACCCTAGCTCTGAACCCACTCCGTGGGTGGGATAACTAGATCTGGTGCTAAAAATTGCCCAAAATTCAAAATGGACCTGTAAGTTTTTGGCAAATATTTTTTTTTAAAAAACAAGCATATGCTCCCATGCTTGTTTTTAGGAAGGTCCTGGGTGGGTCAGGTGTCGGGTGCATTTAAAAAAAAAGAAGGGGTGATAGGGCCCCCCTCCTAGGGCATTTTGATGCCCAGGGGACCGCCACCTCCCCAGGGCTTATTCATATTATTCATATTGAACACCGGGGGGCTGTATGGCCCTCCTGCGGCCCCGGGGAGGTCCTTCCCGGGTCTTTACAGAAACTGAATGCTGGGGGGGCCGTGTGCACCCTCCGCAGTTCTAGTGACGGCCACCATCCGGGGCAAAAAACAAATTAAGGCAGAAATTTAATGAAAGTGGCACTGCATTATGCGCAGCACACCTATGGCCTAGTGGTTAAAGTCTCACACATACACACTAAAGATTAAGGGTTCTAGTCCAGACCAGTCTGTGGTCATTTTCTGCTTTAGTTTCTTTTCAACTATAAATATTTAAGTTATATACTGAAAGGTGATGTCACTCTTTTTAATTGGCAAAAACATGTTTCTTTTCAATTTGTCTGAAAATATCTCATTCTAAGTATATGATTAAAGCCTAAATCTCTCTTTCTCTCTCTCGCCCTACCTTCTCTCAATCTCTCACTTTCTTCCTCCCTCAGGGTTGGGTTGTCAATTGGGTTGCCCACGGGGATTGGCTGCAGAGGTGGTGCTTGGATTAACATTTAGGATACAAATTACTATGGTGGTCATTACGACCTTGGCGGTATAAGGCGCTTACCGCCGTGCAGAAGACCGCCAATACACCGCCGCGGTATACCGCCACAGCTATTATGACACACATCTTGGAATCCGTCGAAATTCAGACACTCACACAACACCACCACACCAAAGGTCAGCAATAAACATGCGGAAACAAATCCTCCACCTCCACGCCAACAGAAACACGCCCATGCTAATACGACCCACGAATCCACGCGGCGGTCTTTCAACCGCAGTATTCCATTGGCGGTACACACCGCCGCGCTCAAAATACACACACATCTCCAAAACACCACCACATTGGACAATTACAAATACACACACCTGATACACATACAAACACCACTCCCACACACCCAATACAATATAAAACACATACCCACATCACACACAAACCCTTACAACCACAATTTCTGAGAGAAGGCCAGAGAAAGACAGCACAGAATAGAGAACCCCATCACACAGAGACACACCACACCATCACCCACACAACACCCACGCACAAAACACCACATACCACTACACTCACCACACTCATCAACACATACACCACCCCACACATCACACACACCACCCCATGGCACGCCAAAGACACCCCCGCTTCTCCGAGGAGGAGCTCAGGGTCATGGTCGAGGAAATCGTCCGGGTAGAGCCACAACTATTTGGCTCACAGGTACAGCACACATCAATAGCCAGGAAGATGGAACTATGGCAAAGAATAGTCGACAGGGTCAACGATGTGGGACAGCACCCAAGAAATAGGGAGGACATCAGGAAGAGGTGGAACGACCTACGGGGGAAGGTGCGTTCAACGGTATCCAGGCACAACATCGCGGTACAGCGGACTGCCGGCGGACCCCCGCCTCCTCCCCACAACTAACAACATGAGAGGAGCAATTCTTGTCCATCTTGCATCCTGCGGGCCTCGCAGGAGTCATTGGAGGAACGGACACTGGTAAGTCAAATTTCAACTATCATATCTCCCACCCTACCTGCATGCTATCACACACCCCCACACCCTCCCCTATCTCTCCAAATCCTCATCTATATACCCATGACACCAACCACCCATCCCAACCCCAAAACCTGCATGACCTAACTAAGCATGGATACCCATCACTAAAGCATGTCCACTGCACAGACCCACAAGACCCCCCAACTATCACCAAACAAGCCCCCACACAGCAATGCCTGCACTGGGGTACACGCACACCCAAACATTGCACATCATGAAACACACACATGCAATAATCATGTACTCATACCCCCGCAGGAACCCGAAGGAACGTCACCACACGAGAGGGTCCAGACAACACCACTCCACCCCCAGAAGAGGCCCACAGTGACGACAGCAGCTCTGCCCCACTGGATCTGGATGACCAGCCCGGACCATCGTGGGCCTCAGGACAGTCGGTTCCACTTGCCCAGCCACAGCCCAACACCGAACTGCCACCCTCCGGGAACACCAGCACAGCACCCACCCAGCGGGCCCAAACCTCCCTACCCAGGACAGGTCAATCAGCGGTGTGTCCACCACTACAGGGTACCCAGGCTAACCCACCACCCCAACAACAACAGGGACCTGGGGGCAGTGGTAGTGGGTACATGGTCCAGGGGACGGAGGCACAGGAACACAGGGGAACTGGGAGGGCTGCTGTGCGACAGAGGGAGGACAGACCAAGGGAACCTACTCTCAACGAGGCCCTCTCCTCCATCATGGGAGCATACCACCACTCCCAGGAGACGATGGCAACGGTACTGGACAAGTTGCAGGAGACCCTGCGTCTGCAGGAGGAACAGTATTTGGGGTTCAGGGAGGAGCTCAGGACCATCGGCTCCGCCCTGGGCACCATTGTAGGGGTGCTGACGGACATTCAAAAGACCTTGAGGGACACCGTGGCACTCCCAGGGGCCCCTGACACTAGCCACGATGATGAAATGCCCACCACCTCCGCCAGCGCTAGTGGACAGGAGGCACCGCCACAGGACCAACACACCAGCACCCCATCCCCTGCAGATGGACCACCACCATGCAAGCGGGCCCTGAGATCCAGGAACAGGACAGAGCAAGATGGCAAGACCCCCGCCAGGAAATAAGACCACCCTGATCGTCCTCCCACTGTCCCACTTTGTTACCCTGTCCAAATCGGAACTGCCCCAGCTCCACTTCCAATGGCCAGATGTGCAATGTACCTGTGAGACTAATAGACTGGACTCTGGCATGGACATTCCTCCTCCATCACCCATCCCCATTTCACAACCCCCTTCATTGTTATGCACTTAAATAAACACCCTTGAAACACTAATAAAACTGGAGTCAGTCAATGATTGTTAACTTTGTATTGTCAATTACAGTGTTAAAAAACGTTACCCATTGGAAGGCCAACATACCAATGTCACACATCACAAGTCTTTCAAGGGTGAAAGCTGTTGACACGTAGGTTACCACAATACTGAAACTGAAATGGAAGGGGACAACTCAGTTAACAAATAGGGAGTGAAATGTAGGTACAGGATAGAGGTAGACGTGTGAAAGTTAATAATATGTGAAACATGAAAATGTACTCACCTGTGTCTCACTGAAAATATTGCTGTATGACTAACTCCCTGTTGTCGATTTTATCTTCATCAGCTTCCTCCTCATCACTGTCCACAGGCTCCACAGGCTCCCCCGCTGCAACAACACCGTCATCTGGATCATCCTCCTGCAGAAAAGGCACCTGGCGTCGCAATGCCAAGTTAGGGAGCATGGAGCAGGCAATGATGATGTCGCACACCTTCTTCGGTGAGTAGAATAGGGATCCAACAGTCATATAGAGGCACCTGAACCTGGCCTTAAGAAGGCCGAAGATGCGTTCGATTACCCTCCTATTCCGCCCATGGGCATCATTGTACCGTTCCTCTGCCCTGGTCCTGGGATTCCTCACTGGGGTCAATAGCCAGGACAGGTTGGGGTAACCAGAGTCCCCCAATAGCCATACACGGTGCCTCTGGAGTTCACCCATCATACCAGGGATGCTGCTATTCCGCAGGATGTAGGCATCATGCACAGAGCCAGGGAATATTGCATTTACCTGCGAGATGTACTGGTCTGCCAAACAGACCATCTGGACATTCATAGAATGATAACTCTTCCTGTTCCTGTACACCTGTTCATTCCTGCGGGGGGGACCAGAGCTACATGGGTCCCATCAATGGCACCTATGACGTTGGGTATATGTCCAAGGGCATAGAAATCACCTTTCACTGTAGGCAAATCCTCCACCTCAGGGAAAATGATGTATCTCCTTACGTGTTTCAGCAGGGCAGACAACACTCTGGACAACACGTTGGAAAACATAGGCTGGGACATCCCTGATGCCATGGCCACTGTTGTCTGAAAAGACCCACTTGCAAGGAAATGCAGCACTGACAGCACCTGAACGTCAGGGGGGATTCCAGTCGGACGGCGGATTGGTGACATCAGGTCTGGCTCCAACTGGGTACAGAGTTCCTGGATTGTGGCACGGTCAAACCGGTAGGTCATGATGACATGTCGCTCTTCCATTGTCAACAGGTCCACCAGCGGTCGGTACACCGGCGGATTCCGCCATCTTCCAATATGTCCCAACTGACGGTGCCTAAGAAGGACAACAGCAAAGAAACTGTCAGCATTCCTCCAGGTATGTGCCCAACGTCACACACAAGACTACAACAGACAATTAACCCATCCGGGAAAGTTTTGAGTGTAGACCTCGGTATGTGTGACGCAGTAGTAATTGAAGCCATGTGGGCCCCTGAAATGGCGGCTGCCTGACCTCTAAACTGGGACAATGGGATTGTGGGGTAACTGCGCTGGCGTTGGACACCGTCGTGGTAGGCGGTCGTAGAGCGCGGCGCAATGCTGCATTGGTTAACATTGGACCCTATGGGTCCCAGGAGCCAATGAATAGGTGTGCCACCGGTGATGATGCGCACCGCCGCGGACGTCACCGCTGCGGACGTTACCACCATTTTCTATCTCTTCAATCACTAGATACCTGACCTTCGACAGGAGAGGACCTACACTGCTAGTGCTGCTGTGACCTCGGTCTGGAAGCGACGATTGCTGCTGCGTCTGGGGAAAGGGCCCCTGCCTTCACTGCACAGGAGTTGGAGAAACTTGTGGATGGGGTCCTCCCCCAGTACACGCTACTCTACGGTCCTCCAGACCAACAGGTTAGTACACAGGGAGCACGTTGGATGGGCTAGGCTTGGGTGGAGAGGGCTGGGTGGATGAGGGAAGTGGGCAGAGTACATAGAACAGTTATGTATGGGGATGAATGGGCCACAGGGATAGAGTTGGGAGGGGGCCAATCACAACGACGGTGCAGTAGGTAATGACTGTCCTCTTTCCTTGTGCATGTCATGCAGGTCAGCGCCCACCAGAAGAGGGACATTTGGCGTGCCATCGCCAAGGAAGTCCGGACCCTGGGGGCGCACCAGAGATGGGGCACCCACTGCCATAAGAGATGGGAGGACATTCGCAGATGCAGCAAGAAGACGGCGGAGGCTCAACTGGGGATGGCCTCCCAACGTGGGAGGGGTGCCCGTCGCACCATGACCCCCCTGATGTTCCGGATCCTGGCGGTGGTCTACCCGGAGTTGGATGGGCGCTTAAGGACATCACAGCAGACACAAGGGGGTGAGTACTACCTCATCATATGGACTTTGCGTGCAGTGGAGGTGTCTGGGTGGGGGTGGTGGGTTGTGGGTGTCCCTAGGCCAGGGCGAGTTAGGTAGGCAAGGCTCCTCCGTTATGTAGGCCATGTGGCATCTCTACCCCAGCTCAAAACAGAGGGAAGTTGATGTATAGTTGCCCCTTTGCCATCCATGTGGGCAGATTACTACCATTGCCATGTAGGCCATTTCCCAGAAATAGCATGTGCAGAGGTCAGGAGCACAGCGTAATGCATGGGGCTGCTGCGTCTGTCTTGTCCGCCAACGGTAGCGGTATGCCATGCACTAAAACTCTCTTTCTTCTGTCTCCCCCCTTTTCCTGCTCTCCCTGTCCTTTTGTCCATCAGCATCAACAGGCGGAGATACAGTGGCACCAGAGCACGAGGGAGCTGCATCCCACATGGCCATGGAGGGCCACACCACAGACTCTGAATTCACCAGTGGGACAGAGGGCGAGGGGAGCTTCACGTCGGCCACCAGATCACCATCCAGCGACACCGACTCGTCCGCCGATGGGAGCTCCCCTCTGGTGGCGGCACCATCTGTGCGCCCCACTTCTACAGGTACAGCCGCCACCTCCCCTACCAGCACCACCCTCCCAGCAGCCCCTCAGCGTGTGTCCCGTTTCGCTCACCCAGGAGGGTGGCCATCACCTTCGCCCCAGGCACCTCAGGCCCTGCCCCAGTCACCCCTGCTGCCCTCAGTGAGGAGGCCATTGACCTCCTCAGGTCACTCACTGTTGGGCAGTCTACCACTGTGAATGCCATCCAGGGTGTAGAACGAGAGTTGAAACACGGTAATGCATTCCTGGAAGGCATTCATTCTGGTCAGGCTGTCCTTCACCGAACCCTGCAATCTCTGGCTTCAGCACTGATGGCAGCCATTGTCCCTGTGTCCAGCCTCCCCCCTCCAACCTCCTCCACCCAGACCCAATCCCCTGTACCCCAGACCATCCCAAGCACACCTACAGACCAGCAGGCACACAAGTCAACACACTCAAGTAGCTCAAGCAAACATAGGCACCACACACACCACAGGCACTCACACAAGCATCACACCCATACAGACACAGCAACATCCACTGTCTCCACTGTGTCCCCCTCCTCCTCTTCTCCCTCCTCCCTCCCAGTCTCGTCTACACACACACCTGCATGCACCACATCTACAGGCACTAGGACTCGCACCAGGGCACCAGGCACCACAAGCCGCTCACCTGCACTCACCACCTCCACTGCCATTTACAAGTCCACTGTGTCCTCTCCCAGTGTGTCTGTGACGCCCCCTCCCAAAGTACACAAACGCCGGCAATCACTCACCCAACATCCATCCACCTCACGACAGCCTCCAGTACCTGCACCTGCACCAAAAACACCTAAAGTGACACCTCCTACAACCACCTCCTCTACCTCCACTCCCAGACCTCCTCCAACTACCCATCCCAGTGCCCGTCAGAAACTGTCCCTCTGTCAAATTGACCTGTTTGCCCCCACCACCCCCTCCAGTTCATCAGTCCCGCCATAGCGCCTCAGCCAAAAAGCCTCCAGTACCAGTGGTGCGTGTTCCAGGTTTTTGGAGTGCACCGTCCACCAGGGCAGGCAGTAGGACCCGGAGCCAAGGCACTGTCAGCCCACCCCCTGTAAAGGCACCGAAATTGGAGAGTGGACGACGGGACCGTGTCAAGACTCCTGGTGGGACAACAAGTGAAATGGGATCCAAGGCGATTGGTGAGTCAGCTGTCACTCCAAAGAAGGTGGGGAAGGTTCCGAGGAAGTCTGCTCAGCCTGTTGTGAGTGTCAGGGCGGAGAAGTGCGCCATCATTTCCGGCGGTCCAGACACAACCGCCAGCACCGTCGTTACTGGTTAGGAGACCACCGCCAGAGTCATTGCCCAGGAGGGCCCGAGTATCGTTACTGGTCAGGAGACCACCGCCAGAGTCATTGCCCAGGAGGGCCCGAGTATCGTTACTGGTCAGGAGACCACCGCCAGAGTCAGTGCCCAGGAGGGCCCGAGTATCGTTACTGGTCAGGAGACCACCGCCAGAGTCAGTGCCCAGGAGGGCCCAAGTATCATTACTGGTCAGGAGACCAACGCCAGAGTCAGTGCCCAGGAGGGCCCAAGTATCGTTACTGGTCAGGAGACAACCGCCAGAGTCATTGCCCAGGAGGGACCAGGATCCCACAGCCCCGCTGGGCGATGATGGAACGTCATGCCACACCCCAATGTCCAGTGTGGAGTTCGTCATGCCACACCCCAATGTCCAGTGTGGAGTTCGTAATGCCACACCCCAATGTCCAGTGTGGAGTTCGTCATGCCACACCCCTATGTCCAGAGTGGAGTTCGTCATGCCACACACCAATGTCAGTATCTGAACCGCCATCTCAGGCTACCGCTGAACAGTCCATAGCCAGCCATGGCAAAGCACCGCTGAACAAGGCCAAGACCGCCACGGTGAAGACCGCTGAACAGTCCATAGCCAGCCATGGTGAAGACCGCTGAACAGTCCATAGCCAGCCATGGCAAAGCACCGCTGAACAAGGCCAAGACCGCCATGGTGAAGACCGCTGAACAGTCCATAGCCAGCCATGGCAAAGCACCGCTGAACAAGGCCAAGACCGCCATGGTGAAGACCGCTGAACAGTCCATAGTCAGCCATGGCAAAGCACCGCTGAACAAGGCCAAGACCGCCATGGTGAAGACCGCTGATCTGGGCAAACACCGTGTGGGTATGAATATGCCGCCACATCAGGCATCCTTCTCCCATGTGCAGCTGGGACAGTGACAGGACAGGAACTTTCACGGGGAGACTCATCCAGTATGACCACCAGTCCCACCCAGTACCAGTTGAGAACTGCATCTATTTGCGTCAATGTGGCTTTGCACTCCCCAGGATTGTTCAGTGGGCAACCCACCCACTGTAGAGACTTGAGAGACTATGGCTTTGCACTCCCCAGGATGAAACAGTGGGCAAACTACCCACTGTAGAGACTTGAGAGACTGTGGCTTTGTACTCCCCAGGATTGAACAGTGGGCAAACTACCCACTGAAGAGACTTGAGAGACTGTGGCTTTGCACTCCCCAGGATTGAACAGTGGGCAAGCCACCCACTGTAGAGACTTCAGAGACTGTGGCTTTGCACTCCCCAGGATTGAACAGTGGGCAACCCACCCACTGTAGAGACTTGAGAGACTGTGGCTTTGCACTCCCCAGTATACATCAATGGGCATGGAGCCCCGTCGTGGATCTGGCTTTGCTGTCATCCGGCTGAGGTGCCCCCCCTTTCCTTCCCCCTGAGGTGCCTGTAGTGTTTCAATCTGATGCCCCAGAAGTGTTCTCTCGGATTTTGGTCAGGTATCTATTGTGGGCCTCGCCCATGCATTTTTGGACTGTTGGTGCACGGACATTGTTGTGTACATATCTGCACTACTTCTTGTATTGTATATGTAAATATGACAGATTTCGAGATATGATTCAGTATATTTTATATGACATGTATATTTGCACATTACAATATTTGAACGGATCTCGCTTTGTCTTTGCATTCTTCCGGGGGGATTGTGGGTTGTTAATGTGATATTTTTTACTGCATTGGTGTGTATGTTGTAATATGCAAGGGTGGGGGTGTTTGGTGGGTGTCCCCCTAACTTTTGCCTCTTCCCTCTCCGTGTCGTAGATGCAGTACTCACCGGTATGTTCTGTGCCTACGTCGCTGTTGTTCATACAGGAGCAGAAAGACAAGGGCAGGTAGGATTTGGAGTTCCGGCTCCATGGAGTCGTCGTTCCTCGTGGAGTGTGTTGAGGTGAGCGTTTTCCCATAGCAAAGGCTGTTTCTGCCGTGTTTTTATCCACAGTGAATCCGCCCCGGAAAAGATGGCGGATTGGTGTGTTGTAATAGTGTGGGCGGTACTTTGTCTCCCGCCTGTCTGTTGGCGGTGACCGCCACGCTGTTTGTCTGTACCGCCATGGCGGGCGATGTGTTAAAGTTGCTGTCTTTGTTGGCGGTTATCGCCAGGGTCGTAATTCCCTTTTTTTTTCGCCAGCCTGTTTGTGGTATTACCCCACCTTTTACACCGTCCGCCAGGGTTGTAATGACCCACTATATGTTAAAAAAAAAAAAAAAAAAACATAGAAAATCACAGAAAAAAAAAAAGGTTACAGGGATGTTATAGTAAGGAAATAGAATTTTTTTAAATCATAGAAATTCACTTTAAAAACCGGTTACAGGGACTTTATAGTTAGGCTCACATTTTAAACAA
Source organism: Pleurodeles waltl (assembly GCF_031143425.1). Lineage (NCBI taxonomy): Eukaryota > Metazoa > Chordata > Amphibia > Caudata > Salamandridae > Pleurodeles > Pleurodeles waltl. The sequence goes on from NC_090450.1 coordinate 764,725,256, forward strand.
GCAAAACCATAGAAAGTCACTTGTTATAGTTAGTCATCTAAAAAAACTCTAACTTACTCCCTCACCATATCCTGCTAATTCCCCACAAATTATGGCACTCATGACATCTTTAACAACATCATTGATAATATCAATGTAATATTTGCAGTAAAATGTTTGATGAAAAAATGTGCATGGCAGGGTGTGAGTATTAGTTAACTCTAACTATTAGAGATGAATTTGTACATTTAAAATGTGAGCCTAGCTATAACATCCCTGTAACCTTTGTTTTTTTAAGTGAGTATATCTTTATAAATATATATTTGTGAAATACTTACATTTCCTGTTTAAAAAAGTGATCACACTGTGCTTATGTGACAAGAGTGAAATGTTTGTATGTACAGAATAAAGTTAACCGACAAGGATTCCAGAAATAACAGAGTATATCAATTGAAGAGCAATTCCCTAAAGGCTTTGTGCATCAGAGAACGGTCATTGAGTCCCGTTGTATATCAGTTAAGGGCTGCTTAACTGTATGGTGAGTGAAGAGTTCATCATCAGGACTGCCACGATAGAGAACACAACATGGGGTAGGCAGGTGTTCCAAGGAAATTGCAAAAGGCGTTACTTGTAGAAGAGAGCATTAGCTGGAACTATTCCTTGAAAGAAATTATCAATGGGAATAATGAGATTTATGAATTTAAAAAAGAGAATCGTTAAGTAACATTTCCAAGTGCTGCATGGAGGGCAGATTGATGGTTTGTAGGTCAGTCCAGCCATCCAAAGGTATCCCATAATACATTTTTTACAATGGCAAAGTGAACACAAAAGTGCCACAAAAAAAGTTACCACAAGTTACCACTTGAAAGCCTTGCTCTGCTTAAAGTATGATGACTCACACCAATATCTTTTGAGAATTTTACTGGTTTGTGTAGTAATTAATGCCCTACCGGTTTTAGAGAATAGTCTTCTGAAAAAACAAATTGTCACTAAAAGAGTCTGCAGAGATCACTGTGCTTGTTTTAATTACCCAGGGATCTGTAATGCCATATTGGGTAGCCCTTATTATATCTAAGCTCTTTTATAATAGGCATTGCATGGGTCAAATATTTCAAACAGTTACAGTTGCTAGCAGGCCTGGTCCGTAGTAAGTAAACTTACAAAGGGACGCGTATAGGCCTATGAACCTTTGGATCGCATGGAGTATCCTAATATGCACTGACCAGTGGCATCAATAATCAATATAATCAATATAATCAATCAATAACCTCTAAGAGAAACATTAGTCAATAAGAAATTCTAACCATCATTTCATGAATAATCACGACTCAATAAAGCGTTTAACACATTTTATTTCCCTATTGATTACAATTCTAATGCATCCGGTTAACTCAAACTTTATTTAATCATCTCAGAATTATTTTATTAGTGATCACTAATAACACAATCTAATCATAACTTTAGAAAGCATATGTTCAAAAGCTTCAAACATAGGCCAACCAAAATGGATATACCGACATTAGTAGCAGAGTTCAGCAATATGTCCGTCAATCATTTGTCACTGTCAACGTCACCCAAAGAAAACCTATCAAACCCAGATTAGCATCAGCATGTGGGACTTCATGCAAAAACAAGTTAGAAAAAAATGAATTTGAAAAATATCTAGCTAGAAGAAAAAATATAAAACAGCGCAGTTGGGACCTAGAAGAAAAGGCACAAGTTAAACAGTCACATTGTCATAGCTACCTATCCACGGAATAGATCAGAAACAAGGTCAGTCTTCATCTTCAGGTCATCAATAAATCAGCAACGCATCTGGCTCTCAAGAGTATGAGCCCAACGACAGTATCTCGAATTGCATCTCTAGACGTCATCAGCATTCACCCCTCGCATCTAAAGTTTTAGCCCCTTAACCTATAATATTAATTTTACAAATCTATGAGTTCTAATATTTCTTCTTTCTCAATTCACGGATTGGTCCACTGTATGATGTCTTCATCATCTGGCTCTTCAGGTATTGAAAATGTTGCATGTTGCTCTTCAGCCCGTGCTCTCATTGTTCAAGTCCTGGGAAAAGTACATTTAGCCTACTCTACACATAATTGTATCCAATTGTCTTCATCAGCTCCTGTCAATTGGTACACTGCAGAAAAGTCTAGCTAAGCAACACAGTTCACGGCGGGTTATAGACACCAGCAACTTCTACAGTTCACGGTTATTAATTCTGCTTCTGTATGAGGCCTGGCAAGTAGGCCACGAGTTTAGCTAAGTTAATTCTACAAATTAATGGAAAACATAGGTTATACATCTCAATATGACTACATTATTCTTATATATTTTCAGTACTCCATACATTGTTAGTTAATTTTAGTACAAATTTCGTATAAGTGGCTGCCATTCTCTCTGGGCACATTTTCAAACATATAAATTATTTTCTATATGATTAATTTTTCTACAAACCTTTCGTTAATCAAAACACATAAACAATCATTAATAATTTCTAATTAGCATATCTGCATCAACAATCCCTCCTCTGATGACTAAATATGTCATCACACCTTTCTTTTCTCTTCCTTTACAGTTCTGTTTCACCTGTATTTTGTCTCCTTCTCAAATCTTCCCTATAAATTCTTTCTCTGATCTGTTCTTCCATCCTCTGATTATTTCTAGATCTTTTCAATTTTATCTTTTGACATAATTTACATGAACCCCATAATCCTAATATCCAAGGAATCACAATTAATATTCCTTGTATGATTTGTAATAATACCCCATTCCAAATTTGACTAAGCCAATTTCCCACTGAAGCAAATCCTTTTCCATCCTTTTCCCAAACACCTGGCTCCTTCAATTCTTTCAAATCCTTACTTGAGTTAGTCAAGTTAGTAAGTAAGTCTCATATCTCCCTATCGTTGTTAGGTATGTAAGAGCAGCAATGCCTAGAGTTAATCATCTTACAGACTCCTCTGTCTTTCGCTAAAATAATGTTTAAAGCAAGCCTATTTTGAAGCGTCACAGCTCTATCCACGGATAATTCAGTATCTAACAAGAGTATTGCCCCTGTAAAATTTATCCACAATAGTAGACAACTTTCGTATCTTGATTGAATTTAAAATGACTCCCACTGAAGGAATCACTGCACCAAAGATATCTCCCACAATTGCAGAAGAAGTTTCCCTCCTCTGTCGCTTATGATGTAATTCAGTCTATTTCAGACACTTCTTCAAGTCATCTATCTGGTGTATTATAGGGAAAACTATCCCCAAATAACACGTCCCCGTGCCATCCTCTAGGAAGACAGTAATAAGCATTAAGTCCACAAATGTAGTAGATTCCAGGAATTGCAGGGTCCTGACCATTCAGCATAACAGTCCATTTACTCTGGAACAAAAACACATGCCTACATTCACTCGTTCCCACAAATAAAGTGTGAGTGCATGATTTTGGCCTATATATACAAAGCTTCCCTATGTGTGATGCATCAAATGCTAATTTCCCTTGCGTTTTAATAGCAGTGTAAGCATAATCATTCTTATAAATTCTTTTCTCTAACCCTTTTTCTAATTACTCTTTCAATGCCTTTCTTCTATCATCAATATGCCCTATAAAGCTATTTTCCAAAGGTGTAAGCAAGCATGTCAAGTTGTTTTTGTGCACGTATGCGGTTATAAATGTTAGTGTTCTCTAGCTACTTTACTCAGATATCTAATGATAGGAACAAACGAAAACACAACACCATGATTGGAATAAAAATACTGTATATACTCTTGGTAATAGAATCCTGTAAGTAGCAAGCTGCAGCTTTTTCCATAGGTTAACGGAAGGCTGTGGTACGTAACTGCTTCTTCTACCGATGAAGGAATTTGCGTACACACAAGGCAATTCCTCGCATTCATTGTCTCAACATACTCACTCAACAAGCAATAGAAAACATAAGAAGAAAGCTCTCCTTGAGCATTAGTATAGTCATGCCGGTACTTCTCATCTAACTTAAACCTCTCTAAAGCTGTTAGTGTAGTAGATTCAGGAGCAGAAGTAATAGTGGCTCTTTTCATAGCATGTACAGACATTCCCACAATCATTATTATAAACATTATTCCACACATAACTGTCAACCCAATACCCATGTATCTACAGCACCTAATATTTCTATCTTGATTATTTAGCTCAGCCATGATCTGTAAAGAATCAGAAAGCAGAAGTAACTCCTAAAAAGTGTAGTAAGAATCAAAAATGAAGGAAAAAATATTTTCTCACAGTTCAGTTTCACATTCAGGAACCCTTTTTCCTTTGTCAAAATCGATTAGCAGCTTGTCACATCCGGTTTTCAACTGTCATATCAGGTTATTATCAATGTTTCGTTCAGTTTTATTTCAAACAGTCTCTTTCTTAAGTTTTTCAGATGAGCTCAACAATTCAGCTTCTTGATGATTTCAGGTTACATCAAAATACAAACATGGAACTTCTCTATCAAAACAAAAAGAAATAAACGTGTGTTGCCATTCATTGGTAGTTGCGTTGGCCCATTCAGGACCTGCGTATTGTCGACTTGCTATTCTCTTTCTTTTCAACCTTCGATCACCACTTAATTCTCCTTCACTCAATTCTTCCTTTCTTGTAGTATCCACTTCTTCCTCTATTGTTTCATTTATGACCAGTTCCTTTTTCTTCCCAATCTGTGATTCAGGCCAATTATCTCCTTTTCTTGTTCCTTCTGTCAATATTCTTCTCAAGATTGAACTCTTCCCTTTCTCTTTCTCTATGGTGTTTTCTCTTGATGGACCTGCAACGAGTTCCAGAGGTGTCAGATCACTTTGATTTTGATCCGTCTCAACTCTTTTCCCCTCTTGGTCTGACCCTTGCTCTGTCTGCTTTTCAGCACTGTCTGCTTCTGGGAGAACCTCTGCTGAGTTAGGTTCTCCTGCTGTATCCATCGAGATTGGTTCTTGCGCACCTTCCTGTAATTCTTCACTCTCGTCTCTTCCAGGGGTAATAGAGCCATCTTCCACAATTTCTGGTTCAACTTCAGGCTCTATTGGCTCTTTTTCTGGCTCAGGTGTGGCGACCTGTTTCCCTGTTGTTGGTGCTCTCAACAATGCCTCTTCATGATCTAGTGGATATACCACTCTCTTTGTATGGCTTGTGTGAATCTAGTTTGGGGCTCCAAATAAGTCTTGCGAACATGTTTTCTGACAACAGTCTCCGGCTCTCAGATTGTGACCTGGATCGTGGACGAGTGGCGGGGTGGTGGCCTGCACCTGCTAAAAGAAAGAGTGAACCACATCAGCCAGACCCTTGCAGTAGTCCAACACCACATCATCTGTAATATTGACAAGTGCATTTGCTGAAACTGCTGGTAATCTCTTTGCTCTGCCTATGAGAATCTCGTGGGGTGACAGCCCTGTCTTCCTGTCAGGTGTGTTTCTCATTGACATCAACACCAAAGGCAATGCATCTGGCCATTTTAGATTTGTAGCTGCCCACATCTTAGCAATTCTTGATATCAGGGTACCATTCATCTATTCCACTAGACCTGATGCTTCAGGGCGGTAACTACAATGCTCAATGTTTAGTGCTGCACATAAGAGTTTAATCACCTTGTTATTGAGGTGAGTTCACCTATCTGATTCTAAAGAGATAGGAACCCGAAACGTGGTATCAACTCCCTAAGCAACAGCGTTGCTACTGTGAGACTGTAATTTCTTCTTGTAGGGTATGCTGCATTCAAGTGACTAAAGACACACACAATCACCAACACGTACTTCAAACCTCCACGCGCCGGCATTTCAATGAAACCCAGTTGCATTCTGCTGAATGGTCCTCCTGCTCTTCCAATGTGGCTCAAGTTCACCATGCTCCCTTTTCCCACGTTTAGGTGCTGACAAACTATACAGCGATGACACACTGCCTCTGTTGCCTGCCTGAATTTAGGGTTAAACCAGTCAATCTTGAACAATCTAACCATGGCATCCCTCCCAATATGGGCCTGCCAGTGATAATACCCGGCCATTTGGGACAGTAAACTATTTGGCAGAACCATTTGTCCCTCCTCAAAAACCTAAATCTCATCAGGTCTTTGGACACATTTATATTTTACCCAGAGTCATTTCTCTTCCTTGTCAACATTACTCTGCAATGTTTTCAACTCTTCCAAAGTATCGATCACTTTCAATGCAAAACTTGTACATGAATTGTCCTCTTCTGTCATCAATTCCCACTTGTCTTAGAACGATATACAGTTCAATGCGCAAAACCTTGCGACTTGATCTGCATATCCGTTTCCCAGTGAGATGTAATTCTGGGCCTTTTGATGTGCACTACATTTTATCACAGCAATTTCTTCAGGTAACTGTACTGCATACAACAATTCCTTTATCTTGTCGCCATTTCTTACTGGTGTACCAGTAGAGGTCAGGAAACCTCTTTGCGACCACAGTTGACCTAAATCATGAACAATTCCAAATCCATATTGGTTGTCAGTATAGATTGTGACTCTCAGTCTCGCAGAAACATGGCAAGATCCAGTAAGAGCCACTAATTCTGCCACTTGTGCGGAATATACACCTCGAAGCCAGGAAGCTTCCAAGGTACCTGTGATTGTGCATACACCATATCCTGCTCTCAATGTCCCTGTACCATCTCTGAGACATGAGCCATCAACAAAGACAATTTGATCATTTTCTTCCAATAGGGTATCTCTGATGTCAGGCCTTGGTTTTGTACACAGTCAGTTACCTCAAGAAAATGAAGCTCAATGTCTTCCTCTTTTTCAATTTCAACAGTATCACTAGGAAGTAATGTTGCTGGGTTCAACACTGTACATCTTTTCAATGTTACATTTGGGGCACCTAATATGCTCATCTCATACCTTGTCAGTCTTGCACCAGTCAAATACTGTATTTTCGTCCTTGTCAGTAAAATCTCAACAGAGTGGGGTACCATTACCATCAAAAAGTATTCCATCACTACTCCCTCACATTGAGAAAGACTTTGACCAATTGCAGCAACTGCACGCAGACAACCTGGTAAAGCTGCTGCGACTGGGTCCAAGGTAGCTGAAAAATAGGCTACTGGGGGATAAGCACCTCAATGGGCCTGTGTCAAAACAGACAAAGAACAAGCATCACATTCATGACAAAACAAATATGAATGGCTGTGTAATCAGGCATTCCCAACGCTGGAGCTCTGTACAAACTCTCCCTTAACTCAGTGAACGTTTTCATCTGATCTTCATCTAATGTAATGTAACTTCCTTATGTGTCAGATGCTGCAATGGTTTGGCAATCTCAGCAAAATTTGGAATCCACTGTCAACAATAACCTACCATTCCCAGAAACATTCTGACATCTCTCTGTGAAGTCGGAGGACTTTTCTGCAGGATCATTGTAAACCTCTCTCTGGAGATTCTCCTTGACCCTTTCTCAATCTGGTGTCCCAAGTATTTCACTGACTTCTGACACCTCTGTCATTTCACTGGTGACACCTGATGTCCAAACTTTCCCAAATGATTCAACAGGGCAATCGAGTCATACTTACACTCGTCCCTTGTCCTGGATGCAATCAGCAAATCATCAATGTACTGCACTAGAGTTGATTGGTATAGTAGTTCCAATGACTCCAAATTATTTTTCAGAATCTGATTGAACAATGACCGTGACTCCATATACCCTTGTGGAAGTCTGCACCAGCTGTAGGCTCTGTCTAGGAATTTGAAACTAAAAAGAAACTGACTATCCTCATGAAGAGGCACAGAAAAGAAAGCTTGTGACAAATCACCCACTGTGAACCACTCTGCATCGCATGGAATCTGAAACAGAATCACTGCTGGATTTGGCACTATAGGACAACACTTGACCACCATGTCATTTACTTTTTGCAAGTCCTGCACAATGTGTACTTTGCCACATGGCTTCCTAAAAGCCATTATCAGTGAATTACATGGACTGCTCAGCACTTCTTTCAAGACCCCCTGTTTCAGGAAATCTCCAATTATTTGTGCCACTTTCATCAGGACATATTGTGCCATGTTATACTGTGAAGCTGCGGAAACACTACATTTGGCTTCAAAGTGATCTTAATCAGTTCCACTCCCTTGATCAAACCCACTTCTTTACCTGTCAGGTCCCACACATTTTCCTGCACTGTTTCCTGTAAATCTGCATGCAATTCTTTCACAGTAAACATTGAGAAAAACTCAGTCAACGGGTACTCTTCATTACCATTTTTGTTTGCTGTTTCAGATGTCTGTTCTTCCTCATCATCGCTATTAGTCTGAACCTCTATTACTGAATTCAAACAACTAATGGAACATTTTGTCTTGGACAACAAATCCCTTCCCAATAGAGATACTTGACTTCAGTAAGACTACAAACTTATGCAGTCCCTGAAAGTTGCCAATCTCAACCTGCACTGGATCTGTGATTGGATTTGTCAACTGTCTGTTTGTTACTTCCACAACTTTAACTGTTCTGCCTGTAAGAGGTAAATTCGGAACTTCTGCACTTCTCACTGTAAAGCGTGTTGCTCCCGTGTCCACTAGAAATAAAACTCTGTGACCCATCACCTTTCCCTTCACAAATGACCCTCTCTGATCTACCTTTAATGATGCTGCAAGCATACGTGGTTCTTCATCTAAGCTCATACTCATCCATTCATCATTTATTACATTCTCACTATGCAATAGGAATTGGTGCACTGTGTCATTAATTCTGTCTTGTCTCTGACCTGTGACCTGCTGAGTAAGCATCATCTGTTGCTTCCATCGGGGCTTGAGGTATCTGCATTTGCTGTCTAGGTACCATGGGAACCTGCTGCTGTATTGGTTGTAATTGTGTCACTTGTTCAAGTGGCACTTGCACTTGCTGCATAGGTTGAAAACTTTACACTTGATTCTGAATGTTCTGATTGACTCCTCTCATTTTAGGGACTTTCACAGTTTGAAATGTATTGACATCACCACCTTGCTGAACAACACCATCCTGCACCATCAACGGACACTCCTGCTTCCAGTGTCCCACGTTTCTGCACAGATGACATAGTAACATCTTTTTCATCCCCTGGATATCATTCTGAACCACTACAGTATTCAAATCCAGACCACGAGTCATGTTAACTCCATGACCCAGACCTCTCATCTGAGATTGGAACATGACAGTTCCCTGCTGCTGCGGCATCTGTTGCACTAACGCTTCTTGCACTCCTATATGAGGTGCCTTAATCTGCATCACCATCGCTCGGCTCAACTGCTTCCTTCCCACTGTACTCTTTGAATAATTTCAGCAAGCTCTCATAATAGGTATGTATCTACACTTTTGTCTCTTGAACTGTCCTGTCGATTCTCTGCCAGTCAATATTTTTAGGAGAAATTCTCGTCTTCAGAAACTCAATCACCTTATAATAATGTTTCATTACCTCAGGTGATGGTGCACCTGTAACTCTATCCCTTTCCGGTTCACTTGTCGGCCAAGCCACTGCCATCTTGCACTCAACCAATAAATCAGCTGGAACTACTATTTCCAACAAAGTACTCAAGTCTTCCCATAGACATTGAGAAAGCTTCACAAATCTGTCTGTCTGCTGGTACCACTCAACCGGTTTCTCCCTCAGTTTCGGTTAATCATTTGTGAATGACAGTATATTTCTTCTGTGCCATGGAACATGAACAAACTGCCCTCCTGGAATTTCCCTTATATGTAAAATCTTTACTGGATCCTTTTCTTTCTGAACTCCTTCAGACCCTTTTTGTGAATCTCATTTCTGTTTATCCTTCTTCTTTACCCATCTGCCTTCCTACTTCTCTAGTGCTCCCCAAATCTGAGAACTCCGCAGTAACTCTTTTAGGTGCACCTTCATCCATGCTGACCTCATGTGTTCAAAATCCTTTGCCTCAAAATCTAACCTGTAACTTCTTTTCAAATGTTTTGTTCTCTCAATCTCTATATCATGTTTTTCAGTCAGCTCTGTCAATTTCTGATGTCTCTCACTCACTTCTCTTGTAATCCTTGTTCACAACTACCTCAGCTCTTCTTCTGTGTAGGATTCTAATCTGATCTCTCCCATCGTTCCCTCAGCTAGCTCCGTTATTTCTGTAGCTAATCTTACACGATTTATCTGCTCTTCACTCTTTGATTTATTTTGAGGAGAGTTCAAATTATCCAACTATTCACTCAACTGCTGTGCTGTCAATCCTTGTAACGAGATGTTACTTGCATTCGGCAATGGCACCTGCTGTACCATAGCACCTGGAGTCTGCGGTATCAAGAGCTTCCCCAAGCTCCGACTTGCACTCAGGCCATTTACTGCATCTGGAAGTGCAACACGTGGACTAAGATGCATTAACGGTCTAGATCCATTAAATGTCTGACCCACGGACGATATCACCTGCAGATGATCACTCACTCCCCTCCTCATGAGGCTCTGTGACATTTCACCCTGTTCTCCTGCATTCGATTTCTTCTGCACAAACAATGGTACCACTGGACCAACAGTAATCTGCAATGATATGGCATCTGGTGCTGTTCTGCTATCTGCATTTTGTGGAAGGGCTACTCCCATAGTCTGATTCATCACTGGTGTCACTTCTGACTGTATCCCTGTCATTGGGGTAAACTTCAGCAAACCCTGTGGCTGTGCTTGACGAGTCGGCTCAGTCTGAACTACCATTGGTCTTAGAAGCATTTGCTCCGAAGGCACCACTAAGTTCGAAGTTGTCTCAAGAACTGGCACATCTGGATAAATTATCTGTATCAATGGTGAGTGCAACTGTGCTTGGACCACTGAAGCAGCCACTGCATTAGGTGTACTGTGCACTATTCCTTCTACTTGTCCATTATCTGTCTGCACTAGTCCCACTGTCCCCGACACTTGTGCTGGAGCTGTTGGAACAGAACTAGTACTTTGATCCCCTCCATGCGTCACATACGGCGGAGGTCGGTCCCTCAACAATTGTGTAATAAGATCCTTAACGTCTGAATCTTCTTCTTCTACGTAGGTCTTTTTCTTCTTTTTACTCCCTGAACTCTTATCACTCTTGTCAGCATCTTCTTTTTCTGACTCATCTTCCTCTGTGATAGCAGAAAACAACTTAACACCCTGTAATGTCTCCGTTCTTGACTTACTTTTTCTGTTCCCAATCCCATCTTGCCTCTGCCAAGGACTTTTCTACCTTTCTTATTCTCCTCTGGAATTTCATCTATTGCTGCTGTCTGGCTACCAGCTCCCAAACCGCTAATGCCTCAACCTGTGCTGGCCTCAGAAGTGGCTTTGTTTCATATAATGTCATTCATAATTCATCCAAAATTCTCAAGTTAAACGTTCCATGCTCTGGAAACGCTAAAGCTCCCTGTTTCTCTGTCAATTTGCACCACTGCTTCAACCAAAGACATGGTGGGACACCTCGTTCATCCATCACAATAAATGCTGGAGAATTTTCCGGTGGGGTAGGCTCCCTAACTGTTGCCTTAATGTAAGAATCACCCTTCAGGGCACTTCTGAACACTTTGAAAAACTTCATTTTCTCTGCTTTTTGTGTTTCGATTCAATAAGAAAATGACTTTTACTCCCAAGATTCCTTTCACCTGCTTGCTCAACCAATTGCCTCTTACAGACGGCTGCCAATCCGCTTGCAACTCTTCTCACTAACCAACCTATCCCAGCGTGGCTCACTCTGATGTCATACTCACAGACTGCACTGACAAAGTCTTGCAGGTTGTCCTCCTATACTTAAACTTACACAAAACTAATGCAAAATTATTGCGAGCACTAATCAAAAAACAATAACCAAAACAAATCAGACGTTTTACTACAGGAAGGTACACAATCGCTTCAGAGACCTTACGGATTTTCACTGATGGCACTTTCGCTCATGCAGCTATTCCTCTTTCTCAGTCACCCACTTTCGCAAGCAAAATTCAACCCGCAAATTTTACTCTCGACTGATCAATGGGTCTGTCTTGGTGCACATAGGACTCGCCAATCTCAGTCGAAAAATTCTCTTACTCACTTAACTCACACACCGACTTGTTGACCACGCCAGATCAACCTACCAAACCAGGCAGCTTACAACATATAACCAGTGTCTCCTACACTTGTCAATGTACTCCAGAGTCTTAGACCACACAGGGTCTGTACATCACCAACAACCATGTGGGAATTGTTTTAGCACAAAGTGCCACACACATATGAAGTTTGCCAACTTCCCTACTCTCATACTGCGGGGCACACACACTCCTATTAAACCTCAAAGAGTAGACAAACTCCCCATTTTACCTTTCATACGTCACAATTCACCTGCGATTTGCTTAAGCCTTTGCAAGTGCAAGCTACCACTTTCATACTGTCACAAGAACGTCGAGAACAAACCCCACTTTACTAGCGGGATCCAGGATCTGGGAAAGTCATTTCTGGGCTTAAGTGGACATCATCTTTGCTACAATTGGCATTTCAGAAAAACAAAATTCAAACCTCATAAAATGAACAACTAACCCTGACCCTAACTTAAACTACCACCATAACCACTAATCACCACATAACTAGTTTTCCAAGGAAACTAACCAACAAGCTCCTACCAAAAAGGGCTTGTACACCTGGGGCCAGATGTAGCAATTTCCGATTTTGCGATTCGGAAATTGCGAGTCAGTGCGACTTGCAATTTCCGAATTGCAAAATCGGATGCGGAGCGAAACACAATGGGGTCGCAAAGACCCACCTCATTAATATTAATGAGGTTGGTGGCACTTTGCGACCCCATTTCAATTCCCTGCACTCACAGGGATGGTGGCCTGCTGGAGACAGCAGACCTCCATGTCTGTGACTGCTTTTTAAATAAATCAGTTTATTTTTTTTGTATTGCAGCCCGTTTTCCTTAAAGGAAAATGAGTTGCAATACAAAAAAATAACAAAACCGTTTGGTTTCATTTTTTCAGAGTAGGCAGTGGTCCATTGGACCACTGCCTGCTCTGAAAAAACATTTATGGCAACATTCACAAAGGGGAACGGGTCCCATGGGGACCCCTTTCCTTTTGTAAATGGGTTACCACTAGTGTGACACTGGTGGTAACTGCAAATTGCTTTGTGACCGCAAACACAAAGAAATTTAGCATCGCGGTGCGAGTCGCAAATAGGAAGGGGACACCCCTTCCTATTTGCGAGCCGCATTCCCATGTACTGACTCGCAAAATGGGAATGAGCATTATGATGCGCGTTTTGCATGGCGCAAACTGAGATTTTCACAGTTTGCGCCATACAAAACGCTACCTACATCTGGCCCCTGGTCCTTACTAAGTAAACTTACAAGGGGACGCGTATAGGCTGATGAAACTTTGGATCGCATGGAGTATCCTAATCATGCAGTGACCAGTGGCATCAATAATCAATATAATCAATCAGTAACCACTAAGAGAAACATTAGTCAATAAGAAATTCATGAATAACCACAACTCAATAAAGCGTTTAACAAATTTTATTTCCCTATTGATTACAATTCTAATGCATAACTCAAACTTTATTTAATCAGTTCTGAATTATTTTATTAGTGACCACCCATAGCACAATCTAATCAGAACTTTAGAAAGCATATGTTCAAAAGCTTCAAACATAGGCCAACAAAAATGGATGTACCGCCATTAATAACAGAGTTCAGCAATCTGTCAGTCAATCATTTTTCACTGTCAACGTCACTCATAGAAAACCTACCTAACCCAGATTAGCATCAGCATGTAGGACTTCAGGCAAAAACAATTTAGAAAAATATGAATTTGAATCTAGATAGAAGAAAAAATATAAATCAGCACAGTTGGTACTGGAAAAAAAGGCACAAGTTAATCAGTCACATTGTCATTGCTACCTATCCACGGAATGGATCAGCAACAAAGTCAGTCTTCGTCTTCAGGTCATCAATAGATCAGCAAAGCATCAGGCTCTCAAGAGTATGAGCCCAATGACAGAATCTTGAATCGCTTCACCCTTCGCATCTGATGTTTTAGCTCCTTGTCATGACTTTTTATTAGAGTTTTTCAGTCCATCCCCCTAATTCCTAATTGGTCAGTCTATCCGCAGATATGACTCTTACCTATAATATTAATTTTACAAATCTATGAGTTCGAATATTTCTTCTTTCTCAGTTCACGGATTGGTCCACTGTGTCTTCATCATCCAGCTCTTCAGCAGGGCTCTCATTGTTCAAGTCCTGGGAAAGTACATTTAGCCTGCTCTACACATAGTTGTATCCAGTTTACTTCATCATCTCCTGTCCGTTGGTACATTGCAGGAAATTCTAGCTAAGCAAAACAGTTCACGGCGGGTTATAGGCACCACGGTTATCAACTCTGCTTCGGTATGATGCCTGGCAAGCAGGCCACAACTTCAGCTAAGTTAATTCTACAAATTAATGCAAAACATAGGTTATACATCTCAAAAAGACATATTAATACATTGTTCTTATATATTTTCAGTATTCCACACATTTTTAGTTAATTTTAGTACAACTTTTGTATCAGTGGCTGCCATTCTCCGTGGGCACATTTTCAACCATATACATTATTTTCTCTAAGATTATTTTTTCATTAATCAAAACACATAAACATTCTTTAATAATTTCTAATTTCTAATTAGCTTATCTGCATCAACACAGTCTTTTTTCAATGATTATTCTGTGGACGGGGCAACAACATGCTACCAATGTTGACATTATGGTCTTTTCCCACTAAGTAGTTTGAAATAGAAAGGTAGGCTTCTAAGCCTCTTACTAAGTCTGGAACATGCTCACAACCTTTGAAGGACTAGCTCAAAGGAGGTGCTGTTGGGTTGAGCCTGGATATATTAAAATATACTATACATAGTTGCAATAGAGATATGAATGCCAAACCGTAGTTTTAATACTTAAAATTACATCAATAGTTTTGATCAAAACATATGTAAACATATTTGCAGTAGAAAAGGGATTGATTGGTAAAAATCAAAACAAAAATGCTCAGTTAAACAGCAAGGCAACTCTACACAGTGATACAAATAGGAGCCCAAGCTAAAAACTCAATAAACGTTTCTAAAATCCAAATGATCACAAATACTTGAAAGAGAGAAATGAAAAATACAGCACCAGGATAGATAGTGTAAAGACAGAATAGTTCAAACAATGTTCACAAACAAAAACTTTTCAAAATTACTATCCAATGGCCAGACTTCATTGTAAAATGGATCGTTGTAGTACTCCCACAAAACCGTCATAATTTGAATTGAGTTGGCAGACACTAAGGCCCTGATTCATTCAAAAGTGGTGCACCACTATCCTGCACCACTTTTAAAATGCAGGGATGCACTGTATTTAGAGCAATATGGTACACCCTGTGTTCCCCCCTTCGCCAGTACTGAGTTAAGCTGCCTACACCAATGCAGGCATCCTTGTGCCCTAGTGCACCAAATCGCCATCTAAAATGGCAATTTTGCACTTTCTATGTGTGGTGCAAAATGCAGCACATATAGAAGTACCAAGGCGTCATTTTGGAATGATTGTCTATGTGCAGGAAGGGGCACCTTCCTGCACATAAACAATCACCCATAGCATTTTACAGAATGCAACGCACATGGAAAAAGCAAAAAATGAGGAGGAATAAACATATTCCTCCTTGTTTTGCCATGCTCATGCCACCCCTGGGGTGACGTCATACCTCCTTGTAACTATGGAGCAGTGGTGAGCGCCACCGGAGTGTCACGAAAAGTGATGCAGCAGAGGCATTAGGGGCTTTTAATTGTGCCCCTAAATGTTCAGAGTTCTACATTTTGTGATCACTGAAAAAAAGCTGAAAAAAGGGAGACTGTAATAATCTAAGGCAAATGTAGTGAAACAGATATGTCTCACAATGTTGGAAACTGTGTTACAATGGCAGGGAAAATAAGCCTATATCTCTGCAAAGGATTAGGTGGTTTCTTGAAATTTTCATGAAACGACTTCAGAGTATAACTAAGTGTACTGCAATGGGATAAATCATCTTATTAGCTGATAACAGAGTCATTGCAGAAAAGTAAACACAGTATTTTATAATTACTTACTAGTTGGTAATAGGAAATAAATATTATTTTGTTGGGAAATAGAGATATAGACCCTCATCACAACCTCAGCGGTCTTTTCAAAAGACCTCTGAGGCTGCGGGAGCCAGAATACCGCCAGTGCTGGTGGTATTTCTGGCTCCCTATTACGACTTTTCCGCTGGCCCAGCGGAAAAGTCACATCAACATTGCTGCCGACTTGTAATAGAGCCGGCAGCAATGCTGATGTGCAGCGGGTGCAGTAGCACCCGTTGTGCATTTCACTAACCGAAATTCGGGCAGTGAAATACGTGACAGGGCTATGCTTGGGGGCCCCTGCACTTCCCATGCCAAGTGCATGGCAGTGCAAGGGCCCCCAGGGGCACCCCAAGTCCCCCTTACCGCCAGCCTTTCCATGGCGGTGTTTACCGCTGTGGCCAGGCTGGCGGTCAGGGACTCATAATCCCCAGGGCAGTGGAGGGGCCGGCGGTATGGCCGTGGCTATTGCGCCACTGTTATAATAGCTGGCGGAACACCCCCAGCCTCTTGGCGGTGTTACCGCCAGCTTACCGCTGGCCGCCAGGGTCATAATGAGGCCCATAATGAAATAGACATTGAGGGACATTGGATGGGTATGCAGCTGCAGAGTGTATTTGTTCACATGTTTTAGAATCAATGTGGTGTTTGAAGTGCATTGGCAATTCAACAAGTCCATAAGTGACTTAAAAAAAACTCAGAGCAATAGATTCTGGAAAAATCATCCATGTACAAAAGAAGGGCTTGTGTTAAGGATGTCACCCAATTCTTATGAGTAGGAAGTTCATAAATAATCTAACTGTCCTTCAAATTCCATATTCACATATTACTACATAATCATAATGTTCCTTAAGGAGTGCAAGAACTATTTGTGCTGAACTTTCATACTGCATGAAAACAGCCCTCACCATTCAAAACTACACTGTTGGCTCTCCATTTAAGCTGATCCACCCTTGATAGCACTAGACCAAGTACTTTATCAGAATATTATGCAATGTTGACATTCAGAGGAATTAACTTTCTTCTTTGGCCTCTGGAAATATCATCTGCCAACTACATAATAACAAATATTTAATTGCCATCAACAACATAATGCTGAAACTCCATTCTTGCCCTAATAAATCCTTGTTTGATGCCAACACCCTTCTAAATTACTTCAGCAGTTTTTTGGAAAACTATTGCAAAATCCATGCTCCAACTAAAACAAGGTGGTGCGAGCCAAAATCTCGAGAACCCTGGTACTATAAAAACCTCACTAACAATAAATACTCCATCCCTCCATCCACAGACAAAAAGGAAAATGGAAGAAACTCTGAACTTCTGATGCCCACATAATGCTGAAGTCCTTTCACGCAAAATGCAGACTGATCATCACATCACCTAAAGCAAAGCACCATGTCAACACCATCAGTGAAGTCACCAAGCGTCTCAAGCAGAGATGCTTTAGGATAACAAGCACCACATCTACCACCACCTGATCATCCTACCCTACACTCCAAATACAAGTACAATGCCATCAACCAATTCTTACCTCCTGCGTCCCCAAACTGTGAGTTTTCCCTTTCTTGGAATGCAGGGAAGATGAGCAAAGGAGTGAGTCATCCTACAGGAGGAGTTGATTACTGGTGTGGATAGGAGCATTGGACCTCAGAGCTGTGAGACAGTTCAACAGATGCTCATGAAGAACATGACTAGATTACCCCCTTATCAGAGCTTGTTACTGATGCTGAAGTGGAGGATTAGCAGTGCTCTCAAAGTTTGCCAAAACAGATGCATCCATAAACCCTGCCACTGCAGCAATGGCACTTTTGATGTGTACCCAAATGGTTTGTGCTAATGAAGAATACGCCAACTTTGACCTGTGTCAGTTACTCATGAGCCTGTAGTGTCTTTCTGTCACAACCCTTGTGTCTGAGCGGTTGACCCTGTGGGAGAAGAAACCTATAACGATGTGGCATGTGCCAAAGTGGGCCTAATGGACTAAGAATGTGGTAGGTCTTCAGCACTGGTCAATCTTGTGCCCATGCATACTACACTGAAGGAAATGAAAGTTGCTGCTCCGGGAACCTGCAAGTCTAAAAAGAATTGGTTTGCAAGTGGCTGTCTGTCATGCTATCCAAATGCTCCCGATCCAATCCAGCCACCTCTGACCAGAAATGCCTCAAAGCAATGAAGTTACAGACTCCAGAAATTTGTCAGAAAGCAAACTGCATCAACATCTACAGGTCTGAGTGACTGATGCCAAGGTTAACATATCCAGAAGAAGGAGGCCCAACTGAAACAAAAGGGCCCACCTAATGCAGATGCTGTTCATCCAGAAGATGGCCACCATCTGAAGACATTCACCTGCTGCCACTGCCTTCAAGACACGGCTGTATGGCCTGAACCTGCCTGTGAGGAATGGTGCAGCCACCTGGCCTTACCATGTTGGGTAACCAGCAAGAAGAAGCACCAGCTGACATAAGACCTACTGTAGCTCAAGAACAAATAGAAACTAGTATTGTTACTGCTAAAGACTGGTAACCGGTGTGAGGGAGCACTCCATCTGCATTACTACCAGATTCCTCCCTGTCGCTTTGGCAGTCGGCCCGTCTGACCGCCAAAGTCATAATCAGGCCCTAAGTCTTATTTAAAAACAAAAATGAAGCTCAAAGTAATCAACCATTCATGTGCTTCTTATAAAAAGCTTATAAATTTGAGGTTAATTCAAGACTTTATGTAATTCTTCTCTTCTCGGTTGGATTTGACACAATCAACTGTGAAACCCTACTGAAACCCATCTCAGTGCAAATGGGCTTTAAGGATTCGACTCCGAAGTCATTTACCTACTACGTCACAAAAAACATTAGTTCATCCAGAATAATGGCATGATTCAGTGTTCCATTCTTTTACCAGTCTTCTTCAATCTTGAAATGGAAATTCTTTGTATTTAGAGGGTGACGAAAATGATATGAGATGCAATGTACAGTGGCTAAATGAATCTAAGGCTGATATTTATACTTTTTTAGCGCTGCATTTGTGTCATTTTTTATGCAAAATTGGCGCAGTTTGTGCTGCTTTTGTGTAAAACAAATGACACAAATGCAGCACTAAAAAAGTATAAATATGGGAGTAAATCTCATGAAATGTTAGTGCTCATTACAAATGAACATTGGGAAGTTCAGCTACATAACTGGCTATGTGGTAATGGTCTATTAGCCTTTAAATCTCAACTCTCAGAATGTGCCAGATCACTCAGCTTTTTCTCACTGCCAACAACCTGTGCTTCAAAACACATACTCTCAAGAAGACACAGAAAAGGTGGGAGTACCTCTCACTTTTATGCAGAATCAAGCCTTTTTTCCAGAATGAATCAATAGACCCATTCAAGCACTGGTTCTTTTTCTCATGGAAAGCTGCATTGCCCTCATCACCCTTTCAACTACCACAAGTATGGAAGGCCTATTACCATTCAACTGCCAGTCTCATGTCATGATTTTTAGGCCCTATTTTGTACACTACTGATACAAATGACATGTCTTCAGATCCAAGGAAGTAGACAAAATTGCCCATATGATTTGCAATTTAATTGACGCAGGTGCAAAGTAGCTGAATTAGGCACATGTGCCAACTGATGCCTCAGTGATAAAGGACATTTATACATGCAATATTCAGGACATTTTGATGTGGAAATGACAACTTGGAACCTTTGGCTACTTCCAGCATCACGCTATAGGCTAATCACAAACACTTATCATCCTATTAAAGTAGTATAATAACATGCCACCACAGCCCTGTGCTCACATTGTTTTCAAAATCACTGTTTTCAAAATTACTGTTTGATCCACCTTCGTTGCAGTATCTAGAAACGTGTAGCAAACCTGTGCAGTAGCATGGAGTCTGCCAAACAAACCTCTCATCTGTTGAGTTCCAGAAATAATTTCCATCTCGTTTATATCCCTTTTCCAAACGTCCACTTGTTAGGTGCTGAGTAACAATGTTTCAACTGAATGTGGTACACACACAATTAGTGTAGGGCCCATTATAATTGGCTTGCTCTGTGTGATAGTCAGCGGTGTGCCTGAAATGCTCTTCACATGCCCAGGCACAGCTGCCATCAGAGGGTTTAACACTGCAGAAAAATATTAGGCCTGGGTGCAGTGCGCGGAGTCGCACTAGGCAGAAATCCGCAAAGTAGCAAACAAACTCTGCAGAGCTATGCAGCGTTCCGTGAGTGGGTGGAGTTCTCTGTTGCGGCTCTTCACATTGTGTTTGATGTCAAATGCAACACAAATTATGTAATCACATTAAAAATCATGAACCAACGGCACCACACACTTCGCATAGACACGGCCATCTTGTTTTTCACTTCTGGTGCTGGCCCTTCATCTTTTCATCTTACCTAAATCTTTGCAATCCTCCACCATTACACTTAATTTACCTTTAATTTTTTTTATTTATTGTATTAGTGTGTCTTTTTATGTCCGATTATTTTTATGTTTTTTTTTTTTGTGTTTTGTCACTTTTTGTATTTTTGTTTATTTTTGACTTATTTCTTTCTTCCTTTTCCTCCTGTTCCTTTTCTCCTCCTCTTCACCCTGACCTACCAAGCACCATAGAAGGGCAGGGCAGAAGCGGCTGCCTACTTTTGGGTGGCGCCACCATCAAGGGGTGCAGCCTCGGCCGATCTTTAGTGAGGTGGTATAAAAATAATTGTGCACCTCCCCTCCATGCTGGCAGCAGGCCTGGGAGCGGTTACCCCCTGCAGGGTTGTCAGGAGCGTTGGGCTAGGGTGCGCCAGTTGGTATGGGCTGCCACCCAGGTCCAGCGTCCCACTCAGCAGCTGACACGCCGTATTTGTATTGGTTAAATGGCTGGATGGGTGAAAGGAATATTGAAAGAAAGGGTGGATAGTGTGGGCACTGAATGGATGGATAAGGGATTGTGACATTGGGTGGAAGACTAGATGAAAGAAAGTAAAGCTTAAATCATGGTGGCTATGCATGTATATAGGGGAAGAATGAAAGGACGATAATTGGATGAATGAAGACGGGAGCTCTTATTCTGTAGGGAGATCAGTGATGCCCCTCTTTTCATCTATAACAAAAGCTCTACCAACCTGCCTAATCCATCTGTCTTACTCTGCAGTTGAGTAAGTCACTTTTCTTTACTTTCCTTACTGCCCAGCAAATCAATTTATTGGAAAGTATTTGTGATGGTGGGCAAGACCAGTGAGTAAAGTGAGACTAGTAAGTGTTTGATTTGATTTCATGTTTTGCAGACTTGATGTGCTGAAAAGCATTCTGACCTCGGCGGTAAAAGGCGCTTACCGCCGGTCAGAAGACTGCCATAACACCGCCGCAGTCGCGGTAAACTGCCACGGTCATTCTGACCCGCAAGTGGCAAACCGCCAAAAACCCGACATCAACAAAAGTCCGCCACACCAATGGCCAGCGAAAAACTAGCGATGACCAAACCTCCACCGTCACGCCAACAGAAATACGCCCATGCCATTCCGACCCACAAATCCCTGCAGCGGTCTTTCAACCACGGTATTCCATTGGCGGTACACACCGCTGCGGTCAAAATACACACACCTTTACAAAACACTACCACATTGGACAATTCAAAATACACACACCTGAGACACATACACACACCACTCCCACACACCCATTACAATATAAAACACCCACCCACATCACCCACAAACCCTTACGACCACAATTGCGACTGAAGGCCAGAGAGAGACAGCACAGAATAGAGTTGACCATCACACAGAGGCAAATCACTACATCACCCACACAATATCCACGCACAAAACACCACACACCAACACACTCACCACACTCTACAACACATACCCCACCCCACACCTCATCCACACCACCCCATGGCACCCCAAAGACACCCCAGGTTCTCTGACGCAGAACTCAGGGTCATGGTGGAGGAAATAGTTCGGGTAGAGCCCCAGCTCTTCGGGACACGGGGGCAGCACACCACCATTTCCAGGAAGATGGAGCTATGGCAAAGAATAGTGGACAGGGTCAACGCTGTGGGACAGCATCCACAGAATCGGGACGATATCAGGAAGCGGTGGAACGACCTACGGGGGAAGGTGCGTTCCATGGTATCAAGGCACAACATGGCGGTGCAGAAGACTGGCGGTGGACCCCCACCTACTCCCCCAGAATTTACAGCATGGGAGGAGCAAGTCTTGCACATCCTGCATCCTGAGGGCCTCGCAGGAGTAGGCGGAAGAATGGACTCTGGTAAGTCAAATCTTCACTACTTCATTCCCCCCACCCCACCTGCATGCCAAATCATACCCCCACCCTCACCCCCACCCCCATCACACCAACTCCTTGCAAATGGCTCACCATCACAAACCACCCATCCCAACACCTAGCCCTGCATGCGTCCACAAAGCATGGACACCCATCACCAAAGCATGCCCACTGCACATACCCATCTCCCCCACAAGCCACCGTCACAACAGCCCCCACAAGGGAATGCCAGCACTGGGGTACACGGCCACCCACCCATTGCACACTATGGCACACACAGAAGCAATAACCATACTCTTATACCCCTGCAGGACCCGAACGCCACC
The DNA here is from genome assembly GCF_031143425.1 of Pleurodeles waltl. Classification (NCBI taxonomy): domain Eukaryota; kingdom Metazoa; phylum Chordata; class Amphibia; order Caudata; family Salamandridae; genus Pleurodeles; species Pleurodeles waltl. The sequence continues at coordinate 764,747,883 of NC_090450.1, forward strand.
ACACCGCCCAGGAGGGTCCAGAAATGTCCATCCCACCCCCAGAGGAGGCCCCCAGTGATGACAGCAGCTCTGTCTCCCTGGACCCAGATGACCAGCCCTGCCCATCGGGGACCTCGGGACAGTCGGTTCCCCTCAGACAGCCACAGGCTACAGCAGACCTAACCCCCTCTGGGAACACCAGCACAGCTCCCACGCAGCGGGCCCATGCCTCTGTCTCCAGGACACGTCAATCAGCGGTGTGTCCACCACTACAGGGCACCCAGGTTGACCCACCACCCCAACAACAACAGGGACCTGGGGGCAGTGGTAGTGGGCAAACGGTCCAGGGGACAGAGGCCCAGGGAAACAGGGGAACTGGGAGGGCTGCTGTGCGACAGGGGGGGGACAGGCCCAGGGATCCCACTCTCCAAGAGGCCCTCTCCTCCATCATGGGAGCATACCACCGCTCCCAGGAGACGATGGCTACGGTACTGGCCAGGTTCCAGGAGATCCAGGTACTGCAGGAGGAACAGTACATGGGGTTCACGAAAGAACTGAGAAACATTAGTTCCGCAATTGGGACCATCGTCATGGCTCTTAACCAGATAGTCACCACATTGCGGGACCATGTGGCACCACAAAGGGCCCCTGTCACTAGCATGGACCAGGAACAGCCTACCACCTCCGCCGGCGCTAGTGGACAGGAGGCCCCCACACAACGACAGGCCACCAGAACCCCACCTCCTGCAGAAGAAGAACCATCCCGCAAGCGGGGCCTGAGATCTCAGAAGAAGACAGAGTAGGATGCCAAGACCCCCGCCAGCAAAGGATACCCCCTGATGTCATCCCACTCTCCCACATTGTCACTCTGTCCAACCTTAAACTGCCCCTGCTCCATCCTTCCAAGGGCAAATGGACAATGCACCTGTGAGACTGAAAACTGGACTCTGCCATGGACATTACTCCACCATCACCCATCACCGTTTTTCAACCATGTCCCTAAATTTAGCACTTTAATAAAATCACTTATTGCACTAAAAATATCTGGAGTCTACTTGTGTTTTGAACAAATGTATTAGACATAACTGTGCCAAAATGTTCAGTTACATTGTGATGACAACATACCACTGTCACACAGCTGTAGTCCATGGGCAAACAAAGCAGAGGTCACGAAGTGGGGCACACATCTCTGAAAACGGAAGGGAAAGTCACAACTCAGTAAACAGAAACTGGGGGGAAACACAGACAGTAGAGAGGCAGTAGACTGTAAGTACATGTAAAATGGCGGTGTTGATTCGTACCTGTGTGCTACTGAAAATACTGTTGTATCACTGTGTCCCTGTTGTCTGTGTCGTCCCCGTCGTCTTCCTCCTCTTCACTCTCCACAGGCTCCACAGCTGCTACAACACCACCATCTGGACCATCCTCCTGCAGGAAAGGCACCTGGCGTCGCAAAGCCAGGTTGTGAAGCATACAGCAGGCCACGATGATATGGCACACCTTCTTCGGTGAGTACATTAGGGATCCACCTGTCATATGCAGGCACCTAAACCTGGCCTTCAGGAGGCCGAAGGTCCGCTCGATCACCCTCCTAGTACGCCCATGGGCCTCATTGTACCGTTCCTCTGCCCTGGTCTGGGGATTCCTCACTGGGGTCAGTAGCCACGACAGGTTGGGGTAACCAGAGTCACCAATTAGCCACACACGGTGTCTATGTAGCTGTTCCATCACATAAGGGATGCTGCTATTTCGCATGATGTACGCGTCATGCACTGACCCAGGGAACTTGGCATTTACATGGGAGATGTACTGGTCAGCCAAACAGACCACCTGGACATTCATGGAATGATAACTTTTTCTGTTCCTGTACACCTGCTCACTTTCACTGGGGGGGAACCAAAGCCACATGTGTCCCATCAATGGCACCAATGATGTTGGGAATATGTCCAAGGGCATAGAAATCACCCTTCACTGTAGCCAAATCGCCCACCTCAGGGAAAACAATGAAGCTCTGCATGTATTTCATCAGGGCAGACAACACTCTGGACAAAACCTTAGAAAACATAGGCTGAGACATCCCTGATGATATGGCCACTGTTGTTTGGAATGATCCACTTGCCAAAAAATGGAGTACTGACAGCACCTGCACCAGAGGGGGAATCCCTGTGGGTTGGCGAATGGGTGACATCAGGTCTGGCTCCAGCTGGGCACACAGTTCCTGTATAGTGGCTCGGTCAAGTCTGTATGTCAGTATGACATGTCTTTCTTCCATTGTCGACAGGTCCACCAGCGGTCTGTACACGGGAACATTCCTCCATCTCCTCGCAAGTCCCAGCGGACGGTGCCTAGGAAGGACAACATGGAGCACAGAGTCAAGCAAACCACAGGTACGTAACCACAGCTTGCACAGAACACGATTCGCTATGCATTGAATGGCTTGTATGAGTGGCAATGCAAGGCCAAGCCCTGTGTGACGCAGTAGAAAATAAGCCATGTGGGCCCTTGAAATGGCGGCTGCCTGACCTGTGAAGTGTGACAATGGGATGTGAGGTCAATGCGCTGGCGTGGCACACCGTGGCGGTAGGCGGTCGAAGACTGCGGCGCAAAGCAGCATTGGTTAACATTGAACCCTATGGGTCTCAGGAGCCAATGACGATGTGCGCCGGCGGTCGCGGTACGCACCGCCGCGGTACGCACCACCGCGGGCGTGGCCGCCATTTTCTATCTGCTTAATCACTCGAGAGCTGATCATCCACAGGAGAGGACCTATACTGCAAGTGCTGCTGTGACCTCGGTCTGGAAGAGACAATGGCTGCTGCGACTGGGGAAAGGGCCCCTGCCTTCACATCTGAGGAATTGGAGAAACTTGTTGATGGGGTCCTCCCCCAGTATGCGCTACTCTACGGTCCTCCAGACCAACAGGTTAGTACACTGGGAGCATGCTTTGTGGGCAATGCCTGGGTTGAGTGGGGTGAATGAACGATGGTGCGGAGGGGAGCGTATGAGGCATGCATCAAACGACAGATGAGAGCATGTGCCACATGGCAAGGGTGGGGATGGGGTGACACTCACATCGAGCATGCAGAAAATGATGATATTGTATTTTCACTCCCTGTACGTGTCACATAGGTCAGCGCCAATCAGAAAGTCGACCTTTGGCGTGCCATCGCCAAGGATGTCCGGACCTTGGGGGTCCACAACAGACGGGGCACCCACTGCCGCAAGAGGTGGGAGGACATCCGCCACGGGAGCAGAAAGACCACGGAGGCTCTGCTGGGGATGTCCTCCCAATGTAGGAGGGGTGGCTCCCGTCAATTGACCCCCCTGATGTCTCGGATCCTGGCGGTGGCCTAACCAGATTTGGATGGGCGCGTGAGGACATCACAGCAGACACAAGGGGTGAGTACACTCTCATTCTGCTGACTATGCGCGCAGTGGAGGTGTCTGGGTGGGGGAGGAGGGCTGTGGGTATCCCTAGACCAGGGCGATTTCTGTAGGCTAGGCCCCTTCATAAGGCATGGCCCTGTGCCCCCGCCCCCCACCTCTGTAGGGTTCCAAGTACAGCTATCCATGGCCCTGTGTCACCTATGTGTGCAGTTGTCGTCCATAGGCTTGTAGGCCAAGTCCCAATGATTGAGTAGTGTACCCCAAGTGCGCGGCGTAGTGCAGGGGGCTTCTGTGTCTGTCCTCTCCGCCAACTGTGGTGCCAATGCATGCACTCAACATGTCTTTATTTCCCCCCCCCCTTTTTTGGTCTGCTCTTCCTGTTCATGTGTGCATTAGCATCATCTGGCGGAGGAGAAGTGGCATTGGAGCACGAGGGAGCTGCATCTCACATGGCCCCAGAGGGCCATGCAACGGACTCTGATTTCACCAGTGAGACGGAGGGCGAGGGGGGCTCCACAACGGGGACACGTGGAGACATCAGCGACACCGACAGGTCCTCGGAAGGGAGCTCCCTTGTGGTGGCGGCAACATCCGTGCCCACCGCAACAACAGGTACAGCCGCCACCCAGCGCGCCAGCTCCGCCCTCCCAGCAGCCCCTCAGCGTTCGCCCCGTGCCCGCTCGCACACCAAGGCGGGCATCTCCTTCGCCCCAGGCACCTCAGGCCCTGCCCCAGTTACCCCTGCTGCCCTCAGTGAGGAGGTCATTGACCTCCTCCGGACGCTCATTGTTGGGCAGTCTACCCTTTTGAATGCCATCCAGGGGGTGGAAAGGGAGGTGCATCCGAGCAATGCATACCTGGAGGGCATTCATTCGGGTCAGGCTGCCCATCAACGATCGTTCAACGCTCTGGCCTCAGCACTGACGGCAGCCATTGCCCCTGTCTCCTGCCTCCCTCCTCCAACTCCCTCCACCCAGTCCCACTCCCCTGTTCCTCTGCCTATCCCAGACACACCTACAGACCAGCCTGCACACACCTCAACACCCAAGGTCAGCTCATCCAAACATAAGCACCACACATCACAGAAGCATTCACACAAGCAACATCCACATGCAGACATGCCAACAGCCACTGCCTCCTCTGTGTCCCCCTCCTCCGCGTCTCCCTCCTCCCTCCCTGTGACGTCCCAACTCACACTTGCATGCACCACTTCATCAGCCACTGCGTCCATCACCAGCACACCCACCAGAACACTCCGCACACATGCAGTCACCACCCCCACTGCCATTTACACGTCCCCTGTGTCCTCTCCCAGTGTGTCTGTCACCCCCTCTTCCAAACCACACAAACGCAGGCAGCCACCCACCCAACAGCCATCCACCTCACGACAGCCTCCTTCACAAGCACCTGCACCCAAAGACAGCACACTTGACTGTCCTACAAGCACATCCTCTTCCTCCACTCCCATACCCACTGCACCTACCCTTCCCATTGCTCCTAAAAAGTTTTTCCTCTCCAAAATTAACCTCTTTCCATCACCTGACCCACCCCCTCCATCTCGTAAAAGTCCAATCTGCACCTCAGCCACCACAACCCCTGGACCTACACGGACCATAGTCCAGGGATATTGGAGTCCCCCACCTTCGAGGGCAGCTACATCGGCCAGCAGCAAAGGGACAGCCATCCCACCCCCTGGGAAAAGATCGAAAAAAGTCAAGGGCCGGCGCGAGAGGACAGAGACGGCAGCCTCCACAGGCACCACCCTGGCACCGTCAGGGAGTGGGGTGCCACCTGGCACATCTCCAAAGGGAGGCAAGGGCCACAGAGGATCAGGCAAGGATGGCAAGGGCAGCACGGGCGACAAGTCCCACCAGCCCCATTCCGGGGGTGAAGGAGGACACCCACGGGCACGGGACACCAGCACAGGAGGGCCCAGCTAGCGAGAAGTCGGATGGCGAGTGAACACTATATATTGGCCGGATCTGGTGCCCTGCAGACACATGTGAAGAACAGCAGAACAGGGCCCCGCCGTCTCAAGAACCGCTGAACAGGGCCCTTCAAGACAAGCACCGCTGAACAGGGCCCTTCAAGACAAGCACCGCTGAACAGGGCCCTTCAATACAAGCACCGCTGAACAGGGCCCTTCAAGACCAGCACCGCTCCGCTGGGCCCTTCAACTCAAGCACCGCTCCGCTGGGCACCGCTGTCTCTGCACCACTCCGCTGGGCCCTTCATCTCAAGCACCGCTCCGCTGGGCACCGCCATCTCTGCACCGCTCCGCTGGGCCCTTCATCTCAAGCACCGCTCCTCTGGGCCCTTCATCTCAAGCACCGCTCCGCTGGGCCCTCATCTCAAGCACCGCTCCGCTGGGCACCGCCGTCTCTGCACCGCTCCGCTGGGCCCTTCATCTCAAGCACCGCTCCGCTGGGCCCTTCAACTCAAGCACCGCTCCGCTGGGCACCGCCGTCTCTGCAACGCTCCGCTGGGCCCTTCATCTCAAGCACCGCTCCGCTGGGCCCTTCATCTCAAGCACCGCTCCGCTGGGCCCTTCAACTCAAGCACCGCTCCGCTGGGCACCGACGTCTCTGCACCGCTCCACTGGGCCCTTCATCTCAAGCACCGCTCCGCTGGGCACCGCCGTCTCTGCAGCGCTCCGCTGGGCCCTTCATCTCAAGCACCGCTGACACATTGGCAGAAGGGGCAGGCCCGGATCAGTGTCGGACAGGGCTGCACGATACACTCTGGGCACCAAGAGTCCTCCAGTACCGCTGGAGTCTGTCATCCACTTGAGAGACTGTGGCTTTGCACTCCCCAGGATGGCACAGTGGGCAAGCCACCCACTGTAGAGACTTGAGAGACTGTGGCTTTGCACTCCCCAGGATGGCACAGTGGGCAAGCCACCCACTGTAGATACTTGAGAGACTGTGGCTTTGCACTCCCCAGGATTGAACAGTGGCCGTGGAGGCCCCTTGTGGATCTGGCGTCGTGGACTCATGTGGCTGAGGTGCCCCCCCTTCCCTTCCCCCTGAGGTGCCTGTAGTTTTCCTATCTGATGCCCCTGCAGTGTTCTTTCCAATGGATTCGGGTCTCATGTGTAGGCTTTGCCCATGTGTTGAGGACCATTGGCCCACCTACAATGACAGAAAGCCAATTCTGACGGGACAATATACATATGTGTATATAGTTATGGGATGTTCGACTTACTTATTTACTTAGCCTTACAATATATTTGTATTACAATAACATATTATTTTGTCTTTGCATTCTTCTGGGGGGTTTGGGGGGTGTCACTCTGAGTTGTTGCTCTGCATTGGTGTGTAGGTAGTTGGGGGGGGGGTCGCATATGTGTGTGCCCGTAATCTTTTCTCATCCCCCCTCCCGTGTGTCGTAGGTGCAGTACTCACCGTTGTCTTCTGCGCCGGCGTTCGTGCTCCTGGCAGACGAGCAGGTAGACAATTGCTGGTAGGATGTGTAGTTCTGGTTCCATGCTGTCCAGATTCCTCGTGGAGTGTGTAGAGGTGAGCGTTTTCCCGTTCGTAGTCTGTTTCCGCCGTGTTTTTATCAGTGGGGCTCCCGCCCCGGAAAAGGTGGCGGATTGGTGAGTTGTGATAGGGTGGGCGGTACATTGTCTGCCGCCTGTCTGTTGGCGGTGACCGCCGCGCTGCTTGTCTGTACCGCCGTGGCGGTCGGAGTGTTAAAGTGGCGGTCTGTGTTGGCGGTTCCCGCCAGGGTCGGAATTCCATTTTTTTGGCCTCCTGCCTGTTTTCGGGTTGGCCGCCGCTTTAACACCGACAGCCAGGGTTGGAATGACCCCCTATGTGCCTCCCCGCAGAACAAGAATGAGGCGCCACAGGCTGATTACCGACCCGCAGAGTAACACTGTGACTCCCCTAATCATAATCACATCAAATCCCAATTTCCCAGAGGACCAGAAATGTAATGCTAGTATGCCACCCACTATCTATCATTTGAAGAAGTGTTTGTTCAGAGCATTGTTCACAATTTTTTTTTTTTTTATTGTTTTTTTCTCAATAGAGCTGCTGATGCTGAACAACCACTAACCAAGCAGGAGATAGCTGGCAGTCTGCAGCAGCAGAGGCTGGGGAACACCCAGGCAGAATATCAGCAGCTGGTATTCTTGGAGGAGGAAGAGGCTGAAATAGCTGCCTTGGACCCAGAACCCAGCAGGGCAGCATGCCAGCCACCAGCCTCACGGGCAGTACATCGCCAGCACCACCATCATTACCCGCAGTCAGCGTCCCTAACTGCACATGCTCCTACAGCCTCTTGCTGCAACATGGCATTGCTCAGATGTATCCTACCGCAGATGGACCGGATGGTGAGGAGGCTAACCAGCATTGAGCAGAGCCTGGACAAGCTCCTAACCCATATTGACAGTGCCCTCTTTCAAGCCCTTTTTTTTTTGTTTTGGTAGGAGGGACTTATTGTGGGTGATGAGGGTGGGGAGGTATTTGGGCTTGACTTTGGACTTTCATTGAGCTTTTTGGGGCGTGGCCGGGCCACGAAGAAAGATGGCCGCCTAAACAGTGAGCTCTGGGCTGTGGTGATCCCGGGGAGGCGATGGAGGTGCGGAGACCGCCAGAATGACCATCCCACCTGGCACCGACCCCTTATGCCGCCGCTGTGCTCCTGATTCGAGCTCGGAGGGTCCGCAGTCGTGAGTCTGTGGTCCCACGGCTCGCCTCGGTGGAGGAGGCCTGCCCGGGGGGCGGAGTCGCGTTGCTCCGACGCTGCGGCCGGCACGCCGGCGGCGGCGAGGATTGACAGGTCGGGCCTCAGCGACCCTTCCGATAGTCTGGATTACCGGTCCTCGGCAGGGGGACCCACTGGAGAGCTGGGGGACCCACAACACGTGACGGGGATAGAGGCCCTGCTGGAGGGGCAGAGCCGTGCCCTCGGAACCCGAGGCGGAGCGGCCTCACCGACATAGAAACAACTGGCCTCACAGGTATGGCTCCCTGCTCCACAGCGCTAGCTGGAGACGCCGTGCCACCCTGCCAGGAACCCTCCACCGGGCCATCGCGTTTCTCCCCCCTCCTCCCCGTGTAAAAAAAAAAACCAAAGACAAAGAACAGGAGGAGAAAGAGGAGGGGGGAGAATGGAATGGAATGGAGGGAAAGAAGGACAGGAGAAAGAAAGAGAAATGAGGGAGGGATAGTAAGCAGCCGGCATCCGGAGAGAGGCAGACACCCTGCATCCCTCTCTACACAGGACAAGTGGGAGGGAGCCAAGGAAGGGGAGAGGTAAAAAAAAAACTGAAAAAAGAAAAGAGGAAAAAAACGAAGAGAAACAAAAAATAAATAACGATAACACAGACCAATAATGAAGGAAAAAAGAGAAGAAAAGACAAACAAACAAAACAAAAAAGGAAACCAATCGAGGGGAAGAAGATTCAAGCAAGAACAACGAGGCAGGCTTCACTACCATCTACCTCCTCCCTTCCTCCCAGGATGCTCAGGCACAGGAGCAGGGACAAACGCCCCTGCCGTAGCCCACAGGTACCAGTGGGACACTAGCGACTACAGGAGGAGTGTCCAGGAATACATGCCGTCAGCCACGATGGACTGCTGGCAAAAAAACATGAAGAAGGACTTGCCTACCCCCTCCCTCAATGCCCCCCGCAACTCACCTTAATTGAAGGAGTGCCCTACATTGACTTCTTCCAATGACGGCAAATAGTGGATACAGCTTCATCAAAACTCTGGACCACAACAGGCCCCACACCTGTTCCACCACTTCGTGCCCTCATCGTTATAACTTCCCTCCCTGCCTGATGACAACGGTGGATTGCCACACCTCGCAGCAGCCACTGGATCGGTACAAATAAAGGGGGGAAAAGGAAAGAGGAGAAAAGCAAACAGACGGAAAACAGATAACATAAAAGGGGACGGAACAGAAACGGGAACCGGCTGACTCGGAAACCTTTACCCCCAATGGGCCCCGAGGAAGGTCTGGGTTCCAACTCGGTAGTCCCTGCGGACCATCAAGGCGATGCCCGGTAGCAAACCGAACAATAAACCCGCTAGCAAACCGGCACGGCAACTACTATTCTCTGAAGCGCTCCACCATAAACGCCCAACTCCTATAACAACAGGCCCTCACGCATCACCACCCCCAACCGAGCCCATCACGATGTCTGACAAGGAACAATCCACAACCATGGAACAGATATTACAGGAGATCGCCGTTGTCAGATGCCAAATAGAGGGAATGGATGCTTCTATAACCTCACTAACGCTGGAGACCAAATCCATGCGTTCAGACATTGCAGGCTTCCAATCCAGGGTGACAGGACTGGAATAACGCATGGGATCACTGGAAACGCATGCAGCTGGGTCCCAGGACAGAGACCAAGATCTCCTCTACCTCAGGAGTAAACTAACGGATATGGAGGACAGAAGCCGAAGAGACAACATCCGCTTACATGGGATTCCGGAAAATGAAGAAGGCATAGATATACAGGCCTTCCTGGGCTCTACCCTTCCTAAACTGATCTCAATGGATTTCGATCTGCCGTTGGAATTCCAATGGGCGCACAGAGTAGGCCCGAAACGCTCCAACAAGTCCTCAAGCCTCGACCGATTATCGCATGCCTACTACGCCATAATCAAACCCGTAAATTACTCCAAGCGGCGTGTAGCCACGGAGCTTTCTGGATAGACCAGCATAACATACAAATAACTGCTGACTTTTCCAAAGAGGTCAATGAACGTAGAAAGGCCTTTCTAGCCCTAAGACCCCAGCTTCGCCAACTGGAGATGAAATATGGCCTTTTTGACCCCGCAAAATCAGCCTATGGATTCTACCAGCACAAGCCGCCCGCAAGATAGATAGAAACTTCAGGGGATGATGAAGGTAACGGAACCTCCCCCCCAGGAATGGAGAAAGCAAGTACGACCCTATATGACGCTGACACCTGTCAAAGAGGCAGGGACATGGAGAGACTAGCTAGATCACACGATGACAGGGGCCAGGTCTTACATGCCGTGGCAGTCCACACTCAGAAAGAGAAAAATCCTGCTCCCCTTTAAAACCAACAACTGTATCCCCCTGAGATGGCGACTCAATACAGTGCATATGGGAGACATTTGCAAGAACACTGAAACGCACCGGCTGACAACCCCATGGATGAGTACATATTTGGATCTTATATCTGTGTCTTTTTCACAGCTGTTTATAGTCGTTGGTGTCATTGTTAATAATAGGCGGTTAATATACCCAGGTTCTCCACAAAGTAATATAAGGCCTTATAATGTGACAATATAATGTAAATTGTTTCTAGTATAAGAAAGGGTACACATATTAGTGCCCGGACTATACCTCACTGACTCCTACAGGCTACATAAGAGTCAAGGCCTAGCTTTATAATGGCGTTACCAAACACCAATTAAACAAACTGACATGCCATTACCGGACTACAGAATACCCTGCAGTAGCAAACAATACAACACAAGCTAAACCTGACCTAACACGTAATCCATATGGTAATACCTACAGCAGAGCTAGTTAACCCCCATCACTCACCCAGGGGCCAAAATCAAATTAAATTAAACTAAACTATACTCTGCGACACAAAACCTAATGCATATGTGTGCCCTCTATAATGCAATGCTGCAAACCGCTGTATTATAACATAAATTATTAATAGCCCATACTGAGCACACCTACTCGTATCCAGACTAGTTACTGCTGACATCTGTAACCCCCAGACGGGACAGGGCTCTGTCCGATCACGACTGTATCACATGTTTAGCTCACAAACTGCCATTACCTGAATGTACTCTACTTTATAGTATTATGATGTAATAATATGATACAAGGTATATACAGCGAAGTAAGAAACATACACCGCCTACGCATAGACCAGGATTCGTCAGTTATCATTATTTACTCTACGATAAGGCTTCTGGCACACAGTTTAATAGACGATAAGGCAGGACGGCTCCTAGCAGCACAGCTTCGACAGAGAGAGGCTGCCTCTGCTATCCCGGCCATAACGTCCTCCTCTGGAGCGGTTCTGTACCGCCCGCAAAAAATTGTGAACAAATTTGCCACGTATTACGGACATCTCTATACCCCTGAAATAGCGACTGACCACGTACAGACAGAGGCATTCCTTAACGCGGCCAACCTACCTTGTCTGTCGGAGGCAGGCTGAGTTCTCCTAGAAGGCGATATAAGCAGGGAAGAAGTAACGCAAGTTGTCGCAAACCTCCCCTATTATAAATCTCCGGGAGAGGAAGGATTCCCTGTGGAATTTTATAGATGCGCTGGGGAAGAGGCAGTCACTGCAGTGCACGAGGCACTTACGGAAGCATGTCAGGAAGGCGCCTTGGGTGCTCTGTCAACAGGGCCATGATTGTCGTTCTAGCTAAGCCAGGGAGGGACCCCCTACTCTGTGGCAGTTATTGTCCCATCTCCCTCCTGAACGGAGATGTTAGACTCCTAGCCAGCATCTTAGCAGCACGTCTACGTAAAGTGATACCATCCTTGAATCATAATACCCAGGTGGGGTTTGTACCGGGTCGCACCTCCAGAAATCATATGCATACCCTCTGTCATACCTTACTGGAATCACTACAACTACCAGAGGAAGCCCTAGCTCTATCTCTATATGCGGAGAAAGCATTTGACCGTATCGAATGGCCCTATCTGTTTACTACCATGAAGCACTTCGGCCTCGGAGAACAATTCATTTCCAAAGTCCGATTATTGTATGATCATCCCACGGCACAAGTTAATTGCGGGGGCTTTCTATCAGACCCATTCCCCATTGGAAGAGGCACCCGCCAGGGTTGCCCCCTGTCACCGCTTCTATTTCTGCTGGCAATGGAACCTTTGGCAGCTACCATACGGAACTCCCAACAGATAAAAGGTATCCCTTTAACAGGGGGCTCATCCAAAATCTATCTCTACGCAGATGACATCCTATTAACCTTATCCGACCTCGAAAGCTCCCTGCCAAAACTACTCTCTATCATAGAGGGCTTGGCACCCTTATCCGGATATCAGGTAAACTGGGAAAAGAGCGAAGCGCTACCACTATCCCGCGTAACGACGAGAGCTGCAATCCATGGCCTCCCATTTAAATGGACCCCGACTCGCCTTAAATATTTAGGATCGTTTATCAATCGAGGCCTGGAAAACATGGTCAGGGACAACCTCGACCCTCTTATATACTGAATGAAACAGGACTTCGCCAAGTGGTCACTACTGGGCCTATCCATGTGGGGCAGGACGCAGGCGGTTAGGATGGTCACCCTCCCGCGCTACACACACACACTAGGCATGCTCCCTCTACAGATACCTCTCTCCTCGCCCCGCATGATTGACGCATCAATAAGGATCTTTGTCTGGGGCTCCATACGCCCAAGGCTGAAACCTGCAACAATATTGTCACGACGACCCTATGGAGGCTTAGGCCTACCCTCAGTAGAACAATACTTATAAGCCTTACAATTATCATAGCTAGCGTACACACTCCCAGATACCCCGGACCCTCCGCAATGGGTAACCACGGAGAAACTCCTAAGAGGTCAGCATACAGAGATAGGAGGGATATACACTGATCACCCCCACTTGCCTAACCCCATCCTTGTGGCCACAAACACAGCCTGGCACGGAGCCCACCGCTTACTTGGCACACACCTTTTCTTGCACGCCCAGGCCCCCATAGCAGGGAATAAAAGCATAAAAATAGGAATAAACCTCCTCAGATGGCCCCAATGGAACGAACCTGATATCCATAACATATCTCAAATCATAGAAGGTGATAGCTTCCGAACCTTCGCCTCCCTTCAGGAAGAGTTCGGCATCCACAATAACCAAGGGTGGTGATACATGCAGCTTAAGCATTGCATGCGCAGAGCCCTAGGAACCCCCCCGTGGACGCTCAAAGCCTCACCCATTGTCACTTATCTCCAGAAGTGGGGCTGACACAGAAGCGTTATGGCTGGTCTATACGCAGAGCTAACAAACCATCTTTACTCGCAGCCTCTTCTCGAAGGACTGCACTTAAAATGGCAGGACCAACTTGAGATCACCTATACTGAAGAAGAATGGTCAGACATAATAGAAGCCCTTGACAGGGGAGTCCGCGAAGCCCGCCTGAAATTTTGTCTATTTAAAGTCCTCCAAGAATGGTATTGGACTCCTATAAAACTTTTTAGGGCAGGATTGATGCCACATGCGAAATGCTGGCGATGTGCAGACCTCCATTGTGACTTACTCCACATCCTTTGTCATTCCCCAACGGTACAACCCTTATAGGAAGCCGTGCGCCATACTCTGATAGACTCTATACAGATACCAAACCCTACCCCGCCATCACTCATTCTTTTACATGATATGTGCCCGTACCCCTCCCTATCACGAGCCCATAAACGGTTACTCCATACGGCAATCGCCACAGCCAAAATCTGCATACTCCGACACTGGAGGTCCAGTATTGCCTCCACTCCAACAGAATGAATGACAGCCATGTTTCAAACTGCCACCAACGAGCGAGTAATTCACAACTTGCAGGATCAAGCGGCGCTATTCACGCAAGTTTGGAGCCCCTTCCTGACAAGATCATGAGGCAGCTGGTGGACGGTCAGCGGACGGCAGTCATCACCTCAGAACCCTCCCCCTTCCTCACTCATCCTTCCCCCATTTGTCTCCCCCGCCCCTCCTTTCTTTCCTTTTTCCCTCACCCCCCTAGGCCATCTGCCCTGGTAAATGTCCTAAACCCCGGGCAGATTAAACATATTTATTTCTCCTTCTCTTCCTACCCGATCAGTGTCTGACCATTTAATCCACATAAGAAGGACCCGACCCCCCAAAAAAACATTCTAACCTATATATTTCTACGGATATCCCCCTAATCACTCCTTTCCTGGAGCTATTTTTCCCCAAGCACTGGAACCTCTACCTCATATCATAACCATTTCGGCACATATACCATACTATTTAATCCTACATGACAACCCACATCAGACAGTGAATAATCGGACTACTCACTTCAGCCTTTACATTCTGGCTCCAAGGCTTCCCGCCCCTCCATTTATTTATCTCTCCCACCTCCCTTTCCCCCTTTTAGTTCATATGATCTCCCTCTTCCCCTCCATCCCCATGATCAACCTTTTTTTTCGTTTTCTATTCTCTCTTTCAATCCCTCCCCTAATTATTTACCCATAACCCTTCAACCTATTATTCAGAATACTTGTTAGATTGCATATGTCTATATATCTACTGTGAAATTATCCGTCGTGAAGAAATGCTCTGAAGATATATTTCTATATACTCTGTACCACCCTATATTCTTTATAAACAATTCAACAACAAAAAAAAGAGTAGCCTGTTATTTAATCTGCTCAAAAGTGTATGTCATTTACTTGGACTCTTTCTTTATTGTCCTCTGCAACAATATATTGACCACTGGGGGATGATTGCCCTTGCCTCTTTTGCCTACTAAAAACCCAGTACTCACAGACATCTTGTTCAATAGGAGTTAGTTACTAACTAAACAAATTAACTTCAATCCATAGTTCTTTCTGAATGGATGAAGCAAGGGAGTCTTCTTACTGCAGGTTTTTTCATAAGGTGGCATCTTAAGAGAGTTGTAGGGGTAGTAGTAGCAGGCTAGCACGCTAACGAGGAAGACAGAAGGTGGCACTCCCATCTATGCAAAATCCAACTGCAAGACTAATTAAAGGGTTATCCATCACTGCCAACTAGATTGAAAGAGAACAGTGAGTTTATGGGCATAATTTTAGAAAGACTGAGAGCAGAATACCACAATGACAGCATTAGACACACAACAAAGAAGACCATACAATAATAAAACCAAGCAATATCAATTTCATCTGTGCAGTGATAGGGAGCTTTAAAACTAAACTTAGGAAATTAAATCATAGAGTCAGGAGAAGTGGGCTCAGACTCAAGAGTGTCTGGACCAGGCTAAGCGTTTACGGAACACATATACAAGGCATGAATGATGATGTTGATGGGGCTGGTGTGGAATCTTGCTCAGGTAATAGAAGGTAGGAGGTCCTGCAGTGAGTTGGTCCTGCTTTCACCACATCCGCCACAGCAAGTGTGTGATTCATTTATGGTGTAAAATTAGGTCACACCGCAATAAATCACACAACCCGGGGCAAGAGGGTTAGGGGCTTAATGAATGGATGGGAAATGGGATTTGGGGAAAGGAGTAACAAAAACAGACACTACACAAAAGATACTGCAACAATATTAATTGTGGCGCTTAGTAGCACAACATTATCAATTTGTTGTGGAAGGAAGCAAAGGGATAAGTATGACACAGTTCAGTGAATTAATTGGAAACCGCCCTTCTGCCCCAGAGTGACCCCAGATAGTATATCCTAGGGGTTATGTCCTCTAGTTTTGAAATAAGGAATATTGAATTCAACCCACCCAGTTCTAAAAATTATGATTGTTAAAAGGAAAATGATACCTTATTGCTAAATTGTGTGATTCATCTCCATTCTTCTTGGAATGTCCGTCACTTGGGTGCCTGTCTGAACCAGTCCTATAGGTAAGCTGAAGTCTTGAGCTTTCCAAGGTTTGTTCATGCAGGAGAGGACTAGGAGAAGGCCTGTGTATTGAAAAAACAGTTGCTGTATCAAGGAGAAATGAAAGTACGGTAAGCTTCATGAGGAGTCAAGAGTATACAAAGAAGACTCAGAGGCAGAGCAACAACATAAGAGGAGTTTCATGTTTGAGCTATCAGTGTAGCAAACACATACTCAGCAGCATTTCCAAACCAACACACCTCTCTCCAGTTCACAGAGCAGAATGAGTACTAGGCCTCAGAGTCTTTGCCATCATCTTGGGTTTTCTTTGAAGTTGATAACTTTCTCTTGTTGAGGTAGTCCTGCCCTGAGTCCTTCCATCTTCCTCCTCCAGATTCAGAGTAACTCAACCCAGTCCCAAGCCGAGCAAGGTAGACCTGTAAAGTGCACTGTTGTTGACTGATAAATAGAGAAACAGAAGTGGAGTTTTTTTGTGTAGATTTGTGTTTGGTAACTAAAGTGGCTGTTTTGTTATGGGGAACCAGAAAAAAGGATTAGACCTTGCAGGTAAATTTCAGGTAAATTTCACTATTTTTAAATGGCCAATCACTTTCAGGAAACAATGATCAACCATCAGCCCCCAGACATTGCACATCATTGGAAACAAGTTTACAAGTTTGTTGAACTCCTGCCCTCACTGTCAGCCACCACATAAATCAGTCATCACTCACAAATTCACAATCAATCAGTATATCACTAATCATTAGTGTAATAGTTACTTAGTAGTTACGTCTTCCAATCCAAGAATCGTGGTTGAAGAAATTATCTCCTGTTTGTTGATATCCACACATTGGAATTAGGCATTGACATTGGCAGCCCTGCTAAGTGATGTAGAAAAATTGAATAGGCAATGGCATGTGAGGGAGGCAGCCATCATCTCTAACATCCCGAAGAATATGTGGGGGCTTTTTCAATGCACATGGGTCCAACTCCAATCTGGGCTTATATGTGACTAAGAAATCAATGGTAGGGCAGCATAAATCTGACAAAAACATAATGTTGCACTAGCATATTTCTTTTTTGCACAGAAAGAAAGAGAAAAAAAGAAGCTGAGCGAGAAATAATAAAAAAGTTCTATAGTGTCGCTGCCATACTCAATCTGGGAAGTTGGTCAGCTAACACAATTGAGTCTGCCCAATCATCCTCATCCTCCTCCTGTGGTGTTTTAGGAACAGTGTAATCAGGTAGTATAAAATTCTGGTTCATTTTGATCATGGTTAATCTGTCTGTGTTTTGAGGTGAGAGACTGGTCAGTCTCACTGTAACAACTGCACAAGCCATACTGAACACACATTCAGCAGATACACTGGCAACAGGACAAGGAAGAAACATTATTGCCAGCTTGCTTGCTGAGCGCTGGCCAGTGGTGCATCTTCCCGTATCAATACACCAATGGGTTTTGTTCCACATACACCTCTTTCGGGTCAGGCAATCCTGGAACTTCCTCTGAATGGTCATTGGTGCTGCCACCTGCTCGACCATTTTTTTCTTCACCACTACACTAGACTTAAGACCTGCCACTCAAAACCAAGTCAATGCATAGGTTGGGTCTGATTCTTCTGTTGCTGTTGTCACCGGTTTTCTTGTTGGTGGGGTTGGCAGATGTGAGATAAAACTGTCAGCTCTGGAAATGTAAGGCGCCACCTCAGAACTACAGAGTGGGACTCTAACTTCCAGCCATGCTTCTTCCAGTTCTTCTGCTTGCTCAGCATTCCATCTCTGGTATTGTGAAACATCCCCTTCAGAAAAAGCAATGATAGCGGAAATAATTTTTTTGTAGGGTGGCTCATGTAGGCTGGCACAGATGTACTCTTTGGACATGATGATATAATTTTACGGCCTTTCCTTACAAGTCAAGCAGTAGTTTAGGGTATTAACTAAGGCATGTGGTTCTGGATTTTTGTCTGCACCCCCGAATGCTAACCTTTCAGACCCCTTCTTTAGCAGCTCCTGTAGCAGATGCAATAGCATCATTGCTTTGTCAATTGTACTGTCCACCTTGCTAACTTCCAGTGTGAAAACCTCAAAAGGGATCAGCATCTGTATGAGGCAATTGACTAGGCCCCATTTGTCCGCATCCATGGTCAAAGCTTTCCCAATTACATCAACTTCTCTTTGAATGACACAGTCAGTGAACTGTTTGTACTTCTGAAAAACAGATGTAGCAACATACAATAGGTTGAATTCCAACATGTTCGCACCTCCTGTATCAGGGCCTTAACTGGTACTCTGTTATCTCACTGAATAATCAGCAACTGTTTCCTGGCTTGAAACAAATGGCTGAAATGAGTGCAGATGCATTTGCAGGTGGTAGAAATGTTGCTGATTATGTCTTCTTTTTAAGAAAGTCTTGCACAACCAGGTTGATACAGTGACCCAAACACAGGACCCTGAAATAGACACCATCTGCCATGGCCTTGACTACGTTACTGCCATTGTCCTTGGCAACAAATCCAACTCAAAGACCTCTGGGTCACAGCCATTCAGACACCTTGCTATTAAATTCCTCCAAAATATTTGCAGCTGTTTGTGATTTCTCTATATTGAACATGACTACTGTTGCATGCTGTCAAACGCTCTTTAAAATTTCTTCAGAGCGAAGACCTGTAGATAGCTTTTGCTTTACCCCTAGAAAAGACCAGTGTGTAGTGATGCACATGGAATCAGTCGACTGACAAATGGTCCACATGTCTGTTGGTAGGTGGATAGCGTGGACAACACTTTGCTGCCAAGTTTGTCCAACCAATTGCTGCACATCGTGGTGCAACACTGGAACAGCAACTTGGGCAAAATAGATCCTTCCATTTTGGGCAGAGGGCTACCACAAGCTTGAAGAATACCACTCCTTCCCCCCCCAAAAAAGGGAGGAGGTCCAGTGCTAACATTTTTGCCACCTTCCCATTTTACAAATGTGCCATTCGGTGGTTGTGGTTGTAGGTCCCCTCCTGCCTAAACATCCTAGTAAGTATAGCCTAGATTTTCTTCTTTTATGGGACCAATGATACAGGTGATTGTTTGAGATATAGGTGGTGGTAGACAATGCATGTTGTGGTGCAGTCACTATATATGCTGTGGTGTCTCCATCTGAAGCTGAGACCTCCTGTGCCATTGTGAGGTCGCTAACGTAAGTGGTTCTTGTGCACTGCTGGGGACAGCCTGCTGTGAATTAGGATGTCACTCTCTTCTTCCTTACCTTCCAACATGATTTGATCAGTTGTAGATGATCTTTCCTGATTCTCCTCACCTTCACCTCTGCGACCACATGGAGGTGTTGGGTAAGGTGCTCCTTCCACCAGACTGCATGATGTTTTTTCAAATGGGTCGTCCGGAGTCCTGTACCATAATGTGAACCTGACTTTCCTCGACGAACACTTGCATGGCAAAATGGAGCAGATGGCAATGTTATCCTCCTGTTTGCTAATCTTAAAAAAGGCCCGAACTGAGGGGGGAGTACTTTCTTGTTGGGCCACTGCCAATGCCTGAAGAAGAATTGGTTGTAAGTGGGTCTGTCGATTACCTCTCTGCAGTGAATACTTCTACTGATGTATGGGTTGGTGCAGGTCTCTGCTGGGACCGTAAAAATATAGTAGCTGGCGGCGCTACCTATGCCACATCCCTCGGAGCAGGATGGATAATAATGTTGGACTACTCTGTAAAATTTTAAATATCAAATTAAAGTACAAAGAAACACTGGTGCATCCCCAAACAAACAAACAACACCCACCACATACAATAGTGTGATTTAACAAAAACAAAGGGACATATTTATACTCTGCGCTAAATTTGCGTCAACATTTTTGACGCAGATTCAACACAAACCTAACACCATATTTATATTATAACGCCCGACCCCGCAAACGTCAAAATTCAGCAGTGTGCGTCATTTTCTGGATGCGGGAAACCACCTTGCATTAATGACATGCAAGGTAGGTGTTCCCGTCCAAAAAATGCACCAGAAGTCATTTCAATTGGGGTTGTGCATCAGAAAATGGCGCAAGTCCGGTTAGAGCCATGATTTTTTACTCTAACCTGACTTGCATAATTTTTTTGATGCACAATCCCCATTCTTCCGTATGCCTGTGCTGCCCAGTTAGAGTACTTTTTTTTACTCTAACCAGCCCGCAGCGCCGGCTAACGTCAATCCATAAATAAGGCACCTGCCTGGCGCGTTGGAATGGCGTTAGCTGGCGGTAAAGTTTTTGACGCAAACCAGCGCTGGCGATGATTTGTGTCAAAAAGTATGAATATAGGTCAAAGTCTTTATCCAAATGTAAGAGAGTGATACTTCGACCTCGAAATCCAAGTGAAAAGAGACCAGAAGATGGACGAAGCACTGTGAGGATCCTCACACCAATAGGCACAGGAAATTGGAGTCTCTGACACCCCACCTTCCTGTTTTGAAAAGAAAAGTTTCTGAATCTGAAAATTAATTGCAGGGTCCATTGGAGAAGGAAATCTAGACAAAATTATTTTTGACTAGGTTTAGTGGCACTAGAGTAGAAAATCTACTTCAGAAGTGAGTGAGCACCAAAACCCAATCTTGATAGTGTGAACAAACTCGGCTGGAGTGTGAAATTCAGGAACTTCAAACTACTCCGTGTAGCACTAAGTGCTTGAATTCTGCAAGGTCCACCTGTGGAACGGAGTTCTACGCACAGGCCTAAAAAATATTCACTTGGCCTCTATGCCTCACTACGTTGTTGTGTAAGAACAGAAAGTGAGCTCATAAGAAAATAGTTAAATTTCCTTCTAATAGTAAGTCTTTCCTAGAGCAGGTGCCATTGCCAAAGAGTGTCTAAGGTCTAGGAAGGCATACATCAATCTAGCATTCAATCATCGTATTCGTATAGTGAATTAATCACTGGAAATCACTGAAACATGTGGCGTTAAACATGTAATGTTAAGCGGGTCAATTAACATAAAGGTTGATTGACAAAAGTGTACACATCACTGAAATATTCATTTAGTGAAACACAGGGTAGCAGCAACAAAATATGCTTGTACTGGAGTGTGCATATCACTGAGGTATTTCCTGGTGAAGTCCAGTAACACTTTAGAGGCCATTTAGATGTGCACTGTACATAGCTTAGTTGGTTGTTGAGTTGCTCAGGACACAGATCAGCTGAAGATAAAGAGCTTCCCAGCTCGGTTAATAGGCATGAGCAGAAAGCTGGCAATGAACCATATCGTAAGAAGCTGCGTTGCCTGGATACACATCATGCTTGGAGAGTCACCGATGATGTGTGCTATGAAGGGCATTGCTTGGCTACACACCCTGTTTTGATAGTTACTAATGACGTATGCTGTGCACAAGCAGCAGCTCTGATTAACACACTGTGAAACTTGAGAGATGCTAATGAAGAGTGCTGTGTACCGCATTGGTTGGTAACACAACACAAGTTGACTGTTACTAATAGTATGTGCTGTTCACAGAGCAGCGGCTCTTGTCACACGACATCAATTAAATGAGAGGATTGACTCAGGGTGAAACCTGAAGTCCAACTCCTGTCCCAACACAAAATACATTTTACAAATGAAACAGAATTCAAACATGAAATACTTGCTGTGTGTAGAAGTCTCTCACAACCAAAGAAGAGAATGCTGTCTCTTTAGTAGCGCTTAATGTCCCAGTGAAACTGACAACTCCAGTAGTCTCACGTGTTGAGATCTTCTTGCTTCCTCATCCTGTTGACTATGCCAGTATGGGAATTTACAGGATAAATTCACACAAGGATTTCTAAGAACCAGAAAAGGAAGATCTTTATTAGAAGAAAAGAAGAACCCATCCTGTTATGCCACTAATTGTGTTTGACCAATGACTTTGTGTTTCACCACTGCACAAATTAGTTGTTCAATGTTCATCAGGAGCACATTACATTCTGTATTCAGTTTAGCTGCCTATTGGCTTTAACATGGCATTAGACACTACATTTGGTATTTAGATTTGCTGCCTATTGGCTTTAAAGTGGAGTTAGACATTGCAGTTGGGACATTGCAGATGAGCTGTGTTTTTACACATGGTGGACCAAGCTGTGTTTTTCAAATTGAATTCACACGAACCTTAACGTGATAAGAGAGAGTATATTTTGTGTTTACCTCTCAATCCAGCCTGGGAACGAGTGAAGTTTTAAGACTTGGCCACTCTCCAAACTTGTTCGCCTCCCCCCCAGAGCCAGCATTTTTGCTTTTAATGGTGTCCCTGGGCAGCAGCAAGGGGAAGATTTTCCAGGACTTCAGTCTGGAGCGGACATCAGCTGCCTGGCATCCCGTTTGGGTGGAAAATCTCTTTCTCGCAGTTGAACAGGAGTCATCAACTTGAAGACATGAGAAAGATGACGAGCAGTGATAGGCCCTACGGTGATGCAATTTTGACTTTTATTCTTTGCTTTGAAGTTATGCTATAATATGATCGCATGTATTTGCTGTGTACATTGCAAATGAGAAGTACTTTGATATATTTTGCTTTCATTGCTGCGACTACTTTTAAACGTGTGCTTCCAACATACTAATCTCGTCTTTCAGGAGCCTCATGGTGAAGTAATAATAATATATGTCTTCTTTAGCCCATTCGTCGCCAAGGGCGTAATGGTTACGTCCATGGCTATGCCCGTATGGTGCCATGGACGTAACCATTACGTCCTGGGACCGGCCCTCGGAGGAAGCGCTAGCGCTCCCCCCGAGGGCTGCCCCTGACCCCCCCAGGCCAGGGCTGAAAGGGGAATCCCTTCCCCTTACACCCCGCCCCCCCACCCCACCCATGACGTCAGCGTGCGATCGCACGCTGATATGATGAAAGGGTGAAAGACGCACTGGAAGCCATTTGCTTCCAGCGCGTCTAAGAAGAAGGTGAGTTTTCACCTCCGTGCTGTGGGGGGATGCCTCTTTGAGCATTCCTGCTGCCCCATCGTGATGCGATCAGGCAGCAGGAATACCCACTAGACACCAGGGATTTGTGTATGTGTGTGTGTGTGTTTGTTTTTAGTGTGGGGGAGCGTCCCCTTAGGCAAGGGTCGCTCCCCTTAGGGGGCCAATGCATTTTCTGTCGTATCTGCCCCCCTTGGGGGCATATTGGCCTTATTTTTAGACCGATCTACCCCCAAGGGAGGCAGAAAGCCACTAGACACCAGGGATTTTATTGTTGTTTTTTTTGTGTTGGGGGGCGGCCCCTTGGGCAAGGGTCGCCCCCATGGGCACAAATGCATTATTGGGCAGTTCTGCACCCCTTGGGGGCAGATAGGCCAATTTTTTTTTAGGCCTTTCTGCGCCAAAGGGGGGCAGAATCCCCATAGCACCAGGGATAATGTATGTGTGTGTGTGTGTGCTTTGTGTGGGGGGTGGCCCCCTGGGCAAGGGTCACCCCGCCAAAGGGAGCAATGTAATCTGGGCGATTTCTGCCCCCCTTGGGGGCAGATTGGCCTATTTTTTGTAGGCCCTTCTGTCCCCCGGGAGGGGGCAGAAACCATGAAGATGACAGGGATTTATTTTTCTTTCTTTTGTTTTTTTTGTGTTGGGGGGGTGCCCCCTTGGGCAAGGGTCACCCCCAAGGGCCAGAAAGCACTATTGGGCAGACTGCCCCCCTTGGGGGCAGATCGGCCTATTTTTTTTTTTTTTTTAGGCCCATTTGAATCCACTTAGCGCCAGGGATCATGTGTGTGCTTTGTGTGGGGGGGTTGGCCCCTTGGGCAAGGGTCGCCCCCTAAGGGGGCAATATATTCTATGGCATTTCTGCCCCCCTTGGGGGTAGATTGGCCTATTTTTTTTAGGCCCATCTTCCCCCAAGCAGAGAACACTAGACACAAGGGAAAATTTAAAAATGGTTGGTGGCGGTGTGTTTGTCAACTGGCGAAGTATTTGCTTTTATGATAATAATAGTTTTTCTCCTTTTTGTTCTAGTTCAAAGATTTTGCTGACTTTGCTGTGGCTTGTTGCAGTTTTAGTAGTAGTTGTCCTGCGGTTTGAGTAGTTGCATGTTTTAGGTAAGTAAATACATTTATTCCAAGTGAGTATTGTTGCCATGCATGAATGACATGTTTTAGGTGGTGTACTGAATGCAGGATTGTGTGAAATTGTCCTTAGATTTATGCACAATGAATATTGTGTTGTCTTATGTCTAATTTGCTTTTTTGGTCTTTTCTCTTTTTAGTGGGACATCGCTGGTGATTGCTGTGGCTGTGCAGAGTAGTTGCTGGTGAGTCAAGCTTTTTCAGGCAAGTGAGCAGTATAGTTTTTGAGTTTATAACTCTTAGTGATAAAGCTACACTTTGTTACTTATCTTACACAGTGACAGTGCTGGTTGTTGGTGGTGTATTTGTCCAGTTAATTTTTGTAGGAAGGATCATGGCTAGCCGTAGGATGACCTCTCAGCAGGTTGTTAGTGTGCTTCTTGAGTCATCTTCTGACCATGTATATGAGACTGACTCTGCATCTGAGGCTGAGGAGGAAGTGCAAGATTCTGGAAGTTAATTTTCTGTCAGAGAGGAAACATCTGATGATGACGCCACTCTCATTGCTGATGAAGGGCCTGTTTTAGAGGAGGACACTGCTGTGCCGATGGTGCAGGAGCCAGCGGCTGAAAGGCTTCCCATTGGAAGACCTGACACGTGGGTTGCACCAAACATGGAGCAGCCACAGTTGCCTGCGTTTACTGGTTTTCCAGGGTGTCGAGTTAATACGGAAAACATTTTGCCCGTCAACTTTTTTGAGTTGTTTATGGACAATATATTTTTGGAAGAGATTGTTGTGCAGACTAAATTGTATGAAGAGCAGTTTTTGAGGGACAACGCTGCCAGACGTAGGCCACACTCTAGAGCTAGCCGGTGGATTCCCACAAATCTGGAAGAGTTGAAAAAGTTCTTGGGTTTAACTTTTTTGATGGGGCTGATAAGGAAGCCATCGCTGTCTTCATATTGGTCTACTAGTCTCTTGATGGCAACTGCTATATTTCCTGCCGTCATGAGTCGTAACTGGTATGAGCTTCTTTTTCGGATGTTGCATTTTGTAGATAATGCTTTAGCCTTGCCACGAGATTACCCTGATTCTAATCATCTTTTTAAGATTAGACCTGTCCTTGATCATTTGGTAGATCGGTTTTCAGAGATCTATGTTCCAGGCAAAGAAATATCTGTAGCTGAGTCTTTGGTCCTGTTCAAGGGTCGTTTGGTTTGTAGGCAGTACATTCCTAGCAAGAGGGCACGGTATGGAATTAAATTGTACATGCTGTCTGAAAGTAGTACAGGATATGTTTATAATTTCCGGGTCTACACTGGTAGGGATTCCAATATTGACCCCCCTGGTTGTCCACCCACTTTTGGAGTTAGTGAGAAAATTGTGTGGGAACTTGGTAGACGACTGTTTAACAAAGGTCACAATTTGTATGTAGATAACTTCTACACTGGAGTTCAGTTGTTCAAGGAGTTGTTCAGAGTGGACACTGTTGCTTGTGCCACAATCGGCTCTAATCGGAAAGGCTATCCAAGAGAGCTTGTCTGTAAAAAACTTGAGAAGGGACAGTGCAGTGCCTTGCGGAATGATGAGCTGCTAGCTCTGAAATTTGTAGACAAGAGGGATGTATACATGCTAAGTACAATCCATGATGAGAGTACTTCAACTGTGGCTGTTTGGGGTCAGGTTGCCGAAGTGTGCAAACCTGTGTGCATCTTAGACTATAATAAGCACATGGGTGGTGTTGAAAGAGTAGATCAGAGGTTGGAACCTTACACTGCTGCACGTAATTCTTATGTTTGGTATAAGAAATTAGCGGTTCACTTGTTCCACTTGGCAACTTTTAATGCTTTTGTTCTGTTTAAGGATAGTTCTCCAGAGTCAAGGATGACATTTGTGAAATTTCAGGAGTCTATCATAGCTAGCCTTGTTGGGCTGGAACAGGCAAGAGTTCATAGAGAAGCAGTGGTGGAGGATGTGGCTAGATTGAAAGATCGTCACTTTGCTGAGCACATTCCTCCCACAGCAAAAAAAAAATTTCTGCTAAGAGAGGTAGAGTCTGTGCTCGAAGAGGTATCAGGAAGGAGACTAGGATGTACTGCCCTGATTGTCCTTCAAAGCCTGGGCTGTGTGTGGGTGGCTGTTTCAGGAGCTACCACACACAGAAGAATTATTGGGAAATTCTGTGAGCGTAAACTGCTGTTTTATATTTTTATATGTTCAGTTTCACGGTTGCCATTAGTTATGTATTCACTTAGAGATTTTATGTTTGTAGTTTTGTACTTATTTATGATTAGTGGTTTCTTTGTTGTTTAAAAACAACAAAAAAAGGGATGGTATGTGTGGGGTGGCGCTTGGCTAGCGGTGTGCGTGGGGTGGTGCTTGGTTGGCGGTGTGCGTGGGGTGGCGCTTGGTTGGCGGTGTGCATGGGGTGGCGCTTGGCTGGCGGTGTGCGTGGGGTGGCGCTTGGCTGGCGGTGCCAGCCAAACGCCAGTCCACACACATCAGTTGGTATATTTGCTGTATCAGGCATGTGGGCGTATGAAAGTGATGGGTCCGTGAGTGGCGTTGTCTGTCGATGCGAGTGTTGTAATGTGCTGGGCCCGTGGCTGGCGGCGTGAATGGTCTTGTGCATGTCATGTATGAAAGGTGTGTGAATGGACTGTAAAGCGGTTGGTGCCTTGCCGTGGCTTTACAGCTCACGAGCTGTGAGTCATTGGTTCAG
The DNA here is from genome assembly GCF_031143425.1 of Pleurodeles waltl. NCBI lineage: Eukaryota > Metazoa > Chordata > Amphibia > Caudata > Salamandridae > Pleurodeles > Pleurodeles waltl. The sequence continues at coordinate 764,774,508 of NC_090450.1, forward strand.
TTTTTTGGCCTTTCAGTTATTAACAGTGCATTTCACGTTTGTGAAATCTCTTGTTAATAAAATTTGATCTGCTGAACCATCACTCACCCTCATGCCAAATCCAACCAGTATGTGTGGTTAAAAATGACAAAACCTGCTCCGCTGTAATCAGGCGTCGCAGCACACTTGTGACACGCTAGGTGTCTCAGGTAGGACACCGATGATGTAGCATGCCACCAACTTGATTGGTGGGTGAGGGGTCTTTTTCACATAACCTAAGTGCATTTCTTTTCACAATTTTAGTGTTTGGCACATCACAGACTTATGTGGACACATCAAAATGATATATTTTAAAACTACCAGTGTTTGGGGGGAAGGACACCTATGTTTTTGGTCCTTGGTGAGGCCTTCATCTAGGGAAACCTACCAAACCCAGACATTTTTTAAAACTACACACCCCAAGGAGTCCAGGGAGGTGTGGCTTGTGTGGATCCCCCAACATTTCTTACCCAGACTCCTCTGCAAACCTCAAAATTTGCTTAAAAAAGCATATTTTCCTGACTTTTATTTGTACGATCACCCCTCCAGCACAAATTTCCTACTCCCAAGTGTTCCCCTCAGTCTCCCAAGTAAAATGACACCGCACATGTGTGGGTCCCCAAAGCAGAGTCAGCCTAAAGATGTATAAAAGAAGAACATGTGCTTATCAACTCGCTGTGCTATCCCCTCAATCTCTACAGGTTTTTTGAACTTTTTCTGTTGCAGGCACCGGGCCCACCCACACAAGTGAGGTATCATTTTTATCGGGAGATTGGGGGAACGCTGGGTGGAAGGAAATTTGTGGCTCCTCTCAGTTTCCAGAACATTCTGTCACTGAAATGTGAGGAAAAAGTGTTTTTTTTTAGCCAAATTTTGAGGTTTGCAATGGATTCTGGGTAACAGAACCTGGTGAGAGCCCCACAGGTCACCCCATCTTGGATTCCCCTAGGTCTCTAGTTTTCACAAATGCGCAGGTCCTGTTTTGGGGCATATCCTGTCGCGGGCGCTAGGCCTACCCACACAATTGAGGTACCATTTTTATCGGGAGACTTGGGGGAACGCTGGGTGGAAGGAAATTTGTGGCTTCTCTCAGATTCCAGAACTTTCTGTCACCGAAATCACAGGAAAAAGTGTTTTTTTGGCCAAATTCTGAAGTTTGCAAAGGATTCTGGGTAAAAGAACCTGGTCAGAGCCCCACAAGTCACCCCATCTTAGATTCCCCTAGGTGTCTAGTTTTAAAAAATGCGCAGGTTTGCTAGGTTTCCCCAGGTGCCAGCTGAGCTAGAAGCCAAAATCCACAGCTGGGCCCTTTGTAAAAAACAGCTCTGTTTTCTTTCTGAAAATGTGATGTGTCCACGTCGTGTTTTGGGGCATATCCTGTTGCGGGCGCTAGGCCTACCCACACAAGTGAGGTACCATTTTTATCGGGTGACTTGGGGGAACTCTGGGTGGAAGGAAATTTGTGGCTCGTCTCAGATTCCAGAACTTTCTGTCACCGAAATGGCAGGAAAAAGTGTTTTTTTGGCCAAATTTTGAGGTTTGCAAAGGGTTCTGGGTAACAGAACCTGGTCGGAGCCCCACAAGTCACCTCATCTTGGATTCCCCTCGGTGTCTAGTTTTAAAAAATGAACAGGTTTGCTAGGTTTCCCCAGGTGCCGGCTGAGCTAGAGGCCAAAATCCACAGCTAGGCACTTTGTAAAAAACAGCTCTGTTTTCTTTCTGAAAATGTGATGTGTCCACGTCGTGTTTTGGGGCATATCCAGCTGCGGGCGCTAGGCCTACCCACGCAAGTGAGGTACCATTTTTGTGCAGTGAATGGAGGTTTGGTAAGGAAGGAGTCTGCCCCAGCCCTTCTGACAGTGCAAGGAAAGGGAAGCTGTGGTGCAGCAGATAAAAACTACAGTGCTAAGGTGTGGGTTGAATCCCCAGGTGATCCTCCAGAACCTGCAGAAATCATAACAGCAGGGTCCCAACAATGTTCTGTTGATCATGAAACGAGGACAGGAAAAATGGGAACATATTCCAGATGACAAATGTTATTTGCAAGAAAAGTCATACTTTTTTCTTTTGCAGATCCTACCACGACTCGCCACTGACCATGAGTGTGCTGTGTGGTCTCCCTTCAGGTGTTTGCATATGGAGTCGGGGGAGGGACCGCACCCCCAACCTGAACCTGATTGATTAAAGTACAAACCCCATGGATCCATTTTGCGCAACTGGCGCCTTCAGTTCAAGTTCTACATGGGATCAATATAAAGATTGTCAACTTGTTTGATTACATTCTTCCACTGGAACTAAGCAACCTTGCCAGTTAACTGTCTGTTTTTTTTTTGTGGAACCCTGACTTTCACTTACATTCCAGCAAACCTTTCAGGTGGACTGTGTACCTTTACATGAGTAGAACTCATGCTACATCAACTTGCTGTTTTAGAGACACTATTCAATCAGTTATTATCCAAATCAGAGTATATAAGCTTCAGTCCTTTCATTGTAGGTGTATCTGATGTAAAAGATTATGAGATCAAAAAGTTAATCCACTTCCATGGCTTTACAGTGATTGCTTTTATCATTCAATTCTGATTTGCTTATACTGTTTTTTGTTGTTGTTGTTATTGTTTTTTGTTTTTGTTTGAAATAAGAGGTATGTAAACAAAAGTCATTGGTCATAGGGTGGAGATGTTATGCCATTAATTGTGTTTGACCAATGACTTTGTGTTTCACCACTGCGCATATTAGTTGTTCAATGTTCATCAGGAGCACATTACATTCTGTATTCAGTTTAGCTGCCTATTGGCTTTAACATAGCATTAGACATTACATTTGGTATTTAGGTTAGCTGCCTATTGGCTTTAAAGTGGAGTTAGACATTGCAGTTGAGACACGGCAGATGAGCTGTGTTTTTCCACGTGGTAGACCAAGCTGTGTTTTTCAAATTGAATTCACACGAACCTTAACATGATAAGAGAGCGTATATTTTGTGTTTACCTCTCAATCCAGCCTGGGAACGAGTGAAGTTTGAAGACTTGGCCACTCTCCAAACTTGTTCGGTCCACCACTCCCCCCGAGCCAGCATTTTTGCTTTTAACAGTGTCCCTGGGCAGCAGATAGGGGAAGATTTTCCAGGACTTCAGTCAGGAGCGGACGTCAGCTGCCTGGCCTCCCGTTTGGGTGGAAAATCTCTTTCTCGCAGTTGAACAGGAGTCATCAACTTGAAGACATGAGAAAGATGACAAGCAGTGATAGGCCCTATGTGATGAAATTTTGATTTTTATTCTTTGCTTTGAAGTTATGCTATAATATGATCACATGTATTTGCTGTGTACATTGCAAATGAGAAGTATTTTGATATATTTTGCTTTCATTGCTGCGACTACTTTTAAACGTGTGCTTCCAACCTACTAATCTCGTCTTTCAGGAACCTTGTGGTGAAGTAATAATAATAAATGTCTTCTTTAAACTAAGAAAAGCAAAACACATCCACTTGACATCGGTTCTTCCCAGCAACTCCTCTTGTCAGAACATAATATTCTACTCCCTGCTGGTGACATGTATAGTGGTCTATATCTTGCTCTCAGAATCCAACAAGTGCAAGATTCTACAGTTGCTGAGCCAGATACCACAATAGATTGTGTGCATAGTCTCAAGCAAGGCAATATCTAAAAGCTGGAATAATTTAACAGACATATCTAAGCATGTTATATGGATTTCCAGACACCCTTATGGAATTTTGTGATAGGCTATATAAACCTGTGGTTCACTATACCTCTTGTTTCAATTAAATTTCGACACTAGGTGACTCCAATGTGCCAGTAGATAATAATTCCTGTTCTCCTTGTAATTCAATGATTTAAAATACGGAGGTTTTGAGCTCCACAAGGAAATGGTTGATTCTTAGAATTCTGCTGGGTACTCCACTGATTTGATTTTTGACTCATCTGATCACTCGTTGATCTTTGCCATGATCCTACCTCTGGTGAGCTCATTTCTTTATTGCCTCTATTCTTTATCAACAGTGTTAGAAAATGGGTTTCTAGTTGGCAGAGATATGCACCTTGTCCAAGGAGGAACCATATTCCTAGTCAGGGTAAGTCACAAACACACCCTAAATTAAAGCAATCATACTTAATTTAAGAGGCAATTTGTAGAGTGTCGGTGTAACACTTCAAACAGTAAAACAGTAAAACAATGAAACCACCACACAAAAACTGACCATTACTGGTTAGAAAAATAGAGCCTAATTACATGAACAAAACAAGACCAAAACAACAAATATGGAACTTAACATATTAAATACATAAAACGCCAACTTGGGCTAGCTAGTTATGCTCGACTGGGTCAAATCTGAAAAGTGAGGTCAACCGCGATGGAGCGTGGGTCCGTTATATGGACCAGCCTTGGCCTGCTGATAAAGTGCCTTGTTTACGTCGATGTGGAAGAAGATGCAAGGAGCAGAGGAGGTGTTTGGTCATTGTTGTTGATGCTTGGGCTGGAGTTGATGAATCAGCTCCAAGCTTCACAAAGTCAGAGAAGCATCAGAAATAGGTTCAATGCACCACATAGTGATGCCTTGAACTTGATCCTTGCAACAGCGGTGATGCATCTGTGTCAATGGTGTCAATGTCAGTTTTAAGTTTTAAGCAGCCCAACAGCATTGATTCAATGATTCTTGCTCGGGCCATACTTTATACCAACTCACAAGGGCTAGGGACTGGATTAGCTCCACATGGGAGGGCAGAACTCACAGTTGGTAGACTCCTCATTACAACCCTGGCTGTCAAAGACCGCCAGGGCTGTTTCGACGGTTGCACCGCCAACAGGCTGGCAGTGCAATCCTTGGGATTACGGCTGCAGTGGAAGCACCACAGTCGCACCACCGGGATCTGCGGTTTACCGCCCCGTTGGTCCCGGCAGTTGTAATCCTCCAGGGCAGGGGATTACGAGTCCCCCTCCCACCAGCCTTTTCATGGCAGTAGGAACCGCCATGAAAAGGCTGGTGGAAAGGGGAGTCGTGGGGCCCCTGGGGGCCCCTGCACTGCCCATGCCTTTGACCTTTGGCATGCCTTTGGCATGGGCAGTGCAGGGGCCCCCTGCCACTGCCCCATGGAGCTTTTCACTGTCTGCATAGCAGACAGTGAAAAATGCGACGGGAGCAACTGCCCCCGTCGCACCGCCGGCTCCGCTGGCCCAGCGGGGATGTTTAAATGGCCACTGTGGAAGTGCGGCTGCATTGGTGGCCGCGTGGCGGTTACAACTTGGCCCAAGTGTTGTAAGTGATTAATTGGATGTGTTTTACGACCCTTAGATGTCAGAAAACAGGAGGCAAGCCAGGAAGCCCTTGGAGTCACTCTGGTTCTGGGTTCAAGTGTTGTGGGTCCTGTCCTGCTCACCCAGTCAAGGAAGACAGCAGGCCAGCACAGAAAGAAAACAGTTCTTCTAGGCCATCCTTCCAGCAGAGTGGTAGTCCTTGTAGCAACAAAACTGTCCTTCTTCCTGGCAGAATAGTCACAGGCCCAGAAGTGTACTAAAGACTTCTTATACCATTGGTGCCTTTGAAGTTTAGGAGACTTTAAAGCAGGCTTTGAAATGCACAGAGGTCTTTCCTTCCTGTCATGGCTCCAGACTCACTACAGGGGGTTAAACAGCCCTTTGTGTGGGGACAGGACACAGCCTATTCAGGTGTAAGTCTGTGCTGAGCTCCTCTCTCTCATCCTCCCCAGGATGGCCCATCAGGATGTAGATGGCCAATCAGTCACGCCTTAGCTCCCTTTGTGTGTGGCTTTTTAGAGGGAATGCACAAAGCCCAGCTGCCACCCACCTAAGACATTTATTGGAGACAGGCACACAGGGCTATTAGCAGAAAAATTCCAACTTTATAAAACTGGAATTTTCAAAATTGTAACCAAAAATCTGTTTTACCATTAAAACAGATTTATCATTACAATTCCATAGGTACTAAACATGACAGATCTAATTCCTCCAAAACATGAATGACAGCTTACTAAATGTAACAAGTAATCACCGATGTTAACCTATTAGAGGGGTAGGCCTCACAGTAGTGAGAAACTAATTTGGGAGTTTGTCACTACCAGGACATGAAAAACTTAAAAGTACATGACCTACCTTTTAATTACATAGCACACTGCCCTGTGTCTATCTAGGGCCTATACTAGTGGTGATTTCTGTGTAATAAAAGGGAAATCTATGGCTTGGGATGGGTTTTTAAAATGACAAGATGACATGACAGTGGAAAAATGGCTTTAGGCTGTGAAGGCAGGCCTGGGAGAAGTTTAAAGGGCTACCTAAGTGGCTGGCACAATCAGTGGTGAAGGCCCACTCGTAGGAACTAATTTACAGGCCCTGTGCATATGTAGTGCACTTTACTAGGGACTTAAAATAAATGAAATACGCTGATTAGGTATGTACCAAACAGGCTATGTTTAGGGGGCACTGGTTAGCAGTGGTAAAGAGCACAGAGTTCTAAAGCCAACATAAACTAATTCAGAAAAAGTTTGGGGATTGACCCTGCAGAGAAGGACATTTTCAACAAACAGGTTTGAAGATATTCAATCACCAGGAACTTGGTCTTCACATATAAACACTTTTAGGTGAGGAAAGATCATATTTCACAGGTGAAAATGCTTTACTCATTAACTCATTGCAGAAAAAGAATGTCTAGGACAACCTGTGTAGGCTTAGGGGAAACTTTAAGAAGTAAAAGCCAAACTGTTTGCTGTCAACACTTAATGAAATATAACCGAGCTATCTAGGCACAGAATACAATATTCTTTGCTCTCAGAATCTACTCCACTGGAAAGGCCCCTATTATTTTATTTTAATCTATTGAGGAGCTGACTAGTCTTGTAGGCTTGATTAATGAGATGCTCCACGTTGGGATTTGATGGAATAGCTCTACAGGTTCTCTTGCTGATCTGAAAGGAAATTGAAAAAACAATTCCCATCAATTTGCCCTGATTCTGTGATGGATATATGTCTCTCATCTTCTCTGGCTGACATTGACACTTTCTCAGTGTTGATCTTTACAGAAATGGATGGTCTAAAAAACAATGGCAAGGTAACGGGCTTCTCCTTGGATATTTGTTACAACATAGTACTAAAAAGTGAGCTAGTCAGTCAGCCCACTTATCCAAGGTATTGCAAATGCTTCTATATCATCTGGGTTAGCCCCATCTCAATTTAAAACAATATCTTTAGGCTCCTTAATAATACACCTCATTTATGTCCCTGGCAGCTTTCAAGTTTTCATCCAATTCACAGGTTCCATTTGCTTTAAACTTGCGAAACAAGCTTTTAATACCCAGTCTAAAAGCTTTGTGGAAAATAATCGTGGGCATTAGTACCTGATGAACAGAGTCTCTGTGCTGTATGTGTTGAGGACAGTTGTGGGTGACAGTAATGTTGCAGCGCCGATAATGTTACATTTGTTAGAAGAATTCACTGCTGTCGACTCACCCATTGAAGTCACTGGCCATCCTTGCACTTTGCTCCCCTAGCATCAAATTTTTGACGCTAGTGGAGCAAAGCCCCACAATAGCGTCAAAGATTTGGGGGTTATAGACCTAATGTGCGCCGCAAACCCATGGTGTCGCCAGGTGGCGGTGGGCAGAGCGCAAGAAATCTGGTGCATCACTTCCGATGTGCCAGATTCTTGTAAATTTGGACCTAAATTTGAAATGATCTTGACAGAGAGAACTTTGGCTCTGTATAAAGACTAGATCCGATTACTCTGTAAACAACTGAAATGTGTAATACTAAAATACCTCAAAACTGTTATAGAAAATGATATAGGTTGCTGATAAACCATCCCTCCTCTGGGAATTTAAACAATAAATATATAACTGACATTTAACCAAATGCAGCTGTGAGCGCTGAAAATTTTATTAGTAAACATTTAATGTATTCTGTATTTTGTATTTGCATAGAAAATGAATTAACCTAGAAAAAAACGTGCAACTCGAAAATGTGCCTACTTGAATGGCCGTCACATACCATGTAACGTTTTATTAAACAAGCTTATTAATGCTTCTTCTGAATTTATAATAATGTAAAATTCAGTAATGGGTTTACTTACAATTAACTGCTATGCATTTGCTTAAATTAGCTGTAGGCCTCAAAGTTATCGAGGTCTAAGCCTTAGTATTGCACATTCGTTTATTACATAATCCAATGTCAGAATAAAATATGAACTCATGCTTGCTGAATAAAGATGTACTGTTCTAACTGAAGGTTGACCAGAATTATAGTAATAGAAATAAAGTTTCCAGTCTTCACTAGAAACTCTGTGTTAGGTAATGTGCGTAGAAACCTGAATGTTCCAAAATTGTTACAACGTTAACTCAAAGTGTATGAGAAAGCAATGTTCCCAGGAACTAACAATGGGTGTACTGATGGAAGGATGGGAGGATATTAAAGGTGCTTCTTGACAAGTCAAACGATGGGCATAAAAAAGAGGAAGCCAATCATCAACGTCTGAAAGACTGTTTAGTTATATCTTAGATTTGAAATATAAATTTTATTGGACTAATGGCCATCGCATGATTCTTTGACCAACGTGGGACAACTTTCATTTAACCCCACTGCACTAAGAGTTCTGGGTCATTTTCAGGCCATTTTCTGAAACACCGTACTGGGGTCACTTTGACTCCTCCCTGCAGAGACTCCACTCTTTTCTTCATTTCTTATGCTCCATGCGTAATGCTGGTGCATACTCTTGTGCTCGATGCTTAGAGCTCGTAGCACCATTGCTGCCTACATTAGATAGTTCTTCCTAATGGTTCGGAGAGCTTAGAGTCCCTGATTCTGAACCATTTCCCTTGCCAAGTCCCGATGCTGATACTGCTTGAACTGATGTCCACTTGATGAAGACTATTCACCGCTTGCTAATCCATATGGACAGGTTTATCAAACTCCAAATGTCTTTATTATTGATTCATCTTTTTTCTACTGCTGCCTTTTGATAGATCCAAGGGTAGATATTTTCCAAATTTGTGTTGACTAAATTCTTTTGCATGAAGTCCAAAAATGCTGATGCTAATCTGATGTTAGTGAGTTTTTGATCCTTTCATCTAAATTGCTAAATTGATGTATCTCAATTGATGAATTCCAATGTATGTTATTACCATTGCACAATTAGTCCTATTGTTGATTTGTACTTTGGCTTTAGAAGTATTAGTCATTATTGCATTAGTTAAATTGAGATTCTTTAGGAGAATTGGTCAACCATGGTTGTTTTTATATTTATATAATGTGGTTTTGAGACTAATGTACATGATACTAGCATTGTTAATCTAGGGGAATAAATATTCTAACTGATACTAAAAGTGTGGTTATTCATGACCTAATGGGTCATGATCTGTGAGAATTACTGACTCTAAAGAATTCCCATTGTTTGTTTGACGATATTTATGATATGTACTGATTAAGGATGTGAACATCTTAAACGAGTCAAAAGGTCCAACGACCTAAGAATGCGTTTCCTTATCAATTAACATA